>NC_133466.1:676666-1350833 GCF_048565385.1 Saimiri boliviensis
GGATCTGCCCAGACAGGCTCAGGGTGCAGCTGGCCTTGCCCTGCAGCGAGAGGGCGACCCCTTCCCACCCGGAGCCCGGCCCCGGGCTGCACATTCGTCCCTCGGGTGACGGTGTCCTGGGGCCTGTGCTGCGGGGCCGGCTGCCCTGCGCCCACGCGCTCACCCGGGCAGAGGACATCCTCCATGTCGTCGATGAACTTCTCGGCCACCAGGTCGGAGAACAGCGTCATGTTGCGCACCTGCTGCGGCTTGTCGCAGGCGATGGAGTAGAGGTTCTCACTCTCGTGCTTCTCGTGGAACATGTCCCCGATGCCGATGGCCGTCACCGTGACGTCACGGTCGCACAGTGCCCGCAGGTTGAGGTCGTCGTCCCGAGGGTCGTGGCGCCCGTCCGTGATGACCACCGCGAACACGCGTGTCTTCTGGCGCCGGCTCTCCTTGATGAGGCGGTCGTAGGCAAACTTGAGGGCCGAGGGCGTCCAGGTGCCGCCCGCAATCCACTCGAGGTTCTTGACGGCCTCCTTGAAGCTCGACAGGGAGTCGATGCGCTCGTCGTCCAGCTGAATGGCCTCGAAGGTGCCCTCGTGGCTGTACTGCACCACGCCCACACGCGTCCCTGCAAGCCGCACGCGGGAGGGGTCGCCTGCGGCCTCGGGGTCTGGGGCATCCCGGCCGGGCAGACGCCCTCATCTGGGCTCCTCCCATCCCCTCGCCTCCCGTGTCCCGTCCGCCCCTGCCGCACTGACCTGTCTCAGACTTGGGGTCCTTAGCGATGGCGCCCAGCCTGTTGACCACGTTGATGACAAAGTTCTTCTCCAGCGTGAAGTTGGTGTACCCAATGCTCTCGGAGCTGTCGATGACGAAGACCACGTCCAGGGCGCCACAGCGCTTCTCACAGTCTGGGGAGCGGCAGGGTCAGCAGGGCGCACCAGGAGACCTCAGACCCCAGGGCCAGGCGCACACGGGGGACCCAGTGATGCCCTGCCCTGGCGCGCTCCCGCCCTCCACCCGGTGCTGGCCCGACCCCCCGTGGGCAGCGCCTCACCGCAGCAGCCGCAGGTCTCTCTCACGTAGGTCATGACGTCACACTCCTGCAATGTGGGCATCAGGCAGGGCAGTCCCCCAGGGACCCAGAGGAGTTTGCACAGCAAGGTCCTGGCCCAGGGGCCCCAGGACACTCCAGCACATGCGTGGAGGCAGCCAAGCAGGGAGGCAGGCAGGTCCTGTCCCTGCCAACCTCACTGTCGCCCTCCTCCCCCACCATCCTTGCCCTCTTTCCTCATCCACTGATCTTGCCCTCTGACCTCCCCCTGCTGACCTGCCCCTGCTGACCTCCCCCTCCTGACCTCCCGCTCCTGACCTCCCGCTCCTGTCCTCCCCCTGCTGACCTCCCGCTCCTGACCTCCCCCTCCTGATCTCCCCCTGCTGACCTCCCCCTCCTGACCTCCCCCTCCTGACCTCCTCCTGCTGACCTCCCCCTCTTGACCTCCCCCTGCTAACCTCCCCCTCTTGACCTCCCCCTGCTGACCTCCCTCTGCTGACCTCCCCCCCTGACCTCCCCCTCCTGACCTCCCCCTACTGACCTCCCTCTGCTGACCTCCCCCTCTTGACCTCCCCCTGCTGACCTCCCCCTCCCGACCTCCCCCTACTGACCTCCCTCTGCTGACCTCCCCCTGCTGACCTGCCCCTGCTGACCTCCCCCTCTTGACCTCCTCCTACTGACCTCCTCTGCTGACCTCCCCCTCCTGACCTCCCTCTGCTGACCTCCCCCTCCTGACCTCCCTCTGCTGACCTCCCCCTCCTGACCTCCCTCTGCTGACCTCCCCCTCCTGACCTCCCTCTGCTGACCTCCCCCTCCTGACCTCCCTCTGCTGACCTCCCCCTCCTGACCTCCCTCTGCTGACCTCCCCCTCCTGACCTCCTCTGCTGACCTCCCCTTGCCCTTGCTGCTCTTGGTCTCTAGATTTGCAGGGAGAAGGACACTAGTCTGTCCCATGTGACACCTACCGTGAGGCCGGGGTCTCCAGGAGGGCCGGGCTCACCCTGGGGAAGGAAGGATGAGGCTGAGATGTAGGGTGCAAAGCTGGGTGGCCGAGTAGCTCACAGGCCATTGCCCACTGTCCACCATGGGCAGAACCATGAGGCTCGGGTGTGCGTTGGCTTGGCAGGCTGGGGGGCTGGCTGAGGTCTGAAAGGCATAGGGACTGGTCACTCGCCTACCTCGGGTCCTGGGACTCCTCTCGGCCCCCGGGGGCCTGGCTCACCAGGGGGACCAGGATCCGCCTGAGAAGGAACAAGGGCAGGTGGCTTCAGTGGCCACAAGGACAGTCTCTGCACACAGCAGGCCCCAACCACAGGTCCTGCCTTGGGGGGCCTGACAGGTGCAGGGAGTGAGGCGAGGCTGTGCCCCTACCTTCCCTGTGCTAGCACCAGGGCTGGGAAGCCCATGAGTGGCCACCGTCAGAGCCTGGCCCACCAGAGGGGTAGGGGCCTGGCAGACCCGGGTGTCCCAGAAATAGTAGCCAAAACAGCTCATTCCCATCTATGGCTATTCCACCCACTCATCCATTCATCCATCTATCCACTCACCCACTAACCCATCCACCCATCCCCATCCACCCACCCACCCACCCATCCATCCATCCATCTATCCACCCACCAACTAACCCATCCACCCATTCCCCATCCACCCGCCCACTCATCCATCCATCCACCCACTGACCCACTAACCCATCCACCCATTCCCCATCCACCCGCTCACTCATCCATCCATCTATGCACCCACCCACAAAGCCATCCACCCATTCCCTATCCACCCACCCACCCATCCATTCATCCATCTATACACCCACTCATCCCTTCAGCTATCCATCCATCCACCCACCATCCACCCACCCACCCATGTACTCATCCACCCACCCACTCCCTCACCTATCCATCTACCCATCCTTCATCTCATCCATCCACTCATCCACCCATCCATTCCATTCTCCATCCACCCACCCATCCACCCATCCATCCTCTATCCTCCCACTCACCCATCCACCCACCCCTTCATCCATCCTCTCACCCACCCATTTGCCCACCCCCACCTGCCTGCCCATCCATCCATCATTATCCATCCCTTGTCTTGTACTCAGTTCCAGACCAACCTGCAGTCCTTGTTAAACCAGGCTAGGGATCTGGAGGCGCAGAGCACCTGCTGGTGGGTATCTGTGGCGGGGAGGGACACTAGGGAGGGGATGCTGGGAAGCGGTTCTGTGGGGGATGCTGTGTGTGCCACACTGGGGAAGGGACCCTTGGGGAATGCTGTGTGCGGGAACTCTGAGGGGGATGCTATGTGGGGGGATCTTTGGGGGGAAGGGACCCTGAAGAGGATGCTGTGTTGTGGTTGCTCTGTGGGGAATGCTGTGTGGTGGTGGAGGGGGATGCTGCCGGGAAGGGGACCCTTGGGGGATGTAGTGGGAGAGTCACAGGGGAGGGGACCCTTGGGGGAGATGCTGTATGGGGAAGGGGAAGGGAACCCTGGGGGATGCTGGAAGTGAGGGTGGGTGGAGGGAGGAGGCCCTGAGCCAGCCATCCCCTTCAGGAAGGTGGGAGTGGTGTTCATGGCTGGGGCCAAGCTGCCTGGCATCCTCCCACACTCAGAGGTGCCTGCTCAGCCTCAGGGCCCCTCCCGCCTCTGTCCAGCTATTGTGGGCTTCAGGATGACGACACTCACAGGCTCTCCTTTCTCTCCTTTCCTCCCAGGTCCTCCTTTCAAGCCAAAGTCACCTCGGCCTCCCTGTGACAGGGGACACATGTTAGCCTGGGACGGAGGAGCCGCCTCTACCAGGGACACCAGTGTGCTTTTTACGTGGAAAGATCGATCTGGCATTTTGGGGTCCTTTAAATGGCAACATCTATGCGGTTTTTTTCAGCAAAGCCTGAACTTTGATTGGAAAGGGACCAGCTTGTGGCTGGTAGCTCCCCCAGAGCTCAGCATGGGTGGCATGGCTGGGACTTGGGGAGCCAGGACCATCCGTGGCAGTGTGTTTCCAGCCACAGTGGGGGGCATGCAGACCCCCACCACAGGTGGGCACGGGTGGCCGGGACCCGCACGTACCTCAGGGCCTCGTGGGCCAGGCTCGCCTTTTTCTCCCTGTGAAGCAGAGAAGTCAGGGAGGCTCAGCTCAGATCCCAATGCTCCTTCCTCCCTCCTGGCACCTTCCTGCAGCCCCAGCTCCCCACCCAACAGGCACACTCCGGGCGAGGCCTCCCTGTCCCGTTCTGAGCCGCGCTCTTCTCCTGATTTCGGGCTGGCCCTGTCCTTCGCCGAGTCGCCCAGAGCCTTTTCGCCCCTCCGACCCCCAGGAGGGACCTCACTTTCTTCTGAGGCCTTGGGGGAACTACCAGGAACCTCCGGGGCCCTTGGGACAATATGCACCCCCTGCTGGGAGCTGCCGTCCCAGTCCGAGACTCACGGGTGCTCCTCGGGGTCCTGGGTAGCTGAATCCAGGCCTGCCGGGGTCTCCCTGGAAGAGGAGGTTGAGTGGGTCAGTGTGGTCGTAGGATGGAGCGGGGCTGGGCAGCTGTGCTGGGCAGGGTCCACGGTGCACACTGGGGTGGAACGGGGCTGAGGTGCTGTCCAGGGCTGGTGTGAGCAGGGGCCTGGCAGCCTCCCCCTTCCACCTCCAGTCGGGGCTGGATGTGCCTAGAGGCCCAGGACTGCTGCCTGCCCACACACGCAGAAAACCCGGCTCTCGCCATCAGGCTGCCCTCAGGCCCCGCCCCGCCCACACCCAAGGCTCACTGCTGACGGGGAGAGCCGGGAGGGCTCCATGGCCCCACTCCACTGATGCACCCCTCACTCCAGAGCTGAGAACAGGAGGCACAGGCCCGGCCCAAGGCATGTCTGCAGGCAACAGAGCCCCCCAAGCTGCCCCCCGGTCCTGCTCTTCTGGCAGCTGCCCTGAACCCCCAACACATCCTGCTGGGGGGAGGGGCACACACCTTGGGGCCTGGCTGTCCTGAGTCTCCACGGGGCCCCGCATCACCAGGGTCCCCCCGAGATCCCTGAGGGCAGGAGAGAAATTCAGAAGTCAGCACAGGCAGGGACCGGCCTGACATGCCCCGTCCAGCCCTGACCACCAGGTCACGTGGCCCCAGCTCCTCCGGCCGCGTCGGGGACTATGGGTCCCTGTCTCGAGGGTCTCAGCTCCTCCTCTTCCCTCTATCCATCAGGCCCTCGGGTCCACCGCCTTGCCCCCGACTCCCCAACCGAGGTCCTTGAGGGCAGGACCAGGGGCTGGGGCTGAGGGTGGGTATGAGGTTCTCAGGGTCTGAGGGAGCAGGTGCTTGCTTCTGGGGCCAGGACCTGCTGCCTGGGTTTGCTATGGGGACGGTGGCTGGCACCAGTCTGCCCCCACAGACAGGAAGACCCAAGTGCTGCCACAAAAAGGAAATGGACCATGGGGTCAGAGGGCATGGGCCCCACCGCTAGCCTGGGGCCACAGGCGTCCTGCACTGACCTGCTTTCCCGGCTCCCCAAGAGCCCCCTGGGGGCCTCTCGGTCCAGGCAAGCCTCGGTCTCCCTGGAAGAAAAGGGAGGAGGTTGGGGTCCTCTTGACTGACAGCAGCATCTTGGAGACCCCGAAATCAATCCTGCAGGCACGGGCAGGGCCTGGAGTGTAAGGCGGGTCTGGCCCTGGCCCCTGTAACCCTCCTGGAGGCTGCAGCTCCTGACCCTCAGCCTGCCACGGTGCAGCTCCTGCCTACCTTGGGGTACAACCCCTGCCCGGGTCCCTTCCTTTGGGGTGCAGCTCCCCTTGGCACCCCACCTTAGGGTGCGGCCCCTTCCTACCTTGGGGTGCAGCCCCCGTTGACACCCTACCTGGGGGTACGACCCCTCCCCACTTGGGGTGCAGCCCCCTCAGCCCCATCTTAGGGTGCAGCCCCTCCTACCTTGGGGTGCAGCCCTTATTGTTCCCCTACCTGGAGGTACAGCCCCTCCCCCCTTGGGGTGCAGCCCCCCTCAGCCCCCCACCTTAGGGTGCGGCCCCTCCTACCTTAGGGTGCAACGCCCCTTAGCTCCTCCACCTTAAGGTGCGGCCCCCTCCTACCTTGGGGTGCAGCCCCTATTGTTCCCCTACCTGGAGGTACAGCCCCTCCCCCCTTGGGGTGCAGCCCCCCTCAGCCCCTCACCTTAGGGTGTGGCCCCCCTTAGCCCCCCCACCTTAAGGTGCGGCCCCCTCCTACCTTGGGGTGCAGCCCCCCTCAGCCCCCCACCTTAAGGTGCGGCCCCCTCCTACCTTGGGGTGCGTCCTCCGTTGATCCCCCTACCTTGGCTCCTTTGCTGCCGACCTCTCCAGCCAGGCCTCGGGGCCCCTCAGGGCCAGGGTCCCCCTGTGGGAAGGGAAGGGAGGCCCGGTGGGTCTCAGCTGAGGCCTTGGACATGGGTCCATGTGAGAGGCAGGTGTGTCCAGGGGTGGGGGAGGAGCCCCAGGTAAGTGGTGCCTCAGTGGGCCAGGAGGGGTGTGCCTGCACAGCTGTGTGGGGTGTGCCTGGCGGGTAGTGGAGCTCCCTCAGCAGGAAATGGGGCATGGGGATCTCAGGGCTGCATTCCCAAACCGCAGAGAGTGACCCCCGGAGGCTGAGGCCCTGGAGCTCTGCTCTCAGGAGGAACGGGGCTAGGCCCTCACCAGCAGGGCCGCGGGCAGCACAGCGGACCCCGCAGCACCTCCGGCAAGGACTCACCTTCTCCCCCTTGGTGCCATTGATGCCTGGGCTGCCTTTGCTGCCGGGGTCTCCCCTGCGCCCCTGCAGAGAACAGGCGTGTGGGTGAGGCAGGGGGCTGGACCTGAGCCCGGAGACCCTGGAGGGTGGGGGGCATGCTGGGGGCCGTGCCGGGACTGGCGCCTCGTTCTCTCCAGGAGGCTCCGGCTTTGGGACCTGAGACCTGGATCTCCCGGCTCCTTCCGACGGCCTCAGCCTGCATCGGGCTCTGCTGCCAGCCCTCCTCCGTTTGCTGGTGCCTCCCGCCCATTCGAGGGTTTAGGAATGATATGGGGAGGCTCCAGGTTGAGCTGGATGTCCTGGGAGTGGCGTTTGAGGTGATGGGTTGGGGCCGTCCAGTCACTCTGGCCACTCCCAGGCAGGCCACAAGCTTGGGAGTGGAGGGGTCAGCACTGGACAGGCCCTGCCCACCCCTTGCAGGAAGCTCTGGGCAGCTGGTGCTGGGTTAGGGAACACCATGGGGGACCCACTTGGGCCTCCCCTCTAAATGCAGCCCTTGGGTTCTATGGGGTGGTCCAGTCCCATGTCTCGGGATGGGGGCCTGGCTGTGGCTGGCCAGCTGGGGGTCCTGCCTGCAGCTTGGTGCCCTTCCCCGTGGCCCTCTTCGAGCTGCAAGGGGGTGTGCAGTGGCTCAGAGGGGGTCCTGAGGCAGGGGTGGGAGGGACTCACAGGCTCGCCTTTGGGTCCTCGGGGCCCAGGCCCGCCCTTGGCTCCTTTCAGGCCTGGACTTCCTGGGGCTCCATCGTTGCCTTGATAGCCCTGGGGATGGAGCGGGCAGCACAGTCACGCAGGGGCAGGGGCCACGGCAGGGCCCCATGCTGGGCCCTGAGGTGCAGTCACGCCTTGTGTGTGGCTTGAAGCCCTTGCTGTCTTCAGCAGAACCTGCTTGCTGGGCACGTGGGGGCCCTGTAGGGCTCCCTGGAGCTGGCTCGGCCTCGTGAGGAGGGCACAGGTTGGAGGGGCTGGTGGCTCAGGGCACGTGGCTCATCCTTCCTGTCCCTCCCCATGTCCCCAGAGCCCAAGGGGCATCATGGTGACAGCAGAGATGGTGGCCAGTGTGACCATCTACCCAGGCCATGGGCGTGAGTGTGGCCAGCTCAGCTGCAGGCAGAGGCAGAGGAGCTCACCTTGCTTCCCTTGGCCCCGCTGTCTCCCGGGGGCCCTCTGCGTCCTGGGCGGCCAGGTTCCCCCTGGAAGGGTTTGCAGAATCAGTGTGATGTTTTTGGCAGGGAAAGGGGGTGCAGGACACCCAGTGCAGGACCTAAGGTCAGGCTTGGGGCTTCATCTGGGATGCCAGATGCTGGCAGGGCTGTCGGAACCTCCATGCTGGCAGAGGGCAGAGTGTAGGTCAAGGGCAGGGCCTCAGTGCATCTGCACAGTGGACTCAGCCGGATTTGGGCTCAGGCTGAGGGAAGTGGACAGGAAGTGGGGGTGGCCCCAGGTCCAAGAGCTCCTAGAGAAAAGCCGCCCGCGGGGATCTGAGACAGCCAGGGACAGGGCGACACTGCAGGCAGCCCAGGAGGACAGAGCCCCCGAGGCACAGAGAGTGTTCCCATGGGAGCTCCAGGAGATACTGGGGGGCTTCCTGGGGCTCCACCCAGGAGGAGGTGGGCTTGCTGCTGAGGCCTAGGTGGGCAGCCATGGAGCTCCCCAAGCTGGATGAGCAGCCCCGGGTCAGAAGCAAGTTGATGGAGCCCCGGGGTGGGTACCCCTGCCCTGGGTGGGCACCCCCAGCATCTCACAGCCATTCACTGCTCACTGACCAGTGTTTTGGGAGAGGCCTTCTCTGCTCAGCTTCTCAGCTGGGGCTGCCTCCAGGAGGCCCCCTCATGGGGTCAGGGAGGCCCCTGGAGGCTGGTGACCACCCCACACAGGCTGGCCTGCACCCTGGGAAGGCCACTTACCTTGCCACCCTGGTCTCCTCGCTCTCCCGGGCTCCCTGCTTCCCCTGGGTAACCATCGGGTCCCTGAGAGAGAAGTGAGAGGTGGAGCCCGGCTCACAGCGAGTTTCTCCCCACGAGCCAGGGCCCGAGCTCCTCTGTTCCAGCCCGAGAGGCACCTCCCACCCTCTCTTAGAGGCCAGGCCCAGACCTGCTGTGCAGGGAAATGGAGCTGTGCAGACACTGAAGCTTGGGACGCCTCAGTTCCCAGGGGGAGCTCCTCACATAACCCTGACCCGAAAGAATGCTGGGCTTGGGGTGCTGGGGTGCAGGGTGAACTCAAGCTCCCATGGCAGCCACAGCCATCCTTCCGCTCCGCGAGGCACCCATGCCTCCAAAGCCAAGGCTGAAGGAGGGATGTGAGCGGCCCTTACCCGGTTTCCGGGGTCTCCCTTGCAGCCAGGAGGTCCGATGCGCCCCAGCTTGCCCTGAAGAAGAAGGGGGCGGGAGGAGTCTCAGGGTGGGGCTCAGGGGCCCGGGCAGGTTCTGCACCTTGGGGTGCACACTGAGGCCATGGCTGCTGAGGAGTCGTCTCCGGGAGGCAGAGTGGCCAGTGCCATCCCTGAGGGCAGAGCTAGAGCTCCCTGGGCACAGAGGACGTTCCCACAGGGAGCCCTGGAAGGAGTGGGTGGGGCTCTCCTGTGGCTCCACCAGGGAGAAGGTGGGCTTGTTGCTGGCCTCTGTGGGCAGCTGTGGAACTGCCCCAAGACAGGACGTGCAGTCTTGAATTACAGGCTGGTGAAGCCTGGAAGCTGGAGTGACCCCGCACTGTGTGTGTGTGCATGTGTGTATGTGTGCATGTGTGCATGCGTGTGTGCGTTGGTGGGCATGTGTGTACGTCTGTGCGTATGTATATGTGTGATGTGTGTGCATGTTTGTGTGCACACGTGTGTGTGCATGTGTGATGCGTGTGGATGTGTGCACACGCATGTGTGTGCGTGTGTGATGTGCGTGTATGTGTGTGGGTGTTTGTGTGCATGCACGTGTGTGTGTACATGTGCGTGTGGTGTGTGGGTGTTTGCACATGCATGTGTGCATGTGTGTGTGTGATGTGTGGGTGTTTGTGTGCACGTGCGTGTTTGTGGGTGTGTGTGCATGTGTGCATGTATGTGTGATATCTGTGTGTGTGATGTGTGTGGGTGTGTGCATGCACGTGTGTGGGCATGTGTGTGCATATGTGCGCATATGTATTTGTGTGATGTGTGGGTGTTTGTGTGTATGCACGTGTGTGTTTGTGTGCACGTGTGCATGTGCATGCATGTGTGTGCATGTGTGCATGTGCGAGCGTGCTTGTGTGTGTGTGTGCATACACGTGTGTATAAGCTGATAGGTCAGACTTGATCTGAGGGCTCTGCAGAGTCTGGAGGCCCAGCTGTGAGCCTGAGGCTCCCTCTACCTTCTGTCCATCAGTCCCATTCTTGCCAGCCAGGCCGGAGGCCCCCTGGAGAGAGAAGGAAGAGGGGACTCCATTAGCCCCAGTCCTTCTGCCCTCTGAGTAGCAGAAAGGAGGGGCTCTGCCCACCCAGCCAGCCTACCTTGCGACCGTCGGCTCCAAATTCGCCCTGTAGGAGGAAAGCCGGGGCAGTTAGCTTGGTGTCTCAAAGCATCACGGGCATTGCTGTCTCTGGGGGGGCCAAGCTCAAGCCCACAGGACCCCCCAGAAACCCCCAAAGCTACCACTGAGAAAAGCCCAGCCTGGTGCCCCAGGAGGAATGACGGGCTTCAGCAGACACTGTGTGGGTCTGGTCTGGGCCAAGGTGACGCAGGTCTCACGTCTGTTAGTGCAGGAGCCTCACCTTCTCTCCTTTGAAGCCAGGAACGCCCTGGGGGCAGGAGGAGAGAGGGGCGTTACTGAGGAGTTGGGCCAGAGGCTGGGTTTGGGGCAGCCATCAAACTATCGAGGCGCTTCTGTTCCTTGGAAGCTGGCAGGAGGGTAGTAGGGGCTGGGGCTGGGGCTGAGGCTGGGCTCAGGGGGAGCCTGCCTGGCAGTGCTGGGGCCGCAGGGTGGAGCCAGGATCTCGCTGAGCACACTCACCTTGGGTCCTGGGAATCCAATGGGGCCTTCGATGCCTGGGTCTCCCTGTGAAGGACAAAGCAGCCATGTGAGCCCATCTCTGGGGTGCCGGGCTGCGGGCAGGCAGGCGTGGGGCAAGGACACTCACCTGTCTTCCCTTCTGGCCTGGCTCTCCTGGCTCACCCATGTTGCCCTTGGCACCCTAAAAGCAGACAACAGAGAAAAGGGTAAACCGAAGCAGGGTTGGCAGGTGGGGACCCCACCCAGGTGGAGATGTCTTGGTGTCAGCTGCTCCCCAGGGGCCCAGCCTCTGTCAGACTCGGGCTCGCTTTGATTAGTTTCTCCCAGATCTGAGGGAAGCTTCCCAGAAAACCACCTGCAAGACGAAGCCAGAACAGCAGCCTGGGGGTGGGGGTGCCCGGCCTGTGGGGGGGTGCCTTCTGCACCCAGTGGCTGTGACCATAGCCAACACTGGCCTCCAGTTCTCCAGTGATGCCCAGGTCTCATCACTACAAAGATTAATTCTTTTATCTAAGTCACTTTCAACAGATTAGGACTTCAGAAAACCACATAAAGTTTACACTCCCTTGGAATTAAAATTTTAACCTATGCCACAGAATTTTATTAAATAAATTCATCTATTTATTGATATGCTCCCAATTTAAGTGCAAAGAGGAGGAGAGGAAAGGGGAGGAATTAAGAGGTCAAAGGGAAGAAAAGGGAGGACACTCAGGGCAGGGGGTGAGGTAGGCAGAGGCTTCTGGAACATCACAGCTGTGTTCTGTCCTGGGCTCTCCTTGGCACCTTGCCACCACTCAAACTCTAACCACTAGTGATCCCTGTGGCAGCCTCCAGTGGCCACAGGACGGGTCATTGCACTGCTCTGTGCAGCCAAGGCTGCCCCAAGTGGCAAATTCATTCCCAGCTGTGGTGGGGTAGGCATTGCTGCCGGGATTGGAGAAGCCAGGGAAGGAGGTGGCAGGATTTGGCCTGCAGCCTGGAGATGTCTCCTCTTGGAGAAAGTATATCCAGAAACCTACTGGTTTAGACAGCTGTCATTCAAATTTAGAAAAACATGTAGCTACTTAGCAATAACTTCCTCTATAATAGCCAGTTCCTTATTTCTTCTCCTTAGAAGGTGCTTTCTTCTCCTATGCCTTTCTTTATAATTTTTGACAGATGTGAATTATTGGAGTTTCACATACTCTGTTAGTGAGTTTTAGAAGGATTTTCTTTTATGTACCTCTGTTAGGAAAACGTGTGGGTAACACCCCCCATGGGCACCAAGGAAGAACTGTCCAGACCCCAGGCACAATTAGTGCATGAGGAATATCTTAGTTTATAGTGTTATTACTCAGCTATTTCCTTTATATAATCCTTTATATATAATCATATATTAGTTTATAGAATTAGTGCCTGAAGTATAACTTACTGCTTGCTATATTTAGCTTATATAATCATATTTAATACCTATATCTAACGTACTTAGTTCTATATACTCTTTCTATATGATCATATAGGTATTATGGTCAGAGCTGTGCTGACACATTTAGTGCTGATTTATAGAATCCTTCCATATAACCATATAGTAGTTTGTAGTAGGAGGAATGCCTAGAGCAGTCACAGAGCAGAAGCAGTACATGGGAAAACAGCCAGACCAGGACAAGAACCAAAGACCCAGGCGGTGGCGTCCCTGCCTGAAAGGGCATACGCTGTACGGCAGGCTTGGAGCAGGAGCCTCTCCTCCTGAGAAAGGAGTTGTAGCACCTTGCATCCAGTTCCTGTGGAAAGTTGGCCTCAGACCTGAGATCCTGGAAGTAACCGAGGGAGAAGAACCCCTCTGGTGTGACCAGTCATGGCGGCTGGACACCCTGTCAGTCTTTTCTCGCTTCTGTGCTAGCTCAAAGAATCCTCCCATAAATATCTTAAGAGAAGAGCACAAGTCTGTCAGCTCCCACTGCACTGGCTCAAAGTATCCTATTAGAAATCCTTTGAAGTCTCAGCCCCCAGATAAGAAGTGTCGTGCACGACACCTGCTGCACACAGCCCACCTCCTTGCCTCGGTGACCTAATGGGGGTGGATCCCTTTTTTGTACATGACCCTCTACTACTGCTCACGGCACGGCCCCCTACTGCGCACGGCCCGCCTCTCTGCCCAGGTGACATAATGGGGTGGCCCCCTACCTTGTGACTCACGTGATTATGTATGCCCTATCACTAAGCCTATAGATGACGACCTGACTTAGGACCCTTCCCCCTGCCTGTACCTAATAAATACAGATACTTCTGCGTGTTCAGGGCCTTGCCTGACCCTGCTCATAGGTGGCAGGCCCCCTGAGTACAGATGCCCTTCCCCAGTTCTTCAGTGTCCTGTCTCTTTACTGCTCGGATCTTGCACCTCAGCATAGCATAAGGGACACCCCACGACCCTGTGGGGCCAACAGCCCTACAAAATGCAGGGACATTCAAACCAGACTCCCTAAAACTACTTATGTAAGAAACCACAAAAGAGGTTCATTCCTATTAATGAGCAATCATACTATTAACTGTAATGCATCTCACGTTTTATTTACTTACCTGAATATGCTTGCTTACAAAAGCATTTTAATGGCATATCTTAATAATTTTTTAAAAGTTTCTACTTTTATCAATATACCATTTAAAAGGAATTAGACAAAAAAAGAATGTTAGTTTCTCTAGGGTCGGAAGTATTGAGACCATCTGAGGCACAGCTAGCCTTAAATGTGGATTTCAAAATAAATCAGGGGCTTCCCAGTGAGCAGATCCCATGGGCAGTCTGGGCATCTTACCTTCTGTCCACGGTAGCCCTTGGGGCCAGGGGGCCCAGGGATTTCCAGGCAGCTCACCTTGTAGCACTGAAACGAGGAAGCAGAGACAGACAGTTACATGGGTGGGACAGTCCCCAGGTGGCAGGGCAGGGGCTTAGAACATGTAGCCCACGACACTCAGCAGGGGCCAAGGAGATGCTGAGATGCCCTGAGACCTCGGGCTGGGGTGAGGGAGCAGACGTGGGGTGCTGTGAGTCTCCATCCCCACCAGGGACAAACCAGACAGTTTGGTTCTGTCAAGTGTTCTAGGCACGTTTTGGAAAACCAAGGCTGGCTTAAGCCATGCCAGAAAACAAGGGAAGAAAGGCCGGGATCCGGTGATGCCAGTTCCTTCCCCCCGACGTGCTGGGCCGGGCCTGGGCCTTGAGTCCAGGGTGGAGGGATCCTGCCCGCCTGGGGGCCGGACCCTCGCCGCTCCTTGTAACACGTGCTCTGTGGGTGACTCTAACGCTGATCCCCAGGGGATCTAAACAGCCTGGCTTTGGCCGGGAGCCAGTTGTCCAGACTCAAAGGCCTCAGGTCCAACACGGAGCAGGGGGCTCCCTCTCCTCTCTCATCTGTCCAGCCTGGAGGTGCCAGGAGTCAGCAGCCTGGCGTGGTCATGTCTGCTGTGTCAGGGGCCACCAGCACGGGCGGGAAAGGACACCCACTCACCTCTCCGTAGGCTTCATGTTTCTGCAGAAAAGACGGAAGTGCTGGTTAGCTCTGGGGTGGCTGCATCTTGAGTCTGGGTGGGGGTTGAGCAACACCTGAGTGGCCCAGGTCCTGCTGGGAGCCTCCTCCTTCGGCCTCCGGGTAAACTGAGGCCTGGAGTGGGAAGGCTGCCCGCCGCCCCCGGTGAGTGGATGCTGCTCACGGCCCGTGGCTCACCATGACCTGGATGATGCGGTTGATGGTGTCCTGGTCGATCTCGGTGGAGTCGGGCAGCATGGTGGCGTAGTCGCTGCGGTAAAGCTCGTGTGGCGTGCTGGCGATGTCCCGCAGGCCCTGCTCCTTCAGGTTCTGGTTGGGGGCCACTGCGAAGAGCCGGATGCCCTCCTCGCGGGCCCGCTCGGCCTGCAGCTTGATGCCGCCGCAGGGGCTGCCGGTGACGTGGCCGTCGGTGATGACCACGGCGAAGTGGACGGTGCCCTTGCTCCCGTGCAGCCGGACTTGCTCCGTCATGTTGGCCAGCGCGCAGTCGGTGAAGGTGCCGCGGCGGAAGGAGCTGATGCCCTGCAGGCTCTTGATGAAGGAGGCCCGGTCGCTGCCCGGCGGGCTGAACACCTCCACCTGGTCGGAGAAGTGCAGGCCGCCGTAGCGCCAGCTCAGTGCCACCTGGTCCAGGTAGAACTCATTCTGCAGCTGGCTGATGAACTGCGGCACGAACTGCTTCATGTGGAAGAGCAGGATGTCCGTGGGGGACTGCATGGCGACGCTCTCCGACGTGTCCAGCACGAAGTACACGTTGATGGGGCAGTCGGTCTTCTCTGCGGGGGCACAGGACCCATCTTGAGCCTGTCTCGGGAGGGACTGCTGTTCCAGCCCCGTCTCCTGGTCTCGTGCCTGTGGCTTGTCCTGACTGCCCCCTGCATGCCTAGAGCCCCCGACCCCTGGCACTTGGGCACTGGTCCCGGACTGCCCTACAAATGCCCAGAGCCCCTGGCCCCCAACCCCTGGCACCTGGGCACTGGTCCCAACTTCCCCCAGCATGCCCAGAGTCCCTGGCCCCCAACCCCTGGCACCTGGGCACTGGTCCCGACTTCCCCCAGCATGCCCTGAGCACCTGGCCCCCAACCCCTGGCACCTGGGCAGTTGTTATTTCTCTCAGCAGTGTCTGGCGAGATGACCTCCTGCTGCTGAGCCCAGATGGCCCCCAGGATTCCCCAGAGCAGGAGCGCGGAGCGCGGACCCTGGAGCATCTTGGCGGGAGGTGTGGCCTTGAAGTCCTGCAAGGAGGGTGGGGTAACTGCAGATGCCCGTATGCCCCTCTCCTGCACCCCTCCCCAGGGCAGGTGCACAGACAAGGTCAGTGGGATTAGGGACACTGCCCTCAGTCTTTAAGGAAACAGGGTCTGCGCCTGGCGCACACCGTCACCAGCATCTGGACTCGGGGGCTATGCCCTCTCACCCTGCCTTGGGTGGGATTTAGGTGTTTGAGGCCCCTCCATGCCCTCTAGAGCTGGGTGGAGTAGGCAGTTGGGCCGCTGGCACAGAAGGGAATGGAGCACCACGGTCTAGAGCCTGACCCCTGCCAGGGGTTGCCCCAGAAGCAGCACAGAGGGGAGGGTGGGTGAAAGATCCCAGCTTCCCCACACAGGCTCCCCTGTAGAGCTAGGCACTCTCTCTCCAGCCTGGCTCCATTCCCTTTAAACAGGACTTTCATAAGGAGTGGGGAGGATGCTGTCCAGTGTGGGGACATGGCTATCACTAGCCTGGTTTTCCTTTCTGCAGGTCCTTCCTCCCTGGTGCCCTGTGGCTTGGCCTGAGCTCCAGCTCCAGGAGGCGGTGAGGAAGGGCCTCATGTGCCTGCTGGCTCCACAGAGTGGGGCTGGCAGTAGCTGGGTGGAACGGGCACAGGGCCTGGTTCATGCAGATCCAGGGGCGATGCAGGGGTCTGAGTGCCGCCCTCCCCTCGGTGCAGATGGGATGCGTGTCCTAGCACTGGAACTGGGGAGGGGCTGCCGGGAGAGGGCCCTGAAGGGTTGCTGTGATTCTGCAGCTTCGTCAATGACAGGGTGACCCAGGCCAGACCCACGCAGCCTGGGGCCCAGGGAGGAAAGACGTCCCTTCCCAAATGCCAGCTCGGGCAGGTTGTGGGTGAGTTCTTTCACACTTTCAAGGACTAACACTTCTATGCTATTTAACTTGTTTTAGAACATAAAAAGACAAACATTTTCCCAATTCATTTTTAAACCTGGCATAACCCGTGACCAAAGCTTGATTAAAAAGAAATCCCTAAAAGTAACTCTACAGATAAATATCACTATAAATATTACTGATGGCAGTGGGCAGGCCGCCTGCCCGCTGCCATCATGCTGGCTGCTCAGGGAAGGCACAGGGAAGAGGTGGACACTGCCAACCCCGCAGACTGCCTCCCTGGGGGCTGCTGCGATGAGGCTGGGTCGGGTGGCATGCTGGGTGAAGGGGAGCTTGCAGTGGTGTTGCCCCTGCCTGGGATGGAGGCCCCCGTCTGGCAAAGGCCTGGGGTTAGAGAGCATGGCCAGGTGCCAAGCTCCATGGAGCCAGCAGGAGCTGGGATAAGTGGGAGCCTTGCCCCTTCCAGGTTGGTGGTGCCGGAGCTCCTTGGGTACAACTGCAGCCGCTTAAGTCACAGCTGTGATCCGGGCCTCATGCTCCCTGGAGCAGGCAAGAGCCTGCCCCCATCCCTGGCACATTTGCAGCAGCCAAAACTAGGGCTGCTGACTCAGGCATCCCTGCACTCTTGGGGAGCCAGGGAAGGCCCCTCTTGCCCTTGTAGGCTTGGGTGCCTGCTCCTGCTTCCCCAGCCTCTTCCCACTCCAGGCACCCGCTCCAATCTCAGAGCAGAGTTGGGGCAGAGCCCAGGCGCTGTCAGAGCCTGGCTGGGCGTGCGCATGCTTGCGGCCATGCTGACATGCCAGCCCCTTGCTGCTTTGGCCCTTGCAGACTTTGGGCACTGAGGAGCGCAGGAGGGGAAGCTTGCGGGGGGTGCTGAGGGCAGCTGGGTGCTGGCCTTCAGGTGCCCCTTGGTGCCAGCAGCCTGGGCACCATGGATGGCTGCAGGAGGCAGACAGGCTCCTGGGCAGAAAGAAGTGGGTCCCCAGTGAAGGCCCACCTTCCTGCTGGGGCAGACCTGAAGCCTGGGGGCCAGGCTGCCAGCCTTATGGATGAGGGGGAACTATGGTGCTTTTCTCTAGGCCTGCACATGGCTGCCCATGGACCAATCAGCATACACTTCCCCCCTCTGAGGCCCATAAAAGCCCCAGGCTCATTCAGAGCAGGGTGGAGGGTGGAACGACCAGCTGCAGAGAGGAGCTACCCTCTCCAGGGCCTCCTCTCTGCTGACAGCTGAACGCTAGTCGGGATGCCCTGTCTGCAGAGAGGAGACACTTTCTCCAGGGCCTCCTCTCTGCTGAGAACTGCACACTTGACAAGACAACCTGCCTACAGAGAGGGGCTGCCCTCTGCAGGTCTCCTGTGAGCTGTCCTAACGTTCAGTAAATCTTCTTTGTCTCACCCTCCACTTGTCTGCATACCTCATTCTTCCTGCACATGGGACAAGAACTTGGGCAAAGGTGCCAGTAGCCACAGAGGTTTCAGGCCAGAAAAGTAACACCCTAAAGATCCCATAACATTATCACAAAAATCCTAGCCAGTCTTAAAAACTAAGATCCAATAGTATGTTAAGGGCCACTATACCAGAACTGTAACAGGAAATTGGTTAAAAATACAGTGATGCCACAAACACTAGGGAATATGTTAAAGTCAAATCAACATAAGAAGAAGAAAATACGCAATTGCTTCAGTAGATCCCCAAAACATCCATTTCTAATTAAGAAGCAACAACAACAACAAGACAAGGTAGAACCTAGCAAGAAATTTGGGAGTAGAAATAACATTATAAAAGATATACATTTCAAATCAAGAGCTCACATCGTATTTTACAGGAAAAGCTAAAATAGTGGTTCTTATCTTTGTGGTCCTGGACCCTTTTAAGAGTCTAGACAATTTCACCTTACAGAAATGCATAGATACTCATATACAGAAATTATGTCCGGGAATTTGGGGATTCCATTCATAGATCTAACCCTGGGTTAAAAATTCCTGCATGAGAAGGATGATGCTTATTAGATGGTTATTAGGTCCATTAAAAAAAAACGGGGTGGGGGAAAGAATGCTGATCTTACTCTGCTATTTATTGTTGTGTAGGAAGCCAGTGAAATAAATGAAAAGAAACAAAGTATAAATGTTGGAAAAGAAGAGACAAAACTGTGCTTGTTAAAGATAGGATCCTCTACCCAGAAAATCAACTGAACAAAGTTTGTTTGTTTTTAAGTGAAAGAGAGAGAGAGAGAGACAGAGAGAGTGAGAGAGCGAGCGAGCGAGCAGGGGAGAGAAGGTTAATGAATTTAGTGAGTCACTTAGATAAATATATTATCAATGAAAAAAGTCAAATTCTGTAAAATATTTGAAGTGATTTATTCTGAGCCAAATATGAATGATCATGTGACACAACTCTCAGGAGGTCCTGAGAACATGTGCCCAAAGTGGCTGGGGTGCAGCTTGGTTTATTCACTTTAGGAAGGCATGAGCTATCAATCAAATACATTTGAGAAATACATTGGTTTGGTCCAGAAAGGTGGGACAATTCAAAGTGGGGAGGGACAGCTTGCAGGCTATAGGAGAATTTAAACATTTTCCGGTTGACAATTGGTTGAGTTTGTCTAAAGACCTGGGATTAATAGAAAGGAAATGTTCAGGTTAAGATAAAAGATTGGGGAGACCAAGGTTCTTTTGAAGCCTTATAGTGGCTGCCCTTAGAGACAATAGATGACAAATGTTTCCTATTCAGATCTTTAAAAGGTGCTAGACTCTTCATCTCTTCAGGATTGGGAAGGCCTGGAAGAAAAAGATTTAGTTATGTTACTAGAGATTCTTTACATATGAAATTCTCCCCAATAAAGGGTGACTTTGCAGGGCCATTTCAAAATGTGGCAAAGAAACATGTTTGGGGGTAAAATATTTTGATTTTCTTCTTTGTCACATAATGTTATGCCAGAGTCAGACTGGAAAGTAAGTCACGACATACAGCATTAGATAAAACCCATCTGACAAGAATGACAGCTTGTAGGGCATGACTCTCCAGACCCCTTAGATAGATAGAAATACAGGCAAGATAAGAAAACCAGAACTTAGTCCTCAATATACCAAAGTTATTGATATTCTTCTGTCAGTAACAACCAGTTAGAAAATGTTGCAGAAAAAATGCTATTTACACTAGCAATAAAAACAACAAAAACTCAAGGAATTAACTGAATAAAAATGTGCAGGACTTAGGAAAAAAAACTCAATTTTTTTTTTTTTAGGAATATATTGGAGAAACAAGCCTTATTTTGGATAAGAAACCATCCCACTATCTTAAACTGATATTTTAAAATATCAGTTATTTCTAAATGAATCTATAATTGAATGTAATTTTAATTTAAATTTCCAAGAAATATTTTTTTGCTTTTTTTGTAGAAAGGAGTTTGCAAAATGAAGCCAAGTTTTACTTGGAAGTAAAAGCAAGAGTAGTTGAGCAAAATAAAAAATAAAGGGTAAGGAGAAAACTTGTGCTATCAAGTGCAAATGAAACAATAAAATCACAGTTTTGGTTTTGGTGCTGGGACAGGCCAACAGTACACACAACAATGAGCGTAACAACACACGAGAGCTTAGGCTACAATGCGGTGGCCTCACAGAATGGTGGAAGTAGGCTGGGATGCGGGCTCACCCTGTGATTGGACATAAAGTTAATCCCACCTCACATGGTACACCCAAATAAATTTCGGGAAAAGTAAGTATCTGAGGGCAAAACATGAGCCAAAGGGTCTTTGAAGAAAATGGAATGTATAAAATGTCAATGACAAATCAATAATTATTCAGTACCAGTCCTACATCCCTTCATTTACCATTCACCATTGGACCTGTGACCTTGGACACAGGTACTGTTGTCATCCCCACTCCAACAGCTGAGGAAACCAAGGCCTAGTGTAGGTGACTTGCCCAAGGCACTCAGCTAATAGCTGACGTCTGAAGTCTGGTAGTGTGGGCTCAAGTCTGCACTCTTGATACTGAGCTCCCACATAGGACCAACATTCCAACAAAAGCAACACGTGCAGGCTGGACGCGACTAGAGCCCACAGCAATCTTCCCGATGTAAGATATAAATATTCTGATGGATGGTTATTAGGTGCCTACTTTTTTATAATTATTATATCTTGCTGTATTGAGCCTTTGATTAATATATAAGGTCCTTTTCCTCTTGTAACCTGTTTTGATTGAAAGCCTGTTTTTTCTGATATTAGTATAGCTACTCTTGCTCCCTTTTGGTTACTGTTTGCACGGCATATCGTTGCCCATCCTTTCACTGTCAACCTGTTTATATTTTTGGATCTAAAGTGAATCTCTTGTAGAGAGCACATAGTTGAATTTGGCTTTCTAAATCCATTCTGCCAATCTCTGTCTTTTTACAGAGAGAGTTTGGAGAGTTTAATCCATTTACATTTAAAGGAATTACTGATAAAGAGGGACTTCTTTCATTTTGCATTTGTTTTCTGTATGCCTTATAGATTTTTTTGGTCCCCTCCAGTATTACTGTATTCTTTTGTGTTTAATTTTTTTTTAGGGGGTGAAACATTTAAATCCCTTTCTCATTTCCTTTTAAAATTCATTCCTTAGTTATTTTCTTTGTAGTTACCATGGGGATTGCATTTAACATCCTAAAATTGTATCAGTCTAAATTGGATTAATACCATTTTAGCTTCAATGGCATAATAAAACTCTCCTCCTTGAATGGCTTTGTCCCCAACCCTTTTAGTTATTGATGTCACAAAATTATACTAAGGAAGAAGACCCCCTTCTCCGAGCCTGTGCTTGGAGAACAGGAGGAAGTAAAAGTTAAAAGTCAGCCCAATGAGGTCAGTGGAAGGACTGGTTGGTGCCACCAGCCAGGTCTAAAGGTGAAAGATTAAACCCCCTACTCTGAACCACAATCTTAGCTATAGATCACTGACATGGGATGCAGGAATTTCCCCCAGAAGGCATTGTTCTTGCTCAACTGCTCAGACCCCTACCTAGTCACGCCTCCCACGCTTGCCTAATCGATCACGACCCTCCCACCTGTGTACCTCTTAGATTGTAAGCCTTTAAAAGGGCCAGGATTTTCTTTGTCAGAGAGCTTGGTTGTTAAGGCTTGAGCCAGCTGCAGCTCCCAGCTGAATAAACTGCCACTTCCTTCCCCAGTTCGGTGTTTGAGAGGTTTCATTCATGGCCGCTCTTGCTACAATACCTTTATATATTATGTGGCCAAAACTATAAACTAATGTTATTTAAAAATAATTAGTCTCTTAAATTATGTTGAAAACAAAAAGCATTACACACCATTGTTACAGCAATACTAGCTTTTATAGTTGTCTATAATTTACCTTTTCTGAGACATTTATTTATTTAGAGACAAGGTCTTGCTCTGTTTCCCAGGCTGGAGTGCAGTGGTGTGGTGATAGCTCACTGTAGTTTCAAACTCCCAGGCCCAAGCAATTCTGCCCCCTCAGCCTCCGAAGTAGTTGGGACCACAGGTATGCACCACCATGCTTGGTCAATTTTTAAATTTATTTTTATTTTGTAGAGATAGGGTCTCCCTATGTTGCTCAGGCTGGTCTTGAACTCCTGGGCTCAAGTTATCCTCCTGCCTTGGGCTCCCAAAGTGATGGGATTACAGATGTCAGCCACTATTCCTGGCTGAGATCTTTATTTCTTCTTACAACTTTGAGTTACTGTCTATCATCCTTTTATTTCAACCTGCAGGACTCCCTTTGGCATTTCCTATAGGGCAGTCCAGAGGTAATGAACCCTCTCAGCTTTTGTTGATCTGAGAATGTCTTAATTTGTCCCTTACTTTTAAAGGACAGTTTTGCTGGATGTGGGCTTCTTGGTAGACAGTATTTATTTATTTATTTACTTACTTTTGAGACAGTCTTACATTGTCACCCAGGCTGGAGTGCATTGGCATGATCTCTGTCCCTCTGTCACCCAGGTTCAAGGGATTCTCCTGCCTCAGCCTCCCAAGTAGCTGGGATTACAGGTGCCCACCACCATGCCCGGCTACTTTTTTTTTTTTTTGGTATTTTTAGTAGAAACGGAGTTTCACTGTGTTAGCCAGGCTGGTCTTGAACTCCTGACTTCATGATCCAACTACCTCAGCCTCCCAAAGGGCTGGGATTACAGGCGTGAGCCACTGCACCCAGGTGACAGCTTTTATTCTTTTAGCACTTTGGATATATTGGCCCACTGCCTTCTGGCCTTCAAAGTTTCTGATCAGAAATCTGCTAATAGTCTTATTGAGGATTCCTTACATGTGATGAGTTATTCTCTCTTGCTGCTTTTAAAAGCTTTGTCTGTGGGTTTTGACAATTTGACTAGAATGTTTCAGTGTGGATCTTTAAGTTCATCCTAATTGGAGTTTTTTGAACTTCTTGGATGGTTATATTCATGTCATTCATCATATTTCAGAAATTTTCAGCCATTATTTCTTTAAATAGTCTCTCTGCTCCTTTTGCTCTCTCTTCTTCTGGGGCTCCTACCATGTTTATGTTGGTTTGCTTGATGGTGTGCTACAGGCCCCTTAGGCTCTGTTCACCTTTCTTCAATCTTTTTATTTCTCCTCCTCAGACTCAATAATTTCCATTGTCCTACTTCAAGTTCCCTGATTCTTTATTCTGCCTGCTGAAATCTGCCTTTGCATTTCTCTAGTGAATTTTAAATTTCAGTTATTGTACTTTTCAGCTCCAGAATTTCTTTTCGGCTTCTATTTAAAATTTCTAGCTTTTTATTGATATTTTCATTTGTTCCTACATTGTTTTCTGGACTTTCTCCACATTTTCCCTTAGTTATTTGAGTATCTTTAAGATAGTTCCTTCAAAGCCTTTGTCTTGTAGATCTACCACCAAGTCTTTCTCACTCACAATTTCTGTTGGTTTATTTTTTTTCTTTGAAATAAGAAAGTTTCTTTGTATGTTTTGTGAAATCAGAATCTCGTTCTTGCCCAGATGTTGCTGGTTTTTCTTGTTTTTATCATATTGATTGTTGTAGGCTGTCTCTGTGCTAAGGATCAACATAAAGTGTAAACTTAAGGTCTTTTTAGGTCTTTTCTGAGCCTGTGACTTCCCCTGAGCAAATACAATGACTTTTTAATTTTCTCCAAATATATGGTTGCTTTTGAATCTGCTAGTCTTTAATGTGTATGTCTCAAAAGGAGAAAACAGAAAAATGAAGGGAGAAAAGGGTGCCAGCCCTTTAAATCTCCTGGAAGTCACTTCAACGAGAGGGAGAAGGGCTTGCAATGATGGGGGCAGTTGCAGCAACAATGTCTGCGTCAACAGATTTTGAAAGGTCTACATTATACAAGATATCTTTTCAGACCGCAAGGAGTAAAGTTGAAAATCAGTAACAAGAACATTTTAAAAATCACAAATTTGTGGAAATTAAATACCTTGTTAAATAACCAAGGATCAAAGAAGAAATCACAAGGGAAATTATAAAATACTTAGAGATGAATGATAATGAAAACATTAATTAAAAAACTTGTGGGACAGTGAAAGCAGTGCAAAGGGGAAACTCCTGACTATACATGCTTACATTAAAAAAGAAAGATCTCAAACAGGAACTTAACTTTACAATGCAAGGAACTAGAAAAAGAACAAATGAAACCCTAAGCTAGCAGAAAGAAGGCAACAATAAAGATCAGACCAATGATAAACAAAACGGAGAATAGACAAATAATAGAGAAAATAAAATACAATGAAAGTTGGTTCTTTGAAAAGATAAACAGAATTCACCAGCCTTTAGCTAGATGGACTGAAAAAAAAAGAAGAAAATCAAATTACCAAAATTATAAGTGAAAGTGGCAACACTGCTACCAATTCCACAGAAATAAAAAATACTGTAAGACTGTACTATGAGCAACTATACGACAACAATTTTAATAACACAGATAAAACAGAAAAATTTTCAGAAACACAAAACCTATTAAGACAAAATCATGAAGAAATAGAAAATCTGAATAGACTTATAATTAGCGAGGAGAGTGAATCAATAATAAAAAATCTCCTGATAAAGAACCTCTGGACATGATGGCTGCACTGGTGAATTCTATGAAACACATAAAGAACTAATATCAAACCCTCCCAAATTTTTTCAAAAAACTTGAAGAGAAGGGAACACTATTTAACTCATTCTTGTGAGGGCACCATTACTCTGATACCAAAGCCAGACAAAGATATTTCAAGAGAAGAAAACGACAATTCCTTATGAAAATTGATGCAAAAATCGTAAAGAAAATACTATTAATAGCAAACTAAATTCAGTAACGTTTTATATAATTAAATTGAATTTAATGAATTGACCAAGTGGGATTTATTTCTGGAATGCAAGGATAGTTCAACATACAAAATAATCAATCAATGTAATACACATTAACAGAATGAAGGAGGAACAAAAGCCTCTCACATGATCATTGCAGTTGATGCAGAGAAAGCATATGACAAAATTCAGTAGCTTTTCATGACAAAAACATTCAGCAAATTAGGAACAGAAGGAAACTACCTCAGCATAATAAAAGCCATATTATATGAAAAAGTCACAGTGAACAACATATTCAGTGGTGAAAGACTGAAAGCTTTTCCTCTAAGGTCAGAAAGAAAGAAAGGATGCCTGATTTCACTATTTCTGTTAACACTGTACTGGAAGTTCTAGCTAGAGCAATTGGGCAAGAAAAAGAAATAAAAGACGTGCAAATTGGAAAGAAAGAAGTAAATTTTCTCTGTTGACTGATGATTTGACCTTATATGTAGAAAACCCTAAAAATTCCACGAAAACTGTTATAACTAATAAACAAATTCAGCAAAATAGCAGAATACATAGTCAACACATAAAAATCAGTTGTATTTCTATTCGCTAACAATGAACAATCCAAAGGAAATTAAGACAACAATTCTATTTACTTCAAAAAGAATAAAATACTTAAAAATTGACTTGGGAGGTGAAAGACCTCTATGATGAAAACCACAAAATTTTTTTGAAAAAATTGAAGAAGACATTAAAAAAGACATCCTTGTTCCTAGATTGAAAGACTTAACATTATTAAGATGTCAATATCACCCAAATTCCAAATATGGAATCTTAAGGGACCCCGAATAGCCAAAACAAACAAACAAACAAACAAACAACAACAACAAAACCAACAAAAATCCTTAAAGAAAAGAACACAGCTGGAGGACTCACATCTCCTAATTTCAAAACTTACTACAAAGCTGCAGTCATCAACAGTGAGACACTGGCATTAAAACAGGCATACAGACCAACGGAATAAAACAGAGAGCCCAGAGAGAAACCCTTGGACATATGACTTTCAACCAGGCTGCCAAGACCATTAATAAACACAGTCTTTTCAACAAATGGTGAGAAAACTAGATATCCACATGCAAAAGAATGAAGTTAGACCCTTACCTAATACCATACATAAACATTAATTCAAAATGGATCCATGCCCTGGATCTTTAGGTTTTAAGACCTAAAACTTTAAAACCCTTAGAAGAAAATATGGGGCAACACTCTCATGACATTGGTTTGAGTGATGATTTCCTGGGTATGACGATAAGGGCACAGGCAACAAAAGAAAAAAATAGATAAACTGGATTACACCAACATTTAAAAACATTTTTACATCTATCTAGTGAAAGGACACCATCAACAGAGTAAAAAGACAACCCAGAGAATGAGAGAAAATATCTGTAAGTTGTGTATCTAGTAAGAGATTAATGTCCAGAATATATAATGAGCTCCTAAAATTCAACAACAACAAAAACAATCGACCTGATTCAAAGATGGGTCAAGGACTTAAACAGGTATTTCTCCCAAGAGATATATAAACGGCCAATAAGCACATGAAAAGATGCTCAGTGTCACTAATCATGAGGGAAATGCAAGTCAAAACCACAATGAGGTACCACCTCACACACATTGGGATGGTTAACATTAAAAAAAAAAACAACACCCCCAGAAAATGACATCTGTTGGTGTGGATGTGGAGAAACTGGCCCTGGGTGCCCTGCTGGTGAGAAACCAAAATGTGCAGCCAGTGTGGGAAACAGTGAGGCAATTCCTCAAAAATATTAAAAAATCGAATGATCCGCAATTCCACTTCTGGGTACACACTCAAAAGAACCAAAAGTAGGATCTGGAAGTAGAATCCGTATGCCTGTCTTCACAGCTGCGTCATTCATGGTAGCAACCCACGTGTCCAGGGACAGATGAATATGGATAAACACAATAGGTACACCCATGCAGTAGAATATTATGCAGCCCTAAAAAGGCTAAAAAGACGTGATAACATACGTTACAGCATGGACCAGTCTGGAGGACATTAAGCCAAGTGAAATAAGCCAGGGACAAAAGGAGAAATTTCATGCGTTTTCACTCCTATGAGTCACCTAAGTGGCCAAATTCATGGAAACCGAGAGTGGCATGGTGGCTGCCAGGGGCTGCGGGAAGGAGCGACGCGAGGTGGTGCTCCATGGGCTTCAGTTTGACGAGAACATCCATTAGGAACACGGGGAAATTGACACGAACACGGTCACTGATTAAATAGCCCAATAACCTTGTGCTGCGCAAAAACCAGACGTGCAGAACAAACCCCAACAAGGCATCATTCCTCATCTAGGAAATGAGAGGAAAACGTGCTCCTATCCACTGTGGAGACCGGTTCCTCGCCGCTTCTGGGATGCGCCTCTGAGGTTTCCGCCCTCTGGGCCCAGCCGCCGCCCTCCTGAGAGCAGGACTCCCGCGGCCCTGCCCCCTGCAGCCTTCACTGCAGGCCGGGCTGGGGTTCGGATCCCGGGCGCCCCGCAGCCCCGTCCAGCGAGTGCCCCGAGGGCTGGGCCCTCCTCCCATGGGCAGCGCCGGGACCCCAGCTTGTCGAGGGGGCCCCGCATCAGGCCCCGACTTCGCAGAGCGTGAGAGGCGGCAGGAGGCAGCCAGTCAGCGCGCAGGGCCGTGTTTAAACCAAAGCAGCTCACTGGACACTTTTTTCACTTTTTTCCCTCCTTCCTTCCTTTTTTTAATTTTAATTTTTTTATTTTTTTGGGCAATGGCGCGATCTCGGCTCAATGCCCGGCGCTCCCAGAGCGCTGGGATTACCCGCGCGAGCCACCGCGCCCGGCCCGGCCTTCCTTAAAATAATCGCCGGGGTGGACGCGCGAGGGGCCTCGGGGCGGGAAGAAGAAGGACGCTCGCGCACCGCAGGCCCCTCGGCTCCGGGTACGGACCCCACAGGGCACGTCCTCGTCCAGGGAGGGTCCCGGGGGGCTCAGCCCGAGGGGCACCGCTCACAGGCAGCGATCCGCGTGGCTGCCGGCAGTGGAGACCTGGGCCCGGGGTGCTGGGCTGGGGGTTCCACCACCGCCCCCCGCGGAGCCCCGAGGCGGGTGTGGGCGCCCGGGTAGGGGCTGGGGTCGCTGTCGGCCGGGGTCCCGCCTCCCGGTGGAGCCGCCCCCATCCGCGGTCTCTCCGGGGCCTGAGTCTCTCGCCGGCCTGGGGGCTCTCGTCGGGAAGGGCACAGGGATGGGGCGTCGGCTCAACCCGCGTTCGCGTCCCCGCCCTCCCCGTCCCGCCCTCGGGCACCCAAGGCCCTCCCGCCCCCGCCCCCGCCCCCCACTCCGGACCCGGGAGAGGCCCTGCGCCCCCGGAGGCCCCGCTCAGCCGGGCGTCTTCCCCGCGGGCGGGAGCTGCAGCCAGGCCCTGGGGAGGCGCGCGGTGCCGGGGTCCTCCGGGGAGCGGGGTCCCAGCACCGAGCTCGGGCGCAGACCGGGGCCCCCACCCCGTCCAGGAGGGCGCCGCCTCAGAAGAGGCCGCGGGGAGGTGGCCCCGGGCGCCGGCCGAGGGCTCGGATCCCCGAGACGTGGGGCCGTCCGGGCAGGGAGGAGCCCGAAGCCCGTGCGCCGTCCCTGGGGCCGGAGTCCCCTTCCCGGGGCCCGAGGGGCGCAGCCGTCGCCTTCCCGAGACTCGGGGTCGCCGCCGCAGGCCCAGCGGCTTCCGGGCTCGGGGCTTCGGGACGCGCTCACCTGGTCCCGAGGAGGCTCCGGTCCGGACGGCCCCGGGCGCGGGCGCGAGGAAGCAGGAGGGAGGGGACCGGGCCGCGGCCGCCCCTTTATACCTGCCCCGCCCGCCGGGCCCGACACCAGGAGGCGCTGCGGCCCCGCAGATGGGACCGGCGGAGGGGGGGGCCCGGGGGGCGGGAGGGGGATGGGAGCGAGGGGGGCCGGGGAGGGAAGAGGCGGAGCGGTGCGGACCCCTCGGCAGCCCGGGCCAAGTCCCCTCCCCAGCCCCGGCCCGCCGCGGGCGCCGCTCGGACTTCCCGTCCCCGCCCCCTTTCCCGGGCGACCTGGCGGGCTGTGTCACCTCCGGGGCTCTGGGTGCTGGGGACCGCGCGCCCCACGCCGGGCCGAGGGGGCTCTAGGACTCGCCCCTCGGTAGGAGCTGCCCTGAGGGGTGCAGGCCTCCTCCCGCACCCCGTGTGGCCCCCGGCGAGAGGCCTCGGGTCAACAGCCGCTGCAGAAACTGCTGCTCCGGGGGCCTGAGACGGGGGAGCCTGGGCGGCAGGGACAGCAGAGTCTGGGCGCGGGTTCGGGCAGGGCCCGGGTTCGGGCAGGGCCCGGGCGTGCGGTGACCACCCCTGCCAGCCTTTTCCACAGGGGGGCCTGCGCTGGGCCCTGGGACCACCGTGAGGTCCCCACCTGAGCCCGGCAGGGGACAGAGTGAGAGCGGTCCCTGGTAGGGCTGTGTCTGGAATCCCCACTCCCCACCCTGGTCACAGCCCGGCAGCCAGGGCCAGGGCCCCTCCTGGAGGGGAGGTGCAGGCTGGGCTGGGGAGACCACCCTGGGCTCTGGGGCTGGGCCCCCTTCAGAGCTGTCCCGGAAGGGGGCGGAGCAGTTGCGGGTGAGGCCCCTCTTCAGCCCGTTTGCAAAGGCTTTAGCCCCTTCCCCGGAGCAGAGGGTCCCTGGGCTGCCCGGTGGCCCTCGGCCCTGCGTGGATGCCCTCTGGTCTTCAGGGCCTTCTCTCTCTGCCCCTGAGGACAGGCCTTCTCTCATCTGTCTCCTTTCCTGGTGGATGGTAGGGTGGCTGGGGTGGGGGTCTGTGGTGGTGTCTTGTGCTCGAAGTGTGCCCAGGCAGTGGGGAACTTCCCAGTGTAAGGAGGAGAAAGCCACCGTCCACTGGATGCCTGAGAGCTCGTCCCCAAATCCCCCTGCCTGCCGTCCGCAGGGCCTGCAAGGTCCACCGCGGCCGCAGCCTCCAGTCTGTCCTGGTGTCTGGACTCGGGCTGGACCACCTTACAGCTCGTGCCAGCTGTGCCTGCACCACCTTTTATGGCCCACACCTCCCACGGCAGCGTCAGGTACATCTGTCCTCTGCCACCCCAAGCGGGCCCTTGAGTGGGTGGTGGTGCCTGGAGCCAGGGGTGTGAAAGGACAGGTGGTGTGAGTGTGCAAGTGAGTGTGTGTCCTGTGTGAGTGTGAGCGTGTGGCATGCTGTGTCTGCATCTAAGTGCGAGTGTGTGTGCATCTGTGAATGTGTGTGGTGTGTGGTGTGTGTCTGAGACTGAGTACAAGTGAGTGGTGTGTGTCTGCATCTGAGTGTGAGTGTGTGCACCTGTGTGTGGGTGTGGTGTGTCTGTATCTGAGTGTGAGTGTGTGTGCATCTGTGTGTGTGGTGTGTGTCTGCATCTGAGTGTGTGTGCATCTGTGAGCGTGTGGTGTGGTGTGTGTCTGCATCTGAGTGTGTGTGTGCATCTGTGAGCGTGTGGTGTGGTGTGTGCATCTGAGTGTGTGTGTGTATCTGTGAGCGTGTGGTGTGGTGTGTCTGCATCTGAGTGTGAGTGTGTGTGCATCTGTGAGCGTGTGGTGTGGTGTGTCTGCATCTGAGTGTGAGTATGTGTGCATCTGTGAGCGTGTGGTGTGGTGTGTCTGCATCTGAGTGTGTGTGTGTATCTGTGAGCATGTGGTGTGGTGTGTCTGCATCTGAGTGTGAGTGTGTGTGCATCTGTGAGCGTGTGGTGTGGTGTGTCTGCATTTGAGTGTGACTGTGTGGTGTGTGCATCTGTGAGTGTGTGCTGTGTGTTTGCGTCTGAGGCTGAGTGTGAGTGTGCGTGTCTGTGTCTCAGTGTGCCTGAGTGTGGCAGCCACGTGGTGGCTCTCTCCTGAGCACCCTGGAGGGACAGGGCTCTGGCCTTACTGCCTCCTTGTGTGAGGAGGGTTCCCTCCTGTCTGTCCCACTCGGGTGGGGCTGGCGTTTTAGCCTTGCTGGTGGGTTCGGGTCTGCTTCCCCCTCATCACCCCCTTCTCAGTGGTCTCATTTTGAGACTGAAGTTGGGTGATTGCTCTTTTTCTCAGAGTGTTTGGGTGCAGCAGGCCGCGGAGGGGCACTGAGGTAATCCGGCCTCAACCAGCATTCCCAGGACCCGAGGCCCCTCTGACCCTGAGCAGGCTGCAGGCTGCCCCACGGACAGCATCCTTCAGCACCACAAAGCGCACGGCTGAGGTTGGTGGCCAGGGCTCAGGGCACCTCCAGGCATGGTTCTTAACTAGCGAGCTGATGCCAAGGTCACATGACTGAGTTTTGGGCTGCGTTCCATCCTGTCTGTGGGGAGATAGAGGGAGAGGAGCAACATGGGTGTGTGTTGACGCTTAGGGGGCGAACTGGGAGCTGCAGTAAGACACATGCATGCCTTTAGAGAAGGGACCTTCTCTATCTGGGCTGTGGGTGCCCACGGGCCTGGCCCGGAGGAGAAGGAAGTCGTGCTGTTCCTTTTCTGCCCATGTGTTCCCAGGCTGAGGCAGGCCTTAGGTGGCTCCGTGTGGAAAAGCTCTTCCTGGCTTTCGCACACTCTGGACACCACATGGGCCACTCGGGGCGGGGCGCTGCTCTCGGGTTTGCAGCCTTTTACTTCACGGACATTTGGGAAGACGCCTCTGCAGTCAGACTTTCCTCTGCTTACTCACGGAGCCGACAGACAGAACTAAAGTTCTCCCCAGTCACACTTGATCACAACTTTCTCCAGGGACAACTCAGAAAAAAATGAAAAATGGCAAAACCTGCCGTTCATGGGCAATTGCACATGAGTCAGTTTGTGTCACAGGGTGTGTGTTCAGAGTTGGTGGTGGATCCTTGGGCTTTTATTTATTAAGCCAGAGTCACCACATTATTCTTAGTAATCTCACCAGGTTCTTTGGCTGCCGAGCGCTTGTATTTCTGCCTTTTAGTTTCACAATAATGCAAGAGTGCTGGAGAATGTGGCACGGACCACAGTTTACGTTTTCAGTGGAAACCAGGACCAGAGGCGGTGTGCTCAGGGCCCAGCTGGGGTGACACCAGGTAGCAGGAAATTCGGGGGACAAAGGCTGCGGGTGACAGCCTCATCGGTCCTGCACCCAGGAGGAGCCAGGGAGGCCTGCCCTGTCCCACAGAGAGGAGACTGAGGCTCCCAGAGGAGGATAAGTGGCTGGGAAGAAAATTGCAGGCCTTTTATCTCCCAGTCCAGGGTGGTGTGTTTCCCCTGCCCACCTCGGAGGTTATCTAAACTACATGGGATTCAATTATAAATATTTCAAAATATTTGTGTCTGAATAAAACCTTCCTCTTAAGCAGCTGTGCAGTGCTAACTGAAGGGATCCCACGAATGTCATGCAACTCAGTTCTCTGCTGGCTCAGGAAGGTCCCACTAACAAGCACTTTGGTGGTCGACACTACCTGTTTGTGATGTGAGAATGCCAGGTAAGCACAGCAGGGGGCTTCCCACGGTGGGTTCAACCCAGAGTGTAGTGCCACAAGTCCCCAAAGTCTGAACAATACTCTGTCTATTTTCCTGGGAAGAGAGCCTGGAGATTTAATTGGATTCTCAAAGGTACATGTGACTCCAAAGACAATGCACAGTTTCAAAGAACTGTAGCACAACAACACACACACAATTCATGTGAAGTGAAGTTCAGTTTTACTCTGATGACTTAGGGGGTCCAGAGTTATCACTGCCACCAGTAATTCCATGATCATCTCCACCACCACCATCACCACCATTGCCATCACCACCGCCACCACCACCAGCACCATCCTACCACCACTATCACCACCACCACCATCACCTCCATCAACCATCACCACCATCACTACCACCTCCACCACCGCCATCACCTCCACCATCCACCACCATCACCACCACCATCATCACTTCCACCAACCATCACCACCACCATCACCACCACCGTCACCTCCAGCATCCACCACCATCACTACCATCTCCACCACCACCACCTCCACCATCCACCACCATCACCACCACCATCATCACCTCCATCAACCATCAACACCACTACCACCTCCACCCCCACCATCACCTCCACCATCCACCACCATCAGCACTACCACCACCATCACCTCCACCAACCATCATCACCACTACCACCATCAACATCACTGACACTGCCACCATCAGTACCATCACCACAATCACCACCACCATCACCTCCATCAACCATCATCACCACCACCACCACCACCACCATCACCACCACCACCACCATCACCTCCACCAACCATCACCTCCACCACCATCACCACCACCACCATCACCTCCACCATCACCACCACCACCATCATCACCACCACCATCACCATTACCACCACCACTACCATCACCACCATCACCATCACCACCACCACTGCCACCATCACCATCACCACCACCATCATCACCATGAGCTCCCCACTACTGTCACTACTACAGCCATCACCATTACCCTCACCCTTACTGTCACCACAGTCCCTATCACAATCTGAATCGGTTATCTATTTCTCCATAGCAAACCATCCAAACACTTAATGGTTTAAAATAATCACCCATTTAATTTGCTCTGTTTTTGTGGGTTGACACTTTGGACTGGGCTCAGTTGGGCAGCTCATCTGAAGTCTGCACCTGAACTCATTATGTGGTGCCCATCAGCTGAAGGTTTGGAGGGGGCCTTAGAATGATCTAAGATGGCATTACTTACAGGTCTTGTAGGGTAGGCCGTTGGTCAGGGTGCCTTGGTTTTCCTCCATGTGACGTCTCTGGAAGTCTAACTCAGACTTGTTTATGTGGTGTCAGTATTCCAGGAGAACGAGAGCAGAAGCTGCAAAGATTCTTGTGATCTGGGCCCAGAAGTCATAATACATTGCTTTGCCGTGTTTCGTTGGTCAAAGCAAGTGACAAGGCCAGCCAGGATTCAATGGAGAAGCAGTTTCCAGCTCCCAATGAGAAGAGTCGCCGCAAAGATTTTGTGACCCTTTTCCGTCCACCACCACCACCACCATCACCATTTCCCATTCCCATAACCTTTGTCTATCCCCACCGCCCTCTCCTGATTGGATCATAGAAAGATGTAGCCTCTGATCTTAAAGGTCAGGCTATGCAGCTGAAGACATACATATTTGTGATGGGTGGATAAGGGCGTTGTAAATCTCTGAACATGCTCCTCACTGGCACTGAAAAACTCTCCTGAAGGAGAAAGGATAGGAATCCTGGGTGACTGCCACCTCCTATCTTGGAGGCAGGGCTCCGCCTGACATGGGAGAAGGCTGTGTTCCACTGTTTGATAGGTGCATGTTTACAGGGAATGTTCTTTGCCTTTTGTTATTAATTTTAATATTTTACTAGTGATTGGTATTAAATTGTTATGATACTATTGTTTATTTTTGAGAAGATAATGCATGTTCACTGTGCAAAATTCAAAAGGCACAAAAGGGTATAAGGTGAAAGGGCCTCCTGCTGGCCCTTCCTGCAAGGCTGGAGTGGGGGAGAGTGACTTTCCTGTTCACTGGTGCAGCTGTGGCTGGCTTCTACCCACGCTGTCTGGAGACGTCAGTTTCTCACTACAGCTCCCCATGTGCAATACAGAGACCTGATTGCCCCAGGGTGGGAGCTGTGAGAGAGAAAGCTGGCACGAGAGGGTGAGAGATGGAGATGGTGGCCCAGCAGGACAGAGGCAAACAACTTTTTTAGGCCATTCTTTGAATGACATCTCATCCCTTTTGCTGTAATCTCTGTGTTAGCAGTGAGGCACTACATCCAGCCTTCACTCAGGTGGAGAATACCGGGAGGCGGCACCGTTGGGGGCCATTGTAGAGACTGCCTGGTGTGGGTCTGTTAGCAATACGTTTTCTGTTTCCACTTGTCTCAACAGCCTTTTATTTAACCGCCAGTTTTGAAAGATCGTTCCCTAGGTAAGAATTCCAACTTAGCAGTTACTTTCTTTTGATATTCTGAAGATGACATTCCATTATCTTCTGGCTTTCAGATTTGTGGAAGAAAGTCTGCCTTTCTGTTATTTCTTTGAAGAAAATGTGCTTTTTTCCCTCTGGTTTCTTTCAAGGTTTTCTTATTGCCTTTGATTTACAGCATTTTTATGATGTACCTAGGTATGCCATCCTCTTTGTGTGGATTTTTTTTGAATTAGTGGTAAGATATCTTTTATCAGTTTTAGAAAAATTCTTGGCTACCATCTCTTCGGATATTGCCTCTGCCCTTCTGTCTTCATTTTCCTCCTGGGCCTTAAATTTTACACACGTTAGAGCCTTTCACCATCTGCCACGTGTCTCTTTGTGCTTTTCTATATTTTCTGTCTGTCTCTGTCCTTCAGTCTGCCCACTTCCTTTTGACCTATTTTCAAATTAACGTATTCTGTCTTCTCCCGTGTCTGATCTGCTACGAATCCTTTGAACAACAGTTATTGCATTTTTTACTTTTAGAATTTCTGTTTTATCTTCAGTGTCAATTGCTTTTTAAAATACAATTGTCTATCTCATCTTCTGATGTCTCATGAATCATACTTATTTTAAGGTTCATGTCTGATAACTCCCAAATCATCTTGAATTGTAATCCCAACTGTAATCCCCACATGTTGGGGAGGAACCTTGTGGGGATGATTTGATCATGGAGGTGGCTCCCTCATGATGTCCTCATTCTCATGATAGTGGGTAAGTTCTCGGGAGAGCGGATGGTTTTATAAGGGGCTTTTGCTTCCCTCACTTGGCACTTCTCTCTCCTGCCACCATGTGAAGAAGGAGGTGTTGGCTTCCCCTTCTGCATGACTGTAAGTTTCCTGGGGCCTCCCCAGCCACGTGAAACTGTGAGTCAATTAAACCTCTTTCCTTTATAAATTACCCAGTCTTGGGCAGTTCTTTATAGCAACGTGAGAACAGACCAATACACCTCTTCTTTCCATTATGTATACCTTTATTTCTTTGTCTCACCTTTATTCGCTAGTTAAATCTCCAGTACAATGTCAAATAGCAATGGTGAGAATGGACATCCTTAGCATATTCCTGAATTTAGAGGGAAAGTCTTCTGTCTTTCACGTAAATATGGTATTAGCTATAGGGTATTTTTGGTGGTTGTTGGTGATGTTGCTCTTTATTATGATGAGAAAGTTAACTTCTTTTTTTTAGTTTTTATTTTAGAGAAAGTTAACTTCAGTTCCTAATTTTCTTAGAGTACTTTCACAAACAGGCATAGCATTTTGTCAAATATACTTTCTGCATTTATTGAGGTGATCAAATTGTTCATCACCTCTATTCTGCTATTATAGCAAATTATATTGTTTGATTTAAAAAATCTTAAGCCAAAATTGTGTAAGCCCAGTTGGCTATGGTATAGTATCCTTTGTATAAATTGGCAGGTTCAATTTGCTAACACTTTGTTAAGGAATGTTGTGTTTATGTTCATTTGGGATGTTGATCTGTTTTTCTTTTCTTTTTTCTTGTCTGCTTTGGGTGTCAGGATGATTATGGCCTCATCAAATAAATTTTGAAGTGTTCCCTTCCCTTCTGTATTCTGAAAGAGTTTATTCAGAAATGGTATTACTTCTTTCTTAAATGTTTGATAGAATTCTCCAATAAGCCCTCTCACACAATGAATTCAATTTTCTTAATAACTATAGGAATATTTTGGAGTTAATTTAGATAAATTATATATTTCAAGGCATCTGTTTATTTTATATAAGTTGTCTAAATTTATTTGCATTAAGTTGGTCATCATATTTATCGTCCTTTTAATGTCTGTCAGATTTGTAGTGATGTCTCTTATTTAATTTCTCTTAATAATTTGTGACTCCTCTCTTTTAAAAAATCAGTATAGTGTCGTATCAAATTTATTGATCTTGTCAGAGTCAGTTTTTGTTTTGCTGATTTTCTCTATTGTTTGCCTGTTTTCTAGTTCAAGGTTGTGTGGCTGAGCCTGTCTTTTTATTTGGGATGCTGACCAAGTTTGAAGGCCCCCATTCAGCCCAGGTCAGCCCGAATGAGGAGACCAGTGCCACTGACTGGTCCATGATGACAGTGGTTGGGATGAGGGGCAAAAGCACCCAAGTGACCAGTCACAGGGGCAGGGCCCGTGAGTCACACCTGTGCCCTGGCTATGTTGCCGCTCCTCCTCTGTCACAGGGGACTCTTCACCGCGCTTGGGTCGGGCGAGCTGCCCCCGTGAGGAACTTCCCAGGGTGCCAGGGTTGGGCCGGCAGGAGCTGCAGGCAGGTTTGCCCGGCTCACCGTGGGGTGTCAGCACCTCTGGGTGCACATGCGTGCCGGCTGACATGATCGGGCAAAAGCTGCACTCAGCCAAACCCAGAGGCACCTAAGTGTCCTCGATGGAGAGGAGAGGCGAGAAATCCTGTGACTGGTTTAAGAGAAGCTGGAAATACATGTGAACAAAACCCAATATCTACCTCTAATGAGCCTTATTCTCGTGTTATTAGAATTGTACATTAACTCTGATGCCGGGGTCAGCTTGATGGCGAAACCCAGGATGCACTTCTCCTCTCCTGACTGCCGCCCCGCCCAGGGACCCGTCCTTCAGGGTGGCCTGGGCTCCCCTGTGGACCTGGCCTCCGGTGCAGGCCCTGGGTTTGGCCATTCGCAATTCTCAGTAACCCTCCGCAGCACCACCACACTTGGTCAGCACCCCATCTGGAGGGCAGCCCCTCCCGCAGCCCTCAGGACGGCAGGGACATTCAGATGGGGGCACGGGAGCAGACGAGCCTGGGGCTGCTCACAGGAAGCCGCTGGCGTGCAGGGTCAGAGCGCGCTGACAGCAGCCACAGGGCCAGTGTGGGGCGGTCACACTGCCTGTGACCTTTCTCCAGTTTTAGAGGAGAGGGGACGTGGAAGAGCTCAAGACAGGGCCTGGGCCCTCCCGCATAGCTGCACTAGGGTGTGCGGCCACAGCTAGCTGGGTGGGTTCAGACGCAGGGACTGGACATCCAGCCTAAAAGCCAGGCTCTTGCTGCCGACACCTCCTCTGCCCCGTGTGTGGGCGGAGATGGGAAGCAGCCCCCCAGCTCCACAGCCACCAGGAGCTGCCCACAGCCCCTGCAGCCAATGACGTGGATGACAAATCCCCAGAAATCAGCCTGGAGGGGACCATTCCACATCCTCAGGGTGCAGGACCCGCTCGCCCAGCTTCTCCCCTGCAGGCCCAGGACAAGAGGCTTTGTCCCGAGATGGGGAGGGGGCGGCATGCCCTGCTGAGTTTCTCTGGGGCACTGGTCCTCCTGGCTCATGGGCAGCCCCTGCCCTGGTCTGAGGCGCTCACGCTGCCCTCGGCCCCTCCTGCTCTGTGGGCTGAGGTCCTGGAAGCCTCAGTGACATCAGCCGCAGAGGAGCCTCACTTCCCTTTGATGGAGCTGGTTTCGGGCAGGAAGAGCGTTTTAAGTTGTCTGGCGAGTCAAACCCTAAACAGAACCAGCTGCCTGAGAATTAACAGCCCGTGTGGAGGGGGGTGGCAGCGGGAGGCGGGGGGACGCGAGCTGGAAGCCACTTCGGGAGGCCCAATTCCAGGGCCCACGGAAATCGCGGGGGTGGGACTTTCTGGGGCTGGTTTAACCGAAACACCACAGAGGCTTCTAGCTTTCTCCCCAGAGTCGGGCCTCCCTGGAGGCTGCCGCCTGCCCCCACCCCCTCCAGGATCTGAGACGGGCCTTGGACGGCCCCGTGGGGACTTCACCCTGCAAACTTCCTCTCTGTGAGCCCACGCGGTTGAGGGGAGACCAGCGACATGTGGCCACCTCCTGCTCAACCCACCCAACTGCCCAACTCACTTATTAGCTTCCCACACTGTGGCTGTGGGGGCGGGCAGGGGAGGCTGTGGGGGCGGCCCAGGGTCTCCCAGTAAGAAGACCTGGATGGTGATGGAGCCCTGCGGGCTGGGAGCAGCCTGCCTGCCTGGCTGTCCAGGTCACCTCTTCCAAGCTCAGGTCCCGCTGGCCAAGACTCTGAGTCCCCCACCCCACCCAGCTCACCAGGGTCCCCCCACCAGCTCAGAGACCCCACTTTACCAGGCACCCCACCCTGCCCCCACAAATGCTCAAGGTCCCAATCTCTGCCAGCATGACCTCTGGCCTCAGCTCACGCCCCAGGACCATCTGATCACCTGGCCTCCCCAGCTGAGTGGAAGCCCAGGGGTCTTCCTGGAGGAGGGGGTCCTTTTTCTTGGCATTGGCAGGTCCCGAGTCCTCCTGAGTTTCTCTCCTCTGCAGTCAGTGTGGGCAGTCTCCACACCCATGTTTTCGGCAGAACAGGCCTTCTGTGAACAGGCTCAGTGCCCCAGGGACACAGAGGCCCAAAGTGAGAGGACCAGCCAGCCCACCTGGCTTTGCTGTCAAGGCCCAGCCTGTGGGGCAAGGGCCGGATAGGGAAGGGAGGGCCAGGTGGCTGCTGGTGGACCCGGATCAAGTGGGTGGGTTCTGCCTGGAGGGGGCGCAGGACCCCACAGGCCTGCTCACTCTAGGGCTGACTGCAGCCCCCGGGGCCTCCACGATGGTTGAGAATCCAGTGTCATTGTCCAAGCTGTGACTGACGCAGGGTGAGCGGCTGCCTGGGATGGGTGGGCTGGGCTGTTGACCCTGAAAACCGTTCCTGACGGGAGCCCCTGAGGTCCCGTCTGCAAGATCCCCACCCCCCGCTTTGGCTGGCCTCGGGGCTGCCGCTCCCCTGTCTTTGTACTGCCCACGACAGACACGCACAGCAGCCTCCAGGGACCGCAAAACGCAGTGTGTTCGAGGGGCGGCCTCTTGACCTTGAGCTCTGGGGACCTGCACAGTAGACGGGTCTGTGGAGGGGTTGGGGGAGCTGGCCGGTCACCCCCCCTTTGCCATCCGGGCTCCTGTTGCCCCCACTCCTAGGCTGCCTGGGCCAACGAAGCTCAGCTGCTCAGAGCCTGGGGGAGACCCACAGAGGCCCCCATTCCTCCTCTGCCCGACCTGAGGCAAGTCACTTGCTCTCTCTGGTGCCTCAGTTTCCCCACCCATGAGGTGGGCACGCATGTCTTCAGGCTCCTCTGTGAGGTGTGAAGGTTCTCCCTGTCCTGTGTCAGGGGCTGCTGAGAACAGCGCTGACCTGCGCTCTGGGAGCCGCTGGCACCTTCTTCTCAGCCCTGAATCCTTAGCCCTCCGGGTGGCTGCACCTGCTCTCTGGGCTGTGCAAGGCTGGGCGGCGTCCACACTGTACCTGCTGAGGGGTCCCTGGGCTGCCCCCACTAGCTGGGAAGTGGTGGCTGCTGCTGGGAAGTTTCCATGGCTGTCAGGTGCAGCCGTGGGTGCCACAGCTGGTTTGGGCTTCCCTGCCATCTGCGGCTCTGAGTCAGCTGCCCTGGCCCAGGTCACCTCGAGGGGGAGCGCTGGGAGGCCCCAGCTGCAGAGACCCTGAGGCTCCCCCTTCCCTGCTCTGGGCCCACCCCTCAGTCCCTAGGGTTGGGGACTAGGGTCTTCAGTGGGGTGTGGGAGAGGTTTCACAGTGTGTCCCTGCCTCACTGCTGGGTGGACGCAGGGCCATGCCCACCCTCCAGGCCAGCGAAACCACCACTGCCGTTCCTGTTAATGACACACTTTCCAGAGTCTGGGCCATGAGGTCGCATTCATCACTCGGAGAAAATGTTCCGTAGGTGGCTGGGTCCTGGTGAATGTGTCACAGCACATTTATCAGGAAGGAATTTGGGCTATTGGTGACTGGTAAAGAGCAGACATCCATGTTTTCTGCAGAACAGGCCTTCTGTGTCCGAACGTGGGGGCAGGTCCTGGTGCCCAGAGGAGACGGACCTGTGCAGGGCAGACGTGTGTCCTCACTTCTCAAGTACCCTCCTCATCCTGTTGACCCCGAGGCCTCTGGGGCTCTGTGGTTTCTCTGCTGGCTCACTTGGCCTCAAAGTCCTGTTGAGTGTCTTCCTGGGTGGTGGGCAGGAGACTGGGTGGTCGGGCCTGCGCCCTGGCAGCACGCCTGTGCTGTGACATCCCATTTGCAGAGTGGTTGGGGACCCTGATAGGTGGGAGGCCACTGGGTGGGCCTGGGCTCATGATGGGAGGCCTGCGGCACCTCGGGTGGGGGCAGAAAGGAAGTCGTAGGGTTGGAAGCACCTGGGGCTCCTGTGAGGGGCTGGGGGCCTGTTGCCGAGGGTGAGCTGAGCTCAGTCACTGTCCCCAGAAGACAGTCCCAAAGCTGCTGGGAACCGGGAATGGGCAGGCTGTCAGCCAAGTGAGAATGGGGACGGCCAGCCCTCTGGCCCAGGACCAGGCTGCAGTCGCTACATGAGACTGGCTGAGCCTCAGACTCCTGGCCTGCAGGCTGGGCTGCAGTGGGAGCTGGAGAGGCCACAGGTCTGCTGCTTTTGTCTGCACATCCAGTCCAGGCACCTGGGGGCTTCCTGCCAGCGCCCCCCCATCACCTTCCAGCCTCGGCAGCCACACCGCCCCGGGCCCCGCAGGCTTAGCTGCTGTCTGTGACTCCCCGGGGCTGTGCCTGGGACCTGACACTCACTGAATGTCCTTCTCCATCCCCACGAGACGCTCACTGCGACTCCCTGGTTATCTGCTGGGAAGCCGGTGGCCACGTGGCCAGAACCTCACATGTGGACCTGCTTCCAGGGAGGAGGAGGGGACATGAGGAGGAGAATGGGGGGTGGCCACGCTGACGGGACAAGTCTGGGAGCAGGCAGCACACGGCACCATGTGGGCCACCGCTCGGCACCCCCAGGTAGCCCCCGCGACATCCCGAGGCACCCACAAAGCACCTCCACGGCCCCCGACAGCACCCCATGCCACACCCCCTTTTGAGCCCACAGAGCAGGGGCTGCATCTCCCTGGGAGTGAGGGAGTCCCGCTGTTGCCTGCATGGGGCCCTGGACCAGGAGTTGGGAGCCCTGAGCGGTCACTGCAGTGCACTGTGATCCTGTGTCCTGGGTGGCCGCGAGGGGCTGGTGGGAACACACTGTGTGTGTGTGTGTGTGTGTGTGTGTGTGTACAAGTGTAAGTATGCTTACACCCACACATGTGTATATGTGTGTGTATGTGCATGCAGGTGTAAGTGCATGTAAGTATACACACATGCCCACATGCACACACAGGCATATGCACACATGTGTATGTGTATGTGCACACAGGTATGCATGTGTATATGTGTGTGCATGTGCCTGTATGTGCATGCATGCATGTGTGTGCACCCATGTGCGTGTGCGTATGTGTGTTCACATGCACATGTGTATGTGTGCACACGTTTGTGTGTGTGCACGTATGTGTATGTGTGCATGAATGTGTGTGTGTGCATGCATGTGTGTATGTGTATATGTGTGTGTGTGTGTGTGTGTGTGTGTGTGTGTGTGTGTGTGTGTAGCCAGGTGCTGTTGACTACATGTGTGGGAACAGAACCTTCCAGAACACCCTGGCCGATGAGCTCAGCGATGTGGCTGACACGTCAGTGGGACAGCGGGGGCTCACAGGAAGCTAGCCCCTTGTTAAAGCTCCAAGGAGGGCCTGTGTGACTGGGGGGTGCAGGCTTCCTCTGAGTCACATGCACTGTCTGTTTCTAATTATGAACATAGCTGCCAGGGCCAGCATGTATAGGGGTAAGTGTCTGAGCAGCGAGCTCATGGCTTTGTAGACTCCTCAGACCCCCAGTCCCTGCTGGACCAGGAGGGAGCTGAGGGCAGGGAGGCCAGTGACCTGGCTGATCAAAGTCTGAGGGCAGCTTTGGGGCTGTGACTCCACATCTGGGACCACGTGGCCTGAATCCTTGGGTTTAGTTGATAAGTTACACCTCTGTGGGTCTGCGGTCTCCTGTGCAAGCTCAGGCCTGTTGGTCCCCTGGGCATCCTCTGTACCCCTGCAGGGCCTGGTCACCTTGCTGCGTCCCATGGGCAGTGGTGCTAGATGCCACCTTCCTTGTTTCCACATAACTTGGCTCAGTGGCATTCAGGCCTCCATGCCCCAGGGACCATAGCTCTTTAAACTTCATCATCAGGAGTTTTCTGACCCTTCCTCAGGCGCATGAGGGCTGGGGGGCCTTTGCTCAGCCGGGTCCTGAGCTCAGCCTCAACCCCAGCGTTTCCCAAGGTGAGGCCCCTCAGGAATGCGGTGCCTGGCTCAGGCTCTGAGCTGGGTGTGGGGACTCCGGGTGACGCTGCTGTAGGTCCCTTGTGCCCGCTCAGGACATGTTGACTTGGGGCCCTGCCAGCCTCAGAGCCACCACAAGGGTGAGGGCTGAGCCTGAACCTGGCCACAGTCCCCAGAAGACACAGTCCCGAAGCTGCCAGGAACGGGTCTGCTGCCCTGTGGTCTCGTCACTTACGCGCTGAGTTCACCCTCTCCAGCTCAGCCTGTGCCACGCGGGATCTTTGCTGGAGGTGCCTCTCCACCCCAGCATTTCTACTCCCCTCGGAACCTAAGCCTGTGATGCACACACTCCAGAATACAGCTTTCTTTCTGGTACGTTCTCTGTGGTCTTGGGCGCTGGCAGCCCCTCTGGCCATGCAGTGCGCCTGTGGTGGTTTCTCTGGGTGTCCCCCCTAGACCCGAGTGAGGAGAAAGCGCAGAAGGGCTGGTGCGGGAGGCACCCAGAGTACACTGAGGGCCTCGGCAGGTGCAGGATGGAGGACCCTGCAAGCCCATTGTCCCTTGGAACCCTGTGTCTCGCCTGGTGTGGACGCCCCTGTGGCTGCCTCACGGCCTCACTGCAGTGCTCCAGGGACAGGACTCGCCCAGTGGTGGGCAGACGCCGCCTCCCCGTGTCCCAGCGTGGCCCTCCCTCTGGTTTGTCTGTATCTCAGCTCCTCTCCTTATGTGGGGGCCAGCCAGACTGGGTTAGGGCTACCCCAGTGACTACTGGGAGTGACCACTTCAACACACGAGCTTTGCAGTTAGCAGTTCCACCCCAGGGGGAGGCAGGAAGGCCGTGTGCCCCCCCCCACATGGCCCCTGTCACCACTGAGTCCTGTGAAGCAGAGGGACAAGCCTTGGATTGGTGCTGCACTTTGCAGAGACGAGGGGCCCCGCAAAGTGAGTAAACGTGTTGAGCAGAGGTGGACGGCCCCAGTGCCTGGTTTCTGGAGCACCGTGAGGAAGCCGTTTCCTCGCCCCTTTCCCTGCGTCCACCTGGAGGCTTTGTCATTTCACTGGGGCACCCAGACCCAGCAGGAGACCCATAGGTGTCCCAGGGGCAGGTCCAGTCCTCCCGGCTGGAATGATCTTTACTGGTGCATGGAGAAGAGCTGAGCTGTCCGCGTGGAAGGTCTTCGTGGGTACCTGCCATGTTCTTGGGACTCCCTAGAAGCAGGGACATACCTGCACTTTTCAGATATGCTCTTACCCAGGGTCTGAAACCACTGACCTGAGAAAGGCCAGGAGCTCCCACTGCCAAACTACCCATCTGCCCCAACCCAGCACAGGGACCCAGCAGTGTGGTGTTTATTAAGGATTCTTGGGGCCACTGAGACCTGGGGAAATGGTTCATTCAGTCAAAGAGCCATGGAAGTTCTAATCTCCAAAATTACAAAGTAGACACATTTTATCAATTTCTCTTTGTGCAGAGAGAATTTTATTACATAACATCTGACTCAAAGTCAGTGCTGTAGGAACCAGGATGTCTTGTAGCTCTGTGGAATTAGGTGGCTCAATCTAACGGCTGGTGTCCGCCTAAGAAGATGAGATGAAGATACAGACACAGAAACACACACAGAAGCTGGGAGATGAAGACACAGTCACAGAAACACACACAGGAGCTCGGATATGAAGACACAGACACAGAAACACACGCAGAAGCTGGGAGATGAAGACACAGACACACAGAAACACACGCAGAAGCTGGGAGATGAAGACGCAGACACAGAAACACACACAGGAGTCTGGGAGATGAAGACACAGTCACAGAAACACACACAGGAGCTCGGATATGAAGACACAGACACAGAAACACGCAGAAGCTGGGAGATGAAGACACAGATACACAGAAACACACGCAGAAGCTGGGAGATGAAGACACAGACACAGAAACACACGCAGAAGCTGGGAGATGAAGACACAGACACACAGAAACACACGCAGAAGCTGGGGATATTTTATTTAAATTTTAAGTTCTAGGGTCTGTGTACGGGATGTGCAGGTTTGTTATGCAGGCGAACGTGTGCCATGGTGGTTCGCTGCACCTGTCAACCCATCGTCTAGGTATTAAGCCTGGCATGCATTAGCCGTTTCTCCTGATGCTCTCCCTCCCCACACCTCCCATCCTGACAGGCCCCAGTGTGTCATGTTCCCCTCTCTGTGCTCATATATTCTCATTGTTCAGCTCCCAGTTATCAGTGAGAACATGTGGTGTCTGGTTTTCTGTTCCCATGTTAGTTTGCACAGCATGATGGCTTCCAGCTTCATCCATGTCCCTGCAAAGGACATTGTCTCATTCTTTTTTATGGCTGCATAGTATTCCATGGTGTATATGTGCCAACATTCCTTATCCAGTCTATCATGGATGGGCGTTTGGGTTGATTCCATGTCTTTGCTATTGTGAGTGGTGCTGCAGTGACCTTATGTGTGCATGTATTTTTATAACAGAATGATTTATATTCCTTTGGGTTTCTCCTGACTGGAGAGGAAGCATTAGACATGCAGGGAAGGAAGAGGAGAATAAACCCCATGATACGAGGTTCGAGTTGGAAATGTCACTGTGAAGGCACATTCAGCATTTCCTCCACCCCTACACACACATACACACAGTTAAGGACACCCATGCGCACACACGTATGGACACCCACGAACACACACAAACACACACACATATATACACTCTCATGCACACGAATATCCTCATGCATGCACCCTCCACAAGCACACACAGTACGCATGCACAGACACACATGCACATACACATGTAAGGACACCCCACATATATGGACACCCATGTGCACACACATGAACACATGTACACACATGCTCCCACATGCATACCCCATGTATGCATACCCACACACATGCATGCACATGCAGTACACACATGCACACACATGTGCACACACATGCACACATACATGCAAGGACACCCCACACATGCATACACACGTGCACACATGCACATACACTCCCACTTGCATATGTACATGCATGCACACACACCCACACGCACACACACATGCATGGACAAACCCATGCACACATGGACATACATACACATGTGCATGTGCACATGCATATATGTGCACCCACACACAGGCATGCACACAGACATGCAAACATACACACACACCAATGGACACATGCACACACACACACACACACACACACGCATGCAGATGGTTTGATGGGCAGGAAGAAAACCACCCGCTGTTGTTTGACCGGGTGGCTGTGGACTAGGGAAAGAGGCTCAGCTGTTTTGGAGACAACTGGGCGCAGAGTCTGAGTCTGTTCATCAGAGATTAAAGTATCAGTGAGGCCCCTACTAGAGTGGGGCTTTCAATGGGGGAGGCTCCCGTGGGGCGCAGGGTCTGGGCTGAAGAATGGGGCTTGCGGGGGTTGGGGGAGGCTCCTGTCTGTGCATTATCAGGCTCTCCTATGTGCTTCATCCCACCGGGAAGAATTGATGGATCCAGGAGCCCAAGGCTGGGAGCAGAAGTGCCCGCTCCCCGTGGCTCCCAGCAGCCCTGGGAGAATGTGGTGCTTCCTGCCCTGCACCTGAGCTTTGCAGGGTTGAGGGTCTTGTCCTCAGAGTCCCACTGGACCCAACGTTCCATCTGCCCCCAGGGCATTTGGACTCCTTGTGTCCCAGGACCAGCAGGTGAGAAGAAGAGTCACTGTCTTGGCAGGAGGCACTGGCCGGGGGCACACGTGGGAAACCCAGGCGGCTCACCTGCTGCCCTGTGAGCCCTTGTACCTGTGAGTGTGAGGGGCCGTATCCGCTGCAGGAGGTCTTGGGCCACGCCCCTGGGGAGCCTTTGAGACTTGCCTGGGTGAAGGCAGCCACGGGTGGGGGATGCAGGAATGGAAGGAGGGGTGCACATCAGTTGTGGCCCCAAGACCCCCGGCAGGGAGGAGAGGCCGGTGAGAGCCTTGGAGTGGCTCTGGGCAATGCCCAGGGGAGTGAGTGGGGCAGCTGGGAGTGCGCTGTGCAGGGAGTGGAATGACGGGCAGCCCCGGCTCCTCCACTGCCAGCTCCTCCATCCCAGCTCCTCTACCACGGCAGTTCCTCCACCCCCAGCTCCTCCACCACAGCGGCTTCTCCACCCCCAGCTCCTCCATCCCAGCTCCTCTACCACGGCAGCTCCTCCACCCCCAGCTCCTCCACCACAGCGGCTTCTCCACCCCCAGCTCCTCCATCCCAGCTCCTCTACCACGGCAGCTCCTCCACCCGCAGCTCCTCCACCACAGCGGCTCCTCCGCCCCTGGCTCCTCCATCACAGCTGCCTGGCTGCAAGCCCCGCTCTTTCTCGGGACACACAGGACCCCATACAGTGGTGAGCTGAGCTCCCCACCGGTGCTGCCGTCCCAGGCCGCACTCCTACCAACTCCCAGCTTGCCTGCTCCCTCCCCGCCCTCTGCAGATGCCTCTGGAAGGGCCTGAGCCAGCACCTCTTGTCTTTTTCTTCTGAGGGGTGGCATTTTAAAGATGAATTGCAGTGATTTTCTTTATTCAGTGTTTTGAGAGAGGTCTCTGGCCAAGCGCCTCATTCTTAGGGTCATGTTGGAACTGAGAGGGTCCTGTCTGGAACTGAAGCACGATCCCAGCAGAGCTCCTTCTCAGCCAGATGAAGGGAGTTATGTGTCGGTCACACCCCAGCACGCGCAGGGAGGCCTGATGGGTTGCCATCTGGCATGTGGGGTGGGAGTGGAGACCCTGGATGGGAGCAGAGACTGTGGCAGAGCTGGACGTCCTGGAGCCCCCAGTTGTGGCTGTGGCCCCAGGGACCCACCTTCACAGAGACTGGAGCGTGGGGTGTCTAGGCCCCAACAGCCCCTGGGCCTGGGTGTCCTGGGCCTGGGTCCCTTGCAGGAGGGGAGCCAGACAGCCCTGTGCTCCTGCTGGCTTCCCACTTCCACGAAGGCCAGGCGGCTTCTCTGCAGCAGCCCAGCCTCGCCCCTGGCCCCCAGCCTGCACGCATATTTAAAGAGGGTGGGGCATTTCTAGCCCGGATACGTTTCTTTTATTTTTTGAGGTGGAGTTTCACTCTTGTTACCCAGGCTGTAGTGCAACCTCCGCCTCCTGGGTTCAGGCAATTCTCCTGCCTCAGCCTCCTGAGTAGCTGGGATTACAGGCACGCACCACCACGCCCAGCTAATTTTTTGTATTTTTAGTAGAGACGGGGTTTCACCATGTTGACCAGGATGGTCTCGATCTCTTGACCTCGTGATCCACCCGCCTCGGCCTCCCAAAGTGCTGGCATTACAGGCTTGAGCCACTGCGCCCGGCCACTGCCCGGATACGTTTCTAAAGGGCTCCTGGATGGGAGAGTCAGAAGCTGCTTTTCAAATCACTATTTTGCTTGAAATTCTCTCCCCCAACCTTCCTATGAAGGTTGTAAAGCACCGTCTATTACCTCCGTCTCCGTCTCTGCTCTCATCCAATGCATGGCCGGTGCTCCGTAAGATAAAGTGGTTGCTTAGAGAACAAGGGCCAGCTCCAGAGTCCACCATCCTTCCCTCCAGCAAGGCCCAGAGGGGCAGAACCACTGCCAACAGCGGCCCAGCCTCGCGGCTGGGGTTCACCACCTGGTGGACGCCTGGAGATTTTAACAATTGTTTAATATTATCGTTTCCTTTGGGTGTCAGAATAAGGAGATATATATATATTTTGAGACAGAGTCTCACTGTGTTGCCCAGGCTGGAGTGCAGTGGTGTGATCTCAGCTCACTGCAACCTCTGCCTCCAGGGTTCAAGCAGTTCTCTGCCTCAGCCTCCCAAGTAGCTGGTGTTACAGGCAGCTGCCATCATGCCCGGCTATTTTTCTTGTATTTTTAGTAGAGACAGGGTTTCACCATCTTGGCCAGGCTGGTCTCAAACTGCTGACCTTGTGATCCACTTGCCTCAGCCTCCCAAAGTGCTAGAATTATAGGCGTGAGCCACAGAGCCTGGCCAGAATAAGGACATAAATATTAACTTGTGTTTGCTCAGAGGCCAAAGCAACAGACATTCGCACCCTGCAGAACACTGTGGAGGGTCAGGGAGCTTTCCACGCAGATGCGTGAGCCGTGCGCTGCGGCCTGCTGGACACGCCATCTTGTCCCCACACCGGCTCGTCCCGAGGTCGGCCCATCCCTGCATTGGTGTGTTCCCGGAGGGCAGGGGCCGGAGCTCCCTGGCAGCACCAGGCCTTGTGCCCCGGGCCCCAGCACAGCGCTTTGCTCTCAGTAGGTGCTGAACAGCCATTTGGTGAATTAATGAAGGATGGGGAACTTGGCTATTACGCTATACATTAGGAAAATTTGTGTTGTCAGAATATGTACTTGGGTTTCAAAACTGGGTAGAAACATGGAATTCTTTGTTTAGAACAAAAATAGGACAAGTCAGCAGGGACAGAACTGGAGGAGCAGCCGCTCTGGGTCCCAGGGCTCCCGCTGCACAGGCGCTGCCAGCTCCCAGGGCTGCCAGGCCGGAAGGCTGGGCAGGAAGACATTTGGGAATGAGGGTTCCCCATTCTGGCTCTGCCACTCCTTCACTGTGTGGCTTTCTCTTTGCTCCTGGATTCCTAATTTTGCAACGAGAAGGCTGGAATAAAGGCTCCCTGCCTTCCCAGCGACGCATTCCAGAGACAGGAATCTTCAGCTTGATATGGAAGCAGGGCTGTTTCTCGTTTGTTTCATTTCCTGCCAGCAGAGGTCTGGGGAAAAGCCTTCTGCCGGGTGAAGACAGCAGCCCTGTTCCTTCTCCTGGGGGCCTGGAGGAGGCATTTCCCACCCAGGTCTGTGGCGGGGCCGGGGTGCAGCCTGAATGGAGCGGAGGGGTTAATGCGGAGTGAACTTGGCCCCCGACCTCTGGAGTCCAAGCCCTAGGTGTCTGCTGGAAAAATGTAGCAGGGAGCCAGGTGACACAGCTGTGTGTATTTGTTTTTGAGGTTACCAGAGAAACAAGAGGGAAAGTAAAAAAATAAAGTTTCCACAAAAATCCAGTCCGACTTCCAAAGCATCTGAGCGCGTGGATGCAACACACTTGGCTCCGATCTGCCACGGCCCCTCGGCCCACACCCAATGCCCACAGGAAGCCGGGGAGGAGCTGGATTTTCCATGGGGAGAGGGGCGGGCTTCGTCTCGGGGCCAAGAGCAGTGGCTCCACATGACCTGACGGCCAGGGCCAGGGACACACCCCACGACTGTTAGCTCTGACACAGCAGCAGCCACAGGGAGAAGCCGGGGCATTGCTGTGCGGGTGTACGTGGGAGGGAGGGTCCTGTTAGCACAGAGCATCAGCAATAGGTGGAAACAGAAGGAAAAGGCTTACAGCCAGAGGCAGCCTCCAGCTCATCCACCAGGATCCACACTGAGGGTGGAGGGGTGCAGGCATTGCCAATGTGCTCCCAAGCAGTGGGGTGAGGCTGTCTCCCGGCAGCCAGGCCCCAGGAAGGGGTGCACGCACGGGGCCAGGGAAGTGTGCCACGGGTGGGACTCAGCCATGCTGCCAACTGGTCACCTGGGCAGTCCCTGGCTCTTGGCTTCCTGTAAAGCGGCTGGGTGCCCCTTCTGGGCCTCGGTGCATTTATTCCATCTCTCAAGCACCCCCTGTGCCATCCTCCATGCCTCCCAGGGGAGCGGAGCGCCCTCAGGCACCCACCATGGGAGACCCCAACAGGCCTCTCTCTCTCCCCGTTCCTTCCTTCATTCCTTCTTCCCTTCCTCTCTCCTTCCCCCCCACTCCTTCCTTCCTCTCTTCCTCCCTCCTCCCTTTTCTCCCTCCCCCTCCCCTTTCTCCCTCCCCCTCCCTCCCTCCCTCCCTCCTTCTCGATCTGTCTGGCCTCCCTCCCTCCCTCCCTCCCTCCCTCCCTCCCTCTCTTTCTCACTCGCTTCCTCACTTCCTTCCTTCCTAATTGAGATAAAATTTAGGATTCATCATTTTAACCCTTTTTAATTGAGATAAAGTCGAAGACCCCTTGCTTCAACCTTCCTGAAGTGCTGCAGCTCAGCAGCGTCTGGTGCTTTCACACTCTGTGCTGCCCTCACCTCAGTCCATCTCCAGACATTTCATCTCCCCAGCAGGGAGCCTGGTCCTCAAGAAGCAGCCGCTCCCGTGCCCACTCCTCCTCCCCCCAGCCCCTGGCACCCCCAGCCTGCCTTCTGTCTCTGTGGAGCTGCCTGTTCTGAACGAGTCGTGTAAGTGAATCCTGCAGCAGGAGCCTTTGGTGTCTGGATGCCTCGCTCAGCAGAGCCCGTCTCCGCTCATCTGTGTTGTAGCGCCAGGACGTGGTTCTCTTTCGTGTCTGAGTGAGACTCCCCTGCGCGGATGACACGTTTTCTTTAACCGTTCATCCACTGGGGATGCGTGAATTGCTTCCACTTTTGGCTGTTATAAAAAACACTTCTGTGGCCCCGCTTTCTCTTGGGTCCTGTGAAATCAGTTGAGTAGAGGGATCGGAGATGGCGGGTGTGCCTTCTGTGCAGGCACGGATCCTGGACGGCTCCAGGCAGACCGGGCAGGACCCTCAGCATCCGCTGGCGTTTCCACAACCAGCCAGTGGAACCTACACCCCAGATGCTGCTGGGCTTCCTGGGGCCGCTGGTGCCAGGTCCATGTGACTTCCGACAGCACAGGGCCTGCTCCTGCTGCGTACAGGTGACCAGGACAGGCATGGCACCTCTACCTTTATGGGTGGGAGCGTCTGTCTTCCCCTTCAGGTGAGGGGTCCAGGCTGCCTCGCCGCTTCTTGAGCATAGCTGGGGTCAGAGGGCACATGTGGGCTCCTAGGTTGGGTCATGGGTGCTGCTACATTAAGTTTGGCCTGAAGCCGCCTCCATGTGTGTGAACTGCAGTGTAACTCCGGATGGAAACAAGTCACAACCTAACCAGAGTGTTCAGGTGATCCCTCATGATGGTTTGACTTGTGATTTTGTTGTTGTTGTTGTTGTTATTTTACAGTGGGTTTATTGGGGCATTAAGTGCATTTTTGACTCATGATTTTTTTCTACTTACGATGCATTTATTGGGTCATAACCTTATTGTAAGTTGAGGGGCTTCTGGTGTTCTTTTAACAAGTAGCTGAGCTTCAGCCAATCACAGGTTGCCGACAGATCACACCACACTTGTGTGTGGCAGGCGTCCAGCTGTAGCCAGTCAGGCTGTTTCTGCGCCTCACTTCCAGATTCTGTCTACAAGCGCTGCCTGCTCATGTTGCTGGAATTTGCTGGACCTCTAGAGGTTCTGGGTGCTGCCTGATTCATGGATTGTTTGTTCAAGTAAACAATTCATGCTAGATTAATGCTAAATTTAATTTGTCTAAAGACTTCTTAAACAGTGCTTGAGAGCTGCAATTTAGCAGGCGTGAATGGGCCAGGATTCTTCTTTTCCTGAGTTTCAGGCTAGACGCCTGGCCACACTGCTCTGTAGTCCTGGAGCTGAATGACCATACGTGGTGGAGGCAGAGCTGCCTGTGTCAGCGTTTGTTGCTGGGGCTTGCTACAGCTCATAACCAATGAGGAGTGGGGTGGCCATGGAAGACACAGCAAAGGAGAAAGCCCTGTGAGAGGCAGCATCCACCAGGGCTACACACCTGAGTCATGTAGCCTGTCTCTCCAACCTGCTCTGTGCAGCATAAGCCAGAAAACAGCCTGAGGAAGATTCCAAGTGAAATCTCCAGGGTCTTGAGGGTTAAGCCTTAAAGAGTTAGAGCCTTTATCCCAAGATTTAGAACAATTCCAAGTGCTGTGTATTCTTCCATGTGCTTCTCACAGCTTAATGAGAAACAAATATCACAAACAAAGCAATGACTGATTCTTATTACCAAAATGCTGGCTCCACTTAGCTGTCTTTTCTTCAAATTTGCATTTTCTCCTTTTGTAGACAGTGCTTGATGGGGCGGGTGAAGAGGACACTGAGGAAGGACGGGGGGGGGTGCTCAGCTCCCTTCAGTGAAGCTTGACACAGTTTGACCTGCAAATGCTTCTGGCCAGACAAGAGGCAGTGGCACGTCTCAGCTTCCCATGGAGCTGAGCATTCGATTTCACCCTTTCACGCACCTTTCTGGAAACCCAGAGCTTGAGTCTGTGCTACATGCAGGGAAGCGACCACTGTAGCTGGGAGTTAGGGAAATTTCTGTCTGATTTGGAGAAAACCTAAGAATGGTTTACAACAGCCAAAATCGGGGTCCTGTATGGGGCCTAACATGATATGGGAAGGGGAAAAGTGGGTAGAGATGAGACGCCTCCACCAAGGAAGATTCTATACTGACAGTGGTTGGATGGTTTAAGGCAGAGGGTGCCTCAAGCAAAGCCCTGAGATGGAGCCTGGGGCTCTGGGATTGCAATGGCACGAGGGCACATCTAAGTCAGGAAGGAGGGAAGTGTTGCCTGGGGGGTTGTTCCTGCCCCCTGCACAGACAAACCAATCCACAGAGACCACGACTTTGCAACAAAGAGTTTAATTTACATGGGGCTGGCCACGCCACGTGGGAGACAGAGTCACTAGTCCAATACGTCTCCCTGAAAATTTAGAGGCTAGGGATTTTCAACAGTGGTTTGGTCAGCAGGGGTCTGGGGAATGGGTGCTGCTGATAGGCTGGGGATGCAGTCATAGGGGTGTGGGAGAGGGTCCTCATGTACTGAGTCCACTTCTGGGTGGAGGCTGCAGAAGCAGCTGTGCCAAGAGTCATGGGTCAGAGAGGGACAATCAATCATCAGAAATGGAAAGCCTGTACAGATATCTCAAAAGGCTGATCTCAGGTTTGACAATAGTGATGTCATCTGCAGGAATCACTGGGGGACGTTGTAAATCTTGTAACCTTCTAACCTGATCCCATCCTCCTAACTTCATCTCATCCTCCTAACCTGATCCCATCCTCCTAACCTCATCCCATCCTCCTAATGTGATCCCATCCTCCTAACCTCATCCCATTCTCCTAACCTCATCTCATCCTCCTAACCTGATCCCATCCTCCTAACCTGATCCCATCCTCCTAACCTGATCCCATCCTCCTAACCTGATCCCATTTTCCTAACCTGATCCCATTCTCCTAACCTCATCTCATCCTCCTAACCTGATCCCATCCTCCTAACCTGATCCCATTCTCCTAACCTGATCCCATCCTCCTAACCTGATCCCATCCTCCTAACCTGATCCCATTCTCCTAACCTCATCCCATCCTCCTAACCTCATCCCATCCTCCTAACCTGATCATCATTCATTAGGATTAAAAAGGTGGTTTACTTTTGGGAAAGGGGTGTTATCATTTAAATGATAACTTGCCAAGCCCAGCGTTGACCAGGGGCAGTTTGGAGGTTAAAGGTGACATGGATTAGTTAGATATGATCTGTTTCACTGTATACTTTCTCCACTGTTACAATTTTTGCAAAGGTGGCTGGAGACCTGAGTTCAGGAGTCAGTGACACAGCCGATACTGGAGGTTCCCTGTCAAAGGGACCCTTTCTGTTCCCCAAGGACAGAGCATGAGGCCCCCATCCCTCACTTCTCTCATTTCTTCCCGAAGTCTGAAGTGTGCCCCCACCATCGCCATCTGTTTCCAACTCAATCATCTTTCAAGACCTGGAAGGCACTCTCGCATGAGAACTTCTTCCAATACCATCCACACGTATGTGGCCTCTTGCCTACTTTGAGATGATGAACAGAGTCTGGCAAACAGATTCAGAAAAGCTTAGTAAACATTTATTTCAAATAGATTTCCATTGCATTGACTTCCTTAAGTGTTCCCACTGGGACGGACCACCCCATCCTCCTTGAGTCAGAACTAGAGACTTTCCAGTGGAAATCCCCAGAGGACCCAGGCAGCCGAGGGAGGCAGGGGCTGAGCCTCTCCAGCATGACTCACTGTGCTCACCCTGTGACCCACTTCCACTGTGAGTTTTGGCTAAATGGGTTCTCATGATCCTTGTCTCTCCATGGTCACCTCCTCACTGGAAAGGCAAGGCTAGATGAAGCCAGTCAGAGTCAAATGCAGAGCTCAGCCAGCCTTCGCAGAGTGGACAAGAGGAAACGAGGGAAGGGACAGCCCTCTGTGCCATAGCATGACCTGTGTTGCCTTTCTCCTTCAAACCACAATCCTTCCCTAACCCTCTGTAGAACTGCGGGTCCCATGACGAACGGGGACAGAGATGCAGGGTGGGGAAGGATGGCCTGCCTGAGCATCCCGAGGCTGCAGGTCCAGAGCGGGTCCACAGCCCTCCTCCCTCAGAGCCCTGTGGCCTGTACATCAGGAAAAGTGAGGTGTGGGCTCTCTCGGAAGAACTCCGAAAACTGAATTATTCAACGTGACTTACTAACTTTTTAGTAAATACTTTCACCCACGTAAGCCTTTAACCTTTAGAAAGTTCTGGACGTGGCTGCTTCGGCGGCCTCTGTGAGACTGATGTTTGAGAGCTCCTTGTGCTTGCTGAAGGCAGGTGGGGCTGGTGAACCCAACTTTCAGTCCAGGGCCAAGAAGCAGTCCCTTAAATTAGAAAGACAAAGCATCCTTTGACTTTCACAAAACTCAGAGTATGAAACATACAGCGCCACTAAGCAAACCTGAAAACAACAACTGCTTCTTTTTGACAGCTCTATGTGGGAAAAAGAACAATGAGGAGAAAGAAACAACTGAATGACCTGTCCACACAGACACTCAGGGGCGGGCAGAGAAGAACGTCCATGTCCACGCCACCTGTCCACAAAAACACTGAGGGACGGGCTGAGAAGAACGTCCATGTCCACGCCATCTGTCCACAAAAACACTGAGGGACGGGCTGAGAAGAACGTCCGTGTCCACGCCATCTGTCCACAAAAACACTGAGGGACGGGCTGAGAAGAACGTCCGTGTCCACGCCACCTGTCCACAAAAACACTGAGGGACGGGCTGAGAAGAACGTCCATGTCCACGCCATCTGTCCACAAAAACACTGAGGGACGGGCTGAGAAGAACGTCCATGTCCACGCCACCTGTCCACAAAAACACTGAGGGACGGGCTGAGAAGAACATCCATGTCCACGCCACCTGTCCACAGAAACACTGAGGGACGGGCTGAGAAGAACGTCCATGTCCACGCCACCTGTCCACAGAAACACTGAGGGACAGGCTCAGGGGAAAGACACCTACCTTTGGTGGGAATTCCCTCCTGGGGCTGTGGGTGGTGGAAGCTGAGGTTCTGTGCCTGCAGCTGGCTGGGGGAGTGACAGGGAGCTGTAGGCTCCACCCTGAAGCCACTGAAGTGCTGAATGGTGCTGGGGGACTGTGGTCCTGTGGTCCTGGAGAAGCTGTGGAGCAGGGCGTTTCTGGATGCTGGGCCTTGCCAGGTGTGTGCACCGTGGTGCGTATGAGGCAGGTGTAGGCCTGGGGTGGGTTTAGGGCATGTCGCCTTTGCTTACCTGGCTGCAGACGTCCAGGGCCACTGTGGCCACCCAGCCCTGGCACAAGTGCACCCCTGGGTTGGGGCAGAGGCAATGTGGGGACTCCTTACAGCCCCGCCTGCCATCATCATGGGCAGGGTGGGGGCTCCCTGCAGCCCCTTCTGCAATCGTCATGGGCAGGGTGGGTCCTGTGTTCTGGGTCCTGTGTGGTGAGACCTGCTGGCTTTCAGGCCCAGACTTTAAACAAATAGAACTGGTGGGCACTGCCCATGCTGGGCCCACGTTTCTCACTTGGTGGAGGGGCTGGGCAGGAGAGCAGCGGCTCACAGAAGCCCCGGCCGGGCAGGGGGCCGTCCATGCAGCCTGCAGGCCCTGACCTCCGCTGCTCCCAGAGAAGCCCTGAGTGGCCGCGCCGAGCGCTTGAGATTTCCCATCTGTGCGCCCTCATCGGGAAGGCCTCGGTCTCTCCATAAATGGAAACATTTCGAGGGGGCCGCAGACCACTGCCAAGCGCGGGCGATGACTAAGCCCCCACGGAGGAGAGTGCGTCGCCTGGCCTGATTCTTGGCCCGAGCTCCTGGCCCGTGTGGGGGCTGTTGCCGGAGCCCAGGGCGGTTAGCTGGCGAGCCTCTCTGAAGGCAGCGGCTGGGACCCTTTACTCGCCCACGTTCCACAGAGGCTTCTGGTGAAGGCGGCATTTGGAGATTCGCAGCTGGTAAAAGGGAATCTCACTTGGGAGCTCCTCAGAGTCAGGACGGGGGCGCTGGCGAACACGGAAGAGGAGCTGCCTCTCTGGGGACTCAGATGCCACGTGTGCAGTCAGCATAAGCAATCGAGGAGTCACAGATTTGGCCATTTTCATAAAAAATAGGCAAGGGAGAGAATTCGTGTTTTTCTAAAACAGCTTTAAATCTCTCGCTATGTGAGCCCAGGTTTTTGGTTTAAAACCACCATTTTCTTTCTTTTTTGTTTGTTTCCCGTTTTGCCCACTTTGTTCAGGGTTGTGGGTCCCGCTCAGGACTGATGTAATCTGCGATGGGCCTGCACAAAAGAAATGGGAAATGAGGCATCTTGCTGAGGCCAGCGTGGGAGACAGGCCGAGCCTTTCGGGAGGGCACGCCTCTGCTAGTGGATGGAGTCTCCAGCCCACCAGGCGGTGGTGGTGGTGGGCTCTGTCCAGGGTCACTGGGGAGTTCTGGGCGTGAAGCTTTCAGAGAATTAGCAGGCAGGGTCAGGCATGGGCGCGCACTCCCCTTGCAGAGAGGAGGCCCGGGGGTCCGCTTGCACTGAGCCGTGTGGACAGCAGGTGGGGGATCCAGATGGGGGCTCCAGGCCCCCCGCTGCCCACCCTCCTGTGGGGACACAGCTGCACTGGTTTCCCAGGCTCCCCGTGTTGAGCGGGGCCTGACCCTCCACCCAGCTCCCACCATGCCTGGCTAAGTTTTGTACTTTTGTAGAGACAGTCTACATGGGGTTTCACCCCCATGCTGGTCTTAAACTCCTGCCTCAGGCGATCCACCCACCTCGACCTCCCAAAGTGCTGGGGTTACAGGTGTGAGCTACCACAGCCAGCCTATTTTCTTAGCTTTATCCCTAGGTAATACGTATTCCTGTCCTCACCCCAGGGTACGGGGGTTCAAGGAACAGCCCGAGGTGCTGGTCAGGCAGAGCCATCAGGGCCACAGAGCCTGAATCCTCTGGAGGGCCACAGGGAGCAGAGAGGCCGGTCGGGGTCGGGCAGGAGCTGCAGTGAGCCTCTGTGCGCTGAGAGGTCCACGGCTGGTCCCCTCTGAGTGCCTCCCATCCTGGTGCCTCCCAGCTCACCAGGTGCTCCTCCTGCGACCCCGTGAACTGCCTCCCGGGCTCCCAGCACTGCCTGCCAGGGCTCTGGGGTTCTGGCTCGGGGGAGGCTCTGAGGGGATGTCAGCCTGAGGTCTCCACGGCAGGACTGACCTGCATGGCTCAGAAGCCCCCAAGGGAGGGTCCAGACCACCAAGCGATTCTCAGCCCCTTCAGAAGGCACCCAGACTCACGAGCAGTCTAGGAAAGGCCGAGGGTGGAGAGCGGAGGGTCGGAGGAAGCTGTTTCTTCAGGGAGAACTGCTGCTGTGCCTTCAGCTGCCAGGGTGCAGGGGGCTTGGGCTGGCCAGGAACCACCTTGTCCTGAACCTGCAGGATGGCCAGGGGCCTGTGTGGGGCAGAGGGAGGCAGGGGCTGTGGGGGATAGAGGGAGGGAGAGGCTGTGGGGGGGATAGAGGGAGGGAGAGGCTGTGGGGGGCAGAGGGAGGCGGGGGCTGTGGGGGGGCAGAGGGAGGTGGGTGCTGTGGGGGGCAGAAGGAGGCGGGGGCTGTGGGGGGCAGAGGGAGGCAGGGGCTGTGGGGGGGCAGAAGGAGGTGGGGGCTGTGGGGGGCAAGCCAGATTCCCTTCAGAGAAGGAACGTAGCGAAGGAATGTGTGTATTTGGGCCAGATGTGGCCATGTGGGGCGGGACCTGGGGATTCCTCTGAAGTCCGGCCAGAAGGGGGTGCAGGGGGGTGCTCCAGCACAGAGCAGGCCTGGCACAGACTGACCGCAGGGCTTGGAGGTCATGGGTTGGGGGTCAGAGGGCCCACAGGGCTGTGTGGCCCTTGGCCTGGTGCTGTCAGGGCGTTTCTCTCTGCTCCGCTCTGTGTCTGCACAGGGCTGACCTGCAGGCGGCAGACCTGGGAGCCCCATCGCATATTCTAGCAGGGAATAAGTGGAAAACAAGACATTTAAAAGGCCTATTGTTTGTAATAGCAGCAAAGAAAATGCATTAGGGATAAATCTAAGAAAATAGGCCGGGAGCGGTGGCTTCTACCTGTAATCTCAGCACTGTGGTAGGACGAGCTGGGTGGATTGCCTGAGCCCAGGAGTTTAAGACCAGCCTTGGTGATGTGGAGAAACCCCGGTCTCTACAAAAAATACAAAAATTAGCCGGGTGGGGTGGCAGGTGCCTGCAGTCCCTGCTACTGGGGAGGCTGAGGTGGGAACACGACTTGAGTCCATGAGGCTGAGGCTGCAGCGAGTCAAGGTCACACCCCTGCACCCCAGCCTGGGCGACAGAGAGCAACCCCGTCTCGAGAAAAGCAGAAAGAAACAAGGAAATGGGCAGAAGATCAGTACGTCGCACACTAGAAATCACTGCTGAGGACTGAAGGTCTAAAAGGTAGAGAAATATATTGTATTCATGAATTAGGAAACGCAACTTTTTAGGCTTAGAGTTTTTCCTCAAAACTCATTAAGTCTTTGATAGTTTGATTTAATGGGATGCCAGTCAATGTTTTTTTCATGGACATTGAGAAGCTGATTCTAAAATGCAGAGGCTTTGAGTAGATAAAATAATCTTAGAATAAAGTTGTATCTTTTAAACTACTTAATTTTAAGACTTACTATAAACCTACAGTAAATAAGAGCGTGGTATAAGTGTAATGCCAAATGTATGTGTGCCTGTGTGTTCGTGTGTGTGTGCGTGCGTGTGCAGGTGTGTGCATGTGCATGCATGTGCATATGTGTCTGGGTGTCTGTGTGCGCACGTGTGCACGTGCATGTGTGCTTGTGCATGTGTGCGTGCAGGTATGTGCATGTGCGGGTGTGTGCGTCCATGTGCATGTGTGTGTGCATGCATGTGTGCCTGTGCATGTGTGTGTGTGTGTGTGCCTGTGTGTGGGTGTGCAGATGTGTGCATGTGCAGGTGTGTGCATGTGCATGTCCATGCAGGTGTGTGAGTGCATGTGCATGCAGGGGTGTGTGTGTGTGTGTGCGCATGTGCGGGTGTGTGTGCGTGCATGTGTCGGTGTGTGCATGTGCGTGCATGAGTGTGTGTGCATGTGCATGTGTGTGGCTGTGTGTGTGTGCGGGGGTGTGTGGGTGTGTGCAGGTGTGTGTGTGCATGCGCATGTGCAGGTGTGTGTGTGTGCATGTGCGTGTGTGTGTGCGTGTGTGTGTGCTTGTGGGTGTGTGTGCGTGTGGGTGTGTGGGTGTGTGCATGTGCATGTGCGTGTGGGTGTGGGAGGTGTGTGTGCATGTGTGTATGTCTGTGTGTGTGTGTAACCTAAATAGTGTGATGCAAGTTAAAACCACAATGATATACCGATACACACCCACTGCAACGTCTAAAATTGACAAGACACCTGGCGTTGGTGGCTTTGGGCCGCAGACGACCCCACAGTGGTGGTGGGAGTTCATGTGTTACAGACACTTGGCAGTTTTTTATGAAAAAGCTGTTTACTGTCACCTGATGACTCAGCCGTTCCACGCTCAAGGATTTCCCTAAGACAAATGAAACTCATTCCACATGACGATTTGTACAGGGATGTTCCTAGCAGCTTTATTGGTAACCGTCAAAATGTGCCAGCAGTGCCATTGACCCGCAGAGGGAACCCACACAGTGGGAGGGGTCTGTTCCCAGGGCACGCCCTGCCCAGCCGTGCATGACCAGCGACTGACCCACGCAGCAGCAAGGAGGAATCGTGGAGGGACGGGCCAGCAGGGAGGCATCAGAGCGCAAGATTCCGTTTCCATGCAACTCCGGGAGAGGCCAGGGTGGTTGGCAGGACTGAGAGGCAGGGCTGTGGGTGACGGCAGGTTCCACGACTCCCGTGTGGCTGCGTTTCCACGGTGGGTGCACCTGCAAGAAGACATCGAATGCTACCCTGAAGATGTGCACTTTCTCTTCTGTAAGTTACACCTTGCTGCAATTGATTGTGAAGTTAAAAAGCACCAGTGTTTGTGAATTGTGAGAGGGTGGCCTTCTCTTCGTGGCTGCAGGGGCCACGGAGAAGCCAGGTGTGGCCGGTGTCTTAGTGTGGCAGCTGCAGCAGGGGACCACAGCCCTGGCAACTTCATCAGGAGACATTTATTCTCTCAATCTGGAGGCTGGAAGTCCAAGGCCATGGTGCTGCAGGGCTGGGCTTGGTGAGGTCTCCTCCCAGCTGGCAGGTGGCTAAGTGTGCCCGGGTCCACTGGGGCCACAGCCATGGCTGACCAGGGCTCCACCCTCATGAAGTCATTTAATGTCATCACATCCCAGAGGCCCCATCTCCAGACGCAGCTGCCCTGGGGGCCAAGCCTTCGACCTGTGAACCCGGGAGAACACAGACGTTCAGTCCCAGTGTTGGTGACATGAGTTTGAGGACGTCACAGGCACCATGGCCTGGCGTCTTTCTTCAGGCACACAAGAACGTCTTTCCACAGGGCTCTGAGGATAAAGAGCCGGATAAACCATGGAGATAGGAAGGAAGGGTTGGTGCCGGATGAGGGAAGTGGTGGTGCCAGGCTAAGGAAACACCAGGTGATTCTGATCTTTGGAGAGGAAGGGCTGGCATTTTGATTTGGAAAAAGATGCTGAGAAAGCATTGGAAGCTCCTCAGGCTGGGGCATTTCCCTGAGGCTCCTTCTTGCAGGATTCTGGGTGTAGATGTCCCGGGAGGAGGTGCTGCCAAGCCAAACAGTGACCAAGGAACCTGCTCCCATACTGTGGTCTCAGGAGCCCACCCCACACCCACAGGCCTTGGGAACTTCGAAGACCTTCTGTTTGTACAAGTTATGTCTATCCACATTGATTGTATCTGAAATTAAAATAGAAATTCAAAAATACTGATTTATTGATCCATTTCACATTCACAAGTATAAACCCACCACATGTTCACATAATATGGTTTTAATTACAACAATTAAATTATAGTCCCCCAGCGGGAAGTCTGTGAGGACGGTGGTGGGGTCTGAGTCCAGAGCCGACAGGGTCAGCCGGGATTCCGCATAAGCAGCTGTTGGCCCCGCCATCCTCTCCCTGCGCCGCCTTGGGGCTCCGATGCTGTGTGTGGCGGGGCCAGGACCCCCTTCCTAGATCCCAGTGCCACCGGCCCGGCTCCCCAGGACACCATGAGCTGAATGGGAGAGGATGCCAAGGGCTGCCAGGGTATAGCCAGTGCTCCTGACTTGGGGACCCAGGTGGGAAGCTGTCCAGTAGCCATGTGTGGAAAGGTTGGTCAGGATGGTCAAGGTGCAGTCCACCTGCCAGTGTTCCCAGGACCCTCCACCAAGCGTCCGTTGTGGGCACAGTAAGATCTGTGGCAGCTCGGGGCAGGGAGGCTCAGTGGGGGGGGGTGCTCAGTGGTGGGGATGATGGGTGGGGGCTTGGTGGTGGGTGCTTGATGGTGGGGTGTTCGGTGGTGGGTGCTCAGTGAGGGGATGCTCAGTGGAATGGCTTGGTGGTGGGGGTGCTTGGTGGGGAGTTCAGTGGGGGTGGCTCTGTGGTGGGTGCTCAGTGAGCGGGGTGTGGCAGCCAGAAGCGCTCCCATACAAACACTTAGTTCTCTGGCTGTGTGGGGGAGGGTCTGCCATGAGGGCATCATTTCTTCAAGCTGAGCTGTGGGCTGTGCCTCGGAGCCCCTCCTCCAGGGCAGACACCCAGCGGACATTGGTCTGTTGACATCTAGGGACAAAGGCGCCAGGTCCCAAGAGTCTGGGTCGGGTGCTAGGACATCTGCCAGTGCTGGGACCCCAGCAGGATGGGCCCTGGCTGGGGGCCTGCCCCCCTGACCTCCAGGCTGTGGGACTGGAAAGCTGACTGGGGCCTCTTTTCTTTGGAAGTAACCAGATCATCCATCACGCCCCATGAAGCCTTCTTCAAGCCCAGCAAGCACTTCCTGCTCAGGACGGGCTGTCTCCAAGTGTGCATGCTAAGGGGAACGTTTTCCTGACTGGAAACACCTGCATGCCGGCCTCATGCCTATGAAGAATGGATCTATAGGAAGGAAAATGATGAATAAGCAAATCCCCTCCCGCAGGAGGAAGCAGTAGGCCGCTTCGCAAAGAACCGATGGGATGAGATCCCCTTGGAAGAGGCGGTTCGCTGTGTAATAAGAGTTCACGTGTGTAATGAGAGTTCATCTGTGTAATGAGAGTTTGCATATGTAATGAGAGTCACATGTGTAATGAGAGTTCACATGTGTAGAGTTCACGTGTGTGATGAGTTCAGAGTTTTCGTGTGTAATGAGTTTCTGTGTGTAATGAGAGTTCACGTGTGTAATGAGTTTGCATATGTAATGAGAGTTCATGTGTGTGAGTTCACGTGTGTAGAGTTCACGTGTGTAATGAGTTCTGAGTTTGTGTGTGTAATGAGTTTCTGTGTGTAATGAGAGTTCACGTGTGTAATGAGTTCATGTGTGTAAAAAGAGTTCACGTGTGTAATAAGAGTTCATGTGTGTGATAAGAGTTCACGTGTGTAATGAGAGTTTGTATGTGTAATGAGAGTTCATGTATGTAATAAGAGTTCACGTGTGTAATGAGAGTTCATGTATGTAATAAGAGTCCCCCAGTCTCCTGTTCAGTGTTCTCCGGACCCCCTGATAAGCAGCTGCAAAATGTGTCAGGCCAAGGAGAGTGGCCAAGTTTGCCCTCCAGCCGTCTCTGCTTCTCAAGGCCTCTCCTGACTGCACATCTGTCTACATTTTCTTGGGAGTTGGATCCGTGGATGTCTGCTTATGCAACTCCTTCCCATTTTTGGCCGGGGAAGTTATTCAAGGCATGGAGCGGAGCTTTGCACAGACGCGGCCAGCTGGGCTTGACGAGAGGCCCTGGGGCGCTCTGGGACAGAGGAGGGCGCAGTGCGAACGCCTCTTCCTGGGAATCCATATTTGGACCCAGGAAGCCTTTCCAATGGCCCTGGTCACCTTTTCCCGAGTGGTGCCAGGGGAGGAGGCCCTAACTGCCCTCGCTGCAGGGGCTGTCCGTGGTGCTAGGCCAAGTGTGGAAAGGTGGATGAGGAGGTGGTCAGCAGGGCAGAGGGTGTGGAGGGCGGTGGGCAGGCAGCTGTCAGGGGCCACAGAGTCACAGCAAGCCCATGAGGAGGTTATAAATGGAGAACTTCGAAGAATCGTTGCTGGGGAGGCGCTGTTTACATACAGGAAGATGCACCTACTTAAAGTGTATAGTTTGATGAATTTTGGCAAATGTATACAACTGTGTGACCATGAACACAATCAAGACAGGAACACATCCATCACCCCAGAAAGATCCCTCACCCCAGAAAGATCGCTCATAACCATTTGCCACAAATCGCCCCACCTCATACAATCACTGATCGCACTTTGTCACTGTAGATGGGTTTGTGTGATTTCCTGTTGTGGAATAAGACAGTATGCACTCTTCTGGCCTCGGCATTTGTTTTTGAGATGCATCCAGATGTGATTGCCAGGCTGGTGGTGGTGGTGGCTTCTGCCTGTAATCCCAGCTCTTGGGGAGGCCAAGGTGGGTGGATCACCTGAGGTCAGGAGTTCAAGACTAGCCTGGCCAACGTAATGAAACTCCATCTCTACTAAAAACACGAAAATTAGCCAGGCGTGGTGGTGGGCACCTTGTAGTCCCAGCTACACAAAAGGTTGAGGCAGGAGAATTGCTTGAACCCAGGAGGTAGAGGTTGCAGTGAGCCAAGATTGTGCCACTGTACTCCAGCCTGGGTGACAGAGTGAGACTGTTTCAAAAAAACAAAAACAAAAAGTAAAAAATAAAAACCAAATATGATGGCTGAACGTCCCACGGCATGGCTGTGCCACAGTGGCTCTGGGTTGGGGTCCATTATGACAGCGCCTGCTGTGAACTCATGCCTGAGCCTGGGTGAGGATGCGTCCTTCCATTCTTGTGGGTAAACATGTGGATTCGAATGGCCGGGGTAGAAGGCAGGTGCGTGTCTGACTTCCTGTGAAGCTGCCGGTTTCCCAGGGAGGTTGCACCGTCTTACATTCTCACCAGGGGTTCATGAGAGTTCCGGTTCCTCCACATCCTCAGCAAACACTTGTTACTGTCAGGCTTGGAAGTTTCTGCCATTGCTGTGGCTGGGGTCCTCTGTGTGTCCCTGATGGTGAATGGGGCTGAGCACTGGCTTCTGAGCTCACTGGCCAATTGCATGTGTATCTTATTTCATGCAGTATCTGCTCTAATTATTTCTCCCTTTCTTTTCTTCTTTTTTTTTTTTTAAAGCTTTTTTGTAGTTTTTGTAGAGATGAGGTTTTGCCATGTTGCCCAGGCTCATCTTGAACTCCTGGGCTCAAGCAATCCTCCCACCTTGGCCTCCCAAAGTGCTGGGATTACAGGCAGAAGCCACAGTACCCAGCCTTTTTTTTTTAAACTTTTGAATTTTGAAATAACTTTAGATTTCACAGAGAAGTTGCAAAGAAAGTATAGAGTTCGCATATGCTCTTCAACCATAACTATCAAAATCAAACCAAGAAACTGACATTGGTACCAAACTGTTCACTGAACTACAGATCTTGTTCAGATTTTGTCAGATTTTGCAGGTATTTTTTTCTGTTCATAGTTCATAAACTCGAGGATTTGTGTACCTATGATCACAATCGGGACAAATGACTTTTTCATCATGCACTTACAGTCACATTCTGCCCCAAACCCTAACTCCTAGCAACCACTTATCTGTCCTCTGTTCTCTATCTCTACAATTTTATTATTTTAAGAATATTATGTAAATAAAAATATATAGGATAAAAATACACATATATAGAGAGAGGGAGGGAGAAAGAGAGAGAGACTGGCCTTTTCATTGAGTGCAACGCATTTGAGATCCGGTAAATTGCTGCGTGTCTCTAGAGGGTCCAGCCCTATAATAGGGTTCTGTGAGCCCCTCCCTGCTGGTGCGGGGATGAGAAACCATAGAAATAAAAGACACAGACACAGAGATAGAGAAAAGAGAGTTTGGGCTGGGCGGGGAGGGGTCCACTGCCAACCAAAGTGTGGAGACCTGCAGTGGCCCCGAGTGCCTGGACACTGTGACTTTTATTGAGTACAAAGCTGGGGTCAGGGAAGGTAGGGTCGGGTAATGGTGGTCAGTGATAGGGTCAGGTAAATCACGTGCCTTGAAGACAGGGGGCCCTGGCCTTTCAAGTAGCCGAGGTGAGGAGAAAAGCTAATGCGTCAGCGCTCTTCACATATTTATCAGAAATGTCAAGGACATTAATTCTTATCTTCTGAGAAGAAGAGAAAGCAGGTGCAGAAGCAGGGCGTGAGAGTGGACGTGGACTTGACCACTGAAGCCAGCATCACACAGAGGCAGTTAAGACCCCGGATGTCTGTGGGCCTCCCTGACAGCCGTCAGGCCCACCGCAAGAGCTTGGAGAAGTGGAGTTTTCTCCCAACTTCCCCGGGAAGGAGATGTCTCAGCCATTTTGGACATCTTCCCTAGCTGGCTAAACAGCGGGCGCCTTCCCAGCTCTGGCGCTGCTGCACACCCGAGGTGCCCTCCAGCAGCCCTTATGCGGGCGTGACAGGGCTTAGAGCATCTTGCCTTAGGATCACTTTGTTCACAATGTCACCTCAGTTCCATGTTGCATAATCCCATAGGTATTAGTAAAATTAAAGGTTATATTGAGTAAATATCTTTATAAGTGAGTAACTACAAGATTATATATGATTATATAAAGGAATAACTATGTGCCTACATTTCTAATTCTTTTCTAAATTAATATTTACATGGGAACAGGCTGAGGCTTCAGACCCTCCCACGGCACTTGCGGGGTTTGCCCCCCATGTCTCAATCCTTGCTCCGTCTCGTTGCGGGGTAGTATTCCCTCGTGAGAATTCCCAGTTCATTCACCCCGTCAACTGTCGAAGGGCATTTGCATTCTTGGAATAAATCCTGTGCGATCATGGTTTATAATTCTTTTTATGTATTTCTGTATTTTATTTGCTAGCAGTTTGTTGATGATTTTTCCATCTTTGCTCATGACAAATGTTAGCATGCAGTTTTTAAATGTTGTTTTTGTCTTCTTTTGGTGTCAGGGTAATGCTGGTTTCATAGAATCACACAGGAAGTGCTCTGTCTTCTATTTTCTGGAAGATGTTAGATAAAATTGGTGATATTTCCTCTTTAAATGTTTGGTAGAATTTACCAGATGGTGAAACCATCCGGGTTGGGATAGTTCTTTTTTGGAGGGCTTTTAAACTCAGGAATTTATTAAAGAAATCCCATTTCTTTAAGAGTTGAGAGCTATTTGGATTATCTACTCCACTTAGGACAGTTCAGGAGCTTGCTGTTTTTGAGGAATTGGTTAATTTCATCTGCTGTGTTGAATGTCTGCGTGTAGATTTGCTTATAGTATTCTGTTTTCCTTTTAATGTCTATGGGGTCTATAATCTTGATATCTCTTCTTTTATTCGTGATATTGTTTATTCTCTCATTTTTGGTCAGTTTTGCCAAAGTTTCATTGATTTTATTAATTGTCTCAGAAACCAGCTTTCTTTCCATTGATTTTCTCCGTCATGTTTTAAGTTTCATTGATTTCTGTTTTATTTTTCTCTTTGTTCTACTTGCTTTGGGTTTATTTTGCTATTTTAAAATAACTTCTTGAGGTGAAAGCTTGGATTATTCTTTTGAGATCTTTCTTCTTTTGCAATATAAACATTTAGTGTTATAAAATTTCCTCCAAACACTAGTTTAATTGCATACTTCAGGTTTTGATATATTTTCATATTTGTGTAGTTAAATATTATCTTTAAATTCCCTAGAGACCTTCTCTTTGTGGATTATTTAGAGGTATGGTGCTTAACTTTTAAGCATTTAGAGATATTCCTGTTATCTCTGTGATGATTACTAGTTTCATTTCATTATAATCAGAGAACATACTTTGTATGATTCAATTCTTTCAGATTTATTTAAGATTGAAAAAATAGAGACAGGGCCTCACTATATCACCCAGGTTGGCCTTGAACTTCTGGCCTCAAGCAATCCTCCCACCTTGGCCTCCCAAACTGCCAGGATTACAGACATGAGACACCTCGCCTAAGATATTTTGACTCTGGGCATTGCCCACCTGTCTTGGTAAAATTTCCATGTGCACATGGGAAGTATTTGTGTTCTGCTCTGGTTGGGTGGAGTGTTCCATAAATTCAATTAGGTGAAGTTGGTTGATGGCGATGTTCAGCTGTACGCCTTTCATGATTTTTTGTCTATTTGTTCTGGGACAGACATGTTGAGGTCTTCAACTATAATTCTGGTTTATTCCATTTCTGTTTCATGGGTTTTGCTTCACATACTTTGAAGCTGTGTTGTTGTGCACACACTCAGGATTGTTATATCTTTTTGGTGAATTGACTCTTTTATCATCATGTAACTTTCCTCTTTGTCTCTGATAATTTTATTTTCTCTGAAGTCTACTTTATCTGATATTTATATAGGCAGATCACTTTGTTAAAATTTGTGCTTGCATGATGTATCTCTTTCTATCCTTTTAACACTGACTTATCAATATTATCTTTGAAGTGAGTTTCTTGAGTTAGAATATAGATGGGTCATTAAAAAAATCCATTGTGACAAATTTTCTTTTTTTCTTTTTTCCTTTTTTTTGTCATAAGAAAAAGAATAAAGAAGAGGAAGAAAGAGGAAGAGGAAGAGGGAGAGAGGATGGGGGTATTGCTTTATTGCCCGGGCTAGAATGCAGTCTAAATATGGGTATGCCTATAATTGTCCTTAATAATGGAGACATGAAAGAAAATGAGGGAAGAGAATAACAAACAAGGAGCCAACCAACATTTCGTTTAAACTTCTAAGTTGATATGATGTGGTACTGATAAGAGTGTATATTTTGTGTATTTGAAGTGGAGAGTTCTATAAATGTCAATTATGTTTACTTGTTCCAGATCTGAGTTCAAGTCCTGGATATCGTTGTTAATTTTCTGTCTCATTGATCTGTCTAATATTAATGTTGAAGTCTCCCACTATTATTGTGTGGGAGTCTAAGTCTCTTTATTAGTCTTGTATGTCTGCGTATTCCTGTATTGGGTGAGTATGTATTTAGGATCTTCAGCTCTTCTTATTGTTGCATTGATCCTTTTATCATTATATAATGTCCTTCTTTGCTTCTTTTGATCTTTGTTGCTTTAACGACTATTTTATCGGAGGCAAAAATTGTAACTTCTGCTTTTTATTTATATATTTTAGCTCTCTGTTTGGTTGGTAAATCTTTCTCCATCCCTTGTTTTGAGTCTTTGTGTTTCCTTGAATATGAGATGGGTCTGGATGCAGCATACTGATGGGTTTTAGTTTTTTATTCAAATTGCCTGTCTGTCTTTGGATTGGGGGATTTAGTCAATTTAAATTTAGAATTAATAATGATATATGTGAGTTTAATACTGTCATTTGATATTAGCTGGCTATTTTGCCCATTAGTTGATGTAAATTCTTCATTATATTGATGCTCTTTTTGGTATTTTTTAGAAAGGCTGATACTGTTTGTTCCTTTCTATGTGTAGTGGTTCTTTCAGAAGCTCTTGTAAAACAGGCCTGGTGGTGATGAAATCTCTGAGTGCTTGCTTGTTCACAAAAAACTTTATTTTTCCTTCACTTATGAAGCTTAGTTTGGCTGGATGTGAAATTTTGGGTTGAAAGTTCTTTTCTTTAAGGATGTTGAATATTGGCCCCCACTCTCTTCTGGCTTCTAGGGTTTCTGCTGAGAGATCTGCTGTAAGTCTAATAGGCTTCCCTTTGTGGGTAACCTGACCTTTCTCTCTGGCTGCCCTTAGTATTTTCTCCTTAATTTCAACCCTGGTGAACCTGACGATTATGTGCCTTGGAGTTGCTCTTCTTGAGGAATATCTCTGTGGTGTTCTCTGTATTACCTGGAGTTGTATATTATCCTGCCTTACTAGGTTGGGAAAATTTTCCTGAATAATATCCTGAAGCGTATTTTCCAGCTTGGATTCATTCTCTTCGTCACATTCAGGTACACCTATCAAGCGTAGATTAGGTCTTTTCACATAGTCCCATATTTCTTGGAGACTTTGCTCGTTCCTTTTTATCCTTTTTTCTCTAATCTTGTCTTCTCGTTTTATTTCATTGAGTTGGTCTTCGACCTCTGATATCCTTTCTTCTGCTTGATCAATTCGGCTGTTAAAACTTGTGCATACTTCACGTAGTTCTCGTATTGTGTTTTTCAGCTCCATCAATTCACTTATTTTCCTCTCTAAATTGTGTATTCTTGTTAACATTTCGTCAAACCTTTTTTCAAAGTTCTTAGTTTCTTTAGATTGTGTTAGAAGAAGTTCTTTTAATTCACAGAAGTTTCTTATTATCCACGTTTTGAAGCCTGCTTCTGTAATTGGAACACACTCATTCTCCATCAAGCCTTGTTTCATTGCTGATGAGGAACTGGGATCCCCTGCTGAGGGAGAGACGTTCTGATCTTGGGTATTCTCAGCCTTTTTTGGCTGTTTTCTTCCCTTTGTTGTAGATTTATCTGTGGTCTTTATAATTACCGACTTTGTAATTGGGTTTCTGAGTGGACGTCCAACTTATTGCTTCTCAGCGCCGAAATCTGAGCAGCCCACTGCGCCGACTAAATCAGCGGTGTTAAGATTGATGGTGCTTTTCTGACTCTGCACCAAGAACCGACGCTCCGAGGCGCCGGCAAAACCACCTCGCCGATCACAAGAGTCGTGCTGGCGACCCGTGGGGCTCCTCCGCTGGTATCTCCTGGTGCGTGAGCAATGAGAATTCATGTGAAGGTGTGGCGTCCTCTCGTTCTTTGTGCTTTCACTGGGAGATACAATCCCAAGCTGCTAGTGATCAGCCATCTTGGATCTCTCTTTCTTAATTTTTAATTTTTTTTAGAGATAAGTCCTCACACTGTTGCCCAGGGTGGAGTGCAGTATCATGATCATGGTACATTGCAGCCTTGAACTGGGCTCAAGGGATCCTCACACCCTGGCCTCCTGAGTAGCTGGGACCACAGGCACACACGATATGCCTGGCTAAATAATTTTTTTTTCTTTTTTTCTAGAGACAGGGTCCCACTATGTTGCCCAGGCTGGTCTTGAACTCCTGGCCTCAAGCGATCCTCTCACCTTGGCCTCCCAATGTGCTGAGATTATAAGTATGAACCACAGTGCCTGGTCTCTGTCTTTTAATTTAGACCAGTTACATTTAATGTAATTATTGATATGTTTGGATTCAAGCATATTTATATATTATTTGTTTTCTGCTTATGTCCACCATTTTTTTGTTCTTTTGTTTTTTCATTCCTGTCTTTTTTGTTATTTGAACATTTTTCAGTATTTTAAGTTAGTTACCTATTATGTTGTTGATAATATAGTTCTGTAAAATACTGGTTTTCTGGGGATTACCATATGCATACAAAACCTTTCACAGTCTCCTTAGAATCGGTATTTTACCATTTCAAATGTTTTGTGGAACTTCTGGCACTGTGGAGCTTCCTGGACCTGTAACTTTCATGCTGCAGTGCGTCTTCGTTGATGCATCTACGTGTGCTGAAACTCCACCCAGTGTTGTTACAATACTTGTTTTTCAACATCAAATACATTTTAAACAACAGAAGTGAAGAGCAGGCTATTACATTTTCTCAATATTTATTATTTTTGTTGTTCTTCCTTAATTCCTGATGTTTTTCTATCTGAAAAAACTCGTTTAGGTATTCTTTTAGGGTACATTTGCTGGCAGCAAATTTTCTTAGTTTTTCTTCATCTGAGAATGTCTCCATTTCAATCCCTCATTCCTGAAGGATATTTTTCCTGGATATAGAATCCTGAACTGATAATTGTTTTCTTTCAGCAATTAAAAAATGTGCCAGGTTGGGCGTGGTGGCTCATACTTGTAATCTCAGCACTTTGGGAGGCCAAGGTGGGCAAATCACTTGAGGTCACGAGTTCAAGATCAGCCTGGCCAACATGGTGAAACCCATCTCTACTAAAAATACAAAAATTAGCTGGGGATGGTTTCGGGCACCTGTAATCCCAACTACTTGGGAGCCTGAGGCAGAAGAATTGCTTGAACCTGGGAGGCAGAGGCTGCAGAGAGCCAAGACTCTGTCTCAAAGTTGTCTTTTCTTTCCTTTTTTTTTTTTTTTTTCTCTGAGACAAAGCTTCACTCTCTCTATTGCCCAGGCTGGAGTGCAGTGGTGTGATCTCAGCTCACTGCAGCCTCTGCCTCCCAGGTTCAAGCAAAATTCTCTTGCTTCAGCTAGCTGGGACTACAGGTGTGTGCCATCACGCCTGGCTAATTTTTGAGAGGGGCTTTCACCATGTTGGCCAGGCTGGCCTCTAACTCCTGACCTCAGGTGATCCGCCCACCTTGGTCTCCCGAAGTGTTAGGATTACAGGTGTGAGCCACCCTGCCTGGCCGCTTCCATGGTTTCTAATGAGAAATTTATGGCCATTTCAATTGTTCTTTTATAAGAAATGCGTAATTTTTCTCTTCCTGCATTGAAAAAATTTTTCTTTGTCTTTAGTTTTCAGAAGTTTGGTTGTGATGTGTCTGTGTGTGGCTGTATTGGGGTTTTTCCTGCTTGGACTTCACTTAGCTTTGTGAACCTGAGAATGAGAGGAGGACTGGAGGGTTAGACTCTGCCTGTGAGAAGGGCGGAGACTCCCGAGACCAGATCTGCCTGCAGAGTTACCTGTGAAGGAAGTTAGGGTTTACAGTAAGTAGATGCTGGAACCCTGCTGAGCTAATTTTACCTGTGGCCTTCTCCAAGGTACAGCTTAGTCAGGTACCTCTTGGCCAAGTAGATGGCAGTGGGTGAAAGTTCAGGGTTGGATGGAGGCTCTGGCTCGGGGTCTGGATGGAGGCTCTGGCTTGGGGTCTGGATGGAGGCTCTGGTTTGGGGTCTGGAAGAAGGCTCTGGCTCGGGGTCCGGATGGAGGCTCTGGCTCGGGGTCCGGATGGAGTCTCTGATTTGGGGTCTGGATGGAGGCTCTGGATCGGGGTCCGGATGGAGGCTCTGGTTTGGGGTCCGGATGGAGGCTCTGGTTTGGGGTCTGGATGGAGGCTCTGGTTTGGGGTCTGGATGGAGGCTCTGGTTTGGGGTCTGGAAGGAGGCTCTGGTTTGGAGTCTGGATGGAGGCTCTGGTTTGGGGTCTGGATGGAGGCTCTGGTTTGGGGTCCGGAAGGAGGCTCTGGTTTGGGGTCCAGATGGAGGCTCTGGTTTGGGGTCTGGATAGAGGCTCTGGTTTGGGGTCTGGAAGGAGGCTCTGGTTTGGGGTCCGGGTGGAGGCTCTGGTTTGGGGTCTGGATGGAGGCTCTGGCTTGGGGTCTGGATGGAGGCTCTGGTTTGGGGTCTGGATGGAGGTGTTGGCTTGGGCTCTGGATGGAGGCTCTTGGGTGTGTCAAGTGGCACCAGCCCTTGGTCCTACTGGCTGATAGGCACACTGTGCTCTGGCCACTGGACCACACATGCTGGCTCAGGGTGCCTGAGTTTGGAATCCTTCCTTTTCTCACAACTGGTTTTTAAGGAATCAACTTTAAACAGATGACGTCGGTGGGCAGCATGTGGACCAACCTTCCCTCATGTCGTTGTCTGTTCTCACACTGGTAATAAGGACACATCTGAGACTGGGTAATTTATAAAGGAAAGCGGCTCAATGGATTCACAGTTCCATGTGGCTGGGGAGGCCTCACAACCGTAGAGGAAGGTGAAGGAGGAGCAAAGGCACCCTCTTACATGGTGTAGGGGACTCCCCTTCATAGAACCATCAGATCTCACGAGACTGATACACTATCTTGAGAACAGTATGGGGGAAACGGCGCCATGATTCAGTGATCTCCACCTGGCCCTGCCCTTAACATGTGGGGTTATTACAGTTGACGGTGACACTGGGTGGGGAGACAGCCCAGTCCCACCACCTGGGCACCAGCAAACATGCAAGCGAGGCTCATGCTTCCCGACCCTCTGCTGAAAACAAGGGGAGCTGGGCTGGGTGGGGACGGGTGGTAGGGGGAGGGCTCAGGGCCCACGCTGTGTGGAAAAGACGGATCTGGGAGGTGCTGGGACCCCAGCCGCAGCTGGATGGCCGCCTGTGACGGAGAAGAAGCCTTGGACGGTGCGGCCGCAGTGCTGTTGTTCCCTGGCATGACCCCTGCACAGGCCCCTTGGTCCCTGTGCCCAGCCTACCTTCTGGCCTGGGGACTGAGCTCAGCTGCTGAGCCCACATGGAAGTCAGTGGCCATGTCCCCACTGGGTGGGGAGGGGCGGAAACCAGAGGGGACTGACCCCGCAGGAGGAGAGGCTGGGCGGTCCGAGGCACTGGCGCCAGAGGCGGAGTGGGGTGTTCACAGAGGACACCCCCAGGTGAAGATTTCAAAGGCAGAGCTGCTCTGGGGGACAGCAGATCTGGGGTGGAGCCTGAGTGTGCGCGGGTGCTGGAGAAGGGGTTCTGGCCTCAGAGAAGAGACGATCAGAAGCTGAAGGCCCAGGGACAGCCGCGCGACCCCCTGGGGGCCTCGTTTGGTTGCGGAATGGACAGGAGGGAGGGGCTGGCTGGTGGGGGCAGTGGTGGGCTGGGGTGAGGCCCACCATGCTGGTAAGTTTCCCCACTGGCCCTGAGGAAGAACAGCTGGATTCCTAGCGAGTGCTGATTCCAGCTGTGAATACGCCACGTCGGGGAAGCTCCGGAATGCGCCGTGGCGTTTCCATTGTGCAGACATAGAGACGGAGGACACCTTTGTGACCTTTGTGTTTAACATCATGTGTTTAATTGTTAAGTTTACGTAATTTTAAAAATAACATCTGTGTTTAGCCACTGCCCACACCCGGCTCAGGGTCCCCTCACCCACTTCATTCTCCAGAACACCCTGCCCATCAGGGCCGGGTCCCTCGCCCTCTCCCGCATCCAGGCCTGGATTTGACCTCCAAGGCTCATCCAGCCAGACGCCCCCACTGCCCTCCCTCCCTCTGCCTCTCCCTGTCTGCAGGACGGGCCTCTGTGCCCCAGGAAGCCGTCAGGATCTCAAATCAGCCCCAGGCCCAGCTTGAAGTCTGTGTCCTGGACGCTGTCCCTGCATGCCGGCCACACGTAGGCGGAGAGGCCGGATGGGAGCCATCTGGAGCCTCCTCGGGCCAAGACCGCAGCTTTCCGAGGAAGTGGGACGCTCTGTGGGCGGCGCTTCGTTTTAGCCCAGAGCGGTTTGTGGTGTGGGGCGCTGGAGAAGGGTGCAGGGTGGGGTCATCCCGGAGCGTCTGTGAACCCCGCCACAGGCCAGGGCCTGCCTGCCGTCCACGGAGCAGAACCGATGGGCGGCCTCTGGGGTGGAGGCCCTGACGCCTGCCCCTGAGGAGGGGACGCAGAGCCATGTGGGTCCACGCCGTGTGAACCTGAGCAGTGTGGCCTGTGTGGCCCTGTCTGCGGGTTCTGTGGCAGAACCTGTGTTTTTTATCCAGCAGCAGCAGGCTGGGCCGCCTCATCCCTCGGGAGGGTGTTTGCAGACGCCGCGGCAGCCGCCCGCGGTCCTCAGAGCAAAGTGCCTGTCAGGCTCCACTGTGTGGCCCCTGCTCACTTTGGGGGTGATGCATCCCTACCTGCTGTCTGACTTCCGCCTGCAGGCCCCAAACCTGGTGATGCCTCCAGTGCCCGGCTCCCGTCCCTCCACGCCCTCTCTGACCGCCAGTGGCTGGGCCCCCGATTCAGTTGTCTGGCAGGGTGGCACTTCCCAGGACCCTTAGAGTGGACAGGCTGCGGTCCCCAGAGGAACTTCTGCAGACACCGTGCCTTTGCCATGCAGCTTCCTGCCCAGGTGCCCCCCGGGCTCGTGCTCTGCCAGCCTCGGGCTGCAAGGCAGGGTCAGTGCGGCCACGGCCTCGGGGCTGCATGCACGCAGCTGGGCCGGCAGCTCCAGTGTTTCCTTTGCTTTTTAACTGGGAACCAAGGAAGGGCTTTGTGTGCCCGCTGACAAGGGTGACGTTTTCCAGCTGACCATAGTAACGAAGTTATTTGTTGCTGTGAACGTAAGACAAAATTGCCCCATACCTTGTCCCTAAGACCGCGCTGAAGGACAGCACTGTACTGGAGGCTGGCGGACACGGAGGAGGCCGTCTACACCCCAGGAGACACGGTGGTATTGGACCTGGTGGACGCTGAGGAGGCTGTCTACACCCCAGGAGACACGGTGGTACTGGACTTGGTGGACACGGAGGAGGCCGTCTACACCCCAGGAGACAAGGTGGTATTGGACCTGGTGGACACGGAGGAGGCCGTCTACACCCCAGGAGACACGGTGGTATTGGACCTGGTGGACACGGAGGAGGCCGTCTACACTCCAGAAGACGCGGTGGTATTGGACCGGGTGGACACTGAGGAGGCCCGTCTACACCCCAGGAGATGGTGGTAGTACTGGACCTGGTGGACATTGAGGAGGCCTGTCCACACCCCAGGGGAGCGGCGGCTCCAATCCATGTGCAGCTAGGTAGGGGAGGGGCTTTGCTCCCTCGGGGGCCTCTTCCGGGGTCAACCCAGGCACAGAGAATCCAAAGTCCTTTCTAATCTCACGTCAGTGGGGATCCTTACAAACACTTGGTGATTATGCGGCTTCCAGAGACTGAGTAAATATTTACGTTCCATACTAACTTGTTGATATCCTAATCGGAGTTACTGTACTTCAAAGAATGAATTCTTAGTGGATATCTGTGACTATTTTAAAGCTGAGATCTCATTTACAAAGGAAAAAGCGCAGATCCCACGCATTGGCTCTGGGCAGGTCCCCACGGGCTCCCCTCGGGCCTCCTAGCCTTGGCCTTGATGGTCTCGGAGCGAGTGGATGTGGACGGATACACGGCAGGCACGGTTTTGTGTCTGGATTCCCCATAAGCATCGACGCTGTGCGAGCCTCACAGTCCTTTGATTGTGGAGTGGCCCATGGTGTGGCTGCAGACTGCGGGTCTGGTCAGCTTCGATGGGCACCAGGCTGCAACCAGGTTCTGGCTGCTCTGAATCCTCATCGCGGGTCCTCGTGTTACCCAAGCACTGGTTTCTGTGGCATAAACACCTCGGCATGGGACTGTGGTGCTGTAGGAGGGGACGCTTAGCATCAGGGGATTCTGCGAAGTGCTTTTCAAAGGGACTAGGTGTGTGAGCCGCCCTCACCGCAGCCTGGCACTGGGGGTGTGAGCTGCCCCCTCGGAAGCCTGGCACTGGGGATGTGAGCTGCCCCTCCAAAGCCTGGCATTGGATATGAGAGCCGCCCTCTCCACAGCCTGGCACTCAGGGTGTAAGCCGCCCCCTCTGCAGCCTGGCACTTGGGGTGTGGGTCGACCCTCTCGGAAGCCCAGTGTTTGGTTGTTCCAAATGCTTCCAACACTTGGTACTGATAGTTTAATGTTGACCATTTTCGTGAGTGTGTAGTGGTATCTCATTGTGATTTAAATGTATATTTTCCTGGTAACTAATGGTTTTAAGCACTTTTCAGATGGTTATGAATCTTTTGGATAACCTCTTTGTTATCCAAAAGAAGTTGATAAGTAAATATGAAAGCTAAGACAACACACAGTTATTACTTTACATTTAGTAAAGTCCACCGTGGAGCTCACCCGACTAAAATCAAGGTCCTTACAGGGCTGCACCCCTTCCTGGGGCTCAGGGGAACACGGTCCTCACCTTTTCCAGCTCCAGCTCCGAGCACAGCTTCTGCTGGTGTCTGTGGCTTGCAGCCCCACCTTCCAAGCTATGGTGTGGACATGTGTCTCCTCCAAGTCTCGTGTGGAAGTGTGATCCCAGTGTTGGAAATTCAAGGAATGCAGCATTGTCGAAACAATCTGGAAAAGTAAGAACTAATTTGGGCGACTCACACGTCCCAATTTCAAAGCTTACTACAAAGCCGCAGTAATCAGGGTGGGGAGCTGCTGGCTTAAGGATGGACACACAGGAAAATGGAACAGAGTAGGATCCGGAAGCAAACCTGCACACAGTAGGTCCGGAAACAAACCTGCACACAGTAGGTCCAGAAGCAAACCTGCACACGGTAGGTCCAGAAACAAACCTGCACACAGTAGGTCCAGAAACAAACCTGCATACAGTAGGATCCAGAAGCAAACCTGCGCACAGTAGGTCCGGAAGCAAACCTGCACGCATAGTCAGTTGATTTTCAGCAAGGGTGATGTGTATTCAGTGAGAGAAGAAGTCTTTTTGACAAACGGTGGGGGGTCTACTGGATGGTCACCTGAAAAAGCATGAATTTATGTCCCACCTCACACCAGATGTGGAAATTAACTTACAATGAATGCATGACCTAAATGTCAGAGCAGAAACTGTAAACCTCGTAGAAAACACAGGCACCCTTCTTCAGGACCTCAGATTAGGTCAAGGTTTCTTAGTTACAACACCGAAAGCACAAGCTACCAAAAAAAAAAAAAAAAAAAAAAAAAAAAAAAAAGACAAATCAGGCTTCATAAAAATCAAACATTTTGTGCTTCCGAAGGCATTTGAGAAAATTAAAATATAACTCACACAATAGGAAAAACATTTGCAAATCACATATCTCATATCAGACTATAATCCCGGATATACGAAGGACTCCTACCACCCAATAATAAAAAGCCAAATAGCCCAGTTTAAAAGTGAACAAGCCGGGCGCGGTGGCTCAAGCCTGTAATCCCAGCACTTTGGGAGGCCGAGGCGGGTGGATCACGAGGTCGAGAGATCGAGACCATCCTGGTCAACATGGTGAAACCCCGTCTCTACTAAAAGTGCAAAAAATTAGCTGGGCATGGTGACACATGCCTGTAATCCCAGCTACTCAGGAGGCTGAGGCAGGAGAATTGCCTGAGCCCAGGAGGCGGAGGTTGCGGTGAGCCGAGATCACGCCATTGCACTCCAGCCTGGGTAACAAGAGCGAAACTCCGTCTCAAAAAAAAAAAAAAAAAAAAAAAGTGAACAAAGGACTTGGTGAGACATTGCCCCAGAGAAGACTTACAGTCAGTCCACAGGTGGAAAGTCCTGCAGATTGTTAGATGTTAGGGAAATGCAGGCCAACACAGTGAGGCCTGCTTCGCGTTCACCATGACGGCTGCGCTAAATGAGACCTGTTCTTCCTCTCCTCGGTCCATGCTGAGGCATCTGCAAAGGACATCCACACACACACTCACACAAAGCCTCAGCAGCCACGCCCAGCTGAAAAGTGCCCACTGATGGGCAAGTGGATGAACGCCATGTGGTACCGCCGCAGAGGAAACCATGACTCAGCCACAGCTGGAGTGAGCCACTGACACGTGCCACAGCGTGGGTGAACGTGGAAACATGCTATGTGACAAAGCCAGCCACAGAAGCCGTGGATCACGTGACCCATGTGTCTGAGACGCCCAGAGCACATAAACCCAGGGTTGGAAGTGGGCGTTGAGTTCGCCGACCCCTGGGAGTGACTGAGTGGGCAGGTGTGGACTCCCTTCTAAGCGGCAAACATGTGCTGGCATCAGCATGGTGGTGGCACAGGTCTGCGTTAATGTACCAGAAAGCCACAGTGCTGTACCCTTTACAGTGGTGAATTCTATGGTATGTGAATTATATCTCAATTGAAAAACACTGTATTCTTGGCTGAAAAAAAGAAGAAAATGTGGAAGTTTCTACAAAGGAGCACAAAAAATAAATGAGAAAGCGTCGGACAGCTGCCTGCCGCCCGCCCACCATGCATCCTCCACAGTACGGTCTGTGTGGCCAGCCAGGGGCTCCTTCGTGGAGGCCCAACACTCGGAGGCCGAGGTGGGCAGATCATTTGAGCCCAGGAGTTGCAGACCAGCCTGGGCAACACAGTGAGGTCCCCTCTTTACCAAAAAAAAAAAAAAAACAAAAACCAAAAATAGCAGGGCGTGGTGACGCACACCTGTAATCCAGCTACGCAGGAGGCTGAGGTGGGAGGATGGCTTGAGGTCACAGTGAGCCAGGATCCGGCTACTGCACTCCAACTTGGGCGACAAGGTGAGACTCCATCTCAAAATGAAGAAAGAAAAGAAAGAGATTCTCTTCACGTGCAGACATCTATACACCAATCTGTTGTTTTGAAAAATAGGATTCTCTTCAGGTTTCTGTTTGTAACTTGCTTGTTTCAATATAATATAAATATAATATAATATAAACATATCATGCTTGTTTCAATATAATATAAATATAATATAAACATAATATATCAATATAATATAAACCCTTTCATTTTAATAGATGTATATTGCTTAAACAATTTAAAGTGAACCCTGCACCAGTCTCTGGAAGGAGGAAGGCCGCCCCTTGCCTCCCAAAGCCCAGCTTGCCTGTGGTCCACTGGAGCCAACAGACTCGGGGGAACTCAGCCCAGCAGCAGTGGCAGATGCAGGGGTGCAGCGTGAAGAGTGACCGGCTCGGGGCAGGTGTCAGTGGGTTTGGGACCTGCTGAGGGGCTGCAGCTGCCACTGGGCTCTGCTGTGACACAAGCCCGCCACCTGCCTGGAGGCAGAGGACACAGGGGAGCCCCCTTTACAGGTCAGGCTGCGCTGACGTGAGGGCAGCGGGCTCCTTCCCTGTCCTCGCTTCTCAGAGCAGCGGGGATTATGCTGTCAGAACAGAGGAAGAACGGGAAACCTTAGTGAGGGGATGCGGCCGCAGTGTGCTGCGTCCACCTTCACGGTCCTGGGAGAAGGTCTGTGGGAGCATCGCTGATTCCCAGAGGGAGGTGGAGAGTCCAAATCCTGTGGCTTTCAGCTCCTGCCGCAACCCCGAGACCTGGCGTGCAGGGCTGTCCCCTGACGGCCTCCTGGTGGACCTTGCCTCCTTGGCTCTGTGGGGGACCTGGGGCTATGCAGGGTAGGGGTTGGGGAGCCCTCTGCTTATGGCTCGACTGCCCGTGCTTGTGTGTGTGAGTGTGTGCGTGGGTATCTGCGGCCGAGCATGTGCGTGTGGGAGCATCTGTGGGTGTTTGCGGCCGTACATGTGCGTGTGGGAGCGTGTGTGGGTGTCTGCGGCCGTGCATGTGCGTGTGGGAGCGCGTGTGGGTGTCTGCGGCCGTGCATGTGCGTGTGGGAGCGCGTGTGGGTGTCTGCGGCCGTACGTGTGCGTGTGGGAGCGCGTGTGGGTGTCTGTGGCCGTGCATGTGCGTGTGGGAGCGTGTGTGGGTGTCTGCGGCCGTGCGTGTGCGTGTGGGAGCGTGTGTGGGTGTCTGCGGCCGTACGTGTGTGTGTGGGAGCGTGTGTGGGTGTTTGTGGCTGTACGTGTGTGTGTGGGAGTGCGTGTGAATGTCTGTGGCCGTGCATGTGCGTGTGGGAGCGTGTGTGGGTGTCTGTGGCCGTGCGTGTGTGTGTGGGAGCGTGTGTGGGTGTTTGCGGCTGTACATGTGTGTGTGGGAGCGTGTGTGGGTGTCTGTGGCCGTGCGTGTGTGTGTGGGAGCGTGTGTGGGTGTTTGTGGCTGTACGTGTGTGTGTGGGAGTGCGTGTGAATGTCTGTGGCCGTGCATGTGCGTGTGGGAGCGTGTGTGGGTGTCTGTGCCCGTGCGTGTGGGTGCGTGTGTGGGTGCAGAGAGATGAAGTGAGTGATGGTTTGGCTGCAGGACCTGCCTCCTTGCTGTGGGCGTGTGGTGTCTTGGTGAGAGTCTTTTGGTCCTGGGGGACAGGGGCATGCTTGGTCACCTGGGGGTGTGGCTGGGTCATCCTGGCCTCAGGCACCCAATGGAGACCCTCAAACCCTAATGACTGAAGGCCACAGAGGTGACTGCGGTTGGTGGAGGGGATGTAGGGTTTGGACTTGGAAGGTGTGGGCTCCCGAGGCCAATGCCCCTGCCTGACTCTGTGGGCACCTGGCTTGGAGGCCTGATCCAAGCTGCCACGCAGGGCCCTGCGCCTGTCCTGTGGAGCACCATGGGGAGAGGCCCAGCCAGGCAGCCACCCCTGCCATGTGGGTGCCACTCTGTGCCTCAGCCTCCCCATGTAGCAGGAGACACACGGCTGCTGTTCACTTTGGCCCGCGGGCTGCATGTAGCCCCCTGAGGCCATTTATTTGGCCCCCCGCCGCACTTCAGGAAGGGGCACCTCTTTCATTGATGGTCAGTGAGAGGAGCACAGTATGTGGCGGCCCTCCAACGGTCTGAGGGACAGTGAACTGGCCCCCTGGGTAAAAAGTTTGGGGACGCCTGCCCTAGAGGTTGGGGGCTGCACGTGGCTGCTGTGAGGGTGAGCAAGGTGGTGCCCGAGGGTGGGGGCAGCCGCCTGCTGTGCTGTGCAGGAATCCCACCCTAGTGGGCCTCAAGCGTCTGCTCCTCTCCCTCCTGCGTCACCCCAGGGCAGACCCCACTGTTCACAGCCCTGCCCAGCCTCAGGCTCCTGACTTCCTGGAGACCTTCCCTTAACCTGCTTTTGGCCAGGGGAGCCTGATAGCTGTGTGGCTTTGGGGAAAGCACAGCTCCCCGGCAGGGTGTCCTCATCTGCCTGCAGACGGTCCGTGGCTCCTACACCTGGGAGCCCACGAGGAGACGTGGTACTCCAGCAGTGGAAGGTGGGCATCAGGGGAAGAGACTGCTTCCTCCGCTAATCTCACTGGCTGAAGGACCGCTCCCAGCAAAGCCTGGGCATGCACCAGGAGCCCACGTCAGGGTGCCCATGCCACGAAGGAAAGTGGATGGTTCTTATCACTCTGGACACTCCATCTGGACAAGGCCCCACCCAGGGCGTGCTCAGAGCCCCAGCTCTGCTGGGCCAGGCTGGGGGAGGTGGGTGGCGGGATCCTCTGGGGCTTGGAACCCTGGTGGCTCCAGCCGAGTGTGATCAAGCTGCTGTCCCCACTGGTCTGCGATGACACAGAGGCTTGGGGCCCTGCCTCCCACACCACCCTGCGTCCGTGCGCCTAGCAGGGCTTGGCAGACCCTCTCCAGGGGCCCCATTTCCTTTCTTCTAACTCAGAAGAAGCCCCTCCCCAGCTGTGTCCCCACGATGTGCTTGTTCAGAGGAACTGCCAGGTTACAGGGAGACATGTGTCCCTGCAGCCTCGGCTCACGACCCCGCCAGGGTGCGGACCCAGCCCCGCCTCGGGAGGGTGGCATCCAGGCCCAGCTCACATGGGCCATGCTGTGGCTGTGGGCTGGCCACGGGACCCCAGGGAGACGGTGTCCTTGTGATGTCAGTCCCTGGGGGTCACCAGACGGATGCGCTGCATGGCCCCGAGTGCCTGGACCAGGGTGGCTTCGATGAGTTCGTATCCTTTGGAGGGACATAGATGAATTTGGAAACCATCATTCTCAGTAAACTGACACAAGAACAGAAAATCAAACACCGCATGTTCTCACTCATAGGTGGGAGTTGAACGATAAGAACACATGGACACAGGGAAGGGGGCATCACATACTGGGGTCTGTTGGGGGAGCCAAGGGAGGGACAGTGGGGTCGGGGGAGGTAGGGAGGTTGGGGAGGGATAACATGGGGAGAAATGCCAGATGTAGATGACGGGGGTATGGAGGCAGCAAACCACCTTGCCATGTGTATACCTAGGCAACAATCCTGCATGATCTGCACATGTACCCCAGAACCTAAAGTACAATTAAAAAAAAAGACAAAACATAGCAGGGATGGCTTGTTTCTGCTCCAGGATGTCTGCATTCCCTGCTGGAAAGCCTGAAAAAGGTGAGGGCTGGAATCACCTGGACCCTTCTTTGCTCACATGTCTGGTATCTGGGCTGGGGCGACGCAAAGGATAGGCCCGCCTGGAACTGCGGACTGAAGCACCTACACGTGACCTGCCTGCATGGCTTGAGCTTCCTCACCACATGGCAGCTTCAAGGCAGTTCCTGCATGGTTGCCCAGAGCACCAACAGCAAGTATTTTGCTTCAAGCAGAAGGTGTGCATGGCCTTCTGTGGGGGTCCAGCTGTGGAGGTCACTTGGTGGTATTCCATTGGGCTCTCTTGGTGGAAGGAGCCACACGTTCACTTAGATACAGAAGGAAAGCTCCTTCGGCACAGCTCAGTGCCTTCAGAAGGAGACTGCTGCCTCTTTAGGGAGAAATGTCAAATAATTTCCACTCATGTTTTAAAACTGCCACAGTCTCTCCCTAGACAAGAGCTGTTTACATTCCCCACCAAGCCACATATATTTATCTCCTCCCAAGACTTCCCACAATAGCTGCATCCCATTATGCTTTCCATCTCATGCTCAGAGCTGATGCTCTTGTTCCTAATCAGGTCCAGGTGTAAGACTCGCCAGGGCTGGTTCCTCAAGTGCACTTCCTCTTGTTCTGAAGATTTATGAAAAGAGAGGCAAGTTATCTTCCATCTACACACTTGACATACAATGTGGGACAGGGATGGGATAATCACACAGACACTCCTGTTCAAAAGGGAGAAAATGGGAAGCAAAGAGCAGTCATGGGCTCATAGCAGTTCTGACGTCCGGCCAGGAATCCATCACCAGTTCCTTGATCAGGCCTCCCCACTACTTGTGAGAGACACTCCTACTCTCTTAGCTGTTCTGTGAGTGCCTCCGCCACCCTCGGAGTCACCTTTTATCTTTCATAAGAATGGCCAGTGTTTGCAGCTGAGGTTTGTTGTTGTCATTTTACCTACTTCCTTCTTGCAGAAGTTCAGGGGCCCAAAGACCTCTTGTAAGTTGCTATTGACTCTATTCCTTTTAGACAAAATTGATGTGATTCCTTTAGAAACATTATGGTGTTCAATTTATATGAATTACATTAGCTAAAACCTACACCTAAAAAAGATTCTTCTGTCACCTGTGAGGCTACAGGGGGACAGTGATTTTAAAATTCTTGGAATGTCTATTGGTTAACATAGAAGGTCTAGAAGGCACACTTGCACTATCCTTAGAAAGTCATTTATTTGAAATGGTCTTTGAGGCATTACTTTAAATATTTCTGAGGCTGTCTTTGGTCCTTTTGTGCTGCTATAACAAAATGCCACAGGCTATAATTTATAAAGAGCAGAAATTAAGCAATTCTGGAGGCTGAAAAGTTCATGATCAAGGCGCCAGAATCTGGTGGAGGGCTTCCTGCAGTGTCCTCACATGGTGGAAAACGGAAGGGAAAGCCAACCCCCTCCCCAAAGCCCTGTTTACAACATTTATCCATTCATGAGGATGGAGCCCTCATGACCTAAACACCTCTTAACAGGCCCCACCTCCCAACGCCACCACACTGGGGATCACTTTGCCAACACATGAATTTTGGGAACACATTCAGACCACAGCAGAGGTCTTAACGAGGGATTTTACAGTCACATCCATGGTTTCATATTACTCTGAGATCGTGTTATCTGAACAGTGACCTGGATTTGATTTTTATCCATAAGCTCTATTTTACTTTGAGAATCATTCTGGCAAGCCAGACTGTTCCTCTATAATTTCTCTAAACTTTACTTGAAAACTGAAAAGTTTATTTCTCAGTTGACCTCTTTGCTCTTGAATTTTATTATAGGCAGCTGAAAGAATCCAGGAAGCACCTTCAACACCCTCTGCCCAGAAATCACCTTAGCTAAATCATCAGTTTATTAGGAATATTTTCTATTTCCCATATTCCCTCAGGTGACAGTGCTGCCAAACTTCCACACCATGTAACAAGAATTTCCTTTTTCTCCACTTCCAAGAACATTTTAATTACTTCCCTTTAAACTCTAAACAATAGCCTTATCAAGGCGCATCAGATTTCTGCCTGCTGTCTACTTCCCAAATGAACAAAATTTCAGTTTTTCTTTACAGCAGCATCCAACTTCCAGCTACCAAAAATCTTAATAATTTTCTGTTACACAAGTGACTTCATCTTTACTCTGAGAATACATTTTGCTGACAATTCCCCAGGTTTTACTTTTGCCCTGAGGACATTTCTTGCTTTGAGAGTTCTTTGTTGCCTGAAGAGATTGTTCTGAGCCTGCTACAGTTTTTTTAAACTCCAGTTTAAAACAACAGTTCATTCTTTTAGGTCACATCTCTACATTCAGTTATTCTTATCATACCCTCACTCTTGAGTGAAACCTTAGCTGGGTATAAAATATTTTGTAATTGGAGCTATTTCTTCATTGTTTTCTTGATGCTATTCACACTGATGAGAAGTCTGCTAATCTAGTCGTTCCTTTATAATTCCATCCTTATACCTGATATTCTATGGTTAAACTCTAATGAGTGTGGAGTGGGAGGGTATGGGGAATTGAACACTATTTTTTCTGCTTAAAACTTGGACTCTGCTTTATATCTGAGGTAAGGAAAGTGAGTGAGTCCCTTGAGACCATGTTTAAGGTTGGCATAGAGCCAGAATGAGAACCGAGGCTCATTGGACTCATCACTAAGTGCTCTCCTGTGGTTCTACCCCTCTTCCCACAAGTGTGGTTATTGCTATCTTAGATAATTTGGTTGGGGAGAGCAACCAGGGGACTTTACTACATGATGATGCTCTTTCTTCCCTAACTGGCTGTACACTCATGAGGTCATGGAGTCTGCCTTCTTTTTAAATCATTGTTGATAATGCAGTATCAGGGAGAATGACAGGTTTGTTTGAAAGAGAACAGATTTTGGAGCTGGGCAGGCCTGGATTTGACTCCAAATCATCACTGATTTTGTGCAGTCTTGAACAAATTACCCAATACCTCTCAGAATTACTTTGCTCATTTGTAAAATGAAGATATCATCATCATCTTTATGGGGCATATGGAGATGTTTGTATATAGTAGATGCAGGGCAGGTGCTTGGTGCAAGCTTGCTGATAGGGGTTGAGGCTGGTGATGTGATACTGCAAAAAACTAAACTAAAACCACCCAGGTGCCAAATTGTCAGGGGTTGAGAGAGGAGATCAGGGAGAGATTTGCTTCCCCTTGAGTACTTACAGCCCTGAGTGCATCACCGGTTGGGAGATGGGTCAGGCTTTCACTTGCACCACAGATGGATTGGGTTGCTGTGATAGCTACCTCCTTTATTTTTCTGACAGTGAGATTTATAGAAGGAAGGAAGCCAGATCTTCAGTCCCTGGCTTACTTTGTGACTTAATTCCAGAGTGTCCCAGTAATGTTCCTCAGAAATCCCTCAGAAAGTGCTGAAGAATGAGGGCGAGGTTTTAATATTTGCTGTTGTGGGGGTCAGCTGAGTTCCTCCAGCATGGGATGAATGGCAGTCTCCAAGTGGATTTTGGTCGCCTCTGTGAATAATGCTTATTTGCTTAAAGGCAGGGTGTTACACAGTGGATTAAAAAAACATTTTGAAGAATGGCTCTAAAAAGACAATTAATTCACAGAAAAAGCACTGACTTAACACTTTTGATGTGTGGATTTCAGCTGCCCCATTGACCTAGTCACTTATCTGGGTATGTAACACAGGTTCTGTAGCTCAACTGAGGTTAATGCCAACAGAGTTGGAGAAAGCTCAGAGCAAAGAAGAGACCAAATCTCTTACAAAAATCCTGGCAGGCCAAACCGTTCTCCATCCAGCAGATTCCCCTTAAACGAAAGCTGTTTATAAGAGATGTCAGATCCTGGGTCATGTTTTGAAAATGTTCCCTGAGCTCTGTGATAACCTCACTGGGGTCACATCTGGCCTGGAAGCCACATGCCAAAACTACATATTTAGGGCTGAATTTGCAAGTTCATGACAGGAGGGAAAAACTTTATTTAAAAAGCTTATACATATATATACATAAATACTTATATATATACATATATATGTGTGTATATGTATAAGCTTTTTAACTAAAGTTATATACATGTATATATACATATATATATATATATATTTTTTTTTTTTCTTCTTCTTCTTCTTCTTTTTTTTTAGAGACAGGGTCTTGCTATTTTGCCTAGGCTGGACTCAAACTCCTGGGCTCAAGGAATCCTCTTGCCTCAGCCTCTCTAGTATCTGGGACTACAGGAATGCACCACTGTGCCAGCTTGAATTAATTTTTATGTATGGTGTGAGGCAGGCATCAAGATAAATATTTGTCCCTAAGAGTTAACCAGTTTTTCAAGCACAGTCGGTTAAAAAGAATTTATTTTCCCCATTGAATTGCTTTGGTGGCTTAGTTGAAAATAAATTGGCTATATAAGTGATGGTCCATTTTGAACTATATTCTGTTCCATTGATCTATTTATTTGCCTTTATACCAATACTACACTCTCGTAATTACCAGTGCTTTACTAAGTTTTGAATTCAGGTAGTGTAAAATCTCTAATTTTGTTATTCTTTTCCAAAAATTGTCAGCTACTAGGCCCTTTGCATTTTCATGTAAATTTCAGAATCCACTTGTGACTTTCTGTTCTTAAAAAGTTGGCTGTGATTTTGATTGAGATTGCATTGAATCTGTATATTAATTTGGGGAGGGGCTGGGTGCAGTGGCTCACACCTGTAATCCTAGAACTTTGGGAGGCCAAGGCAAGTAGATCACTTGAGGCAAGGAGTTTGAGACCAGCCTTGAAAACATGGTGAAACCCCATCTCTACTAAAAATACAAAAATTAGCCAGGCATGGTGATGTGTGCCTGTAGTCCCAGCTACTCAGGAGACTGAGGCATGAGAATCACTTGAACCTGAGAGGCAGAGGTTGCAGTGAGCCAAGGTTGCACCACTGCACTTCAGACTAGGTGACAGAGTGAAACTCTGTCTCAAAAAAGAAAAAAAAAAAAAGGAGAGAATTGACATCTTAACAGTATGTACCCTTCTAGTCCATGAACATAAACGTATCTGCATTTATTTAGGTCTTCCTGAATTTTTCTCAATAATGTTTTGTAGTTTTCTGTGAACAGGTCTTGCACACCTTCCATTAAAGTTAATTCTAAATATGGTATTTATTGTTTTATTTTGATGCTACTAATGGTTTTTTTCCCATTTAATCGTTTCAACTTTCCAACTGCTTTTTGCTAGTGTATAAAAATTCTTTTGATGATTATACATTGATTTTGTATCCTGAGTTCTTGCTTAATTCACTTACTAGCTCTAATAATTAGTTGTTGTTAATATTTAGGATTTTCTACATATGAAATCATGTTCTCTGTGAACAAATAGGTCAACATTTTCCTTTCCTATCTTTATGATTTTTAGTTATCTTGCCTTATTGCGCTTAGCTAGGAACTCTAGTACGACACTGAATAGACATAATAAACGCCAACATCCTTGCCTTGTTCTCAATCTTGGGTTGAAAACATTCAGCATTTCCTTATAAATGATGGTGTTATCTGTAATTTTACAAATTGAGGACTTGACTTTATATTCTCTGTGTCTTGAAAGTTATTATTTTGAACAGATATTAAATTTTGTTTCAAAGTTTTAAATGAATTTATTTAGGTTATCTTATGAATTTTGTCCTTTAACTTATTAATGTGGTGAAAAACATTTACTGATTTTTGAATTACATTCCTGGAATAAAACTCACTTGGTCATGATAAATTGCCTCTTTTACTATGTTGTTTGATTTACTAACATTTTGTTAATTTTTAAATTTATGCTCACGAGGGATATTGATTGGTCTGTAGGGTTTTGTTTTGTTTTGTTTTGTTTTTGGCAAAGGTTTGGTATCAGGATTATTCTGGCCTCATAAAATGATTTAGAAAGCATCCTCTCTTCATTCGTTTTCTTCTGAAAGGGTTTGTGAATTACAGAGATTACTTATCCCTTAAGACCTTGGTATAATTTACCAGTGAAACTATCTGAATCCAAAGTCTTCTTTTTTAGAAAGTTTTAAAGTATAAATTCTATTTCAGATCTTCTGTTTATTCTTGAGTTAGTTTTGATAAGGTCTGTCTTTCAAGGTTTTTATCCATTTTATCTAAGCTGCTAATGCTTCAGTTTTTTGTTTTATTTTTGAGACAGAGTTTCGCTCTTGTTACCCAGGCTGGAGTGCAATGGCGCGATCTCGGCTCAGTGCAACCTCCGCCTCCTGGGTTCAGGCAATTCTCCGGCCTCAGCCTCCTGAGTAGCTGGGATTATAGGCACGCGCCACCATGCCCAGCTAATTTTTTGTATTTTTAGTAGAGACGGGGTTTCAACATGTTGACCAGGATGGTCTCGATCTCTTGACCTCATGACCCACCCGCCTCGGCCTCCCAAAGTGCTGGGATTACAGGCGTTAGCCATCGCGCCCGGCCTGCTACAGTTTTTTTTTTTTTGTCTTCCTTTTTCTGTCACTTTCGCTCTCATTTTTGGATCTGACATGGTTATATTTTCAGACTATTTGTTATAATCCCATGTTTTGCAAAAGTTCTGTTCATATATTGAAAAATCTTTTTCCTTTGTCTTGAGGAAAAAAATCTGAATAATTTCCAGTGACCTTCAAGTTCACTGATCCTTTTTTCTGCATTATTCAATATAAGTCTACCCACTGATTTTTATCTTTCATATGATCTATTAGTATTCACATTCATCTTTTGAAATATACTATTTGTTCACCCACATTTGAAATAATTGTTTTAGTATTTTCTTTTCCCAATTATTGGTAAATCTGATGATCATCTCTTTCTAAAATAAGATTTTATATTATCCTAGGTATAAACCATACATTATCACTTACTTGCATGTTTTATATACTTTTGTTGTTTGGCATATTGTGTATAAATGAATAATGAAGATTTAAACATTTTTGTTTTGGTTCCTTAGACATGCATTTCCTTTCCTCAGAATGCAGTGAAGGGGAGAAGACAGTCACTCAGCTTTCTCCTAGAATCTCCTTGAGACAAAAAAGTCGCAGCTTTAACCTGGCTTGTCAATGTTTGGTCTTACAAGGGGCTGGTTGCACTTTCAACCACTCAGGCAGTGGAATCCATTAATCACAGCAAGTATGAGATAGTGTGGTTTCTTTCTGCTTAGCCACCCTTCCTCCACTTCTAAGTTTATGACAAAACTTGGAGTAGGGAAGGAGAGCTGCTCAGGTCAGGTGCTCTAGCCTTGCCCTTGTGGCTTTTCTAGACTCCAATTTATCCCATCAGCTCATAGTGCCACCCAAAGTTCAGCTGACAACCCTTTGTTCCCATGAAGTTCCTTATCCACGGCAGGCCAGTCCTCCTCAGACCTCAGTAGGAAGCCTGGGAACTGTCATGTCTCTCTTGCCTATGCTTGTTTCTTTCTGGAATTCAGTTATCAAGGCTTTCTTCATGCCGCTGCCTGACCTACCCACCTCCCTGGCCCCTCCCAACCCCTGATCTTTTAGAAAAGGACAATTTTTATTTTGTTTGAGTTTCTCTTGTTGTTCTTATGGGAATAGTCTTTCTCATCTTAATATAAAGCAGAAATCTCCTGTATCTGGCATTCTGTTCATTTCTTTTTCCAGTCCATAGTATGTCATGAGTATTTTTTCGTGTGAACACAAATAGGTTGACCTTATAATTTAGAGCTTTAAACATTCATACTTTGTTTTGCAAACAAAAGTAATGCTTTTTCACTATTGGTAGCATACTGAAAGCACAATAAAAAATAAAAATGAAAATTAATCATTAACTTTCCTTGTCTTTTTTTTTTTTTAAATTGAGGAATAACTTACATATAGCAAAATACCCAAATCTCAATTGTACAGCACAATAAATTTCTGATATATTTACACTATGACTCACTCATATTGAGATATAGAACATTTCCATTATTATTCTTCCCAGTCAATATTGTCTCCCAGAGAAAACCATGATTTTCATTTCTAGCATCATAGTTGGGTTTTTGCAGTTCTGGAGTTTAATAATTGTACTGGAGTTTAATAGTGTGTACTCTATTGTGCCTGGTTTCTTTTGCTCAGATAATGCCTGTGAGATTCATCCATATTGTCATGTGTCTCTATTGCCTATTTTTATTGTTGTATAACATTCCATTGATGAATTGCACCACAATTATTTCTCCATTAGCCAAGTGATAAACAATTGAGCTGCTTCAAGTTTTTTGCTTGTTATCAATAAAGTCGCTGTGAATTTTTGTTGGACATTTCACTGATTTTTCTAACTTTGCTTAAAGTGAAATGATTGTATCATGAAGAGATGTATATACAGCTTTAACAGAAATTGCCTGTTTTCCCAAGTGATGGAATCACTTTGCATTTCAGGAGTGTATGAGAGTTCCAACTGCTTCACGCCCTCACCACATTTGGTATTATCAGTCTTTTTAGAGTTCTGCCACTCTGTTGAGTGTGACAGGGCCTCATAAAGTCTTAACTTAACACCTCCCTGATGCGCTCCCATTCTTTTCAACGGCTGCATGTCATTCTCCAGTATGAATGTGCTGGAATTTATTTAGTCATTTCCTTACTGATGGATATTATCTTTGTTTCTAGTTTTAATTCTTTAAAATACTGTTTCATTTCACACTTTTGACACACACCTTTGAGTGCACATGCAGGTAGTTCTGGGTTCAGGTTTTAGGGTATTCGGCACTGCAGTGTAAGGCTTGAGGAAGCAAACATGTCATACAGAGCCCTGCACAGCCTGCCCACAAGACCCCCGTCCAGTATTATGGTGTCTCTTCTCATGTGACACTGTCACTCTGAACCAGATGCTTATGGAAAAGTGAGGCCTTTCCCATGCTAAGTCCCGGGCCACGTGTTAAGCTGTGTTTCCATTCTCCTGCTCCTTCAAAGGCTCTTTCCTGGAATTGCCTCTTCTTTTGACATCAGCATGAATGGGATGCATTTCTCATTTCTCATTTCTCTGGTTTTCCTTTCTTGGCTGCCTTTTAAACAAGGCATTTTGAAGATAATAGTTTTACTGCCTGTCACTGCAGCGAGGCAGACTGGTGACAACAGAAACCAACCAGAGGAAGTTTTATGGCTTTTAAGTCCTCCTGGAGACTACAGGCCTGGCTGTCACTCTCCTCAGTCCACACTGCCCTGGTCCCTGCCACTGAGATGAAAATTAGAAGCTTCTCCTACTGGGGTGTCCTTTTTTTTTTCTTTGCTCACATCAGGAGCATCTCCTACATTTAGACCTGGGTGGACTCTTTCCTTTTTTAAAATTCCTTATATAGAGAGAGCTTGAGTCCATCCAAACTCTCGACAGTTAAGAAAGACTTGAGATGATCACAGATAACTGACAGGCCTGGCCTGGACACTATCTTGAAACTCGCCCTAGACTGCGGAGCCGGGGGTGGACGGTGGGGTGCCCGGAATGCAGTCACCCTGGATGCTGACATTGGCTCCTCAACTCCAGCCGCGTTGGTTTGGGTGAGCACCTTTGACCTCTCCGTGCCTCACTGCCTCATCTGCGACACGCGGGAAGGAAGAGGATCCACTGGAGAAGGTGGCTGAACCAGGGCACTGAGACACGTGAGGTAACAGCCTGAAATGCCGTCCACATGGTGGGGGTGATGCCATCACCCTCGAATCCCCAGAGGAGGGGGCAACAAAGGTGACTCCAAGCTGGGACTGGCCACTGCCAGCTGTGGACTCGGTGCTGAGTTTGGATCCCGGCCCTGTACCTCAGTCACCCCGTGGGTAACTTTCCTCCAGTGGGAGCGGGGACAGCCTGTCTGGCCAGCCCTGGAGACTACACAGCTCCACCTGGGCAAACTGACACCTGCGAGCCCAGGTGGCCCAAGCTAGGCAGTCATCGAGCAGCCCAGCGGAAGGCTCTGGACCAGCAAGCCGCTCCCCTCATCTGGGAGGTTGAGGCAGGGGCCGCCGACCGTGGACAAACAGAGATGCCGCCGGAAGCCCCGCATCTCCCGCCCACCGTGAATCTGGACTGTGATTGGTTTGGAGATTCACACGTGATGCCTCTCCAGCCAATGAGATGCAATGGGATCCTGCGGAGGGTTTCTCTTCCGGACCAGAGCCATGGCGGCGCTTCTGTTGCTGCTCGGCTTGTGGTGTTTGCGGAGGCTCCGGGCATTTGCTGTGCCCCTGCGGTCCCTGTCCCTGTGCGGTGGCACCCTCAGGACCCCAGGGGAACGAGCGTGGAAGCAGGAGCCCAGGCTCCGAGGAGCGGGGTTCCCGGGAACGCCGGGGCTACAGAGTCACTGCGGGCGGGAGCAGAACGGACAGCAGCAGCCCGAGCCCCACCCTGGAGGGCCTTCGAGCGCTGGGGCCTGTGGCAGGTTTTGAAAGCTCCTCCTGCTCCAGGGTGAATGCCGAGGTGCCTTTCGTTTTCTGGGAAGCTGGTTTGGGAGACATGGTAGCGTTGCAAGTGTTTCCAATCCGATTCCTCCAGAAAGCCCGCGAGGAAGCTCATCTCCCTCTCCGAAGGGAATGTTCGTGTGCCGCTTAGTGGCGTCCTCCTCCACGTGGTGTTCGAACAAAGTGTTTTGTTTGGTTTTGTAGCTTCCAGATCACGTAAGGAATGCTGACATCCCAGACCTGAGCCCGTGGGCTGCTTTTCCTCCAAGTCAATGGCAGCTCATTAAATCATCTGGGTTCTTTCCAAAGCTAGCTGGGCCTGGGCTCCAGTCCAGATGCTGGGAGTGACTTGGTCTGCGTTGGGCCTGGCATCAGAATCTTTAAAGATTTTCCCACCCCCAAATTACGCATGTGAAGCCAGCAGAGGACCTCTGCTCTGAGAGCCTGAGCAGGTGGGACTTAAGGCTGCCTGGAGGACACGGCAGACCGTGGAGGCCAGGTGATGGCTCCAGTTCCCTTCCCGATTTGTGCCAGTAGTCTGCAGGGTCATTTCTGTGCCCCTAGTTAGTGGGAGCCAGCTTGACACATGGGAATTTGTGTGTCTAGGACTTCTACTGTATTTGTCCCCTCAATCTCCTGGAGTGGTCAGACATTGCCAGCCTCAGCTCAGCCATCCTGTACGTGTTTGACCACAGAGGAAAGTCTGAACAGCTGACCTCATAGCCTCTTCCGCCACATTTGGGAACCATCTGGGAGAAGAGATTAAACACAAGCCTTAGGGGAAACCTCAGACCCAACTGGCAAAAGATGAACCAATATGCTGAGCAGGAGACAGAACCCACAAGAAAGCAGCATGCAGGCAAAAGTAGTGGGAATCTGACCTAGGAATGCTGCCTTACAAAAGGCTCGGTGGTGGATGGCTACAGCTTTTACTCATGGAGCAGCCTGGAGAGTGAGGCGGTTTTCATCCCCTTCTCACTGTGTCCCTCAGCCATGGGATAGACACTTTAATCCAGCTTTACAGATTTTACTTACATACTTCCTGTCGTACTTACCATGCCCTTGGCACTGGTCTAAGTGCATTGCAAAGATCACTTGAACCCTTGGGACAGGATTCTGCCATGGGTGATATTATTGCTCACACATCAGAGGTGAGCGAGTGGAGGCCCTGATGGCTGTGATCTGTGTCTATGCAGGTCAGCTCTGGAGCCCGTGCTCTTCACCTCAGGACTGTACCTCCTCTGTCACAATGATGACTCAGGCAAGGAAGCTGTCAAGTTCCACATTTGGCTTTGAGTCTAGTCGTGTTTGCAGTCCAGGGTTCTCCAGGGGTATTTCTTCTAGTTCATGAAGCCTCTCACTCTCCTGACTCCATGTGTTATGACCAGTGTCTCTATGCTGTAGCCAGTCCTGTCCTACATTCACTTAAGTGCAGGACTCTACACTGGCACTTCTCAAAACCTTTTTGCTACATGGGTGCTGGCGGAGGGGGTTCATGTTGTAAAACACTAAGATGTGCCTGGACTTGTGAAATCCACTTTGCTCTCCCCAAGACCCCACAGCCTCGGCATTTTCTCTCCCCTCCTGCATTTCCTCTAGTGACTGTAAACTCTTCAGTTTACTGTAGGTATACCTACGCCAACTCCCTTTTATGAAGTGGCCATAGTGAGGAGAATGGGCGCCAACACTTTCGTCCTCTGTCTCGGTACTTGTCCATGAGTTTTTACAAAGACAGTGAGAGCTCTTCCCCCCAAGACATCTCTGCTGAGTGAAGTTGTCTTAATTTTGTGGTCAGGGAATGTTTCTGTCTCTAACCTGCTGGAGAAGGAGACGTACAGGACAAGAAGGGAGAAGGCTCCGTGCTGCAGCCCCACCGTCCACTGCCCGAGGAACTGGACAAAGTCAAGTCACCTCCCCTAGTCAGTACACTAGGGACCATGGCAACCACTCTGTACTTTTGAAGAATTGTCCGTGATTTCTGGTTTAGGGAGCTGGGTGAAGCACTCTGTCTCACTACCATCACACCCAAGAATGTGAACAACAAAGGTTTGAGCAAGAAAAGACAAACAGCAACAGCCTTTACTGTTGAAAGCGGAGGAGGGGAGACCAGCTCCGTGCCTCAGGCAGCTCCTGCCTCCACTCGGCCTGTGGGAGAGGACAGAAGTCAGAGCACCAGGGAACACCCCTCTCCCCACCCCACATGATTCCTCCAGCAAGAGAGAGCTAAAGGAGATGGGAAGGGAGGTGGGAATTTCTTTGAAATTGGGGCCTTTCTCAGCTTGCTTCCTCCTGCCCCCAACAGAACCATGGTGATTCCTTATGGATTGGGGCTGGGGTTGCCAGCTTAGAAAGCCAAGTCTCAACTTTTAAATGTCTTGGAAGAAAATAACATAAATCTTTATGAGGTGAAATTAATAAAACAAATCAGGAAGTGTGGGGAAAGGAGTGTAAGTGTGTTAGATTACTGGTCTTTCACAGTGGGAAGACAGATAGTTTCCAAGTTGGAAAATAAACCAAGAAATAACAGTTCTAAAGGGAGCCATATGAAGAAATAAAATAAAAACAAGAATGAATTTGCTGGGTGTGGTGGCTCATGCCTGTAATCCCAGCACTTTGGGAGGCTGAGGCGGGGGGATTGCCTCAGCTCAGGAGTTCAAGACCATCCTGGGCAACACAGTGAAACCCCATCTCTACTAAAGTACAAAAAATTAGCCGGGTGTGGCAGCATGCACCTGTAGTTCCAGCCACTCGGGAGGCTGAGGCAGGAAAGTTGCTTAACCCGGGAGGCAGAGGTTGCAGTGAGCTAAAATCATGCCACTGCACTCAGCCTGGGTGACAGGGCAAGACTCTGTCTCAAGAAAAAAAAAAAAAAAAAGAGAGAGAGAATGAATTATAATCAGGGAAAATCAGAAAGTAGGTAAGAGGAGGAGAGAAGTCGGTAAGAGAAGGTCTGCTGATTTTCTTCTTTTAAAGCAGGTGTTCCAAAGACATTGTCTAAATATGCTAAATCTATGAAAAGAGTGTTGGGGTGCTTTATGGACTCAATGCTTGTGTCTCCTCCTCTCAAATTCATATGTTAAAGCCCTAACTTCCAGTGTGGCTGCGTTTAGACCAGGAAATAATTGAGGTTAAATGAGGTCGTAAGGGTCAGGCACTGATCTGACAGAAGTAGTGTCCTTAGAGACACCAGATGTTTTTCTCTACCCTCACTACCTCCTCCCATGTGTGAGCCTGGCAAGAAAGCACCTGTTTTCAAGCCAGGAAGAGATCCTCCCCTACACCAGAAATCACCTGTGCGGGTACCTTGGTGAACTTCCAGCCTCCAGAGCTGTGAGAGAAACGAAATTTCTGTTGTTTAAACCACCTGGTCTATGATACTTTGTTATGGCAGCCCAGGCAGACTAATATATGGTATAATATATGAAAGAAAAAAAGTGGAAAAATTAAACAGTGTACCCCTTTCAGATTACCATAGGGAAAACATTCCACTTCTGAAAAAAGTTCATACAGTGAGAGTTAGAAAATAAAGGAAACATTATAAATAGAAAATGTAAAATGCTGGCATAAAAATAAGTGTGTCAAATGCAAATTAAATATACTTACCTACTGAAAGATATGTAAAGCCCAAGCAAATAAATTCATCCAAAACAAAGTGATTCAGAAAGGGCACATTAAAACCTAGAGAAACAAAGACAGATTAAATTCAAGGCACAAATTATGAAGTGAGTTAAAACAGCACTGTATATGGATCATGAATATTTTTTTTTTCTGAGACAAGGTCTCACTCCCATTACCCAGGCTGGAGTGTAGTGGTGCAACCCTGGCTCATTGCAGCCTTGACTTCCCAGGCTCATGTGATTCTCCCGTTTCAGCCTCCTGAGTAGCTGGTACTGCAAGTGTGCACCACCATGCCCGCCTAATTTTTTGTTGTTTTAGTAGAGATTGTTTCCCCACATTGTCCAGGCTGGTCTTGAGCTCCTGGGCTCAAGCAGCCTCCCAAAGTGCTGGGATTACAGTCATGAACCACCTTGCCCAGCAGACTTCCTCTCTGTGACCTGGAGTAGATATACTTTTCCCTAGTCCTCCTGCTAAGTACAACAAAAAGACCCTGGAAACTCTGTGTAAAATAGAAGAAGATTCTGAAAAGTTGAGAGAAGAAGGCAGGTTAGTTAGGAACGTGAGCATTTGAAGAACGATATGGTGGTGAGCTCCTTGGATTTTCCTTTTCCCTTGTATATCCCAGATATGGAGCTCAAAAAGCTGGAAACCTGGAAACACTAAAGCGCAGACAAAAATATCCCTAACGAGCGTTTACTGTTTCTGCCAGAGGATCAGGATAGGAGCAACCTGGGAAGACAGAAAACTCTGTGGCCTCACTTTCACCTATGCAAGCAAAGCCCAAGCTGGGGAGCCTGAATTTTCACCCTCATGAGAATGATGTCACATGCCAAGTAGAGAGCTAGTATTTCTATCCCTGCCAACTGATAATAAGGCATGACACCCCACACCTCACAGTTCAGTGGAAACCACAAACAACCTAAACTTGCACTCCTACTCAGCAGCAATAAAGTATGCCTTCACCTCCTCAGTGGGGTGATGTTGGAGGAGGCTAAGTGAGGAGTTAGGACTCCCACCATGACTCAACAGTAAAGAGGCTTTCCCTAGAGTAGAATCAGTGGAGAAGTCATGATGAGCCAGAAATCCTGCCACCATCCAGAATTAACAAAGTGCCCCCCGCTTCCTCTTGGGCATCAATAGAGGCCTTAGTGGGAGCTTTGGTTTCTATTCCCACCTGGCAGTAACAAGCTAGTGTCTCCGTCCCTTCCTTTGCTAGGTCAGTGTCAAAGGGAGCCAGCTAAAACGAGCTTGTAAATGAGATCCAGAGTCTCATAATGCAAAAATGTCCAGGTTTCAATAAAAAAAATTACTAACCATACCAAGAACTCAGAAGATTTCAAACTGAATGAAAAAAACAGCAAAAAATGCCAGTGCTGAGATGACAGATATTACAATTATATAACAAATGTTTAAAATAGCCATGATAAGACTGCCTCTGCAAATAATTTCAAACATTCTTGAAACAAATAAAAAATAAAAAATAAAAAGCCTCGGCAAAGCAATGGAATAGAAAGTCTTATCAAATAAATAGAAGATGTAAAGAAGAACCAAATGAAAATTTTAGAATTGAAAACTATGGTAACCAAAATAAAAAGCTCAGTGGATAGTTCAAGAGAAGAATAAAGCAGCTACTCAGAAGGTTGAGGCAGGAGAATTGCTTGAACCTGGGAGGCAGAGGTATTATAATATATAGAGAACTCTCAAAGGTCAGCAGAAAGAATCAAACAATTCAAATAGGAACTAGGCAAAATGCATGAAGAAACATTTCACCACAGAAGATGTATCAGTTGCAAATAGTCACATGAAAATACATCAACATTATTATCCATCAGGGAAATGCAAATTAAAACCATGAGATATCATTACTCATCTATCAGAATAGTTAAAATAAAGGCTATAATCAATGCCAAATTCTGACAAATGTGGAGAAATTGGATTAACACAATGCTGGAGGGAATGGTACAGCCACTCTAGAAAACAATTTGGAAGTTTTTAAAAAACTCATCATACAACTACCATATGACCCAACATTTGCACTACTGGGCTTTTTTTTTTTTTTTTTTTTTTTTGAGACGGAGTTTCGCTCTTGTTACCCAGGCTGGAGTGCAATGGCGCAATCTCGGCTCACCGCAACCTCCGCCTCCCGGGTTCAAGCAATTCTCCTGCCTCAGCCTCCTGAGTAGCTGGGATTACAGGCACGCGCCAACATGCTCAGCTAATTTTTTGTATTTTTATTAGAGACGGGGTTTCACCATGTTGACCAGGATGGTCTCGATCTCTTGACCTTGTGATCCACCCGCCTCGGCCTCCCAAAGTGCTGGGATTACAGGCTTGAGCCACCGTGCCCGGCCGCACTACTGGGCTTTTATCCCAGAGAAATGAAGATTTATGTTCACACAAAAACCTATACACAAATGCATATAGTAGCTTTATCCATAATAGGTAAAAACTGGAAACAGCCTAGATGTCCTTCAACAGATGAATGGTTAAACAAATTGTGGTACACTCATACCATGAAATACCACTCAGCAATAAAAAGAAATGAACTGCTGGGCGCAGTGGCTCAAGCCTGTAATCCCAGCACTTGGGGAGGCCGAGGCGGGTGGATCACGAGGTCAAGAGATTGAGACCATCCTGGTCAACATGGTGAAACCCCGTCTCTACTAAAAATACAAAAAATTAGCTGGGCATGGTGGCGTGTGCCTATAATCCCAGCTACTCAGGAGGCTGAGGCAGGAGAATTGCCTGAACCCAGGAGGTGGAGGTTGCGGTGAACCGAGATCACGCCATTGCACTCCAGCCTGGGTAACAAGAGCGTAACTCTGTCTCAAAAAAAAAAAAAAAAAAAAAAAAAAAAAAAAAAAAAAAAGAAATGAACTACTGATACTTGAAATAACCTGGATAAATTTTCTCAGAAAACATCCATCCAAAAAGATGCAGGTGTCCCCAAACTTTTTACATGGGGCCAGTTCACTGTCCCTCAGACCATTGGAGGGCCGCCACATACTGTGCTCCTCTCACTGACCACCAATGAAAGAGGTGCCCCTTCCTGAAGTGCAGCGGGGGGCCGGATAAATGGCCTCAGGGGGCCGCATGCGGCTCGCAGACCATAGTTTGGGGACGCCTGAGATAGTGTGATTGCATTCATGTAACAGTTTGAAATGATGAAATTGTAGAGATGGACTATAGATTAGTGGTTGCCAGTAGTGGAGGGGATTGAGATGGGAGACTAGTGGGTATAGCTATAAAAGGGCCACACAGAAAATCCTCATGGTGATGGAATTGTTTATTATCATGGTCCTGTTGATGTCAATATCCTGTTTGTGTCAGTGTAGTATAGTTTTGCAAGATGCAACCATTGGGGGAAACTGGGTAAAGGGTATACAGAATCTTTATTGTTTCTTACAACTTCATAGAAATCTACAATTATCTCAAAACAAAACATTAAAAAATTCGTAAATACATGAAACGTTGCAAGATTGGTTTAAGATTGAAAATCAGCTACTTTAACTCACCACATTAACAAACTGGAAAAGAAAAAAATCCGATTATTTCAAAAGATGCACAAAAAGCATTTGATAAAATCCAGTATGTGTTCTTTATTAAAAAACAAAAAACAAAAAACAAAACAAAAAAAAAACCCTAACTCTGAACAAACAGAAAATAGAAGGGAAGTACCTCAATTTGTTAAAGTGCATCTCTGAAAAACTTTTAGCTGACATTATACTTAGTGGGAAACTCTGAGATCAGGACAGGGATGGTCACTTTCACTACTTCTATTTAATATTGGAATAAGGGTTCCAGCCAGTGCAACAAGGCGGAAAAAGAAATGAGGCATCTAAGTTGGAATAACAGAAGTAAAACTGTCTTTTTTCATAGACAGTATGATCATCGACATAGAAAATCCAATGGAATATTTTTAAAACTGCTACAAGTACTAAGTTTAGCAGTGTTGCAGGACGCAAGCTCACTTTCCAAAACTCAATTGTATTTCTATCTGTTATTAACAAATACTTGTAAATTGAAATTTAAAATTACCATTTATAATACTGGCATAAAATATGATATACTTAGGGTATAAATCTATACAAATATGAGCAAAACCTGTACACTGAAACTTACCAAACATTGCTGAGACAAGTAAGATCCAAATAAATGGAGACTTATACCACTGCTGCAGTGTGGATGTTTGTCTGCATGGTGACTGGACTGGTTCTGGATGAATGCAGCAGTTCCTGAGAGACTGGGTGGCTATAAAGTCAGGACGCACATCAGGTTGGGTTCCCTTTTGCATGTTCTTGCTTCCTTTCTTAACTTCTCCACTATGTTTTAAAGCAGCACAAGCGAAGCTGAGCAGATGCCATCTCCATGCTTCTTATACAGCCTGCAGAACCATGACCTAAATAAACTTCTTTTCTTTATAGATTACCCAGCCTCAGATAGTCCTTTATAACAACACAGAATGAACCAAGTCAACTGTGTTCATCGCATTGTTAAGTTGTCAGTTATCCCCAAATTGGTCTGCCGATTCAATCAAAATTCCAGCAGGCTATTTTATAAAAATTGACAAGCTGATTTTAAATTAATATGGAAATTCAAACAAACGTGAATAGCCAAAACAACTTTGAAAAAGGACAACAACATTGGAAAATCAACACTATGTAATTTCAAGACTTGCAAAGCCACAGTAATCATCAGGACAGTGTGATATTGGCATAAGATAGACAAGTAGATCAATGGAACAGTATAGCGTCCAGAAATAAATCTACTTGTGTATCCACAACTAATTTTTTTAAACTGAGGAGCTAACATAAACTGGTGAAGAAAACATAGTCTTGTCAATAAATTGTGCTGGAACCATTAGAAACCCATTTGAAAAAAGATGAACTTCGATCCATATCTTGTACCATGTGCAATTAACTCAAAATAGACCATTTAAAACCTGAAACTATGAAACGTACAGAGGAAAAATATTGGGGCTTGACAGAGTTCTTACATATGAGATGAAAAGCATGATTCATTAAGTAAAATGATGAGATGGACTTCATCAAAATTTAAAACTTCTGTTCTTTGAAATACATTGTTATGAGAATGAAAACAAGGTTGACAAAAAAAAAAAAAACTATTGAAATCATGCATCTGATTAAAGTTGCTTTTTTTTTTCCAGAACATAATTAAAAACTCTCAAAACCCAATAGTAAGAAAACTATCAATTTTTGAAAATGGGCAAGTGATTGAAGAGACATTTAACAACAATAACAAAAAAATATGAACGGTAAATAAGTACATGACAAATTCACAACAGCATTAGTAATTAGGGAAATGCAAATGAAACCACAGTGAGATACCACTACACATCTATGAGAGTGGCTAAAGTTTAAAAGACCAAGTGTTTTAATCAGACCAAGTGTTGCTGAGGGTGTGAAGCAACTGGAATGCTGATGGGATGTTAAATGGTAGAATCACTCACTTTGGAAACAGTATGGCTATTTCTTAAAAAGTTAACGGTAGCTACCATACAGCACAGCCATTGAAAGAAATCAAAGTATGTGACCACACAAGGACTATGTACAATGTTCATAGCTACGAGTGTGTGAAGAAATAAACACGGCCATACACTACTAGTAAAACTTGAGGTTTTCAAACATTGTTGGGGGGAATCAGTATTTCGTAATATTTATGACTTTTTTCCCAAGAGAAACTTCAGTCTGCAGCTTGTGTGAGGCTGGATCCATGGTTTCCTCCTGCATTTTACAACATTCTGGGTTATTCTGGATATTCAGAGAACAATAGATATTGAACTGCTGTAGAAATACACACCAAGATATGTTAGTTATGTGTTAGAATATTTACTTTACACACCCTATTTTCTCACTTAAGTGGTATTAGTAAATTTATTCCAGATGGAACCTTTGTTAAAAACATTGTGGCCATTGCACATTGGCAGAGTTGCTTATTGAAACTACTAAACAACAGCTCTTCCCATCACAGAGCAGAGTCAGCATTATTTGTGTCCCTAAATACTTCAGTATGTGTATCCTAAGAACAAGAACATTCTCTTACATAACCACAGTACAATGATCAAAATCAGGAATTTAGCATTGATACAATGCCATCATCCAGTTCACAGACATATTAGCATTTTGATGATTGTCAGAATAATGTTCTTGGTTGCCTGATTACCAAATGATTTCCTATAAGAAGGGAAAAAAAATCTTAGAAGATTGCTGTAACACTGGGCCCAAACACTGAAAAGCCCGAATGAAAAGATAGTTTTATATGACTGACCGAAAGTAAATAGTAAACATAGTAAATCTACGCAGACACATTCACACAGAAAAATCAGAACTGTTCCCCTCCACCCCGAACCCAAATCACCAGGCTTCCAGGATTTCAAAGGGAGCTAACAAGAAAATTACATAAGCATCTCCATCTATGAAAAACAAGTTTTATTTCCTCATTGTTATGGACAAATAGAAAAACTATGTCTTAGTGGGATACACTTTTAGCATTTCTGCCAAAGTCAGGAAGAAGAACAGGCTGCACACTATTGTTGCCCCCACTGCTGGAGGCAGCCTCACACGCAGTCACACACACATGTGCACACACACACACATGCACACACATTCAAACTGTTACCCGCACTGCTGGATATGCTACTGGAGGCAGCTTCACACGCAGTCACACACACGTGCACACACATACACATACGCGTGCACACACATCCACATGCACACACGTATGCACACACATGCACACTGTTACCCGCACTGCTGGATATGCTACTGGAGGCAGCCTCACACGCAGTCACACACACACACACACACACACACATGCCCACACATACATGCACACATCTACACACACATACACACACATGCACACACATGCACAGGCACTGGCACAGGAACTGGAAAAAGGAAGTGAAACCATCTCTATTGCAGATTGTAGTTCTGGTAAAATCAAGGCAATTGACTGAGAAACTATTACACTAAAACAATAAGAGAATTCACTAAAGTGGCAGGTTATGAAGTAACATAGAGAAATCAGTCGTCCTCATAGACACAACAGAACGAAGAACAGTAGGAAGTGGACAACGTAACCAGAAATGAGAAAATTTATGAGAAGAAAACTTTAGCCCAAAAGGCACTGAAGTAGACTGCAACAAATGAAAAAGCAGGGCCTGTTCCTGGACACAAAGACTCAGTATCGTGAAGTTGTCAGGTCACTTTAAGTTAATTTATAAATAAAACTACCAAAAGGTTCTCCCTCTCCACCAGGGCCTAGACAAGTGTATTCTAAAGTTCCATAAGAAAAAGTAAGTAAGAAGAGTCAGGAACATCCTGACAAAGATGAGCAGGGCAGGGACTGTGGGGCTGGGCCTGGCAGATATTAAAAGTAGAATCAATTGCTCATAATTAAAACTGTGGTTCTGGTGAGAAATTGATGAATATGGAACAGACTAGAAGATCCCAGAAGAGGCACACACGTGCATATGGAGTGTATGTGGATAAAGGTGGCTCTGAGCTGGGAAGGCGGACGTGTCAGTAAATGGTGCTGGGTGCCCTGGACACCTCCTTGAACAATGACCTTGCTCCCTGCGTCACACTGGGCTGCACAGCATAGGACACACCCCAGTGGGTCATCAAGTTGCACAGGAAACATGAAATCACATGAATACAAGAAGACAGCACGTGAATTGCTCCGTAACCTGGGCATGAGAAAATCCTTTAAAAATATTGTTCAAGATTCCGTACCAACAGAAGAAATGACCAAGAAATTAAGCTACATTAAAATATGAAATACCTCGGCCAACCCCCTCACCCCCAAAAAAAGCAAAATCAAAAGACCAGTGGTAAATTGTAAACAAGCACTTTTACATTGTTACAAAGGGTGAATCTACATTATATGTAGTTTCCAGAAATAAAGAATTAAAAACAAGACAACGGGACAGCGGGCAAGAGCCATGAACAGGCCTGTCTCAGAAATGGGAGCCGAGCCTCCCCACACAGGCATGGGCCCAGCTTCACTGTGGAGAGAGAAGCACAGGCCGGGGCTCTGAAGCTGCATGTCCCGGCCCCTGGGTGATGACCGCTGCGTTGACTGCTTCTTCCGTGGCAGGAATAGTGAGGGAAGGCCCAGTCGGACACTGTTGGCTGTCACGCAGAACAGCATGACCCTGTGGAGGGAGACGGGCCAGGCCCGACAAAGTCTCAGATGCTTTCCCTTGACCTGTCCTGAGGGTGCACATGCAATCAAAGTGGGAAATGACACCAGATGGCATGTGGGTGACACCAGCATGTGGGGGACGCCAGCATGTGGGGGACGCCAGCATGTGGGTTTTCTTTGCGGCCTCAAAGATTGGAAACCACCCCCATATCTTACTGTGAGGTGCTCTTGAAACTGGTAGATCCACAGCCTGGAAACCCCACTTCTACAGGGAAGAGAGTGATCTGCAGTAATCTCTAACATACGTTACTACGTGAAAACGTGGAGTGCACATCTGTGACTATGGTGCTCTATCTTTTGTAGAAAAAAAGTGTCAAAAAAGAAACACTGAAAGAATTAGCCAGAAACTGAACAGGCTCCCGCTGGGAACAGAGCCTAGTGGGGCACAGGGACAGGCTGGGAAGCCTGGCCTTTCCAGGGACGCTTTGATCTCTGACTTTCAACCAGGTCAGTGTTGTTTATATTTGAACCATTAAACTAAATTAAAAATAAAAAATGTCAATATTGAAGAGAAGCTGAAAACGTAACTACATAGCTCATTCAAAACATAACCGTACAAAGGTAAAAAATCCCTGCAAGCACTTCCAGAACGCCAGACTACCATCCCCCTTAGTGCCGTACAGGACAGAAGAGCGCGAAAGGTGTTTTAGATTTCAGGCGGAGTTTAGAGCAAGAGGCAGCTGTAAAGACAACTTCTGGAAACGGTGGCAATGCAGGTGTGCCCTGGTGTTAGATGGTGCTCGGGAGCGAGTTCTCATTTGGCTAAGTGCGGTAATGGTGTTATGCATGTACAGAAAGCACTTTTTTTTTTTTTTTTTTTTTTTTGAGATGGAGTTTCACTCTTGTTGCCAGGCTGGAGTGCAATGGCGCGATCTCGGCTCACTGCAACCTCTGCCGTCCGGGTTCAAGCGATTCTCCTGCCTCAGCCTCCTGAGTAGCTGGGACTACAGGTGCCCACCACCACGTCCAGCTAATTTTGTGTTTTTAGTACAGACGGGGTTTCTCCATGTTGGTCAGGCTGATCTCAAACTTCCGACCTCAGGCGATCCGCCCGCCTCAGCCTCCCGGGATTACAGGCGTGAGCCACAGCACCCGGCTGAAAGCACTCATATTTTAGAGGTGAATCCTGAGTATTTACCCGTGAGTGTTGTAAGTCCGTAACGCACTTGGAAACGTTCTGTCTGTAAAGTTGCCGAGGCAAAGGCTGCAGCGACTGGCCTGGGGGTGGAGCTGGGCTGGTCACTGGATGGTTTGCTCTACTCCTGGCATTCAAGGAGTTTCCTAAATGAAAGCAAAGGTGGTGATGAAACATAACAAGGGTTTCTAAGGAGACACAGGCTCGGGCAAGGCCGTGGGCTGTGTGGGCTGAGCCTTGAGAAGAAGTGCTCCGAGGGCCAGGGTGAGGCGGTCCCGGCAGGGCACAGGGGAGAGGGCTGTGGGGTTGCTGGTGGCATCAGCCCCGTGCCCGCTGGTGGCTGTGGTTGGGACAGCTTGGCCCTGCCCACCTTGTTCCTTCTATGACTTCCCTCCAGGGAGCCTGAAACTGGACGGCGATGTCTCGGGAACCGGTGGTCAGGCACGCAGTGCCGGGAGTCTTAGATGCCATGAGCTGAGGCCGGAGTGGTGACCGCCCTGGAGCAGACAGCTGTGAGGTGGCGCCCACGGCCTCTCCAGCCGAGGAGAAAGCCGCCCGGTGGGGCGTGCTGCGTGCTCCTTGGCCGAGTGTTTTCTGAAGAATACAAAATGTTTAGAAGCCAGAGTGATATAATCCATGTTCAGGGTTTGAGGAGCGAAACAACTGGAACTTTAGTTTTAAAAACACATTGATTCATCATTTGTTGACCCCAACAAAAAGGCCATATCAGCAGAAGGCGACGCGAGGATTTCACCAGCTCCTCTGGGAAAGGACTCGGGGGCGGCCAAGCCCACCCCGCTGTGAGGGCGGTGAGGGGAAGGGTGGGCTCTGTTTCGGAGAGGGTCCCATGCCTGCTTCATGCCTGCGACCTCTCTAACAAATCCCCACATACTGGTGCCTAGAGGGGCACAGATGGCTCCTCACAGTTTGGAGGTTGGAAGTCCAAGGGGCCGGCAGGACGGGCTCCTCCTGGAGCTCCAGGGAAGAATCCGCTTTCCTGCCTTTTCCAGCTTCTGAAGCCATCGCACTCCTCGGCTCCCGGCCCCTCCTCTGCCCTCCCCTCTGACTCTGACCCCCTGCCTCTCATTGGGACCCGTGATGACACTGGCTGACCTGGCAGTCCAGGCTCACCTCCCCTCTCAAACTCCGGCCTGCGAGTCCCTTTCCAAGTTGGAGCCACGTTCCCACATTCTGAGATCGGAAGTGATGTCTTTGGAGCCATCATTCAGCCAACTGCACACTCCCCTGTCTGATCTGCTCACACAGCCTGGCTTCAGGGCTGCCATCCGCCTCACCTGCGTCTGGTGGGGAGCCTGTGCCCTTGGGGCTTCGTGGTGGGCTGAGACCTGCCTTGGCCCCCTCATGGAGCCAGGCTCAGGGGAGATTCCCAGGTGGGGGTCTCAGCCCCTCCATGGAGCCAGGCTCAGGGGAGATTCCCAGGTGGGGGTCTCAGCCCCTCCATGGAGCCAGGCTCAGGGGAGATTCCCAGGTGGGGGTGCAGCTGCAGTTCCCCCTTCTGAGAGGGCTCAGGAGGAGGGTCTGCTCGGGGACTGGCTTCATCCACTGTGAGGGGCCGCTGGGGATGACACTTCACCTCCCACACACTCTGGCGACCCGGGCAGCTGGTGGGTAGGTCAGGGGCCGGGACCAACCCTGCACAGGCGTCCTTGGGAAAAGTGGTTTCCCACACAGGAGGGAGAAGGCGACCTGATGACAGGCAGACGCACGCATTAGCTGCTTCCCTGGTGCCAGGTTGTGTGCCCACGGATTTGCTCAGCTCTGTGGGGAGGGCTGTGCACGACCTCAGCCCTCGACCGTCACCCGGACACGCACTGGAGTCTCACAGCTTCCTGGGCACCCGAGGAGCTTTGGGGAAGAGGGAGCAGGTGTCCAGCTGAGCCTGGGAAACTGGATGCAGGGGGACTCAAAGGAGCAACATCTTCAAGGGAACGATCTCTTCAAGAGAGTGACCTCCTGGTGGAGTGACCTCTTCACAGTGACATCTTCCAGGAGTGATCTGTTCACAGAGCGACTTCTTCAAGGAAGTGACCTTTTCATAGGAGCGGGCTGTTCAAGGGAGCGGCCTCTCCGAGGCCAGTGAATGAGCAGGTTCCTATCAGACCAGGACTCTCTCCTATGACCTCATGTAACCTGAGTTACTCACTTAGAGGTCCCATCTGCACATGTGGCCATGCTGGGGGTTACAGCTTCAACCTAGGGATCCTGGAGACGTGCACATTCAGTCTAAGGCAGCAGCTCACGCTGCGAGAAGCTGCGGTTTTTCAACTCCGCACGTCAACTCTGGGAATATAACTCAAGGCTGAACTGTGGTCAGCTTGTTATTCTCCAAATCTAAACGGAGTGGAGACAGCGGGGGATGGGCGAGCACACCTGAAGAGTCCCACGGGCGGGTGGCGTCTGACAGTGAGAGGAGCCAGACAGGAGCCAGGAATGGGGACAGACTCTGACGGAGACGGCTTGCTGCTGAGCGTGAGGCTGCGTCGGCCTGGCAATGTGTTTCCAGTGGTCCTCACAAAAGGTGCAGGGGAGGAGAGGGAACTGCGCTCCAAGGGACACTGGGCTGTGGGCGATTCTCCAAGGAGCTCTGGGTTTGCAAAGGACACGGCTGAAGCTGGAAGAAATGACACAGGCGACTCGGTGACGTGGACCAAACAGCGGGAAGCGAGGCTTCGCAAAACCTCTGAGTAGCAAGCCCATTGGCTGCATTTGGGTGAGGCAGAAGCCACCCCTGCTGGCCGGGTGGGGTGGGTGTGGAGGGGTGGAGGCTCTTGCTCCTGCCCTGTCCTCTCCGGGGGAGAGTATGTAGATCAGGAAGGCCAGGATGGACCACACTGCATGGACGCAGCCTCTGCTGCTCCCGCTCGGGTTTGTGCGTGGGGCGGGCAGTCCCGGGGCTGACAGGAGGGAAAGCCTTGCCTCCCCAGGAGACCTCCGGGAGGGGATGGCCGATATGCAAAGCAGTGAGGAAGCAGCCACCCCCACTCTGGGAGAAAGGAGGGGGCCCACCCTGGGTGAAGATCGGCTCCATTCCAGGATAAAGGGGTTGTGGGAGGGAGGGAAAAGTCTGCTAGAAATTGATGATCGGATGATCGGATTGGGTTTGGAAACATGAATACTGCTGTCTGCAAACGTGCACTGAAGACAACACATTTCAAAAGATTAAACGTGAAGCACAGCAAGGGGACACAACATAGAAATATGGCAAGAGCTCACAGGGCGGGGATCAAGATGAGGCGTTTTCGTTCTCTGACACAACCACTGACGGAAGCACTACCACGGTGCCTCGGAGCAGCACCCACGTGCTGTCGCACCGGCCCTGTGCTCAGAAGCTGGTCACAGCTCCTCACCGGAGGCTTGGGCTCCTGCTCCAAGCTTGCTGGGTGGTGGTGGAACTCAGTTCCTTTCGGTTGCAGGGCTGAGGCCCCTTTTGTTGCTGGCCACTTTTGGGTTCTTGCCATGTGCCCCCCATAGGCAGTTCCTAAGAAGGTCGTTTGCCTCTTTACGGCTGGAAGGAGAATGTGACATCTTTTAAGGGCTCATCTGATTAGGGCTGACCACCCAGCATAAGCAACCTTCCCTCTGACAAGCTCAAAGTCAACTGATAAGGGAACTTAATCACAACTGCAAAGCCCCTCGTGCCGTATAATGCAGCACCGTCCCAGGGGCGAGTTCCCAGCACAGCCACACTCTCGGGGAGGGAATCATGTGGGGTGCGGTCACTGGGGGATCCCAGGGCCATCTCCGTATGATAAATGCACACTGTATTCCAGCTGCAAAAAGGCTGAGGGGCTTCGCCAGCAAAACCAGAAGGGAAGCACTCTCCGTGCACGTCCCACCAGGGAGGTTGCGCCTCAAGCTGGGCTGCCTATGGGGAGTGAGGAGGGACGGGAGGAGGTTGCCGGATGGGGAACAGTGGCAGCCACTCTGTCTAAGGTCAACTGTTCATATAGGAAACGTGTAGATTCTATAGGTACAATTCACAGTTTAGGCAAATGCACGCCTGTGTCCCATGCTCCAGGACAGATGCCTCTCCAGGACTCCAGAACATTCCTTGGCGCCCATCCAGCCCATCCCTGCAGGGAGTTGCTGTTCTCATTCTGTCACCATGGTTGGCGTTGCTGCTTCTGAGCTTCTTCCGTGTGGCACCCCCACACTGTGCTCTGCTGCCTGCCCTCTGTTGCTGGGCGCTGCCACAGATGGGCCAGCCACGGTCTGCTGGTTGCTTTCCTGCTGATGGAAAGCAGCCCACTCACCTGACAGAAGCTGCTGTGAACATCTGTGGGTGTCTTTCTGGACTTGTGCATGAGTTCTATGTTTCGCTGATGCTGGTGAATGCTCAGGAGCTGGCTGGGGTGGGCAAGGGCCTGCTTGGCTTTGAGAAACAGCTGTGGAGATTCTCAAGTGTGAAAAAGCAGCAGCACCCTGCAGCTCGCAGGAGGGCGACAGTCACCCACGTCCTCACCAACTGCTGGTGCTGGTGCTGCCAGTCCAGCTTCAGCGTTTTGGGGGTGCGTAGGGGTGCCTCTCACAGTTTAACTCAGGTCCCTGAGGGACATTGCACCTTCACTCGAGATGTGGTTCCCGATCTCCAGGGCCTGAGGCATCACCGCCTGGAGCCGTGGGAAGGGGAGGAGCATGGTCTGCGACCTGTGTGGGCAGTGCCGCTGTTTAGAGCCGTCTCTGCAGAAAGTGCTGCCGGACCAGCCAGCGTGGAGGGTGGGAGGACACCTGTGCGGGGTCATCGCACCAACCCCAGGTCTCCCTTGGGCCCAGCTCAGGGAACCGCACCGGCCAGCTATCCTCGGATGGAATGGAAACAATCCCTCCATGACTTCCATAATCACAGCATAAAAAATGCATTGAAAAGGCCATATGTCAGTTGTCTGAAATAGGAATGTGTTTTAACTTTTCCATAAAGAGCAAGGATGATCGGACTGGGTTTAGAAACATGAATACTGCTGTCTGCAAACGTGCACTGAAGACAACACATCTCAAAAGATTAAAAGTGAAACACAACAAGGAGACACAACATAGAAACAAAGAAAGTGAGGGCTGTCCGGGAAGGGCTCACAAGGGCCCCAGCACTGGTGCTGTCCAGGGAGGGTTCACGGCAGAGCCACAGCTGGGGTCATTCTTCATCAATGCAGCTGACAGTGGACCGCACATTGGGCCGTCATAGCTGCCAAGCGCAGCAGCAGAAAGAGAAACGAAAGTGGCCCCAGGCTTCGGTCCACTGCAGCTCCCCGCGATGGATGGTGGTTGGGATGGCACGCAGCCATAGGGGTCCCGAGGTGGGTGAATAGGCCCTGTATGTCCCCAGCCAAGGCAGCTGGATCTAGGGTAGCTTTTTGGGTGGCCTCACACGGGAGCTGTTGGGGGCTGGGAGGTGGGCTTGGGAGACACCTGGGACCCCCACAGTCTGCTAGGCCTCAATAACCCCTCAGACCCCCGGGTCCCTGTTCCCTTGAGGACACTTCCTGGGAGGGAACTGCAGCCAGAGGCTCCCAAGGAGAAAGCTGGGCCAGCACTGCCCCCACGGTTCTGGATCAGGATGGATGGTGCAGGGAGGACCCTCCTGAGAGGGCTGAGATCCCAGGGTTCTGCTTCTGCCAACCCCCTGCCTTCTTGAGGCCAGTGGGTCCCAGCTCCTCCTGCACCGGGACAGGTGGCCAGCAAGGGGCAGGAGCTTGCTCTGAGCTAGGAGTTAGGGAGCCATGCTGTGGACAGTATGGGGCCACCTGGGCTGAGCCCAGCCCAGGAAGGAATGGGGTCTCTGACAACTCACAGTATCAGGGTGACTGGCTTTGCCCTCCTATCAGGAGACTCTGTGTGACGATCTGATGGGAACAGGTGTGGGCCTGACAGGCCAGGGTTTCTTTCCTGACTGTTTTTTCACAGTCGAGCTCTGTAGAACAAAGGGGAGGGTTCTCGCGTCTCTTCCTGACCTGGGAGGCCACAGGTGAGATGTGCAGTGTGGCTGCTGGCTGGGAGGATACTTCAGGGGTCGAAGCACTCTCCTCAAAGCAGGGGACACAGTTTGGCTCTGTGTCCCCACCCACGTCTCATCTCAAACTGTAATCCCCTCCCATTGAGGGACAGAGGTGGCTGGAACCTGGGTGGTCTCCCCCACGCTGTTCTTGTGATAGTGAGTTCACCTGTGATCTGACAGCCTGATGAGTGGAAGCTCCTCCTTCACGCTTCTCACGCCGGCCGCCGTGTGAGGAAGGACGAGTTTGCTTCCCCTTCCACCATGATCGTAAGTTTCCTGAGGCCTCCCCAGCCACGTGGAACTGTCAGTGAAATCTCTTTTCTTTATAAATCACCTAGTCTTGGGCAGTTCTTTAGAGCAGTGTGAGACTGGACGAATGCACAGGGATGCCCACATTTGAGGTTTTTCACCTCCCTTCAGGAGGAGGGTCTTGGGTACACGCTGGATGCAGCAGCCCTAAGGCTCCTTGGTGAAGGTGTCAGTGCCAAATCCAGAGTCTTGGGCTGGTCCTCTTGGGTTGACCTCGTAGGATCTGACCACTCCAGCCCATCCAGGCCTGATTTGCTCTTGACCCTGAAGCCCAGGGTGTCAGGGCCTCAGCTCCCAGGAGGAGTGGGAGGAGAGGCCAAGGGCGCCTGAGGGATTCCTGTGGGGATGCAGGGGCTCAGCCAGCATCGCCATCCTGGCATGTGGGGTGCGTGGTGATGACCCAGGGCTGGAGCTGAGGGCGGGGTCTCGGTGCCTGGGAGGCAGGGGTGGCTGTGACAGGGCAGGGGGCTGCCCAGAGTCCTGCCAGCCTGGAAAAGGCACTTTTGTTGTTGAATTGTTTGATTATTTGGGGCAGGCGGGCCTCCAGGTCTGAGGCAGGAGATGCACACGGGGTCTGGGGGGTAGGGACCCTAGGGGCTGAGGCTGGGCGGCAGGTCTCAGGGGCCTGGCTAAACGTCAGTCTGAGGGGCCATGCTGACTGGTCGTGAGAGTATGTGTCTCTCCTGTGCTTCAGTTTCTGCAAAATGAGAGGCTGGGACCTTGGTGTCAGCCCCCCACAGGAACCTGGTCCCCCGAAGTTTGAGGCTGGGAGCTTCCCCAGCCCCTGTGGGGGTCTGTGTGGCAGCCGGGGCCTTGGTGACTCCCACAACCCTTCCTGCCTGGAGTCCCTGGTGACCCCAGGCGTTGGAGGATGGGAACGCCTGCAAGTCAGGAGGAGGTGAGGCCCAGGAGAAGCCCAGCTGGGACCTGGGAGCAGGGGCCCCACCACAAGGGCCCCTACACTCAGTGTGCAGCCCAGGGGTGACCCAGAGAGGTCTGTGCAGGGCAGGTGGAGGGGAAGGGAGCCCCATAGAAAGTGCTTGGGAGAGACCCTCTTACCAGCACCCCCGGGCCCGCTTCAGTCCAGGCCACTCCCCTGCAGCCTCCCTGGCTTCCTCCCAGCTTCCACCAGGCATGGGCCACCGGGCTCGTGGGCACAAGGGGCCTGGGCCTTGCCACGACACTCTCAGGTGGGTGCCATGGAATCATTCACCCGGCTGACGGTGGGGGAAGCTGGGGCGAGGGCGAAGGCCAGCTCAGGGTCTCCTGGCTGCATTCAGAAACTGGGGTGGTGAAAAGCAGGCCTGGGCCCGGCCATGTGGGGGCTGCGGCTGGAGGAAGCCTCTGTGAGGGCCTGTGGGGCAGCCCGGGCGTGGGCCCCGGCGCCGTGAGGGAACGTCCCACTGGCCAAGCCCAGCCCTTGTGGCCAGGGCCGTGGCTGCAGAGGAAGACCACAGGGCAGCCGGGATGGGCTGGGCCACCGCCTCACTGCACTGCGTCTGCCCCGGGCCCTTCTCTCCCTTCAGCTCTCCACCTGAAACCCAAAGGGCCCCGGCATTTTCTCGCAGCGCTGGTGGCCACAGGGTGTGAAGCATCCAGTGAGGCAGGTCCTTGCTCCCAGGAGCCCCTGGGGGGCTTGCTGGGGTCCGTGCAGGTGAGGGTGAGGTTTCAGTGCCTGGGAGGCAGGGGTGGACTTCGGGACCTCACTCTCACCCCGCTGCCTGTCCCTGCCGCCTTCCTCCAGCCCAGCACTCTGACCCATCATCCTCTTAACCCCCCAGCGGCCCAAGGAGCAGCTGGACACCTGAGGTTCTGGAATTCATGGTCTATGAACTTCTTTCTTTTGAGGATGAGCTGTTCCCACCTCTGCGCTCCACCTTCCACCCTCCGCCATGCCCCTGCTCTGCCCCAAATGTGGAGCCTCCCAGGACATCTTCCTATGGACCCTGCAGGGTCCCAACTCCCTTGGGGCATTTCAGTACCAAGCCTAGAACCTGAGGCTGGCCTTTGTGGTTGACCTTGTTGGATATGGCTGGCCCCAACCCACTAAGGCCTGATCTTCTCCTGACCCCTCAGCCCAGGGTGTTGGCACCAGCTCCTCCCTATCCACAGACATGGCGCGGTCTCCATGTCACTGACGCAGAGGCAAATAAGGGGTGTGGATGGACAGCTCTAGCCAAGGGCAGCCCTGATTTTGGCCTGGGATGGGTGGTGATGGGGGTGGGCACGTGGCCTGTGACAGGTGGTGATGGAGTGGGCACAAGGCCTGGGATGGGTGGTGATGAGGGTGGGCATGTGGTCTGTGATGGGTGGTGATGAAGGTGGGCACGTGGCGTGGGACGGGTGGTGATGAAGGTGGGCACGTGGCCTGTGATGGGTGATGATGAAGGTGGGCATGTGGCCTGGGACGGGTGGTGATGAAGGTAGGCACGTGGCCTGGGACGGGTGGTGGTGAAGGTGGGTGTGCATGCACGCCCTGACCTCCTATGATTGCTCCATTGGCGCATACGATGGGAATTTACCTCGTGGGGAACCCCAAGGAGAAGAGTGAAAATCTTTATTTGGAAAAGTTGACATGGATACGGTTCAGAGAAAACACGGAAGGAGCAAAAATAACACGAATGTAGAAAGAGGGCCTTAGAGAACACATCAAACCCATCACTATTGTGAGAAGGAGAGGTTTGCGTTGTTTCTAGGGAGACATGGGCCTCTGTGGCACCACGGGGTTCTCAGTCCAGCCCCGCCCCGGGTCTCTGCAGGAGGGAGGAGCAGACGGGGTTAGCACCTTTAATCTCGAGGGTCTTGAGTGCAGCCACTGCCCCTTCGAGCGCTCTCTGAGTCGGGGTCAGTGCTGGTCAGCAGCGGCCCCCAGGGCTGTGGGGCTGAGGTCCAGGCTGGTCCCCACAGGACCCTCAGGAGACAGGGCCGAGTGGCTGAGATCTGTGTCTACAACAGCCCCCTGACCTTGGTTCCCCAAAATGACACAGAGTCCAGTGCTGCCGTGAGCTGACAGGAGGAGCTGGCTTTGAGTTTACATGTGAAGTAAATGTTAGGTGAGGAATTCTGCCGGGTTGGTGGGAAAAGCCAGTTATGGGGACAGAGGAGAGGGAGGCGCGTCTGGCTCAGGCAGGTGGGAGGCGGCACAGATGCGCGTCGGGAAGGAGCAGGCGGGTAGGAGGAAGGGAGGGCGGGAGAGCCGGGGCGAGGAGCCCAGGCAGATGCCAGCGCAGGGCTGAGACTCAGAGGCGCGGAGTGGAGCGGGCAGCCGTGCTGCACCTGGCTTTCCAAGCTGTTCCTTCAAAACAAAGCCAGTGAATCAGGCGGGTGGGAAAATTCGCCTCCCATTTTACTCTGTTTAAGGATGGGTGGGGAGGGGTGGGAGGACAGGGTCTGGGCCGGCCTGTGGGCGACCTAGCCCAGTGCCACCTTCCTGGAGACCGTCTGGTGGAAGACGCCACGGAGCAGGGCCTGGTAGCTGGGGACCCGGAACAGGTGGCGCTCGCCGTAGGCTACGTCGTACTCGGCCGTCTTGCCGGTGACCAGGACGCGGATGTGGGGCTCGTTCACCTGGCTGCCCACAACCACCACGAAGATCTCCAAGCCTGCCCGCTGGGCCTCCTGCACGGCCTTCTCGATGGCCGCGGGCGTGGCGCCCTGCGAGTTGCCGTCCGAGAAGAGCAGCAGCCTCTTCTTGGCAGCGCCGGGCGAGGCCTCGCGGTAGAAGCGGGTCACGAAGGCCAGGGCGTCGTTGACGTCGGTGGCGTCGTTGAAGAAGTCCATGGCGTCGACGCTGCTGGCCAGGGCCGTGTAGTTCTGCAGGAACTGCAGTGACGCCCGCTCCGGCCGCTGCTGGCCCGTGCCGCTGTACTGCACCACCGCCACCCGCACGTCGTGGGCCGGGTCCGTCCTGCCCGCCTCGAGGAAGCGCTCGGCCAGCCGCTTGGCGAAGTGCTTGGTGGTGTCAAAGTTGTGGCTGCCCACGCTGGCCGAGCCGTCCAGCAGGATGGTGATGTCGGCCGGGGAGGAGAACGTGACTGAGGGCAGGGCGGGCAGCATTAGCGTGAGGCTCGGGATGCAGCTGCGGGGGGCCCGCCGGCCGAAGGGAGTCCAAGCTCCCCAGAGGGCACCGTGTGTGGTGCTCACCCACTGTCTGCCCGCGGCCCCTCCTCCCTGGACCCTCCTCAGGAGAACCCTCCTTCTGGAGCCCCCTCCTGCTGGGGCTCCCTCCTTTCGGAGCCCCCTCTTATCAGAGCCCCCTCACAAAGCCATTCCTCCCAGAGCCCCCTCCTCCCAGGGCCCCTACCCCAGCCACGGCACTCTCCTCCCCACGCACCCCGGCCACTGAGGTACTCACTGGGACAGGTGTAATCTGGACATTTCTTGTCTGCAAAAGGGAAAAGCCATGTAGCATGAGCCCGCTGCCCAACCTGTACCCCCGCAAGATGACCTAGGACCTTGATGGCCAAGCATAGGTGTGGCCATGCCCTGGAGGTCACAGCGAGCTTGGGGGAGGCCTCTGTGTGGGACAGAGCTCGCTGCTCCTGCCCTGGGCATCCTGTGCGCACCTATGCAGATCTGGGCCGTGACATTCTTCAGGAAGGCATCCTCCAGCAGCTCTGCGTAGTTCTCCTTGACCAGCGAGATGCCGGGCCGGCCCTGGGAGGGCGCCAGGCCTTGGCAGGAAATGACATTGAGCTGGTCGGAGCCCGGGACAAAGTCAAACACGTCCTTGATGCCCACGGAGACCACCTGTGGAGACAGACAGTGTCGGTGTGGCACACTCGCTCTGCCCTCCTCTCCCTGGGGAGAAAGCCACCCTGGCTTGCAGGGTGCCCGAGGTGGGGCAGGTGCAGCCTGGTGGTGGCCATCCCACCTGGATGCCAGGGCCGCAGAGCACGTTGAGCGGCGTGGTGTCCCTCTGGGTGTCGGAGCGCCCGTCCGTGATGACCAGGGCAATGCGGCTGTGCGGGCTGGGTGGCAGCAGCTGGTCTCGCGTGTACTGCAGCGCCTCTCCCGTGAAGGTACCACCTGCCATCCACTGCAGGCTCTTGATGGCTCTGGACAGTGCGGAGCATGAGGGGCTTTTGGGGCCCAGCCCTGCCACAGCACCAAGCCCACCTGGGATCGGGGTCATGGCCCAGCCTCCCCAGGGATGGGCCGGCCCGCCATGGGGCCAGGGGTTGGGGCGAGGGGTGAGGGGTGAGAGGTGGGAAGGCCCTTGGAGATTCCACGCTCCTGGCCGTGTGGGGCACTCACTCCTTGAGCTCCTGCATGTTCCGGATGCCAGGGCTGCGCAAGCTCACGTGCTCCTGCATCTGGCTGTGGCTGTACTGCACCACGCCCGCGGACGACTGCCCCGGTTCGAACTGTGAACAGGCACAGGGTCAGCACGGGGCCTGCCCCAGGCCCTCACAAGCCTCCCTGGGTGTCTCTGTTGGCTGCAGGTGCCCAGAGGGTGTCACGGGCTCCAGGACCTTGGTCCCCTGCAAACCAATCCTCCTTGGTGGATGAACCCCGCTCCCGGGTTCCGTCCATGAGGGACAAGCCCTGAAGCCACCCCTAGGACTCAGGACTGCAGCCCCTCAAAGAGGGGAGGGGGTGCCGTATCTCATCCGAGGCAGCTGTGTGGAGTGTGCCAGCCTCGCCAGACGGAGCTGGGGGCCTGGACGGGTGGCACCTGCCTGGTATCCCCGTCACGAGCAGGGAAGTCACAGGGATGGATGCAGCTGCTCTGGGGCTGGGGTCTGGCCGTGGCAGGGCCAGATGGCAGGGCTTGGGTGCACCTGGGCTTGGTGGAGCTGGACAGGGCAAGGCCGCCTCACCTTGACCAGCTCGTCCCGGCTCAGCCGGTCGATGACCTTGACCACGAAGTCCTTGGCGATCTCGAAGTTCTGCAGGCCGATGCTCTCCGAGCTGTCCAGCACGAAGAGGAGGTCGATGGGGCCGCACTTGCATTCTGCAGGCGGGGGCGGTGTCAGCAGAGCACGCCCCTCCCCTCCACCGCCAGGGCCCCGCCCCTCCACCGCCAGGGCCCCGCCCCTCCACCTCCCGGGCCCCTCCTTGGCTCCCATGACCTCCCCTGACATGGTGGGGTCCTGCCTGGCTCGGCCCAGGATAAGCCCACCCCTCCCATGGCCCCTCCATCCAGTGGGCTGGTCAGGGCTGGCCTCGCTTGGCCAGGCTGGGCGTGGGCCTGTGGGCCAGAACGATGGAGCAGGGACCCCCAACCCCTTCCTGGTTATTTCAGTTAAGGGCAAAAGAGGACGAGGCCCAGCCCAGCACCCAGGACCCTGCTGGCTTGGAGCAGGCCCCAGAGCGGGTGGGCAGGTGCAGGGGGCCACTCGCTATCCTGTGACATGCGTGGGACCCAGGCCTCGCTCCCCGCCCCCCGGAACCATTCTCTCAGGAGCTGGAGCACGGGTCTCACCACAGCAAGCTGAGAAGAGAAAGTCAGTTAGACCAGTCAGGGCCGCCTCCCGCGCCTCAGAAAGACTCCTGCTCTCGGGGCGGCCTCCCCCTCTCCCCGGCCGCCCTCCCTGCCTGGCGCCAAGGGTTCTCAGCCTGTGCGGGGCCCAGGGACCTGGGAGTCTGGGGGCCTGGGGGGGCTTTAGAGGCCGGTAGGGGCTGACTGAGGAGCCTCCTCAATCACGGCTGTGTACTGAGACCCCAGGGCTCCCCAGCAGCGGAGACCCTCTTAAGAGTGGAACCGGCTGGGCTGGTGCCCTCTCTCCATAAGGACAGTCTCTCTAAGTCGAGATACTCACAGCACATTTTCATGATGATGTCCAAAATCTCACATTCCTGGGGAGGGAGAGATGAGGGTATTGAGGCCATGGACCGCCCCTCCAAGTGGGGGCTGCTGGGTCTGCAGGTCACCCTCCCGGGGCCCCCCATAGGGCTGGATTTGGGCAGGGAGTTCTTTGCAGGTATGCCCGGCTTTGCCCACTACATGGTACTGGGTTGGAGCCCGGACATGGTCACGAAGCAGCACCATCATGGGTCCCCTCACGGTCCTCACAGGTCCCCCATGGCTGTCACGTGTCCCCCCCTACCTGGTACCAGCTCTTCTTCCACAACCCACCCCCACCTGTAAGCAGCATCTACAGGAGCTTCCACAGACAGGACCCACATCCCAAGGGACAGAGGCCGCAGTGGTCACCCCCAGTGACGTTCACAGAGCCCCACTTACGTCCGGCCCAGGTGGTCCTGGATGTCCTGGGGGCCCCTGTCCAAGAAACGGAGTAGAGGAGCTCTGAGGGTGAGGTGCTTACTGCACAAGCCCGCCCCCACCCTTCCCCCTCCTTGCCCACCCCCACCCTGTCCCCTCCCTGCCTGCGGCCCATCCCCCCATGAGGGTTCCGTGAGGGCAGCTGACGCTTCGCACACTGGTGGTCTAGGTGGCCGTCCCAGGTGGGGGCCCCATCCTGAGGACTCACTGTCTCCCTGGCCGCCACCCCACTGGCGACTGGCACCTCCCGCCCGCCAAAGCCCTATCCTCCCAGATGACGCGCTCCCCAAAATTCCCTCCCACTGCCTCCTACTCTCCCAACCTCTTCCAGTGTTCCTGAGCCCCAGCATCCAGGTCCCAGCCACCAACCTGGGGGCCCTCGGGGCCACGGTACCCCTTTGCGCCTTTGACTCCTCGGGGTGCAATGTCGTTGTTCTGGAAGAAAACCATGTTGTCTCAACAGACCATGGACCATCTGGGCACCTGGGCACTGGCCTGGTCCACAGAGCATCCAGCAGCTGGGCCCATGCGTACCCCCCCCGCCCGTGCCCATCCACTGCCCTCCGAGGGCCACCCCTCTGTGGCCCAGGCTGCATCGGGGCCGGCCCTGCCCCTCATCCACACTTACATCATCTCCAGGGTCCCCGGCTTCCCCCTCATCCCCCTTGAGGCCGGGGTAGCCTTTTGTGCCCTGCAGGGACAGGAGAGTACTTGTTTTAACAAGGGTTTTATTTGCTTTTTAGGAAGCCAAAATTTTAAAAGGAAAAAGAAAAAGATAAGGCAGGCACTCTTCCTCCTCCTTCCCTCCCCTCCCCCACACTCCTCCCTCCCCTCCCCCACACTCTTCCCCCTCCTTTTCCCCACCACACACATTTCCTTGGCTGGAGAAACTGGGTTCCAGAGCGGCCTAGGGAGCCTGGGGGAGCTTCTGGGGCTGGGCCTGCCCTGCCCACCGGGGAGAGGGGCGCACCAGGGCCGTGTAGGGGCCCCACAGGCGGCACCCCAGCGGGAGCCTCGCCGGGCCTTGGCCACCAGCCTGGGCTTCCTCTGGAGCCGATGCCGACCGGGGCCGTGGCCACAGACAGTGGGGCAGCCGTGGGTGCCTGTGTACTTCGTATCTTTGCTCAGGAGCCCTCTGCGCGTGTATGTTCACATGTGTGTGTCTCTGTGACTGTGAAGTGTGTGTGCTCACAGCAGACGGGGGAGAGGGTGTACTCACGTTTATCCCAGGAGGACCCCTGTTTCCCGGATACCCCTGTCACAGAAAAGCAGGGCAGTGATGCTGGGTTCTGATTTGAGAAGGGAGGCCGTGAAGGGGGCACATTGGAAGGGCCTGAGATGGCAGAATCCATCATAGAATTCCAAGGCCAACCCACCCACCCAAGACTGCCCAGCCCACCAAAGAAGGCACCGGAGGCAGCTTGGGGCATGTCCCTGTGGGCTCAGCGCCTGGGAACTTACGGGGAAGCCGGGGAAGCCCTCCGTGCCATTTCCAGGGGGGCCGTCTTCACCCTAGGGGAGCAGAGGAACTGTCACCGAGTGAATCACCACGCCTGGGGTACCAGCTGGCCAGCACAGGCCGGGAGCAGCACCCGCAGGCAGGGCCCCTGTCAGCCCGGAAGCCGGCTCCCTGCCCTGGGACCGCCCTGCTGTTCCCCATGAACCCTGGGACCTGGACCTCCGGCAGGAGGGGCCCTTCGAAGCCGCCTCTGGCTCCGCTGCCAACTGTGGCCGGGAGCCAGTGATGCTGGGGCGCTCGCAGCCCAGTCAGGGGACCCCAGGCACTCCATAGTGCGGGGCTGGGGCTCCCCAGGGCCAGAGCTGTTGGGCACTCACCCTCTCACCCATCAGCCCAGGGTCTCCAGGGGCCCCGGCAGGTCCTGGCGCTCCTCTGGCGCCCTGAGGAAGAGAGAGGCATGAGGGGAGCCGGCTAAGACGAGGTGACCCTGGAGGGAAGCAGGGCCCTCCTGGGGCTGGGAGAGGACCCAATGAGAGCCAGGACACCCACCCCAGAGGGTGTGGGGCCAGCACCAGGCAGAGTGGCTTCTGGGACCCTCAGACACCCCTGGTGGGCATGGGTGGGTGAGGAGTGGGTCTCACCTCGGACCCTGGGGGACCCTCATCTCCTCGGTAGCCTTTAGGTCCGATGGGGCCGGCCTCGCCCTGTAGAGAGACAGATGTGGCACGTCGGGGTCCCCAGGCTCAGGCCCTGGTCCCATCAGCACAGGTGGAGACAGGCCCACCCTTGGGTTTGAGGACGGGCCTGGGCCCAAGTGTTGAAGCTTCTCCCAGGTGACTTCTGTGGGCACCTGGCTGGTTGTCGACCACCTGCCCCTCCTGTCCCACCAGAGTGGCCCCAGACTGCCCTCCCTCATAGTCCTCTCTGGGCTTGGCCTGGTCCCCGAGGCCCTTCCCCCCGACAGGACCCTCTGTGGGCTGAGCCTGGACACCACTGTCCCTGGGCCTGTGGTTGGGCTGATGCTTCCCAGTGGGGCCTTTCCCGGTGGTTCTGTCTCAAACGTTTACAGCTTCCTGCTACCTGACATGGCCCATTCTCTGGCCTGACCCGTGACTCCGCCAGGCACACATCTAGTGTATTGTATAGGTGGCATCCGGTGTACTGCGCTCCTTACCTCGACTATGCAAGCACTCAGGCCTGGCCGTGAGGCCCCTGCGCCCCGAGTTGCCATGGCCCGGCAGTGCCAGGACCTGCACTTTGCACACGGGCCTCAAGGAAGCCCAGAACTCACCACACTTGGGGTTCACAAGGGCTTAGTCTGGTACTGGGAGACCCTACCTTGGGAACATGAGCAGGGGCGCAGGAGGGAGGATGGAAAGAGGGTGTCCTGGGCCAGGTGACTGGGAGGCAGGAGGCCTGGACCTCACCAGTGTACCCCGAAACACAGCACAGTCAGACCACGCCACAGACCAGGAGGAGAGCGGCAGCAGAGGCGGCTCGCTGGGGCAGCTCCCAGGACCAGCACTGAGGGCCCAGCCCCTCCTGGCGTCCACAGGGAGACGGGGGAGGCAACCCCGTGCTGGGCTTCGTGGAGGGGAGGGGTAAGGCTGGCAGGGGCCGAGCAGGGAGAGTCCGGGAGGCCAGCCGTGAGCTCCAAAGCCACCTGTCCACACCCCTAGGCCCTGAAAGGCCCCAGGGAGGCTCCAGGTGAACAAGTGCCTGCCTTGGCCAGGCAACTGTGAGCAACGGGTCAGAGGGTGCCCTGGCCTCAGGCGTTGGGGGGAACTGCTCCCCAGATCCCCGGGCAGCGGACCAGCCAGCGCCTGTGCAGCCCGCCCCTCGGCACTGGAGGCTCCGGAGGCCCCTTGGGCGGCCTGCCTACAGGACGTCCTCTCCTACCACAGCTCTTGGAAGCTGCTTTGTTTTATCTTACAGTGACTACTAACAACTTCGAAAATATAAACCAGGAAGGGTGTGGTCAGAATTCTCCAGGCAGGTCCTGGCCTCTGAACATTTACTCCCACTGAGGCTTTTGGCTGTGGGCTTCCTGCTGCCAAGGTCCTGAGCAGCCTCCGAGCCTGAAACCCAGCCCCAGGCCACCCTCTCTCTACAGCCTGCCACTGGCCACTTGGCCACTTCCACTCGCGGTGGCCTGCACTCGGCCCTGTCCTAGCGTGACCACACAGCAGGTCAGCCTCGGGCTGGACACTGGCTGGAGCTCAAAGGGCAGAGGGGATCAGAGGCTGAGGCCGCACACTTCCCCAGGAAGGTGTCAGGAGCCCTTTCTGCCCCGGAGACCAGGCGGACGAACAACCCAGACCCCGCCTGCCAAGCCCTGCCGGGTGCTCATCTGTGACTCAGGTATTTTCAACAGCTGTGTAACACCTACTGGCATCACAAAAGCACGATTTCACCTAGCACACAGAAACACAAGCGTGACGTGCACCGGGACGGCCTCTCCCACCTCCCTGGGTCTTAGGCCCTATCTTGCTAGAGTGACCAGTGGCTGAGACAGCGGCCATGCCCGCGGTCTGGCCTTGTGCTTGGTGGATGGGCAGCTGCCCACGTGGGGCCGTAAGGTCAATTTGTCCACAGAAGCAGACAAGCTTGGAGAGCACAGACTTGCTGTCTCCGGTGTGACCTCGTGGAGGCCTTACTGTCCATGAGGAAGGACAGGCCTTCCTGTCCGTATGGCTAGCCCCCGGCTGAGGCAGAAAAGGCCCAGCCCGGCCTGCAGGCAGCACCACGGCAGTCCCCAGAAGGGGGAAGAGACAGAAGGCCTCGAGCCGTGCACAGCGATTCCAGAGGCTCGGAGAGGGGAACTTAGCATGAGGTGAGAGTGCATTTCCATCCCCGCACCCGGAATTCTGAATGAAGGTGCATTGTTATCACTGCACCCCGGAATTCTGAATGAAGGTGCATTTTCATCCCCGCACCCCGGAATTCTGAATGAAGGTGCATTGTTATCACTGCACCCTGGAATTCTGAATGAGACGAACGTACATTTTCATCCCCACACCCCAGAATTCTGAATGAAAGCACATTTTCTCCCCGCACCCAGGAATTCTGGAATCTTCCATAGGCTCACACTCACCAGTCTCCCTCCACAGTCATGCTGGCTCCTGACCCAGAAACAAATGCTGACCAAGCCCCCCCAGTGTCTCCCAGGGAATCAAGCACCTCTTCCCCACTGTGAGGCACCCTTGCCCCAGATGGGGTCCCCAGACGAGGGTGCTCCTCCACCTGGGGCTGAGCACCTGAGGGTCAGGCCCCTGGGCGCTGGGCCTGCCGTCACCAATCCACACCCAGCCCCGCCCAGGTTGTGCCTCACCCCGCTGCAGCCGGCTCTCACGCAGGGGCACCCCAGAGGTCTACGGGAAGGCAGAAGCCCTCAAATGTAAATGAAGAGTTCCCAGTGCGTGAGCTGCTGGAACCCATCTACCTACAAGACCCAAATGGGCCCACACCCTCCAACCCCACAGGGCTTCCTACCGGGTCTCCAGGGATGCCAACGGGCCCTTCTCGTCCCTGGTCACCTTGCGGGCCAGCTTCACCCTGGGGACGAACAAGCCGTGAGTGTGGGGCTGGGCCATCCTTGGGGAGTACAGCTGCCCGGGCACACTGGGAGCCGGAGTGTGGGGCCCACGGTGGGGCCCACGGTGGGCACTGGGTGGCTCCCGCCTTCCCTCCCGCACAGCCCCTTCTCAGCCTTGCCAAGCGTTTCCTTGGCCCACGTGCGTGGCTGCCGGCGTGGCTGGCTGTCTTCATTCAGGAGGCCGCAGCTCCTCCTGGGCCCCGGAGGCCGCCCTCCTGCACCCCGGCTTCTCCAGCGAGCTCCGCTGACCTGGCAAGTCTCTGTAGCCACGGACTCCTGCCCCCCCGGGAAGCCAGAGCCGTATGGCCAGCCCTTCCTCTGGGCTCTGCCTGGCCCTCCGTGTCATTTCCTGATCTCAGAGGGATGGGCTTGGAAGGCGGTCTGAGTCACTAAGTCACACACCCCTGCTTTGGCGTACGCCCAAACCCCCATGGGGGTTGTGTGCTTCTGGGAGCTCCCAAGGAGAGGTTCGGAAAGCCCCTGCCTCCCACTGGGCCAAATCCCTATCCCTGTGCAGAGGCCCCGGCCATGGCTCAGCTCCCCGGCCTTGCTGGAGCCCTGGCCAACTGTCACGGCGCGTGGGAGCTGCGTGTCCTGTCTCAGACAAGGAGGCACCCAGGGCACAGCCTCTGAGGCACACGGGGCATTCTCTCCTCCTCACTCTGCCTGCCAGGCCCTCACTGTCCCTGAGCCGGGTGGGACTGAGACACACCAAGCCTGCCAGCTGCCACGCCCCAGGACATGTCACAGGACGGAAAGGTCAGGCGCTTCTGCACCCTTAGGCTGGGCTGCGGGGTGGCCTATCGAGGCCCATGGCCCATGGAGCTGAAGGTGGGAGGTGGCCCCTGGGGCTGCCAGCATCTCGGCTCTGGGGCAAGGCGTCTCTGTCAATACTTCCCAAGCAGGTGCCCTGCTGCCCTAGCTTCCCATCTGGGGTTCTGACCCAACTTCCTCACTCTGGCAATTTTAACAAAGGAAAATTCTTCCAAAGAAGAACCGAAGCTTGGACACAGAAATGTGGACGCAGGCTGGTGGGAAGGTGGGCACCGGGCCGGGAGGGCGGCACCTTCATACCAAACAGGTCCCAGCATCAGGCTTCGGGGGCTGCCCTCCGGATGGTATGGGAATGGGTTGGCTGAGTCTGGGTGCCACGGGGACTTTGTGGCACATCCTGTGGCTCTGAAGGCCTGACCCAGCCACAGCATCTGCCAACCGGTGGGGTCCCAGGTCCAAGAACTGTGACTCACAGGGTCTCCTCTTGGTCCCCGCCTGCCTGGGGTCCCCCGTGGTCCTCTCTCTCCAGGGCCGCCCTGAGTGGAGAGACGTGGAGGGGAGAAGCCTCAGCTATTGGAACTCACGCCCGGCTGGGGTGGGGCTGGAGGCCTGGCCCAGGTGACTCCCTCAGCAAGACCCCTGGGACAGGCTGTCCCTCTACCTCATGCCCTTGGTTCCAGAGGCCGGAGTCTCCTGGGCCCCCAGGTCCCACCCGCTCCAAGACCCTGGGAAGGGCTGAGCAAGCCATGCCCTCCACAGAACAAAAACCAGCCGGAGAGCGGAGGTATTCTGGACGCGCAGGTGAAAACCCACTTGGCTTGGACCGGAGCGCAGTGGATCTCAGTGCCGGGAGGACCGACTGCGCTGTGGAGGCCATGCCCACAGCGACACGATGAGGCCAACCACGCAGGCCGCCCCGGCCCACTCACCCGCTCCCCGGGGGCACCGTCAGGTCCTGGGTTCCCCTGGGAAGAAGAGGAAGAAAGGCCGGTGTTAGTCTGGTGCACCCCTGTGTGTGGTCTCAGGGCTGTGGAGAGATCCCGGGGACTCACCTCGTCGCCCGCCTCTCCTTTCTCTCCTGGGGGACCAGGCTCTCCTGGCTCGCCCTGTGGGGGACAAGGGTAGAATGGTGGCTCCATCTCCCGAGCCCTCCCTGGGCCCGTGCCCGGCGTCCGCGGGGGCTGCGCACGTCCTCACCAGGTCTCCAGGTGGCCCCGAGCTGCCGGGCCTCCCCGCCTCCCCGTCAGCTCCAGGCTCGCCCTGAAAAAAATGGGGGGTCACAGGCTCATTCCAGCGGTGCAGCCTTCAGAGGCCACATCCAGGGCCCTCACCCAGACTTCAGGCCGCTCTGGCTGACCAGCAGCTTCCCTGCCCTGGACCCCCCAGCACCCCCAGCCACCACAGCCCTGCACTACAACCTCCTGGAAAGTTCCAACTTTGATCCCTGTGAGTCCCAGCTGAGGGCCACCTAGTCTAAGGGGCAGGGCTTGGTTCCCGCTAGAGAAGGCACAGCTATGCCAGGCCGAGGAACTGGCAAACTCAAAGCTAGGCCTGGAGGGTTATCTGGGAACGTAAAGATGAGATTCGGAAACTGTCTGCTGGGTGCGGGAGCTCCTCGTGGGAACACATTTGGGGTGGGGTCAGCGTTCACCCCCGTCTTCCCAGCACCCCTGGTTTCATCAAAGAAACGCCGGAGAAAACACCAGCAACCACGGACTCAGCTTTAAGTCAGACTAGAAAGTTCCTCCTCCCGCCTCACGCTCCCGCCCTCTGGCAGCCTTCAGCGCTACTCTTGGCCCATTCCCAGTTCTGATTTCCGCATGAACCGGGCCGTTCTGGGCTGTGACCTGCAGGCCGCAGGGGACGCGGTGGGGTCCCATCTGTGCAGAGCCAGCAGCAGGTGTGGGGACCGACGGCGGAGGCCTGAGGAACCCTGGGCTGCAGGGAAGGCCCCCGTTAGGAGCACCATGGCCGCTGTCCCCACGCTGGGCACTGTCCCCGCCGCTGTCCCCACGCTGGGCACTGTCCCCGCCGCTGTCCCCACGCTGGGCACTGTCCCCGCCGCTGTCCCCATGCTGGGCACTGTGCCCGCCGCTGTCCCCACGCTGGGCACTGTCCCCGCCGCTGTCCCCACGCTGGGCACTGTCCCCGCCGCTGTCCCCATGCTGGGCACTGTCCCCGCCGCTCCATTCCTGCCTCCAGCCTCTGCCAGCTCCTCCCCGCTGAGGCCACATGGGCGGCCGAGCTGCTCAGACCAGGGCTTGCTCCCAGGAACGGTTTCCAACTCAGCGCTGGCCACAGTGAAGGCCACGCCCTCCAGGGGCCGAGAGTCACTCACCTTTTCTCCTTTCAGCCCAAAGGCACCGGGGTCTCCCTTGGGGCCGGGGAGTCCTTGAATGCCCTGGAGAGAAGAGGGCAGCATGAGGCCACCACGCCACAGAGGCCACGGCAGCCCTCAGCAGCAGCCCAGGCCACACAGACAGAAGTCGAAAGTGAGTCTGCGCTCGGCCTGGAGCGCCAGCCTGAAAACTACAGCGAGGGGAAGTGACTTACGTCAAACCCGGGCGAGCCTTTGCAGCCTGGCAGGCCTGGGTACCCCGTCTCCCCCTGGAGAGAGGAAGAAAACACAAAGTCTGATGGCCAAGTGGGTGAACAGGCAGATCCTCCGTCAGCCTCTGCGGCTGTGGCTCCTCCACGTCCTCCCTGGAAAGCCCCACCTGGCAGATGCTCCTGCTGGCGTCACCTTCATGCATCCACATCATCCCTCCTGGCCCTCCCGCAAGGTCACCTTCACCCCGTCCCTCCCCAGGTCACCCTCACCCCGTCCCTCCCCATCCCCCTCCCCAGGTCACCCTCCCCCGTTCCTCCCCCATCCTCCTCCCCAGGTCACCCTCCCCCGTTCCTCCCCCATCCCCCTCCCCAGGTCACCCTCCCCTGTTCCTCCCCCATCCCCCTCCCCAGGTCACCCTCCCCCGTTCCTCCCCATCCCCCTCCCCAGGTCACCCTCCCCCGTTCCTCCCCCATCCCCCTCCCCAGGTCACCCTCCCCCGTTCCTCCCCCATCCTCCCCCCCGCCCTCCTGCATCACCTTCACACCGTCCACCCCGTCGATGCCACGTTTGCCCTTCTCTCCCTGCGAGGCAGGAAAATGAATGCAAGGGTCAGATGCGGGTCAGACGTGCTGGCGTGGAGGCAGAACTCCCTGTCCCAGCAACCCACACTCACCTTGTAGCCCTTGGGTCCCCTGGAGCCCTGCGGGGACAGGAAGGTGGTGTCAGGGAGTGTTTGGGGCAGGGAGGGCAGAGTTGCTTAGGCCCACTCAAGGCGGGGGCTGCCCTGGACTGCAGGGGCCCCCAACCCAAGGGTGCACCATCACTCGGGTTGGGGGCCGCTTTGGAGAGGATGATTGCCCTTGGGACCCCTGCTCTGGAGAGGGTAACGCCAGTGGGACCCCAACTCTGGAGAGGGTAACCCCCGTGGGACCCCTGCTCTGGAGAAGGTAACCCCCGTGGGACCCCAACTCTGGAGAGGGTAACGCCAGTGGGACTCCCATTCTGGAGAGGGTAACACCTGTGGGACCCCCACTCTGGAGAGGGTAACACCCATGGGACCCCCCACTCTGGAGAGGGTAAAACCCTTGGGACCCCCCACTCTGGAGAGGGTAACCCCCGTGGGACCCCCACTCTGGAGAGGGTAACACCCGTGGGACCCCCCACTCTGGAGAGGGTAACCCCCGTGGGACCCCCCGCTCTGGAGAGGGTAACCCCCGTGGGACCCCCCGCTCTGGAGAGGGTAACCCCCGTGGGACCTCCCACTCTGGAGAGGGTAACCCCCGTGGGACCCCCACTCTGGAGAGGGTAACCCCCGTGGGACCCCCACTCTGGAGAGGGTAACGCCCGTGGGACCCCCCACTCTGGAGAGGGTAACGCCCGTGGGACCCCCCACTCTGGAGAGGGTAACGCCCGTGGGACCCCCCACTCTGGAGAGGGTAACGCCCGTGGGACCCCTCTCTGGGGTGGGCGGAGTGACAGGTGCCCTTGCTGGGCACCCGGGTGGCGGTCCTTGTCCGTCCTTCCAGACAGAGGGGACGGTGTGGGTGGCGGGGCGGGTCTGTGGCACGTGGTCTCCCGTTGAGGATACTGTCGTCAGCCCCGGGGATGCCCTCGCCCAGGATGGCACGTCTGCGCCCGGACGGATCAGTCCCGAGGCTGAGTCTCACTCACCTTCTCCCCGCGGCTCCCTTTTTCTCCCTACACACCCAGTGGAAGAGGAAGAGGAAGAGGAAGAGGAAGAGGAAGAAGGAGGCATCGTTAGTGCTGTTCAGGGCTGAGGGCGCCGCTGGGCTTGGGTCAGGAAAGGGGGGCACACACCTTCATCCCCTGGTATCCAACAGGTCCGAGGTCCCCGGGTCTTCCCTGGAGCATAGGAGGAGATGGTGAGACCCCCTGGAGGGGTCGGGCCTGTCCCACCCAGCCCCACACCCCTCCCTCCAGCGCCCTGTCAGCCTGAGACACAGCAGCCCTGCGGCTCGGCCTGTGGAGTAGGGGGTCTCCGAGGCGGCGCTGTGGGCGAGCGGAGGTCTGTGGATGGGATCTGGGCCAAGGAGCCCCCGAAGAGGCTGGAAATGGTGCCACCCTGACCACCTCGGCACCTCCCACCCGGCACCTCCCCCCCGCACCTCCCTGGCAGGCGGGCTCGGGGGCCTCCTGGGGTGCTGTGTGGAAGGATGGCTGGGTTGGGCACCCCCAGGCTCTCTCCCACCCATGAGAAACATGCAGTGTGACTTTGGCCCTCAGAACCCTGCCCCTCTTCCGGAAGCTTCTGAGGTCGAATCCTTCCCCCCACATCCAGCTTCTTAGCACCCCCACCCACAGTCAGGCACTCACAGGATCTCCAGCTTCTCCCTTCTCTCCGGGCAGCCCCGGTTTGCCTCGCTCTCCCTGGAACACAAAACAGGTCAAGGCTGAGAGCAGTCCCATTTCTTTCTCAGAAGCTGGCTCTTGAAACAGGTTTTTAAAAAGGCGCTTCATCCAGCCTTCAGGGGTCCCAGGGCTTCCAGGCGGCTTCCCCGCCACTCCTGGTCACCCTGGGTCTGGGAGTTCCACCCCGCACGCCGGCCCCCACCTCCGTTCCTGTCTGTGCAGCTTTGCTGACCCCCAGGCGCAGAAGCCCCCCAGGGTCACTGCTTGACCCTGGACGTGGCCATGGGACTCAGGGGCCCACAGCTGCTGGGTCTGATGATTTTTAGGAGAAGCCAGAAACCTGAGGTCCCTGACCTGCCTCACGGCAAGTTGTAAATATCAACAGTGAATTCAAATGTTCAAGGTCGTCCTGTGTGAGCCCCACACAACCAGGGACCCCACATTCTCACCTTCTGAACCCCAGAAAGGTCCTTCTCCTGAGCAGAGTGCGGCTGAGGGCAGGGTGGGCAGAGACGCCCTCAGAAGCCCCCAAAAGCCCCCAGCACGCCCGCGGCAGCCAATACCCTGTACAGGCCGGGATCTGCAGCCTGCACCCTCCCGCTGGACTCGGGGGTCCAGGAGGCTTCGGTCCTGCCACTCCCAGGCCCCAAGCTGCAGGGACGCCCCCACGCAGGAGGTGCAGGAGCTACCACTCACCTCGAAGCCGGGGTCGCCCCGGGGCCCTGGAGGTCCTCTTGCAGGCTGCAAGGCAGAGGAGACGATCAGCCTGGACCCCAGACTCAGCTTCCCAGGCTGCAGGGCGTGGGGTCAGGGCGGCCGTACTCACCTGGCACTCGAAGGAGCAGCACTGTGGGGGGAAGGGTGGAGACAGGTCAGTGGGAAAGGCACGGACACGTGGCTGGGACACGCAGGGGGCCACACGTCCCAGTCCACTGGGGGACACACAGGCAGACAGACACACAAGGGGACAAGTGACCCAGGCACGGGGTGGGCACGCAGGGGGCCACACGTCCCAGCACACGGGTGGACACATAGGCGGACATGTGACCAGAAAACATGGGTGGACGTGTGGGGGGACATCAGGGGGACATGCATCCCGGCACACGGGCGGACACACAGGGGACACGCGTCCTGGACACACGGACGGACGTGTGGGTGGACATGTGTGCAGACTCATGGCTGGGAGTTGGCTGGGGAGGCTCTTACCACTTGCTCCACGTTATTTTTCTGTAAAGAGAAAGGGAAACATGGATTTACTTTCCACCTGGGTCCCCCATGGGCCTCCCCGGCTCCCGGGCGGGGGCCTCACGATCATGTCCACGATGGTGTCGATGGTCTGGCTGATGGCCTCCTCTGCATCGCGGCTCTGTCCCCAGTCAGCCGCTGTGAAATTGCGCCGGTACGTGTGGTCCGTGGCAATGATGCTGAGGCGGGGCTCCTGGGGGCAACGTGCAGAGTGCGCTGAGCAGGCCTGGACCCCTGACGGCCAGGACCGAGTCCCACAGGGCCAGAGGGGAGCCTGGGCCAGGGTGCTCCGGCTCTCGGCAGGAGGGGCTGGCCTCTCAGGAGCAAGGGCGGCCGGCTGCAGGGCCCACACCCTCCTGGGGACAAAAAGGTGGTCCCGGCTGCCTGGAGTGGGGGGCTTGCAGCCGCCACTCCGTGAGCTTGGGGGAATCTGCGGAGAGGGTGGGGCCTACCAGGTGGTCGGGCGTGATGGCCACTGAGAAGACTTTGATGCCCAGGTGCTTGGCCTCGTTTACAGCATCCTCCAGTCCCCCGCACGGCTCCTTGTAGCCCTCCAGCGGGTGCCCGTCGGTCACCACAATCAGGTACTTGTTCTCCTTCAGGTGGGAGCCCCTGGAAGGGACAGGGCAGTGTGAGACTCAGGAACAGGTGACGGGTGGGGGAGCTGGAGGGAGACCCAAGCCCTCTGGGGGTGCTGGTCCCTGTCTCATCTGAGGAGCTGTTTCTCTGCCGACACTGCTATAGGTGGGCTCACTGAAAAGAACATCACTAAACAGCTTTGGAAAATTTACGCCCTCCTGGGACAGGTGCACATGACTCCAAAGGAGGCTCGGTGCCTGGGGTGCCCTGAGCACAAAACCACTGCCCGGGTGGGTGCTGAGGGGGCAGGGAGCGTGCCCGTCCCTGGGTGGGTGCTGAGGGGGCAGGGAGCGTGCCCGTCCCTGGGTGGGTGCTGAGGGGGCAGGGAGCGTGCCCATCCCTGGGTGGGTGCTGAGGGGGCAGGGAGCGTGCCCGTCCCTGGGTGGGTGCTGAGGGGGCAGGGAGTGTGCCCGTCCCTGAGACGCCTGCCTCGTTTCACCTGCAAGCTGCCTAAACTCAAGGCAGCTTGGCCATTCGGGGCTTTTGCAGGAAATCGGCATGTGGAGCAAGAGCAACCCCAGAGGGCTCCGAATGCAGCCCCGGAAAGGGAAGCGGGCGAGGAAGGAGCGAGGCAGCGTTGGGTGGTCAGACAAGCTCTGGGGATGCGGTGTCTGGGCCAGGAGGGCCAGCTCATTTACGCTGTCGTGTCTGTCTGTGGCTTCCACATGGGGCTGCATGCACCCGCTGCACATGGCACGAGGCCTGGCTCCCCTGGTGACTCCAAGCTTGGCACCAGCTTGGGGGAAGGTGGGCACAGCCCTTGGAAAGGGGGTGCCCGGCCCACGCCGGTAGGGTGGCCTCTGAGACCAACCTCAGAGAAACCGTCCTCACTGGATGGGGCAGACGTGGAACCCCCACTTGGTCCTGCGGCCTCGGGAGGGGCTGGGTGTGGGGAGGCCACGTTCCCCTCTGGAGACCCCGGGGCTGCGGCCCCGACATCCCACAGCTGGATGCCGCGATGAGAGGAAACCCCTCCGTCCAGAAAAACCCCGAGAGCAGGAGAAATTCAGCCCGTGCTTCTGGGTACTGGGACCTCGTTTCAGTGCTCCTAGCCCTGCTTGGTGCTGATGCTGTGGGGAAGGCCACCGTCGCCCTGTCTGTCTGTCTCCCCGTCCCTCTGTTTCTGTCTCTCTGTCTCTGTTTCTGCCTCTCTGTCTGTGTCCCTGTCTGTCTGTCTGTCTCTCTCCGTCTGTCTCTCTTTCTTGCCCACAAAGTGGGTCAGGGAGGCCGTGCAGCCTCCCAGAGGACACGGAGGCTGCGGCTGAATCCCCGGCCCAGGCCGCGTCCCCACGTGAGAGCGGCGTGGGCAGGAGCCGGGGCCACTCACCCCACGAGGAGCTGCTCCAGCCCCTTCTTGATGGCACAGTCGGTGTAGGTGCCCTTCCCGAAGTACTTGACGGCATCCACGCTGCTCTTGAGGGCGTCACGGCCGCCGGGCATGCGCGTGAGGCCCTGGATGATCTCCACCTCGTCACTGTAGTGCAGCGCGCCCGCGTTCCACACCAGGTTCCGGTCACAGCGGTAGTACCTGCCAGGCGTGGGTGCGGCGGGCATGAGGCGGGAGGCCCCTCGTGCCATCACCACCTGTCCCAGGGCACGCTGTCACCGGATGGACAGGCTGCCCACCCTGGCTGTGGCTGACCCACTGCTGGACTTGCCCTGCGGGCCTGAGGCTGGCCCTCCTGGGAGGCTGGGCAGGTGGGTGTGGCCAGCAAGTGGCCTGCGCCCCAATCCCTGGGGCCTTCAGACCAGGAGCCCTGAGTGTGTGGCCCCGCTGGGGCGGGGTCCTGGGGCCTGCAGTGGGCAGCATGGCAGTGGGGGAGGGGGCGCCCAGGTGGGTTTGAGCAGCCCCCTCTGCCCCCTCTCTGTCCTCTGTCCCCGTGGGAGCCTCTGTTCCCGCATTTCAGCCTCTGTCACCTCGGCCCCACTGACCAGGTGCCACTACCAGCAGGCCCATCTCAAACCAGCTCACTCTGGAGGTGCCGGGAGGCGCTCTGGCCAGGGCAACGCTTTTCCTCTTTAGAGGGGAGGTTGAAGCCAACACCACCAGGGTCCCCTGGGTCCCCCAAGAGGCCCAGAAGAGTGGGTTGCCTCCACCCCAACCACCCACGCACCCATGCAGCAGACAGAGTCAGAAGGAGTGACTGAGGCTCCTGTGGGAATGCCAGTGGCAGCAACATGGGCACGACTGACCCCCCACTCCACAGGTGGGAAACTGAGGCATGGGGCGCCTGACTAAAGGCAGTGAGGGCACCTCGGGGGATGCTGGGCCATGTGGCTGCCCCTCCCTGGTGCCGCCACAGCTGCCCCCACCTCCCAGGGCTGGACATTTCCACTATACTCAGGGTTTCCGGTCCCAGTGGCTCCTCCTGGGCACAGAGGGGGCTGAGGGTCCACCCTGGTGTTACCGGTGGCCTCTGACTTGGCCCCTTCTGGTGCGGGGGGCTCCTGCCGGGGCCAGTCAGGGTTGGGGAAGACTAGGGGTCTTTCGCTGGCTGTGCTGTGTGTCCCCATCACCAGGGCCCATCATGTGGGGGAGGCCTGTTCTCCATGCCCCGCCCCCACCACCCTGTGCCCCCACAGTAGGGACCCCCCTCTCTATGTCCCCCGCCTGTCCTTGGCCACAAGCGTGGACGTAGGAACGAGGAGCAGAGTGTGCCATGTCCCAAGTGCAGAACCAAGGCTGGGGCCCCCGGGGTTCAGAGTGACGCCCTCCTGGCCCGAGTCTGGGACCTTCAGAACACAGGGTCCAGGGCCCATGGAGGCTCCCGCTGTCCATGGGATGACCAGGGTTCAGGTGGTGAGGGCGAGGCTCCCGGGGCCAGGCAGGACTGCACGGCTGGGCCAGTGCCCTGAGCCTTCCCGGTCGGCCTGTGGGCCCTCTGTTCCGGAAGCCCAGCCTCTCTGTCACCTTGGCCCCTCTGGCCAGGTGCCACCCGCCTCGAGCAGGCCCATCTCAAACCAGCTCACTCTGGAGGCCCCGGGAGGGGCTCTGGCCAGGGCAGCGCTCGCCCTTCTTAGAGCGGAGGTTGAGGCCAACGTCACCCATGGTCCCCTGGTCCCCCCTCCAAGGGCCCAAAAGCACAGGAGGAAGCTCGAGGCCCATCCCCTACCTATCTCTCAGGTTGTCGATGAAGCGCTTGGTGAAGGACTTGACCTTGTCCACCAGGGCCCCGTAGGGCTTCAGCCTCAGGGCAACGCTCTCAGACGTGTCCAGCACAAAGAACAGGTCCACAGGGCAGTCTGGCCAGAGACAGGGGAGAGGGGCCTTTGCACCTCGGCCCATTCCCGGAGCCTCTGCGGGGCCCGCTCTCTCGGCCTGCACTCCCGCCCACCCTCAGCGCAGAGCCCCAGGCCTGGAGAGGCTCCTCTGGGAAAAGGCTGCAGGAGTCTCCGACAGTGGGGACAGCGTGCCATGAGAGACCCCGGACGGTTCCTGCGCCCCGAGGGGAGTCAGAGCCCTTCACGGGCTCCCCCAAAGGGCAGGGCATCCCTACAGGGACTGGACAAATGAGACCTCATGTGAGGCCTCTCGCTGGATTTAGAACTCGCAGTGGCACGACTTATTCTAGAACAGGGGCCGTGGTCTGGACTCACGGCTGGGTGAGGATTCATGGCCCAGTGAGGGGTCAGGCGGATTCACAGCTGGACGGCTGGATGGCTGGATGGTGTTCCCAGTGGGGGAGCTGAGTCAGCCGGCACCAGCTCCACCTGGACGGGAGCCCCTCCCGAGCTGCCTGCCGTCCATCCCCCCTAAGAATGTGGACCCCCTAGGGGCCCCGACTGAGGCTTCGTGGGGCAGAGCCTGGTGTTGCAGCCATGCTAAGCCCTAAGCCGGGAGCGGAGCTCTGGGACTCCAGGTCCCCAGTCTGCAGTTCCATGGTCAGGAGGGACCCTGTGCATCTGGCCCGGGCCGGCAGCAAAGAGCAGGGAGTCGGGATCCCCCAGCCCCAGCCCCACTCACCTTGGAAGGCGACTGCTCTTGGGGACTCTGGCTCGTCCTGTGCGGCCGCCCAGCAGGCCTGTAGCAGCAGGGGCAGCAGAGTGCGGGCCGCCCTCATGTCTCCGGCCTGCGGTCACCACGCGGCGTGACCAGGGCAGGGTGGGTGCCGACGGCGACGGGAGTCCAGGCTGAGTTCTGCTCCCAGCCAGAGTGAGAGCGGAGGACGGGAGGGGCGGGAGGGGCGGGAGGGAGTGCGGGGCGGGGCGAGGGGAGCTGGCCCAGTGATCTCGGCCTCCCTGCTGGGCTCTCTCCCTCCAGATCCGTCTCCGCGAGGAAAAGTCAGTCTCCCGGCGGCGGCTCTGAGCCCAGGAAGGACCCCACAGGCCGGAGGAGGCCGGGTCCCTGCAGTCCTCCAGTTCCTGCGTCAGGGGGGACAGAACTGCAGCCTGGCGGATCAAAAAGTCTGAAAACCAAAGAGTTTCCTTGAAACATTGTGTGGTTGTTCCCAATCGAAACGTCTCCGCGTGGAACTCAGGCCTGCCTGGCTCCCTCTCCCCACCTACCGCCTTCTACAGGACCTCCCCACCCGCTGAAAATTCATTGCTTTATCAGATCTCCAAGTTATTTTTCATGTAAATATTCCTTCACAGTGTAGTCAAATATGTATTTGCCTAAGATATTTCAATTTGTGCTATGGGAAAGCAAAGTTGTGCATAATAGCATTGTTGTATATATGCCGTGTGTGTGTGTGTGTGTGTGTGTGTGTGTGTGTGTGTGTGTGTGTAGAAAGACAGGCCGTCCCTGATGTCACCAGGGAAGAAGGGGGGTGGGTTCCAGATGTGGCCAGACGAATCCCTGCCCCACAGAAGGTTCCAGAAGAGCCTTCCCAGAGCTGGAGCTGTTGACGCTTGTCTAAGATCAGCCTAAATGCCTTATAATTTTAAAACATACACACACTGTGCATACCAAAAACCATATTAAAGAAACATTTGAGAAAACCTTTAAAATTCATAGTGACTGTTCTTGGATTGCCTTCAGTATTTTCCCAACAAGTACTTTATAGAAGTTGTAAACAACCTGTTCTTCTTCTTCTCATCATTATTATGATTTGAGACAGGGTCTCATTCTGTCATCCAGGCTGGAATGCTGTGGCCTCACCCCAGCTCACTGCAGCCTCCCTCTCTGGGCTCAGGTGATCCGCCCACCTCAGCCTCCCGAGGAGCTGGGATCAGAGGCATGCACCACCACGCCCAGCTGATTTTTTGTGTTTTGTAGAGATGATGGTCTCATGATGTTGCCCAGGCTGGTCTCAAACTCTTGGACTCAAGTGGTGCTCCTGCCTCGGCCTCCCAAAGTGCTGGGATTACAGGCACGAGCCACCGTGCTGGCCTTGCACACCTCCTGTACCAGCAATGTTACCTGCCGCTGAGATCATCCACACTGTGGCTGTGGGGGCCGCCTGCCTGGAGGTGCTGCCCCAGCCTCTGGGCTCCTGCTGCCCCAGTCTGAGCTGTTTTATCTGCAGGGAGTGCTTGCTGATTTGGGAAAAGAAACAGGAACACTGTAAGCAAACACAGAGAGCCTTGAGAACCCCGAGAACCCTGCGCTCCCTGCACGAGGGCCCCACCACAGGTGTACGACATAGGCGGCTGACACCCGGTCTGTAAAACGGAAGAACTGCAGACCCCCCATCACACAGGACAGATGCTTGGGGCACAGCGGCTGACAGGGTGCTTAGCCTTGCAGGGGTGGTTTTCATGAGTCTGTTCACAGAATGCCATCGGCTCTGTGGGTGCCCACTCCACCAGGGGCTGCATGTGAGCTGTGGAGGTGGTGTGGCATGCCACCCACACCCTGGCTGCAGCACCCTGAGCTCCTGGGCCCTGCAATTCTCTGAGGCAGGGCGAGGGCAAGCCGTGTGAGGGGCCGGGCAGGGCCCAGAGGCGCCTCTGCTGCACGGGAGCTCTGTAATGATGGCTCAAAATAAACTTGACTTTTCCTCTTATGAAGAAGATACATGTTCGTCACAGCGCACTTTTAAAAATCGTGAAGCAACATCTGCTTTCACTACGCAGCAGGATTCAGAGCTGAAACTTTCGTATGTTTCTGCTGTGAGCATTTTTTTAGATGGAATTTTGTTCTTGTCGCCCAGGCTGGAGTGCAATGGTGCGATCTCAGTTCACTGCAGCCTCCACCTCCTGGGTTCATGCGATTCTCCTGCCTCAGCCTCCTGAGCAGCTGGGATTACAGGCGCACGCCACCACACCTGGCTAATTTTTGTATTTTCAGTAGAGACGGGGCTTCACCACGTTGGCCAGGCTGGTCTTGAACTCCTGACCTCATGATCCATCTGCCTTGTTCTCCCCAAGTGCGGGGATTGCAGGCATGAGCCACCGGGCCTGCTCTGTAACCCTTTACACACCTTCATCAGCGATCTTTTCAGGTTGTACGTGAGGCTATGACTTGGGGAGAATATGAGAAACACAGAAAGCATGAAAATAAAACATCCTGAATCCCAGTCCTGGTTGAGCTGACCACTGTCATGGGGTGGATTTCCATAACCCCCGCCCTGCCCACACCTGGGGCGCCCCTTCAGCTCCCTCCTCCTCGATCTTCTCCCTCCTTTCTCCCCCACCCCCCTTCCCCCTCCTCTCTTTTCTCCTCTCCCTCTTCTCCCACCCCCTCCTCCTCTCCCCTGCTCCTCTCCCCTGCTCCCTCTTCCTCCCTCCTCCCCCTCCCTCCTCTCTCCTGAGGTTGCCCAGGTGACTTTGACACATGTTCACCCCTAGCCCCATCCAGGCTGTCCCTGCAGGAAATCTTCTCCCATGTGCTCCCTTCCGGAGCCTGGCCTGCTTCAGGGTCCCAGGAAGCACAGAGCTGGGAAAACGCTGCCCTGGGGAGCCTCAGCTGGACTGAGGGTCTGGCCCGACAGGGCCCTGCAGGCCCACCTGTGTGTGGGGGGAGAGGTAAACGCACTGCAGAGGTGGGGAGAAGGGGGCAAGCCACAGCCCCTCCTCTGCGACCTGGGTGTCCTCTTTCTCAGGCCTCCTGGCCCTTCCGCAAATGGGGACTCTGGGCCCAGTGGGGCCCCTTGTCTGAGATCCTAGAAGCAGCTGTGGGGAGCAGGTCTTTACCCCGCTGCCCATCGTCCACAGCCCTGGGTGGGTGTGAGTCTGCAGGTGTGGGGAGGGAGAGGGTGGGAAGAGAGAGAGGAAGAAGGATGGAGAAGGGGCAGCCTGCCTGGAAGGGCATGGCCGGGTCTCTGCAGCAGCAGGACTCCTGCGGATGGACCCGCCCCTCCTCTGCTGGCAGGACCTGGCCAGGCGAGGGATGAGGAGGGAGCATGAGGGGGAAATGGAGGCGGGAAACTGCCTGCCCCCCACCCCCACCCCCACCTCCATGGAGACCCTGCGTTCAGGGGAGGGGCCTCCAGTGCCCCTCAGGGAGTCCTGGTGCTTCCAAAGTAAGCACTGTAAAAGGGGAATTATCCCGTCTTTGTCCACAACTTTGCCAGTGGAGCCTTGGTGCTGCGCTGGTGGGTGCCCTGTGTGGGTGCTAAACTGGTGGGTGCCACACGGGTGGCTGGAGGGATCCCAAGGCTGCTGGCCCCCAGCCCCGCTTCTGTCCCCTGGCCCCTGCTTTGGACCAACTGTGCCCCCATGCAGAGCTCCCAATCCCAGCCCAGGGCAGGGTCCCACATCCCCCTTCAAAAAAACCACTTTCTTCTCCCCAGGCCTCCCAGTCAGCCCCTCCCGTGACCACCGCTGGGCCAAGCTCTGCTCAGCGCCTCGGTGGCCCCCCTGCCCTACCCCGGGCACCTGAGAGGTGGGGGACCCGCTTTCTACGGGCTCCAAAAACCCAGGCCCCACCTGGGGAAACTTTCTGGACACAGAGGGCACAAGGCCCATGCAGTAGGGTGGACATGGGGAGGGCTGCAGGCCTTGGGGCCCGCCCTCCACTCCGTGCTGGCCCGGCAGGGCCCCCCTAGCTCCGATGCTGCCCACAGCTCGCTCCTGGCTGCAGGTCCATCCTCCGCCCCCAGAAAAGCCTTGGAGGAAACTCATACGGGGATTTTCCACCCCAGAAGCTCTTTTTCCACAGAAGTCTGAGTGTCTTCAGGGAGGGAGCAAGACAGCTGTGCCCGTGGGCAGGGGACAGGCCCTGTGCCCAGAGGGTGGGTGGTGCAGGGCTGTCTGTGCCCCTGTCCCCAGTGGCTGCGGGGTTTCCGGAATGCCCTCCCAGGCCTCCTCCCAGGGCGTGGTGTTGGAAGGCGGCCTCGCTGGAAACTCTTGAGGACCCAAGCCCTGCAAGCATCTGTGGAACAAAGACAATTTTTATTTCTTTCTACTGCTTCCACTACCCAGAGAATTTTCCTCCCAAATTAGAACATGATTCATCCAGGAGGACCCTGTTTCCAGGGGGTACACATGCGGTTTCCATGGTGGCCGCCCTGTACGGCCGCTGGACGTGGCACAGGGACAGACCCAAGCACACCAACCCCTGGAAGGGCAGAGTTCAAATGGGGGGGCGCGACCCTCAGCTCCTGTCCCTGCACCTGGGCACTGGCGGCCATACCCCTCCCTCTCCCACCTTTGCCGGGGGGTGAACCCGGCTCCATCCCCTCCGCCCTTTGAGGGGCCTGGGGGTCTGGCTGGCTCACGTATTCGCTGGGCACTAGGGTGGCGCCTGGCCCCAGCCTGTTTGCTGAGTGCCAATGAGTCTGCTGGCGGGGGGCAGCCTGTGGTTGGATCCCCTCGGGGCTTGGGTGGGGCCAGTCCCAGGGCCACGGGTAGGGAAGGTGCAGCCTGTCCTGGTGTCCAGTGGGGTTGCGACGCCTCAATGCTGGTCCCTCTGAGCCAGGCTCTCCCCACAGGATGTCCCTCAGGTGACCACTGGGGCCTCATTGACCATGGGCCTCAACAGTCACCAGTGAGAAGGTAGAAGACAGAAAAGCGGCCGGGGTGGGAGGCAGTGGTGCCCCAGGAGCCTGTGCCGCAGGGAAGACGTCTCAGCCACACGCAGGGCTCCCGGCAAGCGTGGGGGACCAGGGGACACTCAGCTGCAGGTGGGGCTCCTGGCAAGTGTAGGGGACCAGGGAAGACGCCTCGGCCGGCCGCAGACAGGCTCCCTCCTGGCAGGCAGCAGGAGGAGGCCTCTCACCGGTCGGGTCTGGAGGGAGCAGGCTTCCGGGGAGAGTGTGAGCAAGAGGCTGGTGGAGAGGAATACAGGTTTCCGGCCGCGTTTCCTGCAAGTGGAAAGACCTGGCCACATTGTCAAGGTGAAACTCCAGGGGCTGTTCTGTAAATTACTGGTCTGGGACAGTCCCACGGCCCGCAGGCTTCGGGGACGGGAGCTCTGTGGGCCCAGGTTTGTTCCAGGAGTGCCGCTGGGAGCCGCAGACTGTGGGTATCAGAGGGAGGGTGGACCCCGTGGTGGGAGGCACAGGGTCCCGGGGTGCCTGCCTCCCTCCCGCCTTTCCTTTAGTGGCTCCTTCTCCAGTGGCTGAGGCGTCAAACCCGCTGCGTGTAACACTCCGGAGCTCACTGGGGCCCCCTGGTGCCTCCCAGGGCCACGTGCACTGGCCTGATTTAATTTTATTCCATTGCCTGTAAGCTGAGCTTCATTTTCTGGTGAGAATCCCTCAAAGAAGCTCTGGTTCTGGGCAGTCATTTCCAAGACACACACAGACACACACACACACAAATGTCTGGATGACGCTGGAACCTCGCTGGGTGGAGAGGCCACTGCCCTGAGACCTGGGACCCAGGAGGCAAAGTGTGGGGCCCAGGGCTGCCCAGCTTCGGGGGAACATGGGGGTGGGGGCTCCCTCAGGCCATGCTAGGCTCCGGCACTGCCTCCGGAGGACCCACGAGTGAGCCCCTCTCCTAGGCTGGCATCACTCCCCATCCTGTGGCTCCCTGGCACCCATCAGGGGCTGGTCCAGTAACCCCTCCAGGGAGGGCTGGGCCTGAATAGAGGGGCAGAGACATTTCTGGGGACCTTTGCTGGCATTTGAAACCAGAGCAAAACCTTTTCCCCTGAACAGGGTGGGTCCTAATTTACAGAGCCCAGCAGGAAGGGCTGGAGACTGCAGAAAGCACCCCACCCGCCCGCAGGGTCGCCCTCGAGTCCAGGGAAGTTTCGGCTCTGGCCCAGTCTAGTCTGGGGGGCACAGCCATGAGCCTGTCTGGCCGCACACCGTGGGCTCCCGCAGCAGGCTGGCCCAGCACCGGGACGTGGACACCACAGGGACGTCCCCCATGGCCCAGGTCTCAAGGTGGCTGGGAGGCCGTGGGGCTGCAGGGGTTAACCTTTTCCGTTACCTCACGCTGGCCTCTGCCTGCGTGGAAGACGAGAACATCTGGCAGGAATACTCTGGAAAGCGTCTGAGCTGCGGGGGAGTCTGGCTGCCTTCCCAGGGCCTCTTCCTCAGAATTCAGTGGAGTGGGGGAGCCCGCAGGAGACGTGTGAACCCCAGGCGGAGGCTGCACCTGGTCCCCAGAGCCCACCCTGAAGCGACCCCAGCAGCTGGCACATTCCTGCTGACCAGAGTCACTTCCGGCGCCGGCCTACCCTGGCGGGAGACCCTGACATGTGGCGGGGGGAGCGGGCGGGGAGCAGCAGTGGGAGCCTTGGGTGAGGTCAGCGAGGATGGGGAGGGCCCCGGTGTCACTGCACGAGTGGCTCAGCTTGGACGCGGGGGCCCTGTGGGAGACCCCCCGGGGCTGGAGCCCGAATCTCCCTTCCTCCGTGCTCCCTTCACGGCTTCTGGGCCCAAAAAGTGGTGCGGGGCGGGGTGGGTTCCCCAGCACTGGGTTTCAAGCCCTTTCCCAGCCTGACGCCGAGGGTCCTGCTGGCCCTGGGCTCAGACTCCCAGTTCCCTTTTGCAGCTTGGGGCAGGGCCCAGGGGCTTCTAGGACCTGGTCTGGGAGCCCCACAGGGCCTTCCCCCCGTGGAGGGGGCTCAGCTTCGGGGCTGCCTTGGCATCGGCTCCATGGCCCCACCCGCCGGTGTGCAGTAGTTTTAATGAGGCTGGGGTGGTGGGGAAGAAAGGGTTCGGGTCCCTTACACACCAGCAGCCCACTCCGGCTGAGTCCCAGAAAGACGGGGGTCGGGGTGGGGCTCCTTCCCACTCTGCAGGGAGCCGAACACAGCTGGCCTCAGTCGAAGGTCACCCCACTCCTCAAATATCCAGAGGGTTTCCACCCAGGACCACCGAATCTGCAGGGGGCCACTCAGACCCTCTATCTCTCTGCCTGACCGCACCATGGCTTGGAGAAGCTGCTGGCATCTGCATGGTGTACCCCAGGCTGGATGTGCCAGGAAAGCTGGGGCAGTGAGAACTGGTAAGGCCCCAGCTCTGTCACCCACTAGTCGCGTGACCTCGGGCCAGGCCGCAGGCTCCCAGAAGCTCCATTTTCTCGAGTTGTCAAGAGAGTGCCTGCTCTGTCCGGGAGCTGGAGGAGGGAGTGACAGGGACAGGGCTGGGGCTCCCACGAGGTCCACAGGCCCAGGGCTCAGAGACCGGTGCAGATGGACGCCACGCACAGCCAGGGGCCGCCCACGCACAGCCGCCAGGGGCCGCCCACCCAGCCCGGCTGCCCGGCATCTGGTTTTCATTCTTCCCACATGGGAGGCACAGAGCCTGCTGCCACGTGCTTGGGTAACATCTGGGGTTCTCAGGAACACTTGCTGGGCCAATCAAACCCCAAAGAGAGTGGGCGGTGGGACGCGGCCGGTCCGTGGGAAGGGATTTCATCTCAGTCCAGGGCCTCTGGGCTTCAGGGGCACATGCCTCAGAGCCCACCTTACAGGGCTGTGGCCGGAGAGCCTGGGGTTAGGACGGGCTGGGAGCAAGGCACAGCTGTCCCGCTCTGGGCCGGGTCTGGGGTCCCGGGAGCCGGCCACAGCCAGGCAGGAGGGCCCAGAGCAAGGCCCTCCCAGGTGTGCAGCCTCTGGAGCCGACCCTCGGGAGGCAGAGACCCTTGGGTTCGGCCGGGTGACCTCCGTGGTCTGGGGCTCCTGGGCTGCAGCCACTTCCCTCCGCATACATGGGACCCCAGAAGCATCGGGATCTGAGGGCTGTTTCAGAGCTGGGGAGGAGCTGGTGCCCTTTGCCCTCAGAAGAGCAGGCTGAGGGCTCAGTGAGTGCTGGGGTGAGGACGGTGCAGGAGGTCAGCACCAGGCCAGCAGCCTCTGCCCCCCCAGGGTCAGAACCTGGGTCTGAGCTGGTCCGAGGCGGCCCTGCAGTGATAGGAGGCCTGGGGTTGGCAGAGCAGGGTGGTGGGCTCTCGAGGTGGTGGGGAGAGTTGGGGCAGGCAGTCTGGCTTTGGGACCCCAGGCCCAAGGTCACAGCAACCTGCAGCCTGCTGGGTCCTGATGCAGGAGCCATCCTCAGCCTTGCTGCTGGGTGCTCTGGGAGGGAGGCTGGGGCTGCTCAGGGTGGGGTCCATGCGGGGTGTGGGACACGTTTCCAGAGTCCCTGCTCCCCCAGCCTCCTCCCTGCCCACTGACACTCACTTCCGACAGCAGATGCCCCGGGACCCTGAGGCTGGCGAGGCTCCCACGGCCCCGTGGAGGGATGGTCAGGGGCGCCCTCTGCTGCCCACAGCTGCCAGTGCAGGACGGTCCCAGTGGTGGTGGGGTAGGGGGCAGAGCCAGTACTGTCCCCTCTCCGTGGCCTCCCCGCTGGCTCCCTGTGCCTGGGAGACTCTGGTGAGGCTTTGCTGGGGTCACTGGGTTTGCCACTCACTCTCTGTCCTGACCCTGTCCGAGGTCACTGAGGGGGTTAGTGGGACAGGGAGGCCCCCAGGCCTGCAGGGACTGGGTTGGGGCTGGAGCCTGGCCCCGAGGCTATGGATACACAGGCATCCAGGAGGTGAGAGTAGCCCTAGGCCAGGGCCACAGCCCAGCTGGGAGGCATCAGGACCTCCACGATCTTTGTTTTCAGCAGCGACCTCAGCGAGACGCAGTGCCTGCCGGAGCCCACTGCAGAGGACGGCCCAGTGACCCCTGGCCAGGCTATGCCTGGTCCCCGGAGGATCCCCTTCCCCTGACTGTGGGAACGATCTCGCCTCCTCCTAACAGAGGCGGGAATGGTGGGGGCCTCTCTTAACGCTATTCTCACACCTCTTTCGTCTCCTTTCATCTTCCTGACCTTTCCTGGCCTTGATGTTTTTGAGAGGTTTAGGCCTCATATTCTGTAAAATGTGTCTCAAGTTGGGTTTGTTGGGCCATTTCTCTTCCCCAGATCCAGGCCGTGTGTTCCGACAGGAATTCCACAGCAGCGCTTGGAGCCCTCGGGGACGGGAGTCGAGGCTGCTGCTAATTGGAGCTTCTATTTAGGGCAGCTGGAACCTGTGATCCAGGTGGCCGTCCTCAGGCTTTGGGCCCCAGCAAGCTGTACACTTAATCCTATCTTCTGAATCTCACAATTTAAGATTGACAGTGATATCTCTGTCTATCATCCACCTACTTTTGTTATTAATCGGTTGCTTTCCATCTGTCTGTCACCCCGCTGTGTACTGGGGCTGCTGTGGTGAAATACCATCCCGTGGGTGGCTTGCAGAACAGAAACTAACCTTTTCATAGTTCTGGAAGCTGGAAGTTCAAGGTCAACGTGCTGTCAGGTTGGTTTCTGGTGAGGCCTCCCGCCCTGGCTTGCGTACGGCCGCCTTCTCGTCTCCACGTGACCTCTTCTCTGTCCACCTGCAGAGAGAGAACAACCTGTGTCTTCGCCTCCTCTTAGAAGGACCCCAGTCCTGTCAAATCAGGGCCCCATCCTTATGACCCCATTTAGCCCTAATTACAGGTCCCATCTCCACACCTACTCACAGTAGGGCTAAGGGCTTCGACACACGAACGTGGGAGGCACACAGTCAGTCCACAACACACTGACCCACGTGCACCTGTGTGCCTGCTCCGCTACCTTCCCACCACTAATACCTTTCAGAGAGCGGAGACCCGGCTCCTGCCAGCCACAGTGTAATTGGCTGTCTGCCCCATCCTAGAATCCACAGAAAGCAGTTTCACGGATGCTAATCTCTACCTGTGTGAAAAGCAAACCTACTGTCTAGAGCCTAGTGATTTATATTTTAAAATTATATAATTAATTATATATATGGATATATAACTTTATAATTATAATTATAATATATTTGCTTATAATTTTGAGGGATCCTTGGCCTATGAGTATGTGGTAAAAATACTTTGTTAAAAATCTTTCTCTTTTTTTTTTTGAGACAGAGCCTCGCTCTGTTGCCCATGCTGGAGTGCAGTGGTGCTATCTCGGCTCACCACAACCTCCGCATCCTGGGTTCAAGCAATTCTCCTGCCTCAGTCTCCCAAGTACCTGGGACTACAAGCACCCGCCACCATGTCTGGCTAATTTCTGTATTTTTAGTAGAGACAGGGTTTTACCATGTTAGCCAGGATGGTCTCAAACTCCTGACCTCAGGTGATCTGCCCACCTTGGCCTCCCAAAGTGCTGGAATTACAGGTGTGAGCCACTGTGCCCAGCCTGTTAAAAAATGTCTTGCTCTCCCCTTCCCTGGCCTCCAGGATGCTTATGCTCTCCATTTGAAATGAAACGAGGTGTCGATTCCATTTTCCTTCCCCAGCCTCACTGACTTTAGTGATTATGGTTTTGGAGAAGGTAACAAGTTCTGACGTGTGGAGCCACAGAGGATGTGCTCACATGTGGCCACTCCCATCTCCCCATCCTTCTGCCCGGCTCCCATCACCTCCTGGAGGCAGCCAGCCACTCTCAATTCACGTTTCGCTTTTCTCTGTCTCCTTTTGCAAAAGTAAAATGACACATACTTATTATTTTTGTATTTCTCTTTCTTGCCCTGCGTGGCACACTTCAATCTTTTGCTCTTTGCTGTTTTCTCTTAACAGCATACATTGAAGTGTCTCCGTCCTGGGCCATAGAGGGTGTCCCATTCTCTGTGCAGCTGCGTTAGGGGACTCTGTGGAAGGACCTTGGTTTAGCCAACACGCTTCTAGGAGCACTTAATTTTTTCCAGTATTTTGCAACCACAAATTACGCTGCATCAAATGACCTTGTGCCTACAAATCTTCATATTGTTGGAGTTTTTGTTCAGTGTGAATTCATAGTGTGGAGTTGTTGGGTCACAAGGCGGTCGGTCACACATGGAGTTTCGTCAGATGAATCCACGTGGCTGTGCCAGCTCGGAGTCATCAGCCACGCGAGAGGCCACAGCCTCAGCAACACGTAAGTGTAGCAACATGTTACTGTTTTAAATTTTTGCCATTCCGAGAGATTGGAGAGGACATCCCAGTGTAGTTTTAATTTTTATTTCTCATTCTAAATGAAGTTGAACAACTTTTCACATCTTTAAAGATAATTTTTATGTATTTTGGGAGAAATGATCTGTTCATGTCTTTTGCCCATTTTTTCTATTGAGTTTTTGGTCTTTCCCCCTCGAATACTGAATTCTTTTCGTATAAGGAATATTAGCTATTTATCTGTGGCGTGCAGCACACACCTCCTCCCAGTCTCTCAGTTTTCTTTGCCTTTGTGGTGTTCTGGGCCATGCAGAATGCTATTATTTTCATGTAGTCAAATTAGTGTTTTGATTTGATTCCTAGAAAAATCTTTCCTTATACCCAGGGTATGGAGGAATTCACCCGTATTTTCTTCTAGTACTTGTTTGATTTTTCACATTCAGATCCCGAATCCAGTGGGGATATTCTTGTGCATGGTGTGAGGTGTGTGCAGGGGAAACTCTCCACGTCTGTTTTTCCTCTGCCCTCACACCACAACAACTGTCCAGCATTGTCTGCCCAGGGCTAGTTTCACCCACAAGGTAAGGGCTCCATCCCCAAGACCACTCCCTTCCTCCTGCCAGTTGCAAGTGTGTGCCTCTGGAACTTCTGGCCAACCAGGTTCAAGTTGGAGTTTGATTAATTTGCTGCAGTGGCTCACAGAACTCAGGGAAACACTTATTTACATTACCAGTTTACTATAAAGAATATTGCCAAGGATATGGAGGAAGCGATGTGGTGGGGGAGGTCTGTGGGAGGGGCCTGGAGCTTCCATGTCCTCCTTGGGCACCACAGGAACCTCCACGTGTTCTGTTCCAAAAGCTCACTGAACGCTGTTCTCTTGGTGGATTTTCATGGAAACTTCATGACATCAGCATTCTTTCCCCCAGGGTCCAGGGTGGGACCCTTTCAGGGGAGGGTCTTAAGACCCACAGTCAGCAAGGTGGGGACATCAGAGTGAAGGAAGAACAGGAGAAGGTGAGAGGCCTCCCTTCTGGCCCACTGCACCCAGTTTGTAACAAAAGACTAACGAGGGGTAAGGGAATTATGAGCCAGGAACCCTGGATGGAAACTCATTTATATATGTGATAGAACCAATGTGTACCATTCATGTGTATCGTAACACTGATATGTACCATTCACGTCTCATAACACCGATACATACCATTCGCATGCCTCATAACACCGATACGTACCATTCACCTCTCTCACAACACCGATACGTACCATTCACCTGTCTCATAACACCGATACATACCATTCACATGCCTGATAACACCGATACGTACCATTCACATGCCTCATAACACCGATACGTACCATTCACATGTATCGTAACACTGATACGTACCATTCACATGCCTGATAACACTGATACGTACCATTCACATGCCTGATAACACCGATACGTACCATTCACATGCCTGATAACACCGATACGTACCATTCACATGCCTCGTAACACCGATACGTACCATTCACATGCCTGATAACACCGATACATACCGTTCACCTGTCTCATTACACCGATACGTACCATTCACATGTCTCACAATACCGATACGTACCATTCACATGCCTCACAACACCGATACGTACCATTCACATGCCTCATAACACTGATAGGTACCGTTCACATGCCTCATAACACCGTTACGTACCGTTCACATGCCTCATAACAATGATACGTACCATTCACGTCTCATAACACCGATACATACCATTCACATGTCTCATAATACTGATACGTACCATTCACATGCCTCATAACACCGACATGTACTATTCACATGCCTCATAACACTGATATGTACCATTCACATGCCTCATAACAGCAATACATACCATTCACATGCCTCATAACACCAATATATACCAATCTAATGCCACAGAGTGGGACTCATTTTTTTCCAGATAGCTACTGAGTTGCCCCAGCACCATTTGTTAAAAAGTCCAACTTTGCTCTAATGATTTGAGATGCCATCTATATTAGTCCGTGATCACACTGCTATAAGGAAGTACCCACAACTGGGTGATTTATTTTAAAAAGAGGTTTAATTGGCTCACAGTATGCAGGCTCTGCAGGAAGCATAGCAGTTTCTGCTTCTGGGAGGCCTCAGGAGATTTACAGTCAGAGTGGAGGAGAAAGAAGACAGGCACAGCTTACATGGCTGGAGCAGGTGTGGGGAGAAGTAGGGGAGGCACCATGCTTTTAAACAACCAGATCTCATGATACTCACTCACTCACTGTCATGAGAACAGCACCGAGGGGAGGGTGCTGGCCCATTCATGAGAACACCCCCATAATCCAATCATCCCCACCAGGCTGCACCTCCAACACTGGGATCACAATTTGAGATGAGATTTGGTGAGGACACAGATCCAAACCACATCATTCTTCCCTAGCCCCTTCAAATCTCTTGTCCTTGCATTGTGAAGTACAATCATCCCTTCTCAACAGTCCCCCAAAGTCCTAACTCATTCCAGCATTAACTCAAAAGTCGGAAGTCTTATCTGAGACAGCCTTCCATCTATGAGCCTGTAAAATAAAAAACAAGTTAGTTACTTCCAAGATACAACAGGGTTAAAAGCATTGTTTAAATATTCCTATTCCAAAGGTGAAAAACAGCCAAAAGAAAGGTTACAGGGCCCTTGCAAGTCTGAAATCCAGTAGGGTAGTCATTAAGCCTTAAAATAATCTCCTTCAACTTCATGTCTCACATCCAGGGCACACTGGTGAAACAAGTGATCCCCCAAGGCCTTAAACAGCTTCACCCCTGTGACTTTGCGGGATTCAGCCCCCATAGCTGCTCTCAAGGGCTGGTGTCAAGTGCTTATGGCTTTTCCAAGCACATGGTGCATGCTGTCAGTGGATCTACCATTCTGAGGTCTGGAGAATGGTGGCCCTCTTCTCACTGCTTCACTAGGTAGTGCCCCAGTGGGGACTCTTGAGTGGGGGCTACAGCCCCACAATTACCTTCCACACTGCCCTAATAGAGGTTGTCCATCAGGCTTCACCCTTGCAGCATGCTTCTGCCTGGAGACCCCAGGCTTTTCCATACATCCTCTGAATCTAAGCAGAGGCTCCAAAGCCTCAACTCTTGCACTCTGTGCAGCTGCAGGCTTAACACCACGTGGAAGCCACCAAGAATTATGGCTTGTATTCTCTGAAGCAGCAGCCTGAGCCATACCTGGGCTCCTTTTAGCCACAGCTGGAGCTGGAGTGGCAGAGATGCAGGGAGCAGTGTCCCAAGGCAGCACAGGGAGTTGGGGCCCTGGGCCTGGTCCACGAAACCATTCTTCCCACCTAGACCTCCAGGCCTTTGATGGGAGGGGCTGCTGCAAAGGTCTCTGAAATGCCTTGGAGGCCTTCTCCCCATTGTCTTGGATGTTAGTACTTGGCTTCTCTTTACTCATGCAAATTTTTGCAGCTTGCTTGAATGCCTCCCCTGGAAATAGGCTTTTCTTTCCTACCATGTGACCAAGCAGCAAATTTTCCAAACTTTTATGTTCTGTTTCCTTTTAAATATAAATTCCAGTTTTAGGTCATTTCTTTGCTCACACAAATGAGCATAGACAGTTAGAAGCAGCCAGGCCACATCTTGAATGCTTTGCTGCTTAGAAATTTCTTCCACCAGATACCCAAAATCATCTCCCTCAAGTTCAAAATTCCACAGATCTCTAAGACAGGGGCATAATGCTGCCAGTCTCTTTGCCAAAGTATAGCACAACTTCATTCCCATCTGAGACCTTATCAGCCTGGACTTCATTGTCCATATCACTATCAGCATTTTGGTCACAACAATTTAACATGTCTCTAGGAAGTTTTAAACTTTCCCTTACCTCCCTGTCTTCTTCTGAGCCCTCTGTACTCTTCCAACTTCCACCTGCTACCCAGTTCCAAAGCTGCATCCACATTTTCATGTATCTTTAGAGCAATGCCCCACTTCTTAGTACCAATTCTCTGTGTTAGTCCATTCTCACACTGCTGTAAGGAAATTTCCATAACTGGGTAACTCATAAAGAAAAGAGGCTTAATTGGCTCACGGTTCCACAGGCTTCCTGTATAGGGAGCATAGTGGCTTCTGATTCTGGGGAGGCCTCAGGAAATATGCAATCACAGTGCAAGGCACAGGGGAAGCAAGTGCATCTTACATGGCCAGAGGAGGAGGAAGAGTGAGATGGGGGAGGCACCACACACTTTAAACAAGCAGATCTCATAACTCACTGACTCACTATCATGGATGGCGATATGAACAGTAAAGTCCAGGCTGAGGTGGTCTCAGATAAAGATGAGGAACTTCTTGGGAACCGAAGCAAAGGTAACTCTTGCTATGCTTTAGCAAAGAGACTGGTGGCATTTTGCCCCTGCCCTAGAGATCTGTGGAACTTCGAACTTGAGAGAGATGATTTAAGGTCTTTGGCAGAAGAATTTTCTAAGCAGCAAAGTGTTTGACAGATGACAGAGCATAATAGTTTGGAAAATCCTCAGCCTGACAATGGTAGAAAAGAAAAACCCATTTTCTGGGAAGAAAGTCAGGCCAGCTGCAGAAATTTGCATACATAACTTGGAGCCAAATGTTAATCATCAAGACAATGGGGAAAATATCTCCAGGACATGTCAGAGACCTTTTTGGTAGCCCCTCCCATCACAGGCCCAGAGGCCTCGGAGGGAAAAGTGCTTTCATGGGCTGAGTCCGGGATTCCCCTGCAGTGTCCAGCCTTGGGACATGGTGCCCTGAGTCCCAGCTGCTTCAGCTCCAGCCATGGCTAAAAAGGGCCAAGGAACAGCTCAGGCTGTTGCTTCAGAGGGTGCAAACCCCAAGCCTTGGCAGCTTTCACATGGTGTTGGGTGTGCAGAAGACAAGAATTAAGGTTTGGGACCCTCCAACTACATCTCAGAGGATGTATGGAAACCCCCGAATGTCCAGGCAGAGGTGTGCTGTGGGGGCAGAGCCCTCATCAAGAACCTCTGTTAGGGCAGTGCAGAAGGGAAATGCAGGGTGAGTCCCCACAGAGAGTCTCCACCGGGCACTGTCTAGTGTGAGAAGAGGGCCACCATCCTCCAGTCCCCAGCAGGGTAGATCTAGTAACAGCTTGCACCATAAACCTGGAAAAGGCACAGACAATGCCAGCCTGTGAAAGCAGCCAGGAGGGAGGCTGTGCCCTGCAAAGCCGCAGGGGTGGAGCTGCCCAAGACTGTGGAAAACTGCCTCTTTCATCAGCATGACCTGGATATGAGACCTCGAGTCAAAGGAGATTATTTTGGAACTTTAAGTTTTAATGACTGCCCTAATAGATTTGGGACTTGCCTTGTCCCAGATGAGACTTTAGACTGTGGACTTTTAAGTTAATGCTGAAATGAGTTAAGACTTTAGGGGACTAATGGGAAGGTATGACTGGTTTTGAAATGTGAGGACATGAGCAGGGCCAGGGATGGAATGACATGGTCTGGCTGTGTCCCCACCCAAATCTCATCTTGAATTGTAGCTTCCATAATCCCCATGTCACAGGAGGGACCCGGTGGGTGGTAATAGAATCATGGGTGAATGTTTCCAGTGTTGTTTTTGTGATAGTGAATAAGTCTCATGAGATCTGATGGTTTTGTAAAGGGCAGTTTCCCTGCACACATGTCTTGCCTGCCGCCATGTAAGATGTGCCCTTGCTCCTCCTTTGCCTTCCACCATGATTGTGAGGCCTCCCCAGCCATGTGGAACTGTGAGTTCATTGAATCTTTTTTCTTTAATATATTACCCAGTCTCGGGTGTGTCTTTATTAGTAGTGTGAGAACAGATGAACACAGTGGACTCTTACATAATCTCCTGAAGTATTCACTTCCAGGCCCTTAGAAAAACTGAGCTGCACATCACGTGATGGTTAGGGGAGTCTCTCTGCTGGTCATGAGAGGATACAGACTGGCACTGCCCTGTGTCTCCTGAACGAACTGCTCACAACAGGTCATGCTGGGTGGCCCTCCCAGCGCCTCCCCTGCCAGGCTTAGACTTACCATCCTGGGGAGGACAATGTGACCCACACTGGCCTTCCCTTGGAGCCTTCCTCACCCTCTGTCTTGGATGTGGCCTCAGCCATCAGTGCCAGTGTTCCTGGGATGTTTGGCAAGGACAGGCTTCTGGGTTGCACCCAGAACAAGGACCAGAACTTCAGGCGGCGTGCCTTGGACTCTGCAGCACTGCAAGTCCAGCTGGTTCCTGCACATTCCAGGCTCCCAGCACCACGCCGCTACCTAAGCAGTAGGAAGAGGTGTTGAGACCAGTCACAGAAGGAATGTCCAGAGTGCACTCTGGAAGGGCAGGGGCAGTCGGCATGGACTTTCTGGGAGAGGATTCCTGACTGCAGTGAGGGCGTGGGGTGGGCCAGAAAGGATGCATCTCCTTGTGCTGTCACAGCACAGGTGGCTTCCTGTGATTCTGAGCTTGGATGGAAACAGACTCTCAGGAGGGACTCTGTTGTTTTACTGTTTTGGGAAGTGCTGTAGTGCTCTCCTTGGCAAACTTCACTGTAACATCACTCTTCTCAACAGTGTTACACAGCCATGCTGAGCCTGGGGCCTGGAGCAGTCTCCTGCTTGGTGTAAGGTCCGTAACCCAAGTCGATGTGCGTCTGTGCAGGTTGTCATTCCGTCTGCGGTGGAGCAGCCCAGCGCACAGGTATTCTGCGTTTTACTCTCTCACTTGTTTTGGGGAACCTGTGGAGTGGAGATGTTATGAAGAGGGTGCTGTCCATGTCTGTTTCTGGTGCATACACGTTCACATTTGTCTTGACCACATGTCTGGGAGCAGAAACTACGAGGCCACAGACATGCATCCTTAGCTTCAGGAGGCTCCCACTTGTCATCCTGGCGCTATGGGAGGCCGGGGTGGGAGGATCACTTGAACCTAGGAATTGCAGTCCAATTTGGGCTACCTGCTTCTACAATAAATGGAAAAGTGAAGTAGCTGGGTGTGGTGTGTGTGTCTGCAGTCCCAGCTACTTAGGAGGCTGAGGTGGGAGAATCACTTGAGTCTAGGAGGTTGAGGGTTCAGTGAGCTACGAGAGCACCACAGCACTCCAGCCTGGGAACAGAGCAAGACCTTGGGGCGAGGGGGAAAGAAAGAAAGGAAGGAAGGAAGGAAGAAGTCAAGTGGCAATAGAACTAATTATAAAAATCAAGTGAAAAAAAAGCAATGTAATGAAATAATCACAAATTAATAAGAAAAAGGGAAATGACAAAGATACTGGCAGAAATCAGTGAAATAGAGAATAATTAATATGTGTAGTAAAAGCCAAGGATAATGTTTTGAAATGATATGATTTTGATAATATTGAGCAAAAAAGAGGAAAATATAAATAAAAATAGAGACAAAATAGAGAACCGCAGATGGAAAGGATAAAAGAAACACACTGAGCAGCCATGTTCCACAGTTGTGAATTTCAGGATCATTTCAAAGAAAAACAAAACGCCAGAGCTGGCACCAGAAGAACAGAGGGAACCGGGAGAGGCGGGTGTGCCCGTCCCAGGGTTCCCCAGGTAGACTGTACCAAACTCAAGGAACGGTTCAAGCTTAACTCAAACTGTTAAGAACGTAGAGAAGGGGCAAAAGGCTGGTATAAGCCGGATTCCAAAACCAGCTAAACATCATCTGGCCTTTTGCCTGCTCAGCTGCCGGGTACAGTTTCCAGACCAAACCGAGGGGTGGGCTCCTTACTCTCTCCGCCCAGTAACACTAGATGCAGGTGAACCAGGAGACTTTTTATTTCAGTAACCGGTTCCAGGGAGAGGGGCTGGAAATCATCACCAAACCAACTCAAAATCACGTTTTCCAGAGCTTGCATACCTTCTAAGCTATATGTCTACAAACAAGTGTGCATTCATCTAAAGACATAAGTGACTGACTTCTTCTAACTGATAAGCACGGTCTGAATCCTGAAGACCTGCCTCTGGAGCCTCGGTGAACTGACTTCGATTGAGTCCAGGTGCCGGGGTGCTACCCTTATCCGGTCTCCTGCTAAGTCACGGAAGTTTGGGGTATTTCTTCAGTCTCCAATAAAGCCTGTTTGTGGAGGCCTGGGGAGTTTCTTCAGATCCTCCATAAAACTTGTTTAATCCTAAATGAGTCCTGTTAAGAATTTCTTCCTTATTTTGTCATGTTTCCAGGCCCAGAAAAGGCCCAGGCAAAGCTCCCGGTAGGCTTTTGTTACAGTACAGCCTTTGTATAGGGCACTGGCTCTTTCAGCTTTTAATATGTAACGTCACCACTTGGCATGGGAACACTTGTGGCGGAGCCTGCGTTAGTGAGACCTGGCCTGCCACGGTGCCATTCCCAGTGTGCCTGGCACAAAACAATACAGACAGCAGCTCATGGAGGAAACTATCCTAAATAAAATATTAGCTTGCCACATCCAACAGTGCATGCTTTTAAAACTGCACATGGCCGAGCAGTGCTTGTCTGTGAGTGCGAGGCACGCACATTGTGAGAATTTCTGTTGTCTGTTCATTTCCCAGACTCAGCAGCCGTGGCACTCAGATGCTGCCGTTTTGACACAGCCCTGGGTACCCTGGGTTGCTTAATGAGAGTGTCAGATTATTTTACGATTACTGCAAGTATTACCTGAAGCCACTGGAGTCAGCCAATTCCTGCCTCGTTCCTGACAGTCGCAGACCCCACCGCTGTCTTTGAGGAAGCAGGGGGCATACAGCCTGCTGTGTCCACAGGACACCAAGGTGCAGGGATGTCTGGTGACTTGGGGACACTCATTGTAGGTGACAGAGTGTGACCCTGTGGCCCTGGGCCAGGTACCAGTGCCCGGGCTAGATAGAGACTTGGCCAGAGGCTCCCAGAAATTAACAGCCACATTTCCCAAGCCCCGGATGTGCCCCCATGGGGGCCGGGTGCCCCACTGCCCCTTGCTGGAAGCTTGCATGTGTCCTCAGCCGGAGGCCTTGGCCATGTGGTTGTGGGTGTCGCTGTGGCGCACAGTGGGGAGGGGCAGTGGGAGCTGGGCTGCTGGAGACCCAGTCAGAAGGTGCAGGATGGGAACTGCTGACCTGCAGGGTGGCCTGGCTCATGCTCGCTTGATTCCTTAGAACCAAGAATTGCCACTTCGTGGGTCTTCCTCACAGGAGAGCCCAGTGTCCCTGGTGAGGTCCACACAGGTGCTCAGTCCATGCTTTCGGCACTGCCCTGTGAGCTGCCCTGAGTGACAGGATGCCTCCAGCTCTACTTTGGGGTCCCAGTCCCTGGCTCTGAGTACCCATGCCCAGCTAGGGCTCTGGATTCTGCTATCTTCTGTCCTCCTGAGTCCTGAGGGGATGAGAGTTCTGCACACCCCCCACCCTGCTACTCCAGCACCCCCGTCTCCCTTCATCACCTGCTCTGGGCTCCCTTCCACCCCAGCTCTGGCTGCCCCTGCACCTGATGTGCTCCCCCCCCCAGTGTGCTCCCCTCCAGTGTGCTCCACCGCAGTGTGCTCCCCCCACCTGACGTGTTCCACCTGGAGTGCTTCCCATCTCGACCGGGAGTTCTTGCCCCACCTGGAGTGCCCCCCTACCTGGAGTGCCCCCCTACCTGGAGTGCCCCCCCGCCTGGAGTGCCCCCCCGCCTGGAGTGCTCCCTTGCCTGGAGTGTCCCCCTGCCTGGAGTGCCCCCCACCTGGAGTGCCCCCCCTACCTGGAGTGCCCCCTACCTGGCGTGCCCCCCCCACATGGAGTGCCCCCCTACCTGGAGTGCTCCCCTGCCTGGAGTGCTCCACTGCCTGCTGTCCTTCCTCCAGATGAGTGCAGAGCTAACTCCTCACCTTCTTAGGTCCTGCCTGGCCAGTACCTTCTAGGGGTCCTTCCACAATCACCCCATTTTGATCTCTCTCTTCTCGTGGTGTCTTATTTCTAGGGTGTCTGTCACTGTTGGTTGCACCCACGCTGTTGACTGGCCATCCCCCGTGACATGGGTGCTGCTGAGAAAGGCCTGTATCTTCCGCATCCCGGTGTCTCGGCCCCACCAGTGGGAACCTCAGCCCTAAGCCACCAGCATGTGTGCCCAGGTGCCATGCTGGGCTCACTGCTGTGGCTGGGGCCCTCCCGGGGGCAGAGGTTGGGCAAGGAGTGTGTCCAGGAGGCTGAGTCAGGGCTGGCAAATGGGCCAGGTGCCTGAGGCAGGCCAGGTGGAGTCTGAGAAACAGGGCGGCTTCCGCCTGATCAGGCAGGAAGGGGCTCCTGTGAGCGGTGTTTTGTGGCCGGCGGGGATCCTGGGGCAGGCTGTCCTGGGCCGCTAGACGCTCCCTAGGTTCTGGCCAGAGTCCCATCCTCCTGGAACTGCTGACTCTTGACAGACACCTCCTCACCAGACACAGAACCCAGCGCCTTGATCTCAGGCCCACCACCTTCTAGAAGGTCCCAAGAACACCAGGACCCAGGTGTGGAGGTGTTGCCCTCAGCCTGCAGAACTGGAACAGGAGCCTCCAGTCCTGCCCTCCCCAGTGCCTGGCTCCCTCTCCATCCTGGGCCTGGGCCCTTCGTAATCCATCACCTGGGGGCTCCCGCCATGCCCTGGGTCTGGGTCCTTCCTGATCAATCACCTGGGGGCTCCCCCTATACCCTGGGCTTGGGTTAGGCATTAATCACCCGAGGAGAGGGCTGGAGTCAACCCAGGGCTTCAGGATTGAGCAGGGGCACAGCTAGGCTCCTTAAGGTGAGCACAGGCTGCCAAGTGAGCCGTGCGGACCGTCTCCAAGTGGGTGCAGTGTGGACAGGCTCTGGGGGTCACTGGGCACGGTGGGTGGGCTCCATCCTGCAGAACCACTGGGGGTCACTGGGCACAGTGGGTGGGCTCCATCCTGCAGAAGTACTGGGGGTCACCGGCATGGTGGACGGGCTCCCTTCTGCAGAAGTGCTGGGGGTCACTGGGCACGGTGGGTGGGCTCCATCTTGCAGAAACGCTGGGGGTCACTGGGCATGGTGGACGGGCTCCCTTCTGCAGAAGCGCTGGGTCTCACTGGGCACGGTGGATGGGCTCCCTTCTGCAGAAGTGCTGGGGGTCACCGGGCACAGTGGACAGGCTCCATCTTGCAGAAGTGCTGGGGGTCACCGGGCACAGTGGACGGGCTCCATCCTGTAGAAGTGCTGGGGATCACTGGGCACGGCCTCTGGCACCCACAATGGCTATGGGGGAATAAGTCTCATGAACTAGGAACTGGCATTTTGGTGCCTGGGCAAGAATGGCATTTTTGTGTTTGTCATTTTAAGTAGTTTTGCCAAAGTACAAATGGAAGAGCTTATGCGTGTTTCGGAAGGGGAATGAGATCGCATTTGTGTGTGAGAAGAAGCCCAGGCTTATCTGATAAGCACATGGCTCAGGGCATTGTCCCCCCAGGGGCAGTGTGTGTGGGGACCTGGACACACTGGGGATGCAGAGACAATCCAGAGCCGGTGAGGAGGGGCCACGACATTTATTGAACTCAGGCGCACAGAGGGGTTCACTGGCGCGTTTGTGCTCTCCAGCCACCCTGGAAGACTCTGAGGGGACCCCAAAGGCCTCCGCAGCACGTGGCATCTCTTGAAGGCAGGGCCCCAGCAGGCTCCGCCCTCCACCCCACTCCTGGGGTCAGGGCCCCGACATCTTCCACCACCATCTTCTCCTGGCGCTCCTCACAGGTGGCAGGAGAAGCAATCCCCAATTTCAGCATACAACTTGGGGCAGAAACTTGGGCCCAGACGGCATGGGCTCTGAGGGGAAACCGAGTCGGCACGGCAGGGCTGTGGGAGAGGAGGGGTCTCGGGCAACAGTTCCGGATGGCAGAGGAGAATGGTGGACAGGGAGTGCTGTCGGGACATGGACCCAGCTCCTACGACAGACAGCTACGCTGACACCAAGGAACAATATTTCTAAAATAATTAACACTGCATGCCGGTGAATGGGCAGGCTGGAGCGTCAGTCACAAGGAACACTGAAGGGGACTGCGGAGCCTGCAGCCTCTGTGGAGAGCGGCTGTGTGCGCGGGCGTTCATCCATGGCTAGTCCTTTTGCTGATGAAGAAAACCTCTCCACTGGTATCTGTGAGGCAGGGAAGGGAGCTGTACAGTGTGAGAGCCGGGCTTGCGCTCTGGCAGGGGGTGACGTGGCGGGAGGATGCTGGGTGGTGTTAGAGCGCGCCCATCCCGGTGACCTCGGACGTCAGCCTAGAACAGACAGGCAGGAGCGGGAGAGACGGTCACAACAAACACCCTCCTCAGTGTGCAGTCGTGAGGCCGGGCTGCGAGGCCTCTGTGCTTGCTGGGACAGGTGGTGCCCGTTGGCTCAGGAGTCCTAAGCTGGAGACTGCAGCAGGGCACACAGGACTGGACCCCGGGCCTCCACCCTGCCTAGGCCCCCCAGGCCTGTCACACATCAGGAGGACCCCCCCAGGCCTGTCACAGATCAGGAGGACCCCCCCAGGCCTGCCACACGTCAGGAGGACCCAGGGCCTCCACCTTGCCCAGGCCCCCCCAGGCCTGTCACACGTCAGGAGGACCCAGGGCCTCCACCTTGCCCAGGCCCCCCCCAGGCCTGTCACACGTCAGGAGGACCCAGGGCCTCCACCTTGCCCAGGCCCCCCCAGGCCTGTCACCATGTCAAGCCACAGGGATGAAGAGAGGCCCAGCCTGACTCTGGATTGCAGCACACGCCCAGCAAGGTGCTTGTGGTAAAGTCTGGGGTGTCCTCGTGCTCTCAAGGTGGCCTCTCACCCACTCATTGGGAGTGCGGGTGGCTGAAGGGGCACCAGGATGGGGCTCCAGGGCCCGCACAGGGCTGTGTCCACCCAGAGGTCCTGCCCTGTCCCTCCCGCCAGCCCAGCGCAGACAGGAGGACGCCCCTGGGGAGGGCGGAGGGGGTGTTGCTACGTCAGAGGCCGGCAGGGGCTGGCGGTACGGCCTGCCTGGCAGGGTGGGGCACTGGTCGAGGCTGAGTGGGGCGCAGTCACAGGGCCTCAGGTGGCTCCAGACCTTCCCATGTGCAGCAGGGGCCCAGGGACTGGTCCTGCCCATCCTTACACATTTCCATGAGGAAGAAAGAGGAGGCAAAATGGCAAAGCCGCAAAACATTTATCTTTCTGGAGAGCTCTGAGTGGACAAGTCAGGCCTTCCAGGATTTTCTGCCTCAAAGAGGCAGGTGTGGCTGGCTGTCTGGGGCCACGGGAGCACCTGCCTTTCTCTCTGTCCTCTGGGATCATCAGTGGAGATGCTTCAGGTGGGAGGCTGGGGAGTGAGGCAGCCTGGCATCTGTGTGGAGGCTGGCACCGTCCCAGCCAGTCCTCGCTTTCCAGCCCGGGCAGAGCGGGCAGAGGGGCAGGCAGAGTGTGGCCCAGACTCAGCCTCCTCCCACCCCCGACCATCCAGGCAACGCAATGCTGGCTGGCACGTCTTTGTCCCAGCATTCAGAGGCCCTCGGAGCTGCTCACCTGGCGTTGATGAGATACTGGGCAAGGCTGATGTTGGCCGGGGTCCCCGTGATGGTGATCTGACGCTCTGAGGACCCTTCAGTGGCATTGGCGATTTTGATCTGAGCTCCAGACATCTGTCGAATTTCATTGATTTTGGTCCCTTGGCGTCCAATTATGCAGCCTATTAGCTAGAAACAAGGACGGGGGCATTTCTTAGAGAAGAGCCCAAGCCAGCCTCTGGAGACTGTGGGCAGTGCAGCCCGGGGGCTCCGGGCAGACTGTCAGCCATCTCTCTCAGAGCTATCCTGCTCCCCACTCCTGTGGGAGGTCCACCAAGCCAAGAGGCTGCAGTCACTCAGCCCGGGCGCTCCACACTGGTCCCCCTGGGGCCCAGGAGCGACCCACAGGCAGCAGCCAGGGCCTGTGTGGGGAGGCTCTGAAGCCAGCACGGCCCAGCGGCATCTACGCCTTCTTAGCAAGACCAGTTCTGCCCAGACAGGCAGCATCAAAAACGCTCAAGAAGTGTGTGCTTGAAGCCAGTGCAAAACTCACTGCTGCATATAACCTAGTTTTTTGCTGAACTTAGATGAAACTCTGAGGCCATTCAGGCACTTCCTTTCATTCCCATTTTGGGACCCCTGTTTAAAGATGGAACACAGGGCCTTCTGGCCAAGGGGGTCATCAAGAATGAGGGTGTTCCTTGAAGAAGCGGAGGGAGGAGGATGGGCATGAGGGGAAGCCACGAGGAGGCTCAGGGACAAATCGGGCCCCCAGAGAAGATGGCGCAGGAGCCAGTGGGGTCTCTCGATGCCCACCATCAGACGGAACAGAGACCCCACACACACCCACAGGCCACTGATGAGAACTCTGGAGCTTGGCCAGGAAAAAGAAGTGGCCAGACACGTGGCAAAGAGAGCCCCAGACTGGAAGGTGCCCGGCACGGGGGGCCAGGAGGGTGGCCGGGCACACAGATCCCAGATGGCCCTCAGGCGGATTCCCCTTCCACCTCCCATGAGGCTGCTGGGGTGTCACATGGTGACATGGAGTCCGTCCTCACTCAGTGAGATGCTGGATAAGGGCTGGGCTGGGCCGTGCAGCTGTGTGCAGGAGGGACGTCCACTTCCAAGCATGAGGGGGCTCAGCCTGTGGGGTGAGCAGCAGCTCTATGGTGGCACACAGGTGCCCTGCCAGCCAGCACCTGTCCCTGAAGAGACCTACAACATCTCAACTCTGCTCATCTTGGAGGCCATCTCTGCTGGTTACCTAGATAATGACAGCTGTCTCAGAACCATCAGTCTTTGTAGACATCTAGAGACTCCCACTCTAGAGAACACAAGGCTGCTGGAAGTCCTGTGTCTCCTGCTGCATCTCTGGGCTCCACCCACACCTCTCAGGCTCCACCCACATTTGCCAAGGCCCCACCCACAGTCCAGCCCTCTCCCTGCTCGCTCCTGTGTGTGGTTGAGTGTGCCCCTGGGGTCAGGAGGGTGGCTTCCTAACTCCTACATGGCCACATTCATCTGCCTGGCTGTATCCCCCTCCCTGGTGGCAGAGAGCTCTGGAGGGCTCATCTCTGATGTGGGCCAGGCAAGGTGGCCCCTGGAACCAGGGACAGCAGCACAGACCCCATGATGAGGGGGAACGTGGCTGACTCGGCAGCTTGACCGCAGGTCCCTGTAAGATGCTGACACCCAGGAGAGAGTGCTCCTGGGCTCTCATGCTGCCCGCTCCCTATACCCCTCCCTGGCCAGCGGCAGCCAGCTTTGCTTCATGGCACGTTCTGCACTGGAGTGCATGATGCCTGCTGACGCGCACAGCACTGAAAGCCTCATGCACAGGCACTGCTGGGTCTCTCCTTGAAGCTTGCTGGAGGAAGTATCTCCCTGCCTCTCCCACACAAAGTGCCTACCCTCTTCTCTTAACCGTCTGCTCCTGTCTTCTAACTGCCTCGCTCCAGCTGCGCCCTGGCACATGTACCCCTCCTGCCCTCACCCTGCCCTCTCCCTCTACTCCCTGTGACATGAGGCCCAGGGCACCCCTCTCTCCAGGCTCTGGAGGGCACTGCTGTTGCCACAGGCCTTTCCCCTCCTCTGCACACAGCTGTGGGGTCTGAGTGCTGATGGGACATTGTTGAGCCACCAGGGCACCCCAGCCTCACCACAGATGCCAAGGTGAACCACACTGTGACTTCTGTACTGGCACTCTCCATCGTGAGAAGGGAATGTGGGGAGGACAGACCTCCTTCACCTGCCCTGCGCTAGGCTGGCTCACTCAGTGCTGGGGAGGGTGCATGCTAGGCCGAGGCCTGCAGCCCAATGGTGCCTTCCGCCTGGCCCCACCTGCACTTGCGAACCCTGCCAGCAGTCAGCAGACTCCTCCCCACCTGCACCTGCAAACTCTGCCAGCAGTGAGCAGACTCCTGACCATCTGCACCTGCACCTGCACACCCTGCCAGCAGTGAGCAGACTCCTCTCCTCCTCCACCCTTGTGTGCCTCCATCACAAATTCAAAGAAGAACAATAGAAATATTCTGAAATAACGTGGTCCCTCCTAATCAGATGTCAATGCCAAATCCCACTGGAACTGCAGCAACACCTCCCATTGCAGCCTCTCCTCCTAGAGACCACTGTTGACACCTTACATGCCTTTCCCCAGCAGAAGGCCCAGCTGATTCTGCAGCTGAGAACCAGGGAAGGGGCATGAGCCTTGGCAGGTGGGGGCCTGTTGCTCAGGGCAAAGTGAGGGTAACCACAGGCACTAGAGCCTGCATGGCCAATAGCAAGCACTGAAGTAGGCGGTGAGGGAGGCCCATGGTGATTGTCAGGGAGCGAAAGGCCTGGGGCCCCCTGACTGGCCTGTGTCCCCAGGGGCCATGCTGGGGAGCCTGTCTCGGGCATCCCTGCTACCACATGGTGTCTTTCTACAGGCAAGCTGAGGCAGCATGATCCAATTGTGACCAAGAGACAGGTGTGGACGAGATGACAGGCAAGTTCAGAACAAGCACACACATTTTATTTCTTCCTTTTCTCCAAGAAGGTAGCAGGCAGCCAGCCAGTGAGGAACATCAGCTTTGGTGCAGCCCAGATACATTCCCCCATGAAATCTGGGGCTGGCTGTGAAAGCCCTGACCGTGCCATCAACAGCCCTTTCCATAAAGAAGCATGGAAGGCTGTGCCCAAAGTGACAGGGATAGGAGGAAGCCCCTTCCTTCTGAGAAGCAGGTCTCTTCCCTAGGAAGATCCCTAGGAGGAGGATCGCAAGTGGGTGGTGAAGAGCTGGGAAAACCAGTATCCATTTGTATGAAGGACACCCCAGGAAACAGGGTAACCAGCTCTCCAAAGATGCCTCATCCTCTTAAAGCTCATTTCCATTTTAAATGAGTGCTTGGATGAGGGCACCAAAGCTGGTGTTAGTGAACACTGATTCAGCAAGAAACGAAAAATGTCACAGGAAAAACCTGCTGGCTTTACTACCTGGAGAAGACGTAGGAGGATGCCAGAAACCACATGCTCATGGAGCCCTTGCACTGAGGGAAGGGGCAGGGAGCAAGAAGCAGAAGTCTCTTCCCTTCAACAACACAGGGACCAGGTGGCTGTGCATGCCACACCTTGGGAGATGGCTCTGTGCTGCTGCCTGTCAAGTTGGGCCAACCTCAGAAATCCTCGAGGATGCCAGAAGCCTGGACCACAATGCTGCCTGGACTGTGAGTGTCCTGAGCTTCTGTGAGCAGACATGGGGACTCTGTGCTGACCAGTGGCCAGGACAGAAGGCCTAGAGTGCACACTGCCACAAGGGACTCAAACGATGACCGCTCTTCAGGAGGGGGTCAATGGTGCTAGCCAGATGGCCTCATGGTCCTCTCCTCTGGAAACCTGCTATCTTCTGCTTCTTTTTCTCCCATTCCATTGTCCACTTCCACACACAGGACCGGTGATTTCCCTGAACTCTCAAATCTGTGCTTCCTATTGTCAGCTTGCATGAAAGGAAGGAACAGGGCTTAGACTTTCTGCCCAGCAGGTGTAAGGGGTAGAACAGTGAAGGCTCCCAAGGTCCACAGCTCTAGGGCAGAAAGGGACCCTGAACACTTGAACTGTAAATGGGGCTGCCAACTCAACAGCCCACATAGGGACTCTGCTTGCTGCTATGGCAGCTATCACTCAAGGACATGTGGCCCATGCCCTCCCTGGTCTCTCAGTTTGGGGATAAGTTAAGCATTCAGAGAATAGTCCTCCCTCTCCATAAGACCCATGCTTACTCTGGGGAGGACTGAGTGTGTTGAGGGGAGCTCGTAAGGCCACACCCTCAGGTATGTTGAAGGCATGAACAGACTGAGGGGTGCTAGAAGGAATCTAGACAAGTCGGTGATATCCAACCAACTTCAAGTCTGTTAGAGCCAACTCATGGAGAATCCCAAATTTCTTGAGGAGTTAGGGCCCATGGAGCTGATACTGAGAGTGGGTCCCCTCTAGAGCATTCCTGGGTCACCATGGTCTTCAAGGTTTGACCCTGTACCAGGGCAGTGCCTCCACAGCAACATGGGTTCCCGGTCCAACTCCCATCTAACTACTAATTAATATCTGAAGTCCCCTTTAGCCCATTGCTTATTCAGTATCTGAGGGATGTAAAAGCACATAACCTTTTACAGACATTAAATCCACTTTAAAAAGGAAAGGAGGGGAAAAAACCGATCAAACAGTGGGGTTGAGAGGGTGAAGGGATCACCCGGGGGTCTGCCCAAGGACAGCAGAGCTGACAGCCACTTTTGCCTGATGTTTCCACCTAGGGACAGGGGGTACAGGGGGCATACTCACATCATTGGGAATGGTGAGCTCGTGAGTGCTGGCTGGTGGGCTGGCGTCCAGACCTGGGCATACCAAGGGGACATGGTTAGGCTGGTGAAAGGCTGCTAACAGTCACATTCCAGTGCCTGGCCCCCACTCTCCTGGGTCAATTGAGACAGGGCTGTAGAGCTGGCCCAAGTGTGAGGGTCAGCACAGCCCAGAGGACCAGGACCCTGTGAGCTTTCAGTTCTAAACTGCAACCCAACTTCCTTGTTCCTAACTTCTCTCAAAAGAAGGAAAGAGAGACCCACGCAGGACATTTCATTTTTTCATTTTGTGTGCAGCATACTTCACTCTCCTGTCATGTTTGTATACTCTCCTGTGACACCTTGCAAAGCCACCGTGATGGGCCCCGGGTGGAAGGGTAGGGGCACTCAGCATGTCTTAGGGCCTCTGTGCAGCACCCAGGGCACAGGCCATGCTGATGACACTGATGCTGAGTGCCCATTCTCCCTTAGTTCTCAGGGCACCCCACTGGTTCTGAGGCCACAGTGCCCTACCTCCCTGCCACACCCCCTGCCCTGCTGCAGAGGACAGCAGATGGCAGAGCACACAGAGCTGTCTCTCATTCCAGTTCTGATGTAACTCTGTCTATAGGCCACTGCCCATAGCCTGGCTCAGACAGCTCAGGCCCACCAGGCAGTTCTTCCAATTTGGAGCAAAGAGAACTAATAGCATCGCTGAGCAAAAATAAAGTGCTAGGCCCAATGAAAAACTGCACATTTCTATACAGATATCTTTCTTTGTTGAAGAGTGATGACATGGGTCTAATTTATCATCAAGCCTAAGTTTTTGTATTTACAAATCTCCACTTAGTACCATCAGATAAAAGACAACCTCTCAGAGTTCAAGTCCAAGATCTGCGCTTGCCTGGAGGCTGCAAGCCATGTGAGGGCTGGCACAGAGTCCAGAGGCCTGCTTTGCTTAGTGCTCAGCATTTCTGTCTCCTGGACACATGGCGGCTCCAACCCACAAGTCTACTGCTGACACTGCTCTTCCTCTCGCAGGCCCCAAGTGGTTCCTGTGACTCAGATCCTGCAGCTCAGACTGGGCCCAGGAGACTCTGAGATCCACACCTCCTAACCACAGCCCCGGACGATGTACCTTCAGAATAGCCCAGACTGGGGAGCCTTCCGCCCAACCCCATGCTCCCCTCTGGCTGGTCCCTGCCTCTGCTATGCCTAGGCTCCAGACAGACCAGATGGGTCCCCAAAATGCACCTCAGATGGCTGTAGATACCCAATGTGCTCCTACTTCCTCGCAGTGCCTCCTGTGCCCTCTAACTTGATGTTTAAGCCACACAGGTCCTGCTTCTCCCCACTGCCTCTGCCCTGCCCCTAGTCCCTGCCAGCCACACCCTCCCTGGGCCTTGGGTGAGGCAGCCTGTCTATGATGCCACCTCTTGTCTCATTTTACGGCACTGGCATCCCCAACCAGAGGATCCTCTCACTGTGGCCAGCCAGTCTCCCTGCCAAGGAGTGACTCCACAGGGTGGATGTGGTTCTGTGGGGCCGTCCAGCACAGGAAGGCAATCAGTTAGTGCTGAATAAACCAATTCACCTCTAACTGTCTGTTATTCTTCTTTTGCATATATAAGTCTAGAATTTCTGTTCTTTACATTCATTTAATAAATATCCTTTCAAAACAACATTTGGTTATTTATCTATACATGGGTTCCTGGTCCAACTCTCATTCCACAATGGTGACATTTAAAATGTCACTGAAAGATTTCCTTGGTCCTGCCTGAGTACTAGACAGGAATTCCTGAACAAAGTAGACCTTACATGAACAGACAGTAGTGAGCTAGACCTGCTGAAGTTGGGATATTTTGATTGAAGGGAGGAAAGTAAAGGAAAACTTCCTAGGACAGCACTAAAGTTAAGCTAATAATATAAAGAAATGTCTGCATAACCAGGACATCCATCTCAGGACAGACTGGCCCAGGTATTCATCCATCTCAGGATGGCATGGCCGATGTGTTCATTCAACTCAGGATGGGATGGCTCAGGTGTCCATTCATCTTAGGACAGCATGGTCCAGGTGTTCATCCATCTCAGGATAGACTGGCCCAGGTGTTCATCCATCTCAGGAAAAACTGCCCAGGTGTTCATCCATCTCAGGACAGACTGGCCCAGATGTTCATCCATCTCAGGATGATATGGCCCAGGTGTTCATCCATCTCAGGACAGCATGGCTCAGGTGTCCATTCATCTCAAGATGGCATGTCCTAGGTGTCCATTCATCTCAGGACAGACTAGCCCAGGTGTTCATCCATCTCAGGACAGCATGGCCCAGGTGTCCATCCATCTCAAGATGGCATGTCCTAGGTGTCCATTCATCTCAGGACAGACTAGCCCAGGTGTTCATCCATCTCAGGACAGCATGGCTCAGGTGTCCATCCATCTCAAGATGGCATGTCCTAGGTGTCCATTCATCTCAGGACAGACTAGCCCAGGTGTTCATCCATCTCAGGACAGCATAGCCCAGGTGTTCATCCATCTCAGGACAGCATGGCCCAGGTGTTCATCCATCTCAGGACAGAATGACCCAGGTGTCCATCCATTTCAGGATGGCATGTCCCAGGTGTCCATTCATCTCAGGACAGACTAGCCCAGGTGTTCATCCATCTCAAGATGGCATGGCCAATGTGTTCATTCAACTCAGGACAGACTGGCCCAGGTATCCATCCATCTCAGGACAGACTGGCCCAGGTGTCCATCCATCTCAGGACGGCAAGGCTCAGGTGTTCATCTATCTCAGGACAGACTAGTCCAGGTGTCCATCCATCTCAGAATGGCATGGCCCAGGTGTTCATCCATCAGGACAGACTGGCCCAGGTGTTCATCCACCTCAGGACAGCATGGCCCAGGTATTCATCCATTTCAGGAAAGCATGGCCCAGGTGTTCATTTGTCTTAGGACAGACTGCCCAGGTATCCATCCATCTTGGGACAGATTGGTCCAGGTGTCCATCCATCTCAGCACAGACTTCCCAGGTGTCCATCCATCTCAGGACAGCATGGCCCAGATGTCCAATCCTCTCAGGACAGCATGCCAGGTGTCCATCCGTCTCAGGACAGACTGCCCAAGTGTCCATCCATCTCAGGACAGCATGGCCCAAGTGTTCATCCATCTCGGGATGGCATGGCCCAGGTGTCCATCCATCTCAGGACAGACTGCCCAAGTGTCCATCCATCTCAGGACAGCATGGCCCAAGTGTTCATCCATCTCAGGACAGACTGCCCAAGTGTCCATCCATCTCAGGACAGCATGGCCCAAGTGTTCATCCATCTCAGGATGGCATGGCCCAGGTGTTCATCCATCTCAGGATGGCATGGCCCAGGTGTCCATCCATCTCAGGACAGCATGCCAGGTGTCCATCCATCTCAGGACAGCATGGCCCAAGTGTTCATCCATCTCAGGATGGCATGGCCCAGGTGTTCATCCATCTCACGACAGACTGGCCCAGGTGTTCATCCATCTCAGGACGGCATGGCCCAGGTGTCCATCCATCTCGGGACAGCATGCCAGGTGTCCATCCATCTTGGTCCCGGTGTCCATCCATCTCAGCACAGACTTCCCAGGTGTTCATCCATCTGAGGCCAGTGTGGCTGATATGTCCCATCTACTTAAGGACAGCATAGCCCAGGGATCCATTCATTTCAGGACAGCATGGTCCAGGTGAGTCTCTTTCTTATGAAGATGATGGCATTTCAGGAACCAGGGGTAAATGAGGATGCCCCAACCCGTAGCCCAAGCCCACAGAAGTCTCCTGGCCCCAGCATTAGAGCGGCCACAAACCCCTCCCGTCGCAGGCCACTCAATTTAACCTGCCGTGGCTGGTACATGTGTGCAGCGCAGTTCACAGGGCCACGGGGAGAGGAGGGTCGTCACAGGACACCTGTCTGGCCACCAGGAAGCTGCTGTGGCACCGGCCATGTGCACACAGAGCCACGAGGAGTGACAGGTGTGTGGCATCTTCCTCACAGGCATCTGGGCACCCTCTAAGCCCCAGACAAACTGTGTCTGTTTTACCGCCTTGGGCACTGAATCTACAAATCCACGTGCTACCCCACAGTATCCGAGGAACAAACATTTCACTGCAGATCAGAAGGGGTGTGCGCAAATCCAGCTCAGACTGATCTTCCTCCTTATAGGTTTGCTCGTGGTCCTAGGAAACTACGAGCAAAAAAACTTTCCGAAGTGCACCATGGTGAGGCCTCTATTTCCTGCTCCTGCAAGGCCGTGGTGCCCTGCCCTGAGCACCTCAGGCCCAACCATTCAGCCACAGTGGCAGTGTGGCACCACCCACGCCCTTGGCAGCACCTGAGGCTGGTCCACAGCCCCCCAGAAGCTGCGAGCTGCCACAGCAGCAGGCCCGCACCCACTCCCACTGGGCTCTGCGCTGCCGCCCTGGCCTGCTCTCCTGGCATGTGGCTTTGTGTTACCTGACGACTGGCCCATCAGATTTTGAGCTTCTTCGGAGGAGTGTAAAGGCAGCTTTTCTCCTGGAGAGCAAAGAAGAGACAGGTTTAATGTTTTGCCCTCAAGGAGATAAGCAGTGTCCCTTCAACTAGGGAAGCTCAAAATATGACTGGCACATGCACCGGGGCTCTCTCCAGCCACGGCCACAGGCACGCAAGGGGAAGGGGGCTCAGCCACAGGCACGCCACGGTCTCTGAGGGGAGGGACACCCAGCTGCCAGGCACGCCACGGGGAAGGGGGCTCAGCCACAGGCATGGCGCTGCCTCTCAGGGAGGGAGGCCCAGCTGCCAGGCACGCCTAGGGGAGGGGGGCTTGCCACGGTCAGCCACTCTTGACGGCCTCATGACGGCGACTGGGTTGGGGCTGACTCGGCCACCGCTCTCCTGGGGCAGGGCTGGGTGCCACCCTGGGACATGCAGTGGCTTCCTGCGTAAGAGTACCCAAGGCTGCTGTCTGTGCTTTTGCTCCTGGAGAAAGCCTCTAGGGTGGCCCAGTGGGTGTGCTCAGCAGGAAGGGCCACCTGGGACAGCACAGGGCACTGCCCAGCAAGTGCAGACTCTCGGTGAGCAGACGTCTCTTCACAGCAAGCTACAGCAAGGCCAGCTGTTGGTGAACTGGCCCACAGTGGGAGTGAGACCCACCTCCCGCCCCCGCCCTGTCCCCGACCCCAGCCCCGGCAAGCCCGCTGCATGTGAACCCTGCACCACCGGGACTCACAACTCCAACTGTACCTGTTCCACACACTGCACTGAGTGACACAGCTCAGAAAGAGAGAGTCCCCAGGTGAGAAGAGAAGGAGGTGAGAAAAGGGCTGGGTACGTACCGGGGAAAGCGGGGTTGGTCTGTCCGAGGGGAGGAAAGGGGGTTTGCTGCATGGCCAACTGGTGGAGCTTGGTCAACTGCTGGGGTAGGAGGGACATGAGAGCTAAGAAGGTTATTGTCATTGAGTACAAGTCACACCAAATTAAAAAGGCAGTAACAGAACTTTGCACAGATAGAGAGAGAGGGCCATGCGGACACATGGCAGACGCAAGAGAAGGCAAGGACTTGGCCTGGCGAAGCCAATGGAGCCCAGGCTGTGAGCGGGCGTGGGGCCACTGCCCAGCGTTCGGAGAGCAGCACAGGGAGCTGCCGTCTTCTCTCCCTGGCTCCCTGGCAGCTCCAGCCTGGGCCAGCCGAGCCTCCCTCTCACCAGCTGGTGTGGACAGGAAGCTGGCTGGGGCCAGTGGGTCACAGAGGGCCTGGGAGAGTCTGGGAGCCACAGAGGAAGACGATCTGCGTGTCTAGGAGATTCCAGACCAAGTCACTAGTCACAAAACTCAGGCTAGCCTCTGTGGGATCCAGAGGCTCTAGTTTGCAAAGCTTGCCCTGGCCTCACCTGTGCTAGGCCTGGCCCCCTCCCCTCCCCTGCAGGGCCTCACTTTACCCAGGAGGTGACCTAGGGTTGGGGGAAGGGCTACACATCTGCCTTCTAGTCATCTCCAGGAGCATCTCGCCTCTCCTGGGATTACAGAACACGAGTGCTGGAAGGTTCTACGGAAGGCGTGAGTGAGGGACACCTCAGGCCCTCAGCTGGGAGCCGACTGTGCCCCCAGTCCCTGCAGGCTGCCCCCAGCCCTTCTCCTCCCTAGTCCCTGAGCCACAAGACTTTTCAAGGGGGCTTTGCTGCCATTTTAAAAGTTATTTTACCTGAATCTCATTTCTTAAATAAAAACTAAAAATAGCAAAAGATAACAGTAAATGTGGCAAGACAAGGCCACATTTGGGATGCTCAAAATTACATCCGCGCTTTGGAGAGCCTGGGACTGCTCAGCACACGGCACGGGGCTCCTCACACCCGGCTCTCCCAAGAGCCACAGGCCTGCCAAGGCTGGACACTGCAGAGGGTGTCCTGGGGCTCAGGAGGGCACCGGGCGAAGCTCCTCTGTGGGGTGATCAGCCCGGCAGGAAGGGAGGCGGCACATTCGGGGAGGGGCATCACCTCCCATCGTTTTCAGAACATCCAACCCAAACACATCCCCGTGTGGTGGCTGCATGTGGACTCCTGCAACCTCCAGCCAGGCAGGCAGCTTCCTCACTGCACAGGGTGTGGGGTGGCAGAAGCTGCCACAGAGGCCACCAAGGCTGGAGGTGTGTGCACTCGGAGCAGAGCTGCTGTCTGCATGCGAGAAGGCCAGATGCTGGGTGCCTGACAAGATCCCTATGCTTGCCCCCCCACCCCTGGAACCCGGGTTCCCAGACACCAGGGAGCCCAAGTCAGGAAGGCATTGACCGCGGTCCCAGCACCTTCCCAGCTCTGTGCTCCTGGGTGGGTTTGCGCTCAGCCTCCCAGGATCCCTCCAAGTTCACCCAGAGTCAAGATGAAGGCCCCTCCTCAGTACCCAGTGTACTGAGAGGATGGGGGCTGCTCCCCAGCCCCGCCCCTCCATGACCCCTGGCCTTGCCAGCTGGTGGGCAGGGCAGGCCTGGCAGGAGGGGGCCGTTTGGTGTGCTGTGGCCATCTGGCCTCTTCATGCCCCCACAGGATGGGGTCCGGTCCCCATGGCAAGCCTGTGGCCTCTGGCACACCTCCGAGTGTAGTGGAGAGCAATGAGACTGTGAGGTGTTTGGTGCCGTGGACTGACTTTGCTTCCAGAGATCTGCCACTGCAGATACAGCTGGCAAGGACTTACACAGGGGCACATCTGCAAAGCAGGCCCTGCCCAGGCCTCTCCGCCTTCCTGGCTGTCCTCTGACCCCAGGCCTGCCCAAGGAGACCTGACTGTATCCCAGACTCAGCAAGGCCACTCCTGGTGCAGCAGGAGAGCTCAGGTCAAGGGTCAGGTTCAGCTCTAAGAGTGCCCTGAAGACTGGGTGCATGTGAAGGCCACAGCAGGGGCTGGAGGGCTGGAGGTGCCCCTGCCTGGCAGGCTGCAGAGCCCAGCTGCTGGCCCTGGAAGACGACCCGGCTCCCATGTGGGTGGCATCTGTGCTGCCCCATGATGTAACGTGAACCAGCCTGCCAGGTTACCTGAGGGGATGTGTGTGCAAGCCCCTGACGAGGGTGCCAGGGAGCCTGTGGGGGAGACGCTGTCCCAAGGACACCAGCTGGTCACCTCCAGGTGAGACGCGAGGCCCTGCGGGCCAGCAGGAGAAAGCAGGTGCATCGGGGTCCTAGTGAAGGCACCCCACCTGGATGGGACACGCCAGGAAAGACCGGGGCCGCCCAGGCAGGGCAGAAGGACTGCAGGGGAGTGAGGCGCTCCCGCCGGGTTCTTACAGTCACTGGATGCTGAGTGGCACAGCCGGGATGCGCAAACCCCCGCCTTCCAGGGGCCAGGCCCAGGAGCTGCCCTATGGCCAGGGAATGCGGCACAGGGGAGGGGGTGCCCCCAGGCTCTGCAGGGGATGAAATGGCTCGAGTCGGCTCCAAGACGGCCCAGCCTGTGGCTGTGGTGATAGGAAGGCCTGGTGGCTCCAGGCCTCAGTTCCTTGAACTGTAAAGTGGGGAATGGATGTGAGTGGCAACTGTGATGTGCTACAGGTGACAACACTGTCTCCAACACATTTGGCTTTTTATGAAGAAGTGACCACACTAGCAGATGAATCTCCTTCCTCCCCACCTATAAACACAGGGGACATCACAGGGAGGCCTGGCCTGGCACAGGGCCGTGCTGGGTAGGCATCTGTGGAGAGAATGGGCGAGTGGGCGCACGAAGGCCAGGACACAGTGGTCACCCGGCTCTGCCCGGCATCCGTCTGGCCGCTGCATCTCTTTTGGACTCAATTTCCACATTTTTTAAAGGCGGGAACGGGACTAAGTCTCAAGGGGCCTTCCAAGTTTTGAGAAAACTCTGCCTGTAAAAAATGAGACTTTTGGTTCTCACCAGAACCTCCAAATCACTGAGAGGAAAAGAATAAAGACAGAAGTCAAGGGAGGAGGGGAAGAAAGTCAGACAGGCAGGCAAGAGGGCGGGAGGGGGAGGGGAGGGGAGGAGGACAGGAGGGGGAGCAGGAGCGGGGGCAGGGGAAGTGACCCATAACCTATGTCTCTCTGTAAACTGCCTTTTCCACTTCGCATTGACTCAGAATGTAACACACAGACAACTACTAAAATTACAAGCATTTGTTAAGATGCAACTCAATGAATTATTACAAAACAAACACACCTATGCAACTGTCACTCAGGCCAAGGCCACTTCCATGGTAGTTTTAACCTGTATTCACGTTTCCTCTCCAGTAAAATGTCTGTTTCTGTCCTTCGCCCATTTTTACTATTGCTTGATTTTTGCTGACTTCACGAGAGCTCCCCGGCATTTCTGATGCCAGCATTTCCGATGCCATCCTGCCTGTTATTCGTGCTGCCCACTTTTCCCCACTCGTCTATGGTGTCTTACGAGAAGCAGTATTCTAAAATTGAGTATCAGTGTTTTCCTTTATGGTCTGAGCTTATGTTTTAAGAAATCCTCCCCTGACCGAGAATACGGCATTCTTCTATATTTTCCCCTAAAACTGCTAAATTCTTCTGTCTTGTGTTGGAGTTCTTGATACATGGGAGATGGTTTTATTTATGGCAGGAAGCAAATTATGACCTGCCGTCCTGGCACTGTGGGGAGTGTCCGCCCTCTCCCAGGCTCTCGTGGGCAGCTTCGTCCCGTCCACATCTCAGGGATGGCTTTCTTCCTGTGTGGGGGGATCCTGGGCTCTCAGGTCTGAACTAGACTTTACTGGCCTCTCACTGCACCCAAACCACACAGTCTGGCATAGTCATCTCCGATGGTAACTGCCTCCTGCACACTGCCTGCGGGCCTGCCTGAGGCCGTTTTACAGCTAACTTGTTTAGATAATGCGAAGGAATACACTAAAATAAGATAAAAAGCATAGTAGTACATAACCCAGTGCTGCTGCGTTTATCAGTGCCATGAAGAATGATGAACCATGCGTGTCAGCATGTGCTGGATGGCTGGCAGCGCAGGGGCTTTGCACCAGCAGCACACACGGGGTAACATGCTGCACGGCACCTTCACACCCGCTACGACGCCACCAGGAACTTCTCAGCTCCCCACTCTCACGCGGCCACCATCGTCTGTGTGGGCTGTTGTTGCCTGAACCATCCGCGTGGTGCGTGACTGTAACTGCTTTGTGCTGAGAGAGTGTGAGCTACACCATTCTGATTTTTGAAAGATGGTGAGATGCGCTTTACGGTTTGGTATGTGATCAGGTTTTGCAAATGTCTCTGTGAATTCTATAGTGGTGCTGGGTGTAGTGTTCAACCTACATCAACTATGTCAGGATCACGGAGAATTCTGTTGATGCTTTCTTCATACTTGGCTACTTGGCCTGTCATTCATGGAAAGAGAGGTGTGCCAGTGTTCACTCTAATGTGTCAAATTCTCTGTTTTGTCAACTATTTTCTTTACATATTTTAAAGCTGTTTTAAGCATGTACAAATTCTGAATTATTGTAGCTTCTGTGAGCTGAATTTATCAACATGTAATGACTAAAGTTTTTTCTTACAGTCTTGTTTTTTCCCCTCTACTGACATTAGTATTGGTACATCAGTTTATTTCCTGCGTGTTCCTTAGCCTCTTCATTCTTTCACTTTTTTTCTGGGTCCTTATGCTTGAGGTGTGTCTCTTGAAAGGAAAACAAAAAACAAAAAAACTTGTTTTTGCTTGTTTGCTCGTCTATTTGTTCAGCTCAAAAGTACAGTCAGACAGCCTTCATCTTAATGGGAATTTCCTTTCACTTTGATCACAATCATCCCCATGTTTGGACTAATTTTAGACGTCTTGTTTTCAAATTGTCCTGCTTTTCCAGTGGTTCTTTTTTATTTCACTCCTTTTCTTCTGTTGGGTTAGCAGTTTTTCCCTCACTCATTTTAACCTGCCCTCTCACAGACGTTACATATCGGGTACCTTTGCTGTTGGTGGTCACTGGAATTTTAACGTGTGCGTTGAGAGTCTACACTCGGTGTAGACTTTACTCTCTAGTGGAATGAGAAAGTGGCCTGTGGGTGTTCCTGTCTCCTCATGTACACCCGATCTTACATGTGCTGTTTCTATCCACTCGACTCCTGTGGGTGTTCCCGTCTCCTCAAGCACACACGATCTTACATGTGCTGTTTCTATCCACTTGATTCCTGTGGGTGTTCCCGTCTCCTCATGCACACGCGATCTTACGTGTGCTGTTTCTATCCTCCTCACGCACACGCGATCTTATGTGTGCTGTTTCTATCCACTTGATTCCTGTGGGTGTTCCCGTCTCCTCATGCACACGCGATCTTACGTGTGCTGTTTCTATCCACTTGACTCCTGTGTCAATCTTGTGAATTAGGCAGGGGCATCCGTGAGTTCACAAGTGATGTTTGTTAACCAAATGTGGACCCTTTTCTTTGCATTTCCAGCCTTCCTTCTGGGATCACCCACAGGGCATCCATCAGAAGATCATTTGCTGTGGCCTCGTGGTCACATCTGTTTGTCTGCAAATGGTTACATGTAGGTCTTTGAAGGATCCTCCCTTGAGACAGAGTTTTAAGCTGACAACGATTTTCTTTGATTAAGCCCCCATCTTCTGGCGTCTGAAGTTGCTGATGAGAAGTCGACCTAATTTCTCACTGCTGTCCCTTGTCATATTCTCTCTGATTACTTTTAAGATTGATTTTGGTCTTTGGTGTTACGTCATCTTGCTTTGATATTTCTAGGATGGATTTCCCTTTGTTTATCCTGTTTGTGAATTGTTGGTGTTTCTGAATGTGAGGATGGTTTCTCTTACTAATTTTGGAAGGTTCTCCAAGTGTGTCTCTTGGAGTTTTCTCTCTCCATTCCATGTCTCCCCTGGGCTTCCAACTGGATGTGGGTTCTTCCTTCTCAGGCCTCCAGATCAGTGTTTCTCAGAACTCCACGGGCCAGTGAGTGTCCCGAGGGTCCTGTAAAAATACGAAATCTGGTTCTGAGAAGGGCAAGCGGACAGGAACGGTGTGTGAGAGCCCAGCAGAGGATGGGGTGTTCCAAGAGAGGAAAGACGGAACTCCAGCCCACAGTGCGGGCTGCCTGGGCCTCCTGGGCCTCCTGTTTCCCGAGACAAACAGCTGCAGTAGCACAGCTCTGACAGCAGGTGGGGCCCTGGGCAAGCCTCAGCACCACGTGCAGCTGCAGGGTCTTGGAAAGTGCCAGGCTTCAGAGGGAGAGAGGCTGGGGCCCTCAGCCAGGTGCCCAGGGTACATGGCATTGGCTACTCTCTCACTACAGTGCGAGGGGCCCCTCGCCCACCTCCCCACGGGGTTCCAGAGGGAGGCACGGAACAAGTGGGAGGAGAAAGCACTCTGCGGGTGCATGAGATGGTTGTGAGACCCCGTGCGTGCTCTTCATGCGTTCAGGGGAAATGTGTGGCACTGACAGCGTCCCGGGGACTGCACAGCTGGGACGAAGGACGGCACCCAGCCCAGGGTCTGGCCGTGCATCCCACCCTCCGCTCCCTCTTCCGATGACACGTTTCCGCAATTTCCCCACGACTCTTTCACTGAAGAACCAGCTTCTTAGCAGATCCTGGTGTCCATTTTGACTCCCAGCATTGCTTACATCTGCTGCTCACGTCCAGCTGCTTGGGCGGCTCTCCCATCACCGGCTGGTTAGCTCGGGCCAAGTCACCTCTCAGAGCTTCCACTTCCTTGTGTGTGGAATTGGTCCCATGGTCCTGAGATCTGCTTCACAGGGTTAGTGCAAGGCTCATCTAAAATAGCCTACATGGCAAATTCTTCATCAACTCGAACAGGTTTTTGTTTTTGTTTGCTTTCAACATCCCCTTCAAATGATGGGGATGTTAAGTAAGGGATAGATTAGGAGACTTGGAAGACTAGAAATAAAGATTCATTTATCTGAGGGTATTTTTTCTTTTTTTGAGACAAGGTCTTGCTCTGTCGCTAAGGCTGGAGTGCAGTGGTGCAATCTCTGCTCACTATAGCCTCGACCTCTGGGGCTCAGGTAACTATCCCACCTCAGCCTCTTGAGAAGCTGGGACTACAGGTGCGTGCCGCCACACCCAGCTAATTTTTGTATTTTTTGTAGAGATGAGGTTTTGCTTTTTTGTCCAAGTTGGTCTCGAGCTCCTGGGCTCAAGGAGTCCTCCTATCTTGGCCTCTCAAAGTGCTGGGACGGCAGGAGAGAGCCACTGTACCTGGCCAATGAGGGTATTTTTGAAGTTCACTAATATCTTCCAGAAAAAAACAATTCCTTTCTGGTGTAACTGCACCACTGTCATTAAAGGGGCAGAAGTGCTGGGTGAGAGAGAAGTGGTCTGTCCAGGCGTGTGCGTGTCCAGGTGCGTGCGTGTCCAGATGCATGTGTGTCCAGATGTGTGCATGCCTAGGCGTGTGTCCAGGCGTGTGTGTTCAGGTGTGTGTGTCCAGGCGTGTGCGTGTCCAGGCGTGTGTCCAGGTGTGTGCGTGTCCAGGTGTGTCCAGGTGTGTGCGTGTCCAGGTGTGTCCAGGTGTGTGCGTGTCCAGGTGCATGTGTGTCCAGATGTGTGCGTGTCCAGGCATGTGCATGCCCAGGTGTGTGTATCTAGGTGTGTGCGTGTCCAGGTGTGTCCAGGTGTGTGTCCAGATGTGTGCGTGTCCAGGCGTGTGCATGCCCAGGTGTGTGTATCTAGGTGTGTGCGTGTCCAGGTGTGTCCAGGTGTGTGTCCAAATGTGTGCGTGTCCAGGCGTGCATGCCCAGGTGTGCGTGTCCAGGTGTGTGCGTGTCCAGGTGCATGTGTGTCCAGATGTGTGCGTGTCCAGGCATGTGCATGCCCAGGTGTGTGTATCTAGGTGTGTGCGTGTCCAGGCACGTGTGTGTCCAGGCGCATGTGTGTCCAGGTGTGTGGGTGTCCAGGCACGTGCGTCCAGATGTGTGTGTTCAGGCGTGCATGTCCAGGCATGTGTGTGTCCAGGCGTGTCCAGGCGTGTGCATATCCAGGCGTGTGCGTGTCCCGGCGTGTATCTAGACGTGTGCACTCTGCTCTGCTCTCAGGAGGGCGGACGTGCTGGGTGGGAGTCAGGCAGTCTGCCCAGGTGTGCACGCTTTCTGTTCTGCTCTCAGGTCCCAGGTCTCAGGTGCTGTTTCTCTTTCTCGTTTCTGAAACTGCACTTGGCCTGGGCCAGGCAGGACACACAGAGGCACGTGGACAGTCTCCCAGGCTCCTTAGTGCCCATGCTGGAGAACCTGACCGGACCGTGGCTGAGGCCGACCCCGAAATGTCCTCTTCTGTCCTCCAAAGTCCTTCCCGCGGTCCAGCATGGCTGTGTGCCTCTTCAGAACACCTGGACGTCGACAGCACAATGCAACTCCAGGAGGGCGCAGGTAAAATGACGCCAGTGGTGTGCGCGGAGCTGGAGAAAAGCGGGTGGGCAGGTGAGTGCCAATGACTGCTTTTTGTTTGTTCGTTTTTTGAAATGGGTTCTCACTGTCGCCCAGGCTGCAATGTAGTGGCAGGATCTTGGCTCACTGCAACCTCCATGTCCCGGGCTCAGGGAATCCTTTTGCCTCAGCCTCCTGGGTAACTGGGACTACAAGCATGTGCCACCAGGTTTGCCTAAATTTTTTGTATTTTTGGTAGAGACGGGTCTCACCATGTTGCCCAGGCTTGTCTCAAACTCCTAAGCTCAAGAAATCCACCTGCCTCAGGCTCTCAAAGGGCTGGGATTACAAGCATGAGCCACCACGGCTGGCCTCAGCCACCATGTCCAGCCTGATGATTCTTAAATAAGAACAAGCTAAAAACACTTTTTAAAATTGGGCACAGAAAACACATGCATTTTTTTAGTTTTACGTAAAGAAATACTCAAACCTAAGGAGCGTATTTTCTTATGTTTGATGTTTCTTATTCATGGGCCCATACATCCAGGTAAAATATCACGTTGCTAAAAAATGACTCTAGTATCTGTATGTAAGCCACCACTGTTGTATAAATAACCTTTTATTCGATTATATTATAAATTAAAATAATATATTCTATATCATATTGATAGTCTAAGAAATTGAAGCTTTTAAAATTTCTACTGAATACCAAGCTCAGATAAAAATTGCTTTCCTGATCATTGTTACCTATGTCACCAAATGATCATTTTATTTTTGCATTTAACGAATTAAGTGATTGTCCGAGTTTTCAATGTTACATGCCTGCAAGAAAAGCACTACGGAAGCTTCCATTCTTCTATTAACAGCTGCTCTGCGAATCTCACAACACTGACGGAGACAACAGAGTGTCTTCCACAGACAGCTGTTTCACAGTAAGGAACCAAGCATCTCAGTCCACTCCTGCTGCTGGGATGAAATGCCTTGGACTGGGTAATTCACAAACAGCGTAAATGCATGGCTCACAGTGATGGGGGCTGGAAACTGAGATCAAAGTGCTGGCTGGTTTGCTGTCTGGGAAGGACCCCGTCTCTGCTTTCAACATGGTGCCTGAACATTCTGTCCTCACATGGCAGGAGGGGTGGGGGGGAGGCCACTCCCTGAAGCCCCCGTTACAGGGACACCAACTCAGTTCACAAGGGTGGAGCCCTCATGAATATGCCCAGCCCCGGGAGCCCCACCCTCTAATACCATCACCTTGGTGATGCGGTTCCAACACGGAAAGTGGAGGAACAGACGCATTTAAACCAGGTATCTTAAATCACTACTGTGTGCACAGAGGCAGTTCTCCAACAGCTAGTTATACATTCGTTTAAGCTAATTTGAAACAATCTGCAAAACTACCCATTTATGGGTATGCTGAAAAAGTCACGTGGGAAAGCAAAGCCACCAATCCATGTAAAAGTCAATACCCACACCCATCACACGTGCGCTCCCACGCATGTGCACACGGAGACACAGCCTCTGGGAATTTCAGACCAATAAGCACTCCGACTCAGACAGGTGCTCAGCCAAAGGCAGCAGTGGGAACTTTAGGCTCTGTGGTCACAGGAAACCCATGTGTCACCAGAAGGTCCCTGCAGGTCTGAATATACAACTTTAGGGCTACAGCGCGGGGTAAAGACAAACCTTCCCTCTACCACAAGGGCCACACACTGCCTTTCCTTCAGGTTCCAGAGCTTGGCAAAGTCAAGTGACCCCCCTTTAGAACCTGCCTCTGCACACACATGCATCCCTAGATGTGCATGGCCACCTGTCCTGAGTCTGAAACAGACCTGGGCCAGCTCAGAAAGTCAGCTCTGACTCCCCTGGCTTCCATTGCCATTTTCCTTCACATAGGCTTTCTGTTAGGAGGCATCACAACAGCCCCTGCGCCCCTGCTGCACACATGCACGGGGACACTCACACGCGCACACACACATGCACACACACGCCTCTGCTTCTGCCTAGCACTGCGGCTGGGTGCAGGCTGGGGCAGCCCCAACAGTGCCTTCCAGTGAGTGATGGCCACAGCCCGGCTTCCTGGTGGGTTCAGGCACTGGTGTGTACAGCTGACTCCAGGATGAGACGGCCTTGATGTAGCTACAGCAGCATCGCCAAAGGTCTAAAGCCAGGAGCTACTAAACATGGCCTCGCGGGCAGAGGGGAAAGGCTTTTCTTAATCAGCGTTTCTCTACCATTTGATTCACTGTTGCCTCTATGAGAATTCTTTTAAATGGAATAACTATTGGTATCTCTTCACTCACAAATTTTCCTGCAATAATGTTGCATCTCTATATCAAAGACTTATTTAATGATCATTAATTCTTAAAAATGTTCCCGACCTGCCTTCTTATCTCACTCAGATGGACATCCCTGCCCCCAGCTCAGAGGCAGCAGGGTTTGCAGAAGGCCCCTGAGCAGCCCTACTCCGTCCAGCACACAGCACCTCTGGCAGTTCACAGGGAGCAGCACACGGCCCAGAACTGCGTTAGGAGGAGCAGCTGCTGAGCTGGGCAACATTCAAATGGCTTAGAGAAGAGAAAACCTCCTCAGAACCCATTCCCGGCTTGTCCCATCTGCAGACAGCACCAAGCAGCTTCCGCTGAGGCCATCTTCTGTTCTCTCTTCCTCTCCCTTCCCCTCCCCAGCGTCTGCCGTGCAGCCCTCACTCCCTGGGGGCCCTAAAGTGGTCTCCAGAGAGGACCTCTGCTCACAGGTTGCCACTTTCGTCTCTAGGCTCCCAAGGGCTCGAGCTGCACAGCCCGAGGTCCCCCTTGGACAGTTTGTCTGAGGGTATGTTCTTCCTCCAGCTCTGCAATCACACCCAGACCCAGCACAGCAGGAGACAGGGTGGGAGCCGCTGGGCCTGGAGCCACATGGGACCCAGCTCTGCACGAGAGCCAGGCATGGTGACGCCGGCGTGGCATCGCACTGACTCTGGAAGGAAGACCAAGGCCTGCCCCACTGGCTTGCCTCGGCTGGGATCTCTATGCGTAGATGGACCCTACGTTTCCATCTGGACTCTGAAAGGGGAAAGTCAATTTCACCAGGCCCTCAAATGTCCTTGGCAAAGTATCTTTGTGGCCTGTTTGATAATGTCACCCAACTTCATAGGCGCACAGGAAGTGCCACTAACCCCTGCCTGTAGGGTGAGTGTACCCTCAGCGCCCTGCACAGGACAGAACTGTCCTCAGTCCCCTCTGAGGCCCTGTGGGAGGGAGGAAAACCCGGGGCTGCGGCAGAGGGAAGACAATTTGACATCAGGCCAAGTCCTCAACACAAGCAAGATCAGTGCTAAGAGGTTAAAAGGTTATTCAAGGTCATATGGATACGACACAGGTCAGGAACGCTGAGACGTCGATTAATATTATTGAGTAATATTAATGTTAGTAGCAATTAACAGCAGCATGCAGGTAGGTAAACAACTATGAGAAGAGAAAGGAGAGAGGAAGGCAAAGTGAAGACTCACATCTGGATGGGGGATGGCGTACTGTCCCTGGATTGTGTAGGCCTAGAGAGACAGAGAGAGACCCCGTCAGACTGCGACCCGGCTGCACCTCCGCCCGTCATGGCCACCACCCTCCAGCATAACAAGGACCCTCCGGTAGAAGCTTCCCGGTACTGGGCCTCTCCACCTGTCCCCATCCCGGGACAAAGAACCAAGCCTCCCAGGGGACCAAGAGCCCAGGGGAGACTCCCCCACTTCCTCTGGGCGGGCAGAGCTGAGCTGGCCAGGTCCGTGGGTGGGAGGGCAACAGTTCAGCCATGATGCTTCCAACTCCTGTGACTACAAGTTTCTTAAAGCAAAATCATCTAAGAATGATCTGTTTGACTCCCAGTAGGAGGTCCACTGATTATTAAGGTTTTGAAAATAGAATCAGCCGTCTGGGTACTTTTGGGAAATATTTACCCCAAGAAATCCAAACAACAAAAGAAAGCTCTAAAAGGTGACAAAAGCCAGTTTGGCAAAAGCCAGTCTACATAGGAAGTGGGTCTGTGTTAGTCACAGCTTGCTGCCTTTCATGGGTGCCGTTAAGACAGGAGGGGGTGGACCTTCTGCTGTGGGGGCAGCAATGTGCACCAGCCAAGATGTCATGTGGGGCCCCCGAGGCCTCATTTTGGTTCAGTATTTCCCATGCCTTCAAAAGTGACTCCAACCTGCAGCCCCTTCCCACCCACCCTGACTCTGAAATCTGGGCAGGTGAGTGAGGCCCCATCTGCCCCACAGGTCCCATCAGCGAAGACGCTTTCAGGTGATTCCAGTGATTTCATGGCCAGACAACAAACGGATCACACAGAGTCAAGGGAGAGCAAACACGACAGCTGTCAGGATGTGGGGAGGACGGGGCTGCACCAGGCCTGTTGGTGGCCCTGGGGTGGAGGATGCGGCTACCAGCCCCTGGCTGTGTGGGCCCCACGCCACTTCCCATGAGGACCCGTGGTGTCCACGGTGACCACACGCGAGGGGTGCCTCAGGGAAGGATGCGTGTCACCTTTGTGCAGCCCAAACCCTCCCACAGGTTTTGAATCTGCCAAGAGTTTTCATCATAAGTCAATCCTGGGAGTTAAAGGCCAATTGACTTCCGGACAGTTAAAGGCCACTTGACCTCCAGCTTTGAAAGAAACCCCAGGGCTGTGAGGCCACTGTGCTGCATCGGCAGAGGAAGTAAAAGAATCTTATCAGATCGAGCAGGAACCAAGGACCCCGCTGTCCTGTACAAAGTGTCATGAGGACCGACTGTGAGTGTTTTGTAAAGGTGCTTCCAGGGACAGGCTCCAGCGTGTCAAGGAAGGCAGTGGGCCCTGGACTCATGCTGGGAGCCGCCCCTCAGCACACGGGGTCCCAGGTCAGCCCTGCCTGTCTGAGCTGAACCACAAGGGCTCAAAGCATTCTGCAACCTAGGCCACGCTGCTTTTCTGACTGTCTTCTTACTGTCGTTATGTTTTCTACCTGCTTGTCCCTTAGCAGGCTCTGCTATTTGAACCCATGAAAATGTGCTAGAAACGTGGGGGTGGCTGACAGGAGCTGCTGCTGGTGCAGAGGCCTCAGGGGAGCTGCATGGATGCTTCAGAGCACCCACAGTGGTGGGGCATCTTCTAGGCCCCTGATTTCTGCAACTGAACAGAAACACAGTGGGTGGGTCCTCCAGGTGACCTCTCTTATGTCTGTACTGGCACTCTGGGTCTGAGTCATCCAGGAGACACCAGCGGCTTGCAGGCTCAGGTCTTATTCATGCCCTCACTTCTGGGTTTGCATTTCAGCAGCTCCCCTGGGTTACCTGAGGGCAGTAACTCCCTGTGACTCTGTCCTCCACACCACCAAGGCTGACCACTGGCCAGGCCAGACTGTTCCCAGGGCCCTGGGGCCCACTTCTCAAAGGGCTGACATTTTAGCCTCAGCCTTGGGACAGCATCCACTGCAGAGCCCTTCAACTGCTGCAGTCGGGAGGGCGGGCTGCCACCCTCTATATAGGAGTTAGGGGCACGTGGCTGGCTGCCACCCTCTATATAGGAGTTAGGGGCGCATGGCTGGCAGCTGAGCAGTACACCCTCTCCCCTAGAGCGGTGACCCCACCCTCAGTGGCTTGAAGACTCCACAGATGTTTGTATAAACACACATTCCTTTTGAACAAAATCCCTCCTTTTACCACAGGGCATTATCATGGATTTGTTTAAACATCAAGGTGGAGTCCACAGAGGTTACTAACCCTGTTAATTAATCATGAATTTGGGGGGAAAGCAGTGAAATGCAGTTTTGCACAGGGACTTTTCCCACTGTATGACTCCGTGTGATCCCCGGTGACCAGAGCCCCCTGGGTTGGTGAGGTAAGGACATGTCTCATGTGCCCACAAGGCTGTGACACCAGGCAGATCCCTGGCTCATCAGGCCCAGTTTTCTGGCTGTAAAATAGGGGTGTGCCGTGTCCTGGGGCTGCTGTAAGGACTGTGTGTGCATGTGGGGGCTCCCTGACTACAGCAGGGCAGGAAGGGGCGTGTGCCAGGCTGTGGAGACAAGGCTGGTGCAGGGTCGGGGGGTGGGGGAAGGCGTGCTCTGCTTTGAGCATGCGGGACAGCCGGGCGGGATGGACACACCCCAGCCTCGCCCTCCAATGTGGGCCACAAGTGGGAGCTCTGCTAAGATTCCTCTACATCCTAAGGAAAACACCAGGAAAAGTCCTAACATTTGCCTCTTCTGTCTCCTTTCTGATGGTAAAGTAAAACCTCAGGCCCGTTCTGCCCTGCCAGGGTCACCTGTGGGGACGTCTGTCTCAACTCTCCCTTGAACAAAGACACACATCGCGGCCGACTGGACACAGAGCTCTTCCAGGCCAACCCCCGCCGGACGCCTTCCAAGTCTGTTGGCCACGGAGGGCCGCAGGAGCCCTGGGGTGGGCGGGTGCTCCCTGTGCCCTGGGCAGGGTTTGGGATCAGGTGAGGGGCTGCGGCAGGGCCCCCATCCTCTGAGCTCCTCCAGAGGTGCTGCCATTCCTGGCAGGACGTGGAGTTGGAGTGTGGAAACCAAAAGGGCCAGCTTTACAGACAGGACGTGGGGCACCTGCAAGGCCCCGGCTCAGAGCAGAGGGAGGTCCTGGCACAGCGGCGCAGATACCCACTCGCCAGGCCACGGCTCGCCAGGCCACGCGTCCTTCCTCTGTGCAGAGCTCCTCCCTCCCGCGTGTCCCGGCTACGAGCGCATCCTGGGAGCTGGGAACACGGATGTCGGGAAACGAGACCCTGGTTCTCCCGTGCTAGCTGTTTCCAGCATGAGCCGCAAAGTCACCTGGAAAGCACCTGTGTGCCGGCTATCTAAGCTTCCTAAGAGCAGCCAGTTCCCAGGCACCGGTTAGGCAGAGGCAGATCTCAGAGTGTGGTCTGCTCATCCTTCCTGCCTGGGCTGGGGAGGACACAGTTGTGTGGGGCCGTCTCTGTGGGGGATGTGCTCTGAGGGCCCTGTGCCAGCCGGTGCTGGGTGTAGGTGGGAGAGCTCTGCGTCCAGCGCGGGTGGGAGACGTGCACGTGAGAAGGCGAGAAAACCTGAGTGCACTAACGGGCAGCGGCGGGTGCTGCAGTAAAAGGCTGAGGTTGGCAGTGGAGGCCGCGAGCGGGTCGGCTCTTACCTGACCACCTGCAAAAATGACAGGGGTGGAGGCGGGCTTTGGGCGGTAGGGAATGGTGGCACCTTTCGGTGGGGACTAGGAAAAGGGACAGGAGAGGGAGAGAGAGCATTAGAGCAGCTTTGCAGCCTGGCAACGGTGAGGCGCCGGCCCATCCCACTCACCCCTGCACTGGGGAGGCTCCAGCTCACCCCACTCACTCCCCCTGCACCAGGGAGACACGCCCCAGCCCACCCCACTCACCCCCTGCACTGGGGAGGCACATCTCGGCCCGCCCTACTCACCCACCCTGCACTAGGGAGACATGCCCCAGCCCACCGCACTCACCCGCCCTGCACCAGGGAGACACGCCCCAGCCCACCCCACTCACCCCCTGCACTGGGGAGGCACATCTCGGCCCGCCCTACTCACCCACCCTGCACCAGGGAGACACGCCCCAGCCCACCGCACTCACCCGCCCTGCACCAGGGAGACACGCCCCAGCCCGCCCCACTCACCCGCCCTGCACCAGCAAGACACGTCCCATCCCACCCCACTCACCCCCTGCACCAAGAGGGCACGCCCCAGCCTGCCACACTTACCCCCTGTTCTGGGGAGGCTCCGGCCCACCCCACTCACCCCTGCACCGGCTCCACCCTCCTCAGCCTCCCCAAGTCGCAGCAGTGCTGGGGAGGGAGTAAAGAACTCCAGTTCCCACACCCTCTGAGTGGCTGTCTTACGGCCCCACCCCTCCAGACGGCTCCTTCTTTCTGAGCGCTGGGGTACAGTTTGCCACACACCGGCCTCTTGAGAGTTCCACCTGCCCTGAACATCCCTGGTGGCTCTGGGGCAGTGTGGAGGGTCAGTCCCATTGTGTGAGGCCAGTTGGGAGGGTCCCGTACACCCGAGACCCAGCTGGACAAGGGCTGGCCAGTGATCCAGAAGAGCCCTGTGGTGCTGGCCCCTCTGTGGGGCCCCTCCTGGGATGCACAGGGCCCTGAAGCCTGGGCTGCAGAGCTTCACAGGGAGCTGGGAGGCCCCTTGGAGCAGTTCTCTTGAATGCTCTGGAGAAAGGGGAGCCCTGCAGGACTCCACTGGGACCCATGTCCAAAGCACTCGGCTTGGCCCGTGGTGACAGTCAGCAGAGATCCCCATGGGAGACTTGGAAACATCACACTTCATTATTTGAAAAAGTATTTTCCAAGAGCTTATAGACTCCAAAGGGAAAATTCCACAGTTATGATGAGGTTTGCTGAAAATTCCCTTGGTTATTCTGTGGGAAACTCAGGATTAACATTTTTAGCCTGACCCTCCTCCTGGGTCAGTCCCGTGTGGCCGTCCCCTGGGCCCAGGACAGGGAAGTGGGAGTCCTAGGCCTGGGGGGCACCCCAGCTGGGGTCGGTCCAACAGGGAGAGGTGCTGGGCCCACAGAACTGTTCCTGGCAGGAGAGCCTGCCCCGCTGGGAGTTCTGGGGCCTCGGCTCACTCAGGGTCAGCTCAGTGCTCAGGGAGCGCCACTCACACTCAAAGCACCATGCTGGGGATGGGTGGTCGAACCAGCAGAGCCAGGGCCCTGGTGTGACCTCCAGTAATATGGGGAAGGGGATGCTGGGTGGGTCTGGGCTGATCCAGGCTGGCCCTGGGGTGGGAGGAATGGGAGCTGCTGCCACCACTGCCCTCCCTGGCTTCCTGGAGATGCTGGCGCCCCTGCTCAATGGGCCCCCAACGGCACCCTGGCACAGGAGCTCCTAGCTGACACTGACCTATGATTCTTGCTTCCCGTGTGGGCACAGGGCCTGCTGGCCTCCCGTGCACTGGGTGCAGGGATGCCCTGGGTGGGCAGGGCACCACTTGTGGCGATGTCTGTGCTCTGGACGGGCCCCACACAGACTCCGCGCACCCTGGGCACCCCTTTCCTCCTCAATCTTCTGCGTGTGAGGTGAGGCACGCCCACGACTCAGCCCAGAAGTCCTGCAATCAACCTGGAGGGCCTTTAAGCACTCTTGGCTTTGTTTTTCCAGCCACTCTTCAGCTGAGGGTAGGCCAGGCTGTTTCCAGGTGTGACGCAACGTCCTCCCTGGGATGATGGCGCCCGGGCCTCGGTGCTGCACAGCCAGCAGGGGTGAGGGAGGCTGCCTGGCCATCTTCGCCAGTCACATCTGCCGTGAATTCCCTGTCCCGCTCAGACCTCCTGGCCCAGGAAGGAGACAGGTGGTTTCCACGATGGCCCTGTCTGTGGGGCCGCGCTGCGCGGCACGGGGATGCAGGCAGCAGAGGCCAGGGTGGCGCTGACGACACCGAGTGTCGTTCGGAGCTGGACCTCGCCCTCCATCGGGGATGTCCCTCTTAGTTGTTCCGGTCACTGACTGCTCCTGAGCCTCGGCCACAGGGCCGCCAGGGCCCCGGAGACAGGAGGGTCAAACAGAGAGCTCAGACCAGCCTCGCACTGTCACCCTAACCGGGGAGTGGGGAAGATTTCAGAACGAGAATGTTTTGAAAAATATTTTTGACTTCACGAAATATCAAACTTCAGGAAAACAAAAACTATGCAGACATTTTTTTAAAGAGTCAAACATGGGTTCAAACCCCAAGCCGAGTACAAGAGAGGAATGAGCCGGGGCTGCAGGAGGGGCTGGAGGCTGACTCCACAGAGCTGCTAGAACCTTCCATTTGGGGCGGGCTTCTTCATTTTCGTGTCAGGAAAAGCTAGCAACGATTGATGGCTTCATGAACTCTGAGTACATTTCAGAACCTTTTCCTCCCCCGAGGCGTCTGCTCTGAGGGCCCCTCTCTGCTTCTCCGGATAAAGCTTTTGCTTGCACCTCTCTACTTCTGCGTGGGTTCTGTGAGTTCTGCCCTTGGTTCCTCCGTGGCGGTTTGATGCCTCCTTCTGCAGAACTGCAGGCGCAGAGGAGCCTCCTGCCTTTGCCTCCCTCACACACCCAGCGGCCCCCATCAAGGCCTGGCTCTGGCGGCATGAGCACCGTGTCTGCAGCTCCAACTCCGTGCAGAAGGCCCCTCAGCGGGATGATAACGCTCATCCAGCTCCGGAGAGGGGCTCCCTCCTCTCCACGTGCTCTGCCCTACATGCCGCCATGGACACTGGACCCTCAGCTAGCAGCCCCAGCACCCTCACGCGCCCACACTGGCACAAATTCTCACTCCGGCTGCCTTGGAAGCCCAGATCAGGAGCCCCCACAGCCCCAACTGTGTGAGTCCTCGGGGCGACCAGGGCGACCAAACCTTCGCCTGCAGTGCAGGAGGCAAATCTGGCACTCAGATGGTCTGGCCCCAGCGCGCAGACAGTACCTCCAGCATGACCACACAGATCTGCTTGACACACTGGATGATGGCGTCTGGGGTCCCGGAGATGGTCACCGCCCGCTCCGTGGAGTTGGGCAGCATGTCCCCAGCCACCTGCACCTGGGCACCTGTGGACTGGAGAGAGGGGACGTTGGAAGAGAGCACCAGGGTGGCAGCGCACGGGGCGGCAGCACCTCCTGAGTCTTGGCACCCACGGCAGCTCAGAGGACACGTCCTTGGAGACCTGCATATGGGCCATGAGTCCCCTCCCCTGCCCTGTCATTAGCTGCCCTGGTGCCGCCCCTGCCACCACAGCTTGGCACTCGGCCCTGCACCTTCCCTTGGGTGCACGTGGCACCTGGGTGAGGCTAGATAGGAGGCATCTAATCAGAGGTGTTTTCAGGGAGACAAACTACTCTTTTCAAATAAGTGGAATTCTCTGTCCCCTGGAGAGTTTTAGGTCACAAAGAAAGGTGGACTCTGGTTGTGGGCAAGGAATGAAGGGGGGTGGCTGCCCTGCTGCACAGGGAAAGGATTCAGTCTCTCCTTGAAACAGGACAAACATGGGAATGTGAAGTTCACACCTGCAAATTCCACCAGCTGGGTCAGGCCAATGGCTCAGGGCCGCGTCTGGGTGCCGTGGAGGCCCCTCACCAGGAGCAGATGCCACGCCCAGTGCCCAGGGCCTCCCTTGCCCATAGCCATGTGACAAGCAGGTTCCCCCCATCCCCAGCATGGCCCACAGGTGTGCAGTGGGTGAGCTGGGTCCACAGGTGGGCAGTGGGTGAGCTGGGTCCATTGGTGGGCAGTGGGTGAGCTGGGTCCATTGGTGGGCAGTGAGTAGGTGGGGCCCATAGATGGGCAGTGGGTGGATGAGCCCATAGGTGCGCAGTGGGTGGGCAGGGACCATAGTGGGCAGTGGGTGGGTGGGTCCACGGGTGGGCAGTGGGTGTGGTGGGTCCAAGGGTGGGCAGTGGGTGAGCTGGGTCCATTGGTGGGCAGTGGGTAGGTGGGACCCATAGATGGGCAGTGGGTGGATGAGTACATAGGTGGGCAGTAGGTGGGGTGGGTCCACAGGTGTGCAGTCAGCAGGTGAGGTGGGTCCACAAGTGCGGGGTCAGGGGTTGGGTCCACGGGTGCGCAGTGGGTGGGGTGGTTCCACAGGTGGACAGTGGGTGGGGTGGCTCCACAGGTAGACAGTGGGTGGGGTGGGTCCACGGGTGCACGTGGGTGGGGTGGGTCCACGGGTGGACAGTGGGTGGGGTGGGTCCACAGGTGCATGTGGGTGGGCCGGGCCCATGGGTGGACAGTGGGTGGGGTGGGTCCCTGCAGCACACTTCTGCTTGTTTATGCGTCCTGTGTTCTTGTTTTGAGCTTTGAACTGCGGGGTCTGCGTGGCCAGCACTGGGCTTGCAGACAGCAGGGATGAGGTTCAGGAAGGCTGCCTGGCCCGTGCCCACCACCCCCAGCCTGCCTAGAGGCTGTGCACCAACCCAGGCTGGGAAGGTCCTGTTACCTCCCTGATCTCTTTGATCTTGGAGCCTCCTTTGCCAATCAGGGACCCACACTGGCTGGCGGGCACCACCAGCCTCAGCGTCACTGGGGGTTTGCTGGTGGCAGGGCTGTTGCTCATGGAGTTGATGATGTCCTAGAAGGGGAGAGACAGGCATGTTGGCCGCACATCAGGCCTCATGCAGTGAGAAAGCAGGGGGAGTGCAGGGGGTACATCCTGGCTTCCCACGCTCAGAAGCCCAAAGAGCCCCTCCCGTGCATAGCCGAGGACGCAGTAGCCAGGCCGGGCCAGATAAGGGAGGACCAGGAGATGCTGCTGAGCTGGACACAGATGGCAAGGCAGGATGGTCACCGCACCGTAGTGGGGTTGGGGCAGGTCTGGCCTTGGTCGTGGAGACCTGGTGGGCAGGGATGTGGACAGAGAGGCTGAAATAGGAGTGTAGACACTGGCTCAAGGGGAGGGGAGAATGGAGGCTGGAGGCCAGCTGGGGCTGGGGCTGACAACCAGGGCCAGGTGGAGCAGGGACGTGGGGGACAGGCCATGACTGGGTGTTGAGGCCGCAGGGGCAGACAATGGCTCCTGGGTTCTGGCCTGGGGAAAGAGGTGTGTGGCTAATGTAGAAGTGAGGGGCAGGAAAGGCTGAGGTGAGGGTGGCATGTGCCCACCCTTCTGGGCAGCCTGGTGTTTGGCTCATGGTCCTGACACCAGGAGATGGAGCTGGGCTTTGGGTTCAGGCTGGCGACTCATGGGGAAGAGGGCTTCCATCAGCCACATGGGGAGTGTCCCGTTGTGGCCTGGAGCACGCTGCACAGCACAGCAGATAGCTCCACGGGGCCAGTGACAGGGCGGCTCCCCCAGAACAGCCCTCAGCTCTGGGTCCATCATGTCCAAGCTATGATTTCGGACAACACAGTTTGCTCTCCACAAAAAGTGCCCTCTTCTTACAAACAAGGCTTGGGGTCAGCGTGTGCCTGGACAGACTGCTACAGCCTACCAAGAAAATAGGATGGAGTTCCCCTTTGTCTATTTTCTGTGCTGAGAGCTTGACTTTGATCCATTCTGAGTGTTCTCTCTGGTGCTGTACCTGCTGGAGCCTGCGGAGAGGCTCTGTGTGTCAAGATGTCAGGTTGGGGACCTGAGGCACAGGCCTGGGCACTAAACGTCCTCTTCCTGCCACCCGCTCTCAGGGGCCATGTCTCAATCCCGCCTCTTTCAGGGAAACTCCTTCTTCAATGTACTCGCTGTGACCCGAATTCTGGTGCCTGGCTCTCTATGTGGCATCAATTCCCCAAGGATGATTGGGCCTTAGTGGCTGGCCAGGGGGAAACATTTTACTTTAACGAAGTTGTTCATTGAGAGACAATTTAAAAAAGAAAGATAATAAGATTGTTCAGGCCCAGTGGGCAGCATTTTTTTGATTGATATGAAGAGGCTTCCAAATGAAGTTCTGATTTAAAAATAGCTTAACTAAAACAGTATTTGGCTAAAGCTAGTCAGTAACATGGCGGACGCTGGCAACGAACCAGACTCCCAGGCTCTAAGCCCTCCCTCCTTGTCCTTCACTGTCACTGCCCAGCACTCCCCCTGCCCAGCCTTCCCTTCCAGCTCCTCCATCGACTCCACCTCTGTCTTTTTCAGCCCCCCTAAGACTCCCAAATGCCAGTTGCCTAGAAAAGCCCAAACCCCCATGAGCCAGGTGTATAGGCAAATCCAGAACTGAAGCCTTGGATTGAAGCTGAATTCAGAGCTACACTTATGGAGTCCCTATCCAGACAAGACCTGCAACGACCAACAGAAGGATTCAGAATTCTTTTGGGTGCACATGACACAGAATTACCTGACCTCTGTCAATAAACCCAAGGATCAAAAAAGGTCCCACAGCCAAGTCCTAAATGCCACCCTACAACATCTCCAGTAGGAATTGATTAGAACAGTCACAGATGCAGCCCTAAAACATCTCCAGTAGGAACTGATTAGAACAGTCACAGACACAGCCCTAAAACATCTCCAGTAGAGATTAGAACAGTCACAGACACAGCCCTAAAGCATCTCCAGTAGGAGTGATTAGGACAGTCATAGACATAGCGGTGAAACATCTGCAGTAGGAATTGATTAGAACAGTCACAGATGCAGCCCTAAAACATCTCCAGTGGGAATTGATTAGAACAGTCATAGACACAGCCGTGAAACATCTCCAGTAGGAGTTATTAGAACAGTCACAGACGCAGCCCTGAAACATCCCCAGTAGGAATTGATTAGGACAGTCACAGACACAGCCCTAAAACATCTCCAGTAGGAATTGATTAGAACAGTCACAGACGCAGCCCTAAAACATCTCCAGTAGGAATTGATTAGAACAGTCACAGACACAGCCCTAAAACATTTCCAGTAGGAACTGATTAGAACAGTCACAGACACAGCCCTAAAACATCTCCAGTAGGGATTAGAACAGTCACAGACACAGCCCTAAAACATCTCCAGTAGAGATTAGAACAGTCACAGACACAGCCCTAAAGCATCTCCAGTAGGAGTGATTAGGACAGTCATAGACATAGCGGTGAAACATCTGCAGTAGGAATTGATTAGAACAGTCACAGACACAGCCCTAAATCATCTCCAGTAGGAATTGATTAGGACAGTCACAGACACAGCCCTAAAACATCTCCAGCAGGAGTGATTAGAACAGTCACAGACACAGCCCTAAAACATCTCCAGTAGGGATTAGAACAGTCACAGACACAGCCCTAAAGCATCTCCAGTAGGAATTGATTAGGACAGTCACAGACACAGCCCTAAAACATCTCCAGCAGGAGTGATTAGGACAGTCATAGACACAGCCCTGAAACATCTCCAGTAGGAGTGATTAGAACAGTCATGGACATATCTAAATTGATGTGTTTGTGACTAAAACATCTGCAGTAGGGGGTGATTAGAATAATCACAAACACAGCCATAGGATTAAAGAACTGGAGATTCGGAGACAGACTAGAAAGTCCCTTCCAACAACCTCGACTATCTCTACCCTTCGAGGTATGGAAGGCGCTGGTGTCAGAGCAGCCCTTTTGTCCCATTAGGTCAACGGAGTGAAACCTCACTCAAAAACAGAAATGGGGATGGGAATAGCCCTTCTGCTGAACAACAGCCAGCAGCAGAACACACCAAAAAAGGCCTGGAACGAAAATGAGCCACGGTCCCTGCAGATCCGAGAGCAAGGTGCCCCTCACCAGCCCCAGCTCCTGACAAGGAGGCTCATGTAATAGCTGTTGCATTCAGAAAGGACTCTGGAGAAAAGATAATCCCACCCCCAGAACGAAAAACCGAGACACAGAAAGACTCCTCATTGCAGGCCAGTGAGAGTGCCTGAGGAAGGAAAGGGCAGCCAGCATCCTGCCTGGCCTCCAGCCCTCAGGGTGACGAACGCTGGACGCAGGTGATCTTCCTCATCCTCCTGGTGGCTATGGAGGGCTCTTCCTGCATTCGACCTGCAGAAAGGTCTCCTGTCATCCTCCTCCTCAGTGTAGATACACCACACCATGGGAGGCGTTTCCAGTAACCCGCCGTCTTTTCTCTCCCTGTTTCCCAGCCCTGAACTGTAACCCTTGAGTCCTTGACTGAAAAACATTCATTCCTGCTCTGTGACTCCACCCCTGAAAATTTAGTAGGCAGAGACTTGGTTTGAAAATGGAATGGCAGCTTAAATGCACGTCAGACACACGGCTTCCTGAGCTCCCGGCGGACTCCTCTGCCCGCCGGCAAGCTGTGTGGGCTCTGGGCAGCATGACACAGATTCCGGATAAGGGTCTGGATGCTGCACCTGATGCAATCCCACTAACACAGGCAAAATGACGGGGGCAGAGCCTCTAAAGCCTCCAAGGGGTGCCACCAAAACATGACCTGAAATTCTTCATAATCCTGTGATCCCAAATGCAAAAAAAGTCCCTACCTAAACTACAGTCCCTACCTAAACTGCAGTCCCTACCAAAGGGTTTCCCAGCCTCACCCCAGCCCCTGTGACACACCTGTCCTGCCATTTCAGATACCAAACGCACAAAGACATTGATCAGCTGACGACCTCAGGGCCACCAGCAAAATCATGACCCCTCACTTCCTGGGGGTACTGAACCAAAACACAACCTCGCTTTCAATTCTTCCAAAGCCACTTGCTTCCTGGCGGTGGCTGTTTGCGCTGCCTCTTCCACATGGTTAGACAGGAGAATGAGCACATTTGGCCCTCATTGGGGAGTAAACAGTGAACCTGGACAGTCACGCCCTGAGGGTCACTGAAGCCCTGACCCTCCCCCATGTGACTCTGTCTACACTGAAGCCCTGACCCCCCGTGACTGTGTCTACACTGAAGCCCTGACCCCGCTGTGTGACTGTGTCTACACTGAAGCCCTGACCCACCCCCATGTGACTATGTCTACACTGAAGCCCTGACCCCCTGTGTGACTGTGTTTAGAGATGGGGCTTTACTGAGGTAATGAATGTAAAATGGGGTCACTACAGTGAACCCTAATCTCATCTGACTGGTGTCCTTATAAGAAGAGGGGATGAGGACACTGACGCACACAGAGGGACGACCCTGCGGGGACACAGGGAGAAGATGGCATCTGCAAGCCAAAGAGAGAGGCCCCTGAGGAATCGGCCCTCATGGCACCCTGAACCGGGACCTCCAGCCTCCTGGATGTGAGAGAACCGGGGTCTGCTGTGTACGCCGCCCAGTTGTGGCATTTTGCAATGGCAGCCCAAGGAGAACAGGACAGTGTGCGGCCGCTAACCTGGCTCCTTCGCCACATAGTCCCCTGTGGGGGATAAAGTATGCTCCATGCAGGCCTCTGTAGGGCTGTAGGGCCTCACAGGGTCGTGGGGTGTCCCTTATACTGTGCTGAAGTGCAGGATCCAAGAAGCAAAGAGACAGGACACTGAAGAACTGAAGAGCATCTGGACTCGTGGGGGCCACCCAACCTATGAGTGGAGATGAGCGGGGGCCCCAAATGCCCAGAAGCATCTGTGTTTATTAGGTACAAGCAAAGAGAAGGGCTGTGAGTGAGGCCATCCCCTATGGGCTTCGTGATAGGGCATACATAATCACATGAGTCACAAGCGAGGGGGCCACCCCATATGTCACCTGGGCAGAGAGGTGAGCCGTGAGCAGTAGGGGGCCATGCCATGTGCAGTAGTAGAGGGTCGTGTGCAGAAAAGGGGTCCACCCCCATTAGGTCACTGAGGTAAGGAGGTGGGCTGTGTGCAACAGGTGTCGTGCACGACACTTCTTATCTGGGGGCTGAGACTTCAAAGAGTTTCTAATAGAAGGATACTGTGAGCCAGTGCAGTGGGAGCTGACAGACTTGTGCTCTTCTCTAAGATATTTATGGGAGGATGATTTGAGCTAGCACAGAAGTGAGAAAAGACTGACAGGGTGTCCAGCCGCCGTGACTGGTCACACCAGAGGGGTTCTTCTCCCTCAGTTACTTGTGGGATCTCAGATCTGAGGCCGACTTTCCACAGGAACTGGATGCAAGGTGCTACAACTCCTTTCTCAGGAGGAGAGGCTCTTGCTCCAAGCCTGCCGTACAGCGTGTGCCCTTTCAGGCAGGGACGCCACCGCCTGGGTCTTTGGTTCTCATCCTGGTCTGGCTGTTTTCCCATGTACTGCTTCTGCTCTGTGACTGCTCTAGGCATTCCTCCTACTACAGACTACTATACGGTTATATGGAAGGATCCTATAAATTAGCACTGAATGTGTCAGTGCAGCTCTGACTACAATACCTATATGATTATGTAGAAAGATTATATGGAACTAAGTATGTTAGACATAGGTATTAAATATGATTATATAAGCTAGATATAGCAAGCAGTAAGTTATACTTTAGGTACTAACCCTATAAACTAATATATAAAGGAAATAGCTGAGTAGTAACACTATAAACTAAGATATTCCTCAGGCACTAGTTGTGCTGGGGTCTGGACAGTTCTCCTTCCTCAGTGCTTGGGGGGGTATTACCCACAGACTCATCACTCTTGCTGGTGCTTGTCAGCTAGCCACGGGCCCATGTGGTGGATGCTCTGGAAATGGGCTTTTAGCTCTGCTAGAAGCCCGCCCTCCATGGGCCGGGGCTGAGGAGTTCTTAGGCACAATTCTTCCTAGAGAGCTGGCGACCGCAGGGGCGAGGCTGGTGCGGATGTTGGAGGAGATGCCCTGGGGGATCGTTGCGCCCACCAGTGCTTTAGCCACCGTTGGACTCCAGCTAAGCCTCCAAGGCTGGATCTCTGGAGGCAAGCAAGGAGGCCACTGTAAGATTTCAACACTTGGCCCCTGACTTTGAAAAGGAAGGATGGAAAGATTCTGAGAATCCTGGTTATACCCTTTGCTCAGTCTTCTTTGGAGCTCTCAAGATGGCTGGCTGTGGTGCCACAATTTCAAATGTTACTAGCTCAGCCAGTCTGTGAAACTGCTCATCATGCCGCAGACAAGCTGATTAATATCTCCAGTCTACACTGGTGGGAGAATTCACGACGACTGCTGAGGCTACTTGAAGGCCAGGTGTCTGTCAACAGCACAAGCCTGACATGACGTGAAGTCGAGGCATGGCTCAGAGTGAAGGCAAGGGCCCTCTGAATGCCCTCAGGTGGATTTTAACTGGCGTCCACCCTGGGACTAGAAATGCCTCAGCCATTGTGCATCTGTTTTCAGGATGGGTTGAAGCATTTCCTTGTTTAAGAGCTACAGTCCTTAAAGTTACTAAAAAAGTCCTTGATTTTGCCTGAAGCACACCAACTTTTACATTAAGTGACTGAGGACCACATTTTACAAAAACCGTTATCACAGAGCTCTATACGTGGTTACCCCTTACTCAGTAACAACACTGCTGACCACCCACAAGCGTCTGGAGAAACTGAAGGACCAACAGATCCAAACCTTCGGAACCCCTTGAGCTTCTCGGCCACAGAGTGCTCCCTCGGAGACACCTCAGCTGCCCCTCCAGGGACTGGTGACTGGGGCTCGTGCCTCTGGGACTCCTGATGCTAGACTGCGCCCTGCTGCAGGCAGGGATGGCGAATGACTGTGAGGGACTCCTCACAGCCTGCCTATCACCAGCAGGTCACAGTTGCATCCCATGACATCTTCCCAAACACCCTGCTCATGACCTGCAACCAGGAGATGTTGTCTATTGGAAGAGACATCAGAAAAAGTCTCTTTCTCTTACCTTATTGAAAGGGGCCTTACCAGGTATTGCTAACAAATCCAGCAGTGAAACTCCAGGAGTCAAGTCCTTGGTTTCACATTTCACAGCCAAAGCGGTGACCGAAAATTCCACACAATGAGCAAACTACTCCAACAGGGGACCCCAAACTGAGGTTTCTCTGAGACCTTCTAGAGGCAGTCATTCTTCAGAAACAGCGGCTGATCCGAGACCTTCCTGCAAGCCGATGACCTTGGATAAGGGACAGTTTCTGCTAAGATGTCCTAACAAGATCTCCGTCGGATTTGTTTCACTTTTCATCTGCTTACAGATAATCTTTCCCCCTCTCATTCTCCACGGACCCCCGCTTGTCATCCACCTCTGGTGACGGTCCCTTTTCTATTTTCTTTTCACTTTATGGTAATTGTTAGGTCAGCACATATTCATTCTAATGCCATTCTTAGATGATCCCAAACAGCAACCACCGTCCTCACTCTCAGTGATGACTGGACACACCACCCACCCCCGGGACCCAGGGATAGGAATCTCCAGATACACTGGCTTCATCGAATGGGACCCTAGGGAATGACAGCTGATGGTCTTTCTGCTTGCGTCTACATGGACAACTAACTCTAAACAAATCACCTGTGACTTTACTAGTGCCCCTTTCTTCTAGAGAAACAACCAATTATTAAAGTCTCCTGCTCAGTCCCAGGTCATCGTAAACTTAAATTCAGCAACCTGCATGGAGCGATAGGCCATGAAACACCAGCCACATGCAAGAAACAAATACAGGTCCCAGCGGCAGCTGTCGGGCACAGGCCGCGGTTCCAACCTCTCCAGCTGAGCAACAGCCCTTCCCCAGGTTCCATATGCCTCCACCAGACACTGGTCCTTAGGGCCAGTCACCAGGTCCTGCTGGCCTCAGACGAATACCTCAGATACCTTAGGAATAGCTTCGGAGACTTCTCTGTATCTAAAGATCCTAATTCTATTAATCTCCACGGCTGGAAATTCTGACTCAAATTTGAGTCCGAACACGAGACCATCTGTGATTATTTGTGTGCTCTGTGGAAGGGACGACTGAGCGTTCCCCACAGTGGGCATTGCACAGGCAGAAACTATGGTCAGAAACCCACTGCCCACTCTGGCAGAAGGTACTCGGGACACCACTTGCCCTGGGTGGGGGGCGTGTTGGCACGAGCAGTCATGGGTGACTGCATCTCTCCAGGTTTCTTGTTGGCCAGCCACACTGGTGTTTGTGCCACTGCACATGTTTCTTGCAGAGCAAAGTCCCAGGAGCCGGCTGCCCAGCACCCCAAGGAGCTGCTACGAGCCCTCATGGCCATGGGCTGTGTCCTCTTCCCTAGGGCTGGGTAACGGTGCCCTCGGTTTTACCACCATCTGGGGACCAGGTTGTTCTTGTCTCTGTTATGGTGCACGATGCTGGCCTGCCATGTTCCATCAGTCTCCCATCAGACGACGGCCAGGATGACTGAGCAGCAGAAAGATCCAGAGGACCCTGCAGCACAGCTGACCAAGAGGGCAACTGAACCAACCCCGAGCGGCGTGACCTGGCTCTCTAGCCTTTCCGAAACTGGCTATCCTCTTGCAAACAAGAGAGCAGCTAAAAGGGGAAACTAAGAAACAACCTACAGACAGTGGCCAGCCCACCTGTGATAGGGGACACTGGACCCAACGTCTGCAGCCCTGGAGGCCAGGCCACAGCCTCCGCTGCACTCGGCCCTGAACAACCAGCTTCCCTTATATGCACCCCAGTTCCAGCTCAGGAACCACTGGAAAGGCCCCACACACTCCTCCACCAGCCACATGGGTGCCCCGCTTCTACCCCCACTGCCTCCCGGGTGCGGCCCTCCTCTCCCACTCAGAAGCTCCCCTTCCTCGCCTGCCTTCGAGTCTCTGTCAAGCACAGATGGCGCCGAATCATAAACAACCTCTGAGCATTCTCCTTCTTGGAGGGGTCTTCATTTCTACAAAGTGCCCCTCACTACTTAATGGTAACCCCTAAAAGACACTAAATGCATCTCTAACTAACTTCCAGCAATTTCAAGAAAACTAGAAACACATGAAGACATTAAAATGTAAATCAGTGGCAGAATACACAGAAGCGCTGCACACACACACACACACACACACACACACACACACACACACAACTAACATCCACCAGCACGAATGGCCTCCACTTTCAGCGTCTACATCTAAGCCAGGTTACATCAGCTCTCCCAGGGGAGCCCGGTGGCATGTGGCTGCGGACCAGGGTTGTGCCAGCCAGGGCTTTGTTGAGAGCCATGTGGCAGAGCTAGCTGGGGGCTGGGAAGTGGGCTGTGTGCCCCGGGGGAAGAGTGGGGTGTTGTGAGGCTGTGCACGGTGCCCTAGGGCAGGGTCTGAGGAAGCTGAGGGAGGTGGACTCAGGGTGCACGAGCTGGGAGGAGCTGGCTTCAGAAGGACGGAGGGACACTGGCCCCTGACCGGGTGAACCAGAGCTGGGGAGAGGCCCTGGGAGGCAAAGGAGGTGACTGTAGTTATGGGGCCACCTGGGTGATCCCCTAGTACAAGTGCAGGGAAGAGGGACCCAGGGAGCCGGCTGAGACCAGGCTGGTGGAGGTTACTGGGGGTGCAGGTTACCTCCTCAAACTTGTATGCAATCATGGCAAAGGCCTTGAAGATGGCATCTGTTGGGCCTGTGATGGTCACGATCCTCTCTGGGCAGTTTCCCTCTGAGATGTTGATCCTGGCACCACTCTAGGGTGAGAGCAGAGGAACCCCAGCAACCGATTAAAGCCCTTTGGCCAGGGGGCTTGGGGCCGCAAGTCTGAAGACAATTGATACAAACACATGCCTTTGTCCCCTAACTGGCAAACCACTACCCAACAGTAAACCCTTCTCAACAATCTCCTTTACAATGAAACTTTAATGAGCAAAAGGAATCCAAGGATCCCTTCCCTCAGGGAAGCACAGGAGGCCTGAGTAGGGGAAAGAGGCCCTGCGTCGGCAGGGGCAGAGCCTGGGCACCCTCCCCGCCCGCCCGAAAGCGGCTGTTAACAGATGGGGACCCACTACACTCACCTCCTCACGCATCTTCTTCACGGTTTCTCCTTTCTGGAATAAACATTTAGACAATAAGGAAAAGGTGTCCCTTGTAGCTCCGCTGAGGGCATGCAGGGGCTCGAGGCACACAGGGCAGCCTCTGCATCTCTGGCTCTGAGGACAGCACGGCCCAGGGTGGGTGGGTAGTGGCCTGCCCCATGTGCCCACACAGCCGAGCCTCCTCCTTGGAGACCAGGCTCCATGCCCACCACACTCTAGTGGGCATTCGGATGGGAAACTGAGGCACAGGAAGGCAAGTGCACCCACCCAAGGGCACATGTCTGGGAAGGGTGGGGTGGGCCCAACCTGGCTCCCACAGCTAACTCCTGGCACAGGGCAGTGTGCATGCCTGCAGGTGCCCTGCATGGCTCACCGCCCTCACCTCCAGAGGTGGTGGCTCTCAGAGACGTGCTTGCTGAAGCACTCGTGAGGAAGCCGGGACGATGAGCTACGACAGAGGGGAAGGACACAGGTCCTGGAGGTGGTGAAAATGTGACGAAGACGGGGAGGCCCTCACTGCTCAGCCTCACGAGGCAGCTTCCACACCGGGCCTTACTTCCCCGGCCAGCCCTGATCTGGAAGGGAGTGTCGGGTGCTGCTGCCTCTGCCAGAACTCCTGGAGACCACCCAGATGACACGGCCGGCTGAAGAAGGTGTGGGAAATCCTTCTTTGTGGGGTCTTCAACCGGGAAAGGAGGACTGGCCACCAAGGCCACGGGCAGAGGCAGTCAGGCGGCCAGGCCCTTCCCCTCCGCCGCAGAGAGCCAGGGACAAGCTCCGCCGTCACGCGGCATAAAGGCAGCACCCTTGGGGTCCTGACTTCATGGAACACACCACCCACCTACCAGGAAAGGTGTACCTACTGGGTGCCACCTAGCACCCAGGGTGGCTGCTGTCCTCACCATCCCCTTACAGAGACCCCCAAAAGAGGCAGAGATTCAATCAATAATTACCTTCCCGATGATGCTTCCAACTTCCTGCAGGAAAAGAATCACAGAAAGACGGTGTCATAGAGCAGGAGAAAAACAGGGGAGGCAGAGACTGCTGAAGCCAGGCTACCTTCCTGGTGTGCGTGAAGAGGGACCTTCCTGGTGCGAGTGAAGAGAGACCTTCCTTCCCAGTGTGAGTGAAGAGGGACCCTCCCAGTGTGAGTGAAGAGGGGACCTTCCCAGTGTGAGTGAAGAGGGACCCTCCCAGTGTGAGTGAAGAGGGACCCTCCCGGTGTGAGTGAAGAGGAGACCTTTCCGGTGTGAGTGAAGAGGGACACTCCCAGTGTCAGTGAAGAGGGGACCCTCCTGGTGTGAGTGAAGAGGGGACCCTCCCGGTGTGAGTGAAGAGGGGACCCTCCCGGTGTGAGTGAAGAGGGGACCTTCCCGGTGTGAGTGAAGAGGGACCCTCCCAGTGTGAGTGAAGAGGGACCCTCCCGGTGTGAGTGAAGAGGAGACCTTTCCGGTGTGAGTGAAGAGGGACACTCCCAGTGTCAGTGAAGAGGGGACCCTCCCGGTGTGAGTGAAGAGGGGACCCTCCCGGTGTGAGTGAAGAGGGGACCCTCCCTGGGTGAGTGAAGAGGGACCCTCCCGGTGTGAGTGAAGAGGGACCTTTCCGGTGTGAGTGAAGAGGGGACCTTCCCGGTGTCAGTGAAGAGGGGACCTTCCTGGTGTGAGTGAAGAGGGACTCTCCCCAGTGTGAATGAAGAGGGGACCTTCCCGGTATAAGTGAAGAGGGACCCTCCCGGTGTCAGTGAAGAGGGACCCTCCCGGTGTCAGTGAAGAGGGACCCTCCCGGTGTGAGTGAAGAGGGACCTTCCCGGTGTGAGTGAAGAGGGACCCTCCTGGTGTGAGTGAAGAGGGGACCCTCCCGGTGTGAGTGAAGAGGGACTCTCCCCAGTGTGAATGAAGAGGGGACCCTCCCGGTGTGAGTGAAGAGGGACCCTCCCGGTGTGAGTGAAGAGGGGACCTTCCCGGTATAAGTGAAGAGGGACCCTCCCTGGGTGAGTGAAGAGGGACCTTCCCGGTGTCAGTGAAGAGGGGACCTTCCCGGTGTGAGTGAAGAGGGGACCCTCCCGGTGTGAGTGAAGAGGGGACCCTCCCGGTGTGAGTGAAGAGGGGACCCTCCCGGTGTGAGTGAAGAGGGGACCTTCCCAGTGTGAGTGAAGAGGGACCCTCCCAGTGTGAGTGAAGAGGGACCCTCCCGGTGTGAGTGAAGAGGAGACCTTTCCGGTGTGAGTGAAGAGGGACACTCCCAGTGTCAGTGAAGAGGGGACCCTCCTGGTGTGAGTGAAGAGGGGACCCTCCCGGTGTGAGTGAAGAGGGGACCCTCCCGGTGTGAGTGAAGAGGGGACCTTCCCGGTGTGAGTGAAGAGGGACCCTCCCAGTGTGAGTGAAGAGGGACCCTCCCGGTGTGAGTGAAGAGGAGACCTTTCCGGTGTGAGTGAAGAGGGACACTCCCAGTGTCAGTGAAGAGGGGACCCTCCCGGTGTGAGTGAAGAGGGGACCCTCCCGGTGTGAGTGAAGAGGGGACCCTCCCGGTGTGAGTGAAGAGGGGACCTTCCCGGTGTGAGTGAAGAGGGATCTTCCCAGTGTGAGTGAAGAGGGATCCTCCCTGGGTGAGTGAAGAGGGACCCTCCCGGTGTGAGTGAAGAGGGACCTTTCCGGTGTGAGTGAAGAGGGGACCTTCCCGGTGTCAGTGAAGAGGGGACCTTCCTGGTGTGAGTGAAGAGGGACTCTCCCCAGTGTGAATGAAGAGGGGACCTTCCCGGTATAAGTGAAGAGGGACCCTCCCGGTGTCAGTGAAGAGGGACCCTCCCGGTGTCAGTGAAGAGGGGACCCTCCCGGTGTGAGTGAAGAGGGACCCTCCCGGTGTCAGTGAAGAGGGACCCTCCCGGTGTGAGTGAAGAGGGACCTTCCCGGTGTGAGTGAAGAGGGGACCCTCCCGGTGTGAGTGAAGAGGGGACCCTCCCGGTGTGAGTGAAGAGGGGACCCTCCCGGTGTGAGTGAAGAGGGGACCCTCCCGGTGTGAGTGAAGAGGGGACCTTCCCGGTATAAGTGAAGAGGGACCCTCCCTGGGTGAGTGAAGAGGGACCTTCCCGGTGTCAGTGAAGAGGGACCCTCCCGGTGTGAGTGAAGAGGGGACCCTCCCGGTGTGAGTGAAGAGGGGACCCTCCCGGTGTGAGTGAAGAGGGGACCTTCCCGGTGTGAGTGAAGAGGGATCTTCCCAGTGTGAGTGAAGAGGGACCCTCCCTGGGTGAGTGAAGAGGGACCCTCCCGGTGTGAGTGAAGAGGGACCTTTCCGGTGTGAGTGAAGAGGGGACCTTCCCGGTGTGAGTGAAGAGGGGACCTTCCCGGTGTGAGTGAAGAGGGACCCTCCCGGTGTGAGTGAAGAGGGGACCTTCCCGGTATAAGTGAAGAGGGACCCTCCCTGGGTGAGTGAAGAGGGACCTTCCCGGTGTCAGTGAAGAGGGACCCTCCCGGTGTGAGTGAAGAGAGGAGAATTCAGAATCTGCCAGGGGGTTGCACACAAGCTTGACTGCCTATAAGAGGCCCTGAACCGGGCCTTCCTTGGTGCCCGCCTGACCAGGCCGGAGCTGGGCTGCCTCTGACTAGGTGCCCTGTGGGAGGGTGGTTGACTGCCCCGATAAATGACTCAGCAGCGTCACCTACACAGTTCAGGCCTCCGGGAAACCCTGGAGGAAATGCATGAAAAACAAATTCTCCTTCAATTGTGTGACTTAAAGAAAGTAGCGGTGCTCTTGCTTCCGGACTCCTATTTGGAAGGCAGCCTGTTAAAAGGAACACTGCAAGATGCTGCCCCGGTTCTGACAGCGAGCCCGAGGCGGTTTCGGGACACACATTTCCTGCTGGACCAAGAGGCCCAGTGTCTCCCTGTCCGGGAGCAGGACAGAGCTGACAGGCAGATGCCACTGTGGCCTGTCACCTGGAGCAGGGGCAGTGATGATGACGTCTGTGAGGCCGTTGAGGATGGTGTGTGCAGAGGGCTCCGTGGAGGCAGAGGCCACTGGACACGAGGAGGGGCCCCCATCATCAGGGCACCTCCCCCACAGAGGGCATCTGGGTGGCGTGGCTGCCGTGCTGGAGTGGGGCGTGCACCTGGCCTCAGGGAGAGCCCCATCTGCCATGCGGCCTTGCTCCTGACACCCCCAGTTGGGGGACAGGCAGGTCCTTCTGTCTCAACTGCAGAAATGAATGCTCTGGGTGTGGGCACCACCACCTTCCCCCAGGGAGGAGGCCGTGTCTTCTGGAAATCTAGGATGTGGCAATGCCGCGGGTGCTGAAGCCCAGAGCCTCTGCCGGCCTCCTCCCGGCAGGGGCCACACACAGGTGCTGGCGGTTGGCTTCGTCGTGGTACACACCTGAGGCAGGAAGAGCTGGACGGACCCTGTGCTGTGGGGCTGGCGCTGGGGCACCCCACAGGGAGCTGAACATGGAAGGAAGTGTCCTGCGGCTGCGCAGCCCGGGAGCACAGTGCACCCTGGCTAGAACACGCCACCACACACAGGAGCCACTGGGGAAGTGGCTGGCTCCAGGACTAGGGCAGGGAGGACAAGATCAGCAGAGAGGGGGATGGGGCTGCAGGAACAGCGGCTCGGTGGACTCGGGGCCAGTGAGGGGCAGCAAGGGCATCAGAGCAAATCATGCGGTCACGGAAGGAAGAGCCAGGGAGGAACACAGCAACCCGAGTCCCAGAGGATAGAAACACAGGCCCTGGAAGGCTGAGGACAGGTGGGACATCGATGCAGCTTCAAGGACCAAGTCCATGACTTCCTATCACGGGGGGAGAGGAGCACCTGGGAGCAGCTGATGGGTACAGCCTGGGGTGGAGCTGCTGCTATGTTCCTGCCAATGGCCAGGAGACCCGGACCAAGGCATGGGCACTCCACACGCGCTGCGCCCCATACGCGCTGCGCCCCACACGCACTGCCAAAACTGCCAACTGCACAAAGCTGGGAACTACTGCAGGAGGCAGGGACTCAAGACAGCGGGCCAGGAGATACTTTGTGGCCGTTACCAAGGGAGGCCAGTGGTGGGACACTCTGGTGCATACCCTGACACCGATGGCTGCGTGTGGTCAGGGGAGGCTGGCGATGGGAACGCATCCCGTGGGTGCCCTGATGGTGGGAACACATCCCGCGGGTGCCCCGACTGTGGGAACGCATCCTGCGGGTGCCCTGACACCGATGGCTGCGTGTGGTTGTGCTGGAGAAGGTCCTTGATTGTGGGAAACACACAGAAGGTATCAGGGTGGCACTGAGTCTCAAGGGCCTGTACCTGTAACTGCTTTGTAAGTTTGAGATTGCTTAAAACAAAATTGAAAAATGAGGCAAAGACCCAGGCAGTGGGTCTCCCGCTCCGTCTGCAGTGGCCACGTTTCCTACAGTGCCAATGGCCACTCTTCTTACCTTTCCATGCATCAGCAGGCGGATGGTCAGGGTCACGTTCAGGCCACCTTCTGAGACCTTGGACTCCATCCTTCTGCCAAAATGTGGCTGGGCGTGGTGGCTTAAGGCGCTCAAGGTGCTGTGAGGAAGAACAGACGGGACCCAGAAGGCGTCACCTGGAGAGAGAAGACAGAGCTGCTGCTGAGAGAAGCGTCTCACAGCCCACACACATCCGGGCGTCCTGGGTCACCACCACTCCGGCCTCCCAGGGGGCAGAGGGATGGGGTTGCCCACCCGCCACGTGCTGACCAGGCCTCGCCTGCTGGGCACAAGGTGTGCAGGAGTCCAAAGGAGGGCCTTGAGCCTCTGGGTCTGGGCACAGCCCCACAGCTGCCTTGCTCCTGATGCTGGGCAGGCTACCCTGTCCCCTGGCTAATGTCTGCGTCTGCCCAGGGTCACAGGGGCACCTCTCTCAGCAGCTAGAGCAGGCGTCCCCAAACTTTTTACACAGGGGGCCAGTTCACTGTCCCTCAGACAGTTGGAGGGCCGCCACATACTGTGCTCCTCTCACTGACCACCAATGAAAGAGGTGCCCCTTCCTGAAGTGCGGCGGCGGGCCGGATAAATGGCCTCAGGGGGCCGCATGCGGCCCGCGGGCCGTAGTTTGGGGATGCCTGAGCTAGAGAGTGGCAGGAGCCACCTCTGTGAGGCCCAGCGCCCTGCGGCTCTGCCCACCGCTTGTGCTGAGGCCTCAGTGCACAGTGGTGGGATGCCAGAGTCCCCCTGCCAAGGTGTGGGAGGTGGCCCTTCCTGCCCCGAGCCCGTCGTCCTCATCCCTCATGCTTCATGTGATTTCGTCTCCGTCAACCAAGCTGCCACATGGCTGGGTGTCCCTGGCAGCTCTCGGCAAGTGCCTTCCGCCCACACAGTGCTGTCTGCCGCTGTCATGCCCCTGCTGCACACCGTCATTCAACAAGCTGACTGGGCCCACTGGGCAAAGTAAGGCCTCAATTTATGATTTACTGGCAAAGAATGATGACGGTGAAAGTGGAGGACTCGTGGGACAGGCAGGGCGACTTTGTGTGGCACCGTGGAAACACTGCTCCGAGGTACTGGACTCTGCTGAAGGGCAACGCCTCACCGAGGGGGCTGCCTCTCCAAATCCGTCAGGAGCAGAGCCCTGTGAAGCCCCGCCCCCCAGAACAGAGCTGCCTGGACACTGCCCTTTATTCAGCCGGTTCACACAGAAGACACTGTGGGTTAAAAGTTGAGGCAAAGGTTTTTTGTTTTTTCTCGATAAAATAGTTCTGTTAAAAAATATGCAAAAAGAAAAACACAAAAAGCACAGAAGCAAAGCCCATTCCAACTGCCTGTGTGGCACGTAAGGAGAATCTTTAAAGAGCAGCCACGGGTGTCGGGGGCTGGACAGGAGCCACACCACGGATGCACCTCTGTGCTGACAAAGTAACACGCTGTCTATACCCGTGCTTAAAAACGCATCTACAGGTGACTTCATTGACACACTCAGTGACTTCAGCATTGTACGTAACAGGACTTTACATAGCACAAACATTCTGAAGCTCATCCTCACAGATCAGCGCTCTAGCTTCACTGCAGCACGGTAGCCACCAGCCACATGTGGCTTTTTAAATTTAAAACTAAAAATTCACAACACACATTTAAAGTACCAAATAGCTTTGTGTGGGCGGCGGCAGCTGACAGGGGGCCGGGGGGAAGCACAGAGAGGGGCCATTTCTGGCACCGAAGACAGCTCTGCTGGACAGCACAGCTCACGCAACTGCTTCAGTGACTCATTCTAAGTAGGTCTTTCGTGAAGAAAGATCTCAGAAAGAAGAGGAGAATATCATTCCAATGCATGGCGTGGTCCCTGCTAAGCACCTCTGTGCTCACATGGACACCCTGAGATAAGCCCCGGCTGTGCCCTTTCACCTATGGGTGCTGATGGACCAGCACGCACGGACTGGATCTTGCTGTGGCCGTTCTGGAGCTCCGTGCCTCCTTTTTAATTAAAAACATCTCCTCCCTACTGGAGGGACAGCAGGACCCTGCAGCCATCTGTTATGTCAAGGTTTCCAGCCCAGGGACGGGAAAGTGGGTCAGCTCCTGCCAGGGGTGCTTGGGGCTCCAGGCTGTCAGCCTCCATCAGTCACACAGGCCAGCGAGTTGCAGCCAGTGCCTCTCTTCATTGCAAGGGCAGCATGAGTGAGGGGCCGTCCTGTGCAGTGGAGGTCACCTGGGACTCAGTGCCTGGGGCCCCAGAAGACCCACCGTACTCCGGCCAGCAGCTCCTAGAGCCTCAGACCACTTGGAAGGCCAGGGCGAATGAGGCGTCAGCCGCCCTCTGGTGTCCCTGGGCACCTGACCGTCCATGCTGTCCACAAAGTGCCCTGGCCTTGCTGCCACCTCACGGCTGCTGCCATCCTTCCCAGCGAACACTGGCATCTGCCCAGAGTCCACGGGGCAGCTCAGTGGCTACTAGGAAATAAACGGCTGAAGTGGAGGCTGCAGCAGCCCACGCTCTGACCACAGGCATCTGGCCGTTCCTCAGGATGGAGAGCCCACACTGAGACCCGCACCTCCCCACACTGTGTTCCAGAAACAGGCAGAGCTCTGGCCCATGGTCTCTCCTTCTGTCCCGTCCAGTGCTGGAGATTTAGCACATTTTAGCCCACGCAATGGGAGAGGTAGAAGAGACACACACAGTCATCCTATGAGGGCCTGCCCCCCGCCCCCATCTGCACCGGGGCCTCCACCTGCCTCCCTTCCTGTCTGCACCCGGGGCTCTCACCAGCCTCCTTCTCCTACCCCCATCTGCACCTGGCATCCCACCTCTCCCTCCCTCTCTCCTCCTCCCCCTTTTCCCTCCCCCTCCCACCCCCATCTGCACCTGGGACCCCAACCCACCTCCCCCTGTGCCCCTCATCTGCATCTGGGGACCCCACCTCTCCCTCCCTCTCTCCTCCTCCCACCTTTCCCTCCCCCTCCCACTCCCATCTGCACCTGGGACCCTACCCACCTCCCTCCACCCCCGTCTGCACCCAGGGCTCCCACCTACCTCCCCGTTGCACTTGCCCAGGGGGTCTGTGGACCACCATCCTCAGATGCGCCTCAGCCCAGAACACACTCTGCACTCCAGATCCCAGAGGCCACAGCCTATAGCTGTCACCACAGGGATTTCAGACACCCACATTTGACATATGTGACCAGCATGACTCCTGTCCCACCCCCATCCCATGCATTAACAAACCCAGCAGCCCCACCCACCACTTGAGGCAGAATCTGAGCTTTTCTGTCCCCTCTTCCAACCCCCATTGCCCCCAGGCCCTGCCCTACCCTCCAGCCCTGCTGTCACCAGTGCCAGGAATGCCTCCAACCAGCAACACAAAGCCCCCTCGTTCCCTGCCAGGAATGCTTCAAATCAAATCACCAACACAGAGCCCCCCGTGCTCCCTACGTCCCGCTGAAGACACTTCTCCATGAGCTTCCCGTTCTGTCAGAGTTTAGCCACAGGCCCTGAGGGTAACGGCCCCCAGCGCTTCTCCCCTGAGCCTCCCCTACACTGCCCGGGCCTAGAGCACCCTCCTTCCCGAGCTCAGTCCTTGCTCCATCGTGGTCCCTTCTCATGGGGCCCCCTCCCCACAACTCCCTGCGCCCAGCTCCAACTCACACAGGAGAGGGTCCTGGCACCCACAGTGCGGCCAGCCACCAAGATAAGGAGATCCAGGTGGATGGAGTGAAAGTGCTCTGAGGACACACAGGCTGAAGCAGGCTGAGCGTGGGGCCTGGGAGTGGGGGCAGTCAGTGCACAGACCTGGGGTGCAGATCTCCTTCACAGGAAGACACAGGGCCAGTGCTGGAGCCCAAGTTCAACACAGCCTTGGGGTCAGCCCTGGCAGGGCCGGCCTCAGCTGCGGCCTCATCCAAGGCCCTGTGGGTCACCGGGGCCTGCTTCCCCTACCCGCAGGTGTGAACAGGAACACGGTCTGGGCACATTAAGCCAGTGAGAGATGGGACCGTGCCCCTCATGTGCACTTACTGCTCCCCTCTCTCAGGGCAGGGACTAACGCTGTTTCCTTGTTCTGCACAAAGACTGGAGAGAATTAACCCACAGCAGAACCTCCTGCCTTCCTGGTCCATGATGCTCATGGATTTCACTTCCCCTTTGTTCCGCTCTGCTTAGATCAGAAACCGGAAAATGACTGCCACACCCTCTGATGGGTTAAACGCACCCTTTCCAAAACAGGCACTGCCCATCATCATCAAACGTTGTGACTGTGACTGTGCGCCCACCTGGTCTGAAGGACACCGAGGTCCTGCTAAAAGCTCCTCAGCCTCTGCCTAACTGAGGGCCCCCTTCCCCTCCCTGCTTCTGAGGGCAGACTCCATTCCTCTGGGGCTGGTGTTTCCAGGTGGGTTAGCCTCCAACTGACTTTGAATAAACCCCCTTAAATTAGATTCTGACACTGTTGGTAATTTTAGGCTGGCACGGGGGTCTGTGGAATGCAAGCTGTGTGGATGCCCCGCCTCAGGGGCTGTTTCCACTGGGTGACAGGCAGGCACATTTGAGACAACGCCTGAGGTCAAAGGGGCGCAGTGGCCCCGGGGCCGTGAGGAAGGCTGGGTCGGGGGAGCAAGTGCTGGGAGAGAGCTCTGATAGCCCCGTGCGCTGCACAGACTGATACAGTTTATCCTTGCATGTGTAACGTGGCATCACGGCCTTTTAAAGGTATCACTGATCATTACAAGCTGAGCTTACTTAGTCTTGCCCTTGTATACACCTGGAGCCGCCCCACAGCAGCTCACAGAAGCCTGCAGTCCATGGTCCCCTGCGGTCCTTTCTTCTGCTACACCCGCTTCTATCCCCTGACAGTCGCCCACTGGCTGTCACTATAGACTCCGGGAGTTTCAGAAGTTGATACAAATGGAATCACATCATAAGTATTCTCTTGCTCTGGTTTCTCATTACTCAGTATTTACTGATGATGTAGCCACACTGCTGAGCCTATCAACAGTTCCTTTCTGTTTCGAATTCCACACTTGCTCTTCCATTCACCCAGTGAAGAACATTCGGGCTGTCTCCAAGGGAGGCTCCTTGAGTCAAGCTGCTCTGGACACCTGTGCACAGTTCTTCTCGTGGAAGTGCTTTCATTTCCTGAAGGTACCATCTAGAAGTAGGACGGCCGGATCCTAAGGTAGCTGATGTGGAGCTTCCTAAGAGACTGCTCGAGCGTGCGGGACGGCGGCTCCATCAGCCACGTCCCCCTGAGCCGTGTGCAGAGTTCTGGCTCCTCCGCGCCCCACCAACACCTGGCCCGGTCAGCCTTTTCGATGCTGGCCAGTGGGTGTGCAGGATGCAGCCAGGCAGGACCCCTCCGCGTGCTTGCCTGCTGGCCTCATGGCCTGTCTGCTCCACTCTCTCCCGAGGCAGAGGAGCCAGTAGAAACTGTCCTGTGACAGCTGCGAGGCCACATCTCCCAGTGCTGGCAGTGGCAGACGCAGCCCAGGTCCCTGGCATGGGCCGTGCACCAAGGTCAGGGACACAGCACTCCTTACTGAGGGCTACTGGAGGAACGGGGTGACTGGCTGGAGCCACTCACAGCTCTGAGAAAGAGCAGAAACAGGCCTCGGAGCTATGCTGACTTCTAAAGCTCCCTTTGGTTTTCAGAAGTTTCTGCTCTTTAGCGTCATGCAGGAGAGAATCTGGGGAATCAGAACCTGCAGGGGAAATCTCCATGTACTTGAATGCTCTTCCCTGGACACCAGTGCACAGGCGGATGGCCATGCGCCTGAGGGCTGAGAGCACTCAACGGCAACACTTGCAGCCACCTCAACAGACTGCCGCAAGAGCCATGGCAGGGAGACTCAGAGAGGAATGTTCAGAGGTCCCCAGGCTAGTGAAGACGTAGCCAGGCCTGAGGCTCCCCTGCCTCTAACTCCCCAGCATCCTTTCCTAAGGGCAGGCTGTGGAAGAAGGGAGAAGGAGGCTGGCTGTGGGCCTGGCATGAGGAGGAGAGGAAGGGACACCAGGCGGCCACACTGCCGGGACCGTTGCTGTCTGCCCAAGGTGGAGACCAGATTTTCTGCTCTGAGCTGTGCATGCCAGGAAGCATAGGTGCCGTCCCTGAATTCAGAGCTGGGCTGGGTCTTCACAATGGAGGCATTGGGAAAGCAGCAGAGAAGATGGTTCTGACAGCTTCTAAGCAGGTCCTGGGCTCAATGTGACTTAAGGACTTCTGCAGTCACAGGAAATGCAAATCGGAGGGTGCTGGCCTGCATGCAGCTGCTCCCGGCAGCTGAGGCACTTACACGTCACAGGCACAGCTCCTCTCTCCACTTTACCATCTCTCTGAAGCCCTGCGAGCGCTCCTGCCTGCATCCCCACTCCCACACACATCAGTCTGTCTCCAAATTCGAGACAGACCCAGAAGATTAGGGCAGCCACAGTTGTGCAACAGTGCACAGGCCAGAAAGAAGGATTCCTTTATTTACTATATGTATTTGTTTATGGCAAAGTGGTATTAAGCCCACAGAGGTATATTTAGGAAGCTAACATCCAAGGGCTATTTAATGCGTCAACTTTATAATCCTTCCATGTGTAGATACTGTGCACATGTGTAACATGTGTATTCATTTCACCTTCACTCAAAACCCACAATGGATTTAAGAATTCAGGTCCAAAGGCGGTTCTGAAAGCACCGACGCTGGAAGCAGGAGGCTGGCAGGAGGAGAGCTGCCTGCGTGTCCCACGCTGTGTCGCTGTGGAGCAGGGTGATGTCTGCTCCAGGGCAGGCATCTGCCTTGAGGAAGATGCTGTGTGTGGTGGTGTGTGGGTGGCCCAGGCTGGGAGACCCGGGTTGGTGACAGGCAAGTCCACCCTGCTGTGGCACGGGAGGTGGGATTACAGGAGCAGGGTGTGCTGCTCCGGCCCTGGTTCCCACCTGCAAGCACCCATAAATGAAAGGAGCAGATTGAAATCCACCCTGTAGGTAATACCAGTTATTAATCAATTAGTAACTTATTTTAACACATTTCCTAAGCAGTTACTAAGCTTTAGGCTCTGTGCTGTCCTTAAAGAAAAACAGGTAAACAAGGTGTCTTCCCAGGAATGGAACTGTCATAAAGTAACAGAAATTGGTGACACAGAAAAGCTGCAGGAGCCGAGGAGGGCCAGGCTCACAGAGCAGGCTCGGCCATGGGAAACCAGCCCCTCTGTCCTGTGTGGCCTCCCCGGGATTTGCCCACACAGTCGGGACAGGTGCCCAGCAGAGGGACCCCAGTGCTCCTGAGGAGAGACTGAGAACCGTTAGCCCCTCCAGAAAGGCCCATGGGTCAGCAGCGATGCAGGACCACTCCCTGAGGACAGAGCTGCAGGCACAGCTGTCAGGGCAGGCTGGGGAAAGGCGGCCCAACCTTCCGGAGCCTGGCTCATCTCTTCGCCATGGCTGGTACTAGACATCTTTTTTTTTTTTGAGACAGAGTTTCGCCCTTGTTACCCAGGCTGGAGTGCAATGGCGCGATCTCGGCTCACCGCAACCTCCGCCTCCTGGGTTCAGGCAATTCTCCTGCCTCAGCCTCCTGAGTAGCTGGGATTACAGGCACGCGCCACCATGCCCAGCTAATTTTTTGTATTTTTAGTAGAGACGGGGTTTCACCATGTTGACTAGGATGGTCTCGATCTCTTGACCTTGTGATCCACCCGCCTCAGCCTCCCAAAGTGCTGGGATTACAGGCTTGAGCCACCGCGCCCGGCTCTGGTACTAGACATCTTTCGATGAGAGCAGCAGTGACTACAGTGAGGTCATCACGAAGCCAGGGCTCTCCAGGAAGCCTGGGGAGTGCGTAGGAATTGCAGCCTCTGTGAAGAGTGACCTGGCAGAATGTACCAATAGCCTTAAAATACTTGTCATCTTCAAACTAGAAATTATGTTTGCAGAAATCTCTCCTCCCACAAAAACGGGCATAGACATTCGAAAGGTAGGTGCACAGAATGGCAACGCTGTTTGCCTGCATGCCCACTGGAAAGCAGCACCAACGTGGGCAGAGCTGGGGAGTGAGGCCACTGGTGACAGTGTCCCCCATGCCATGGAGCTCCTGTCTGCTTCCGGCTGGGCCTGTCCTCAGCAGCTGGTGTCTACTGACGCCTTTACTTCTCCCTGTAACTGAGCGAGGTGTGGGGCCACCATCACCCCGTCTTACAGATGGAAGGACTGACGCTGGAGAGGCTTAAGGGGCTGCTCTGGGGATGCGGCTGAGCATGGCAAAGCTGGTGCAGCCCCGACAGCTCCGGCGTCTGTGCTCTCAGATGCCACATGCACAAAAGGTGTGGCGAGGTTGCTGCTTCTGGGAAATGGAGCACACAAGCTTTTCCCAATCCTTCCTGCTAAAAACAACAAAAGAGCCTGGATATTATATCCACAACGAACACAGGAAGACTGGAATGCTTAGGGAAGGCAGACTAGCCAGGGACCAGGGCACCCTGGGAACGGCATGGTGGTGAATCTCCTAGGCTTTCTGTGTATCTCAGACTTGGAAGTGGAAAAGCTACAAACTTGAAAAGCCAACAGGCCTGAACAAGAAAAAGGCCCCAACGAAAGTCTGTTCTCTCCAGCCAGAGGGTCAGTGGACAGACAGCACAGCAAGGCTGGGAATGCTTAGCAGTGAGTCACTTATTCCACCAAGCATCACGGAGGGCTCCGCACCAAAGCAGCAAGGGCCGGGTACGGAGGCTAGACTTCCACACTCACCAGGCTGCAAAGAGGCCCCTGAACCCTACGCCGGGGTGGCTTCAGGGCAGGCTGAGCAGGGAAGGGCTCTCATCCCCACAGGTGGCGAGTCCTTGCCCATGGGGTCAGTGGAGGTGATGCAGGAGCAGTAATGAGGGAGCCCCTTCCTCTGAGAAGGGAGGTTTCTGAAGAGACCTTGAGGGTGCCAGAGCTCCCACCCTTGCCCACAGGCAGTGAGGCGTCCACACCTCACCATGGCCTCTGCCCTTGGAACCTGCAGAGGCTGAGTGGAAAGCCTGGATTTTCACCTCATGGTTCCCCTGCTGGAGAAGTCTCAGAAGCTGCCAGCTAAACAGAAGGTTTATATAAGATTCAGAGTCTCATAACATCATATTCAGAAGGTCCAGATTTCAAACAGAAAATCACCTGTTATACAAAGAAACCAAACAATCTCAAACTGAATGAGAGACAGCTGACACCAGCCCCAAGATGACAGAGCTGTTGGAATCCTCTAACAAAAAGAGGACAGTAGCCTTCCTAAAAATGCTTCAGCAAATAAGCAGGAACCCTCTTTAAACAAGTGAGAAAATGTAATGCCTCCATGTAGAAGTGAATTCCCACTGAGCTCATGGGAGCTACGAAGAATGAGAAGGAAATGACACAACTAGAAAGCACCATGAAGAGTGAGAGTCAGGGGAGAGAATCAGGGGCTGTCACAAAAAACACAGAAATTACCCAACCCAAACAAGAGGGGGAAAACAGGCTGAAGAAAGGGGCCCCTGAGACCTGTGGGACATGGCGGGGGGCCCCTGAGACTGAGAATGTGTACCAGGATAGACCACATCCTTGGTCATAAAAGAAACCTCAATCAATTGAAACCATAATGTATGTTCTCTGACCACAGCTGAATCAAACCAGCATCAATCATGGAAAGCTAACAAGAAAAGCTCCAGGCACTTGGAAATGAAACACATACATGAACGATCCATGAGTCAAAGAGGAAATCTCGAGGAACATCAAAAGATACATTGACCCGAGTGAAAATAAAAACACAACATACCGAAAATTGCGGGACGTAACTACAGCAGTGCTGAGAGGGAAACCTCAGCACGAAACTCACACATCTGAAGACAGAAAAGCTTCAAATCAATAATCTCAGTTCTCATTTTAACAATCTAATAAAAGGGCAAAATAAACCGAAGTAAGCAGAGGAAGAAAATACTAAAAACCAGAACGTGGCACTGGCGTAAAAACAGACACACAGGCCAGTGCAGGGAACAGAGCCCAGCGGGAAATCCTGCAGCTGCGGCCAAACCGTCTTCGGTAAAGACACCAGGAATGCACACTGGGGAAATGTGCGCTTCTTCAATCAACTGTGTTGGGGAAACTGGATGTCCCTACATGGAAGAATGAAATCAGACCCTCATCTCACACCATCTATAAACACCAACTCAAAATGGGTTAAAAACTTAAATGTAAGATCTGCAACTGAAAAAATTCTAAGAAAAAACAAAGGGAAATGTTCCATGACACTGGTCTAGTTAATGATTTTTTTTTTTTAATATGGCCCTAAAAGCACAGGCAACAAAAGCAGAAAGAAGACAAATAGGAATAAATCACACTAAAAAGCTTCTGCTCAGCAAACACTCAAGCGTGAAGAGCCAACCCACGGAACTGGAAGAAAATTTGCAAACCATGCAGCATCTTATAAGGGGTTAACACTCAAACTGTATAAGGAACTCAACTCACTAGCAAGAAAACAAATATCGGATTTTTTTAAAAATGGCAAAGAAATGGAATGGAAGCTTGCAGAAGAAGACATACAAATGGCTAACAGGTATATGAAAAAGTGTGCGACATCACTAATTATCAGGAAAATACACATGAAAACCACAATGAGTTATCGGCTCATACCCATTAGAATGGCTGTATCAAAAAGACAAAAGGTAAGTGTTGGTGAGGATGTGGACGAAAGGGAACCCTTGTCCACTGTTGATGGGAATCTAAGTTAGTACCGTCATTATGGAAAACAGAACAGAAGTTCCTCACAAAACTACAAATAGAACCACCATGAGATCCAGCAATCTCACTCAGGGCATATACCCGAAGGAATTCATGTCACTACACTGAGGAGACACGTGCAGGTCCATGGTGATGGCAGCATGACTCACAACCGCCAGGAAGCCATAGGATCAGCCTGAGTGTTCATGAAGAAATGAACAGATAAAGAAAATGTCACACACGCACACGCACAGACACACCCACAAAGAAACGATGCCATCTGTGACATCGCGGTTGAGCCTGGAGGACGTAATAACATAAATCGGCCCTGAGCCTCCCACCCAGAAGAATCCAGCCATGGAAAGACAAACACTGCATGACCTCACCCACGCGGAATCTAAAAACATGCATCTCACAGAAGCAGAGGGTGGTTTGGTGGCTTTGGGGGCTGCAGCAGGGTTGGGGAGACAGGAGCTGTTGGCCACTTGCACAAGTTCAGTTGCAAGGAAAACAGCGGGAGAGCTACTGTGCAGCAAGGTGACTATGGTAAGAATAGTGTACACTTGAAAACTGCTGAGTAGATTTTAAATTTTTTGTAGAGATGGGGTCTTTCTTTGTTGCCTAGGCTGTTGCCTGAACCGGGCAAATCACGGAGTCCAGGAGTTCAAGACCAGCCTGGGAAATATAGAGAGACCCCATCTCTGTAAATTATTGAAAAAATTAGCTGGGTGTGGTACTGTGCACCTGTGGTCTCAGCTACTGGGAGACTGAGGCAGGAAGATCGCTTGATCCTCACACAAAAAAGGTTAGGTATGTGAGGTGATGGATATGCTACTTAGCTCGATTTAATCATTTCACACCCAAAAAGCATGAACAAATAGAATTCAGCAGTATACCACAAAAATTATATGCTATAACCATTCTTCCTGTGCTGCCAGGCTGGCTCTGGGTTGGAAAATCTATCCGTGTAATCTACTTTATCAACAGACTAAGGAAAGTCTGCACAATCATATCAATGCATGCAGGAAAGCCTGTCACAAAACTCAGTATCTACTCATGATAAAAATCAAAACTCTCAGGAGAAAATCAGGACAGAGGGAAGCTCGCTGAGCCTGCTGAAGAACAGGCCTGCACACGGCTGCTGGGCACCGCCAGGGAGCTTCTAAGCTTGGACTCGCCCCGTGTTGAAACCCCTGGGTACCTTCCCACTGCTGTGGCATTCAATCCCAGCCTTGAGCCTCCCACCCAGAACCTGCCACTTGCCCCCCAGGCCTTGTCTTTCACTGTCCCCTGCTCTCCCACTGGCTCCCAGCCTTCCCTTGCAGGGAGGGTGAGTTCTCCCACCCACTTCTCAGGGCGTTCTTCTGTAGGGCACTGCCTACCAGGCCTGCACCTGCCACCCCATCTCCCCTGGCCCTACTGCAGTCACCTGGGGCCCACCCTGGCATGGAGAAGGCAGAGGGCACAGTCCTCCATTCACCTCTGAATCCCCAGTTTCTAGCACCAGTCTTGGCTCACAAGTGGGGTATGTATGTAAGGATTAGACAGATAGACACCACAAGCACTGAGCCCAGCTCAGTTTCCAGGACCTCATGGAACGTTCTGAAATTCAGCCATTTCTGAACTCAGTACTCAGAAGCATTGCAATCCTATTTTCCTTCCCCCACACCATTCACTCCTGTGTTTTTCATTCACTCAGTCACTGAGGGTTTGCTGGGGGTCCACTGCGTGCCAGGGCCCAAGGAATTGGCACAGAGCTGGGTGCGGGGCCATGGCAGGAGAAGGCGTGTGGGGCCAGGACCTTGGTGTCACAGATGCTCCCCTGCCCTTCAATGCCCAGGGCCATTCCCAGCTAGCAGGATAGCGCTTTCCGGGAGGGCAACTGGGGAACAAAGCAACAATCCTGCTTTCAAAGGCTGGATGTGACTTGCAAATCCATCAGCTCCCAGAAGAGCCAGAGAAAAACCGCTCACCACAAGAACGTCTTGTTAACAAAAAGGATGCAGAGAAATGCCATGAAAACAGGACGGGCTCTCATGCCATCAAACAAAAGCAGGTAGCAGAGAACGGCCACAGTCTTTTAAGCTCTTGAAACCCATAATTGTTTTGTCTTTCCTTTATTTGAGCTGCTCCAATTTGAAAATGCTTAGTTGTGCTTTTAATTTTATTGGGTTTGGGTCTTAACTGATTATTTACTCCCTTCTGCTTGTTTTCTTTTTTTAAAGTTTCTTCAAGTGGAAGCTTAGATTACTGTTTGAAGACCTTTCCTCTTTTCTAATGGATGCATTTCATGCTATAAATTTCTCTAGAGCCACTGGTTTATTGTTTAGACTTTTTTATTTTCTCTTACTTCAAACTATTTTCTAATTTTTTTTGATACTTCCTCTTTGAATAGGGCGTTATTTAGAGTTGTGTGTTTTGATTTTCAAGTATTAGGAAAATTTCCTGTTATCTCTGGTTATTGATTTACAGTTTAATTCTACTGTGATCAGAAAATACCTTATTTTAAAATTTGTTAGCCTTTAGTTTTTTACATGGAATATGGCCTGCCTTGGTGAACATCCCATGTGCACATTAAAACCACATGTACTGTGGGGCAGGATTGTCCTGCAGGTCTCGGAAGCACCTTTCATTTCTCCAAGCCCTTCTTCTATCGCTCGGCGTGGATGATTCTCCCAGTTCTTCTGTAGCTCGGCGTGGATGATTCTCCCAGTTCTGTCCTCGGCATGGATGATTCTCCCAGTTCTTCTTCTGTAGTGCGGCATGAATGATTCTCTCACTCCTTCTATCGCTCGGCATGGATGATTCTCCCAGTTCTTTTGTTGCTTGGCGTGGATGATTCTCCCAGTTCTTCTTCTGTCGTGCGGCATGAATGATTCTCTCACTCCTTCTATCGCTCGGCGTGGATGATTCTCCCAGTTCTTCTTCTGTCGTGCGGCCTGGATGATTCTCCCAGTTCTTTTGTTGCTCGGCGTGGATGATTCTCCCAGTTCTTCTGTCGCCTAGTTCTTTGTACTGAGCTGTCCTCATGTTTGCTGACTCTGTGCCCTGTCACTTCAATTGTTATTGAGTCTAATCATGAATTTTTAGGTCTGGTTATTAGATTTTTCAGTTCTAAAATTTCCATTTTGTTTAAATCTTCTATTTTCTTGGCCAGGTGGAATGGCTCACACCTGTAAACCCAGCAATTTGGGAGGCTGAGGTAGGCAGATCACTTGAGTCTAGGAGTTTAAGACCAGCCCAGGCAACAAAGAGAGATCCCATCTCTACAAAAAATCTTAAAAATTAGCCAGGTGTGGTGGCTGCACCTGTGGTTCCAGCTGCTGGCAGGCTGACATGGGAGAATCACTTGAGCCTGGGAGGTGTAGAATGCAGTGAGCTGAGACTGCACCACTGCACTCCAGCCTGAGTGACAGAGTGAGACCCTGTCTCAAAAGAACAAACAAAAACCTTCGCTTTCCCTGCATAGAGTTCCTATCTTTCCATTCACTTTGAGAGGGCTTGCCCTTCCTTCTGGAGCATGGTGGCGCAGCTGCTCTGAGGATCTTGTGGGACTCTTCCACCCAGGAAGGATTCCAGGCTGGCATCTATTGCTCACCTCCTGTCTCGAGAGGCTGAGAGTTCCTATTTCTTCCTATGCTGAGTAGAGTAGGGACATGGAGTGGTCACCTGGTCTGTTTGAATACTGTCATAACGCTCCAGTCATTGCTTAAATCTTATGCAGGACCATCACTTTTTTTCAGGCAGTAGTTCTAGTTAGTTCCAAAGCCTCTGTGGGCTGTGGCTCCAGTGTCAGTTCTGTTCTGAGAGCTTCTGCACTGATGCTTAGCTCTGTGCCATGTGTCTGCCACCCAATGCCGGCTGGGACCTGGGGGTCATCAACCCTGCAGTCCCCTTGTCAAAGCCTTTGCTGTGCTGTCTGAGGTCAGGTCCACACATGGAGAGTGCAGGTATTGCCCAGGAGTTCACAAACAACTTCATGAAATCTCTTTCTCAAACTCACCCCTCTCTGTGATCTCCAGGCTTTCTGGCCAGGGCCTGGCTTTTGTCCCAGTGCCAGAAACTTCCTGCACCTGCATCCTGTCCAGGGCCAAGAGGCAGGAGGGCAGAGCCTTGAAACAGCTCCAGGACCCCCCACCCAGGAGGGCAGGGATGGGAAATGGCTCCAGGAGGGCCCTCCCATTCTCTGGGACCACAGGTCCTTTGGTCAGACAGAAAGGTTCTGCCCCTCTGTGTTTCCAGTCTGTTGGGCTGCTGCACTCTCAAAGCCACTGCTGCCACAGGATCGCCTGGGGGTGGGGGTGAGAGAGATTGGAAGCTGGAGCAAATGCCAACCAGTGGGGGCTCTTCTCCAACCTCAGACAGAAATACGGAGTTTCTCTGTGGCTGCACTTCTGGGTGTGTGGCTGCCTGGAGTCCAGGCCAAGTGGCAAGGGTGGTGAGGATGTGGGAAGCTCCCTGCCGGGACAGACTCCTTTCCAGCCTGCTCCCACTGCCACCTTCTGGTCCCGAAGGAGCTGTTCCGGCACTCTGTGCAGAAGTCCCAGCTGTGCTCAGTGGGAGGAGCAGGGGGGTGTACCCCTACTCCATTTGACCAGAATCAAAGCCTAATTTTTTTTTGAGACAGTTTCACTCTTGTTGCCTAGGTTGGAGTGCAGTGGTGCGATCTTGGCTTATTGCAACATCTGCCTCCCGGGTTCAAGCTATTCTTCTGCCTCCACCTCCCAAGTAGTAGGGATCACAGGTGGCCACCACCACACCCAGCTATTTTTTTGTACTTTTAGTAGAGATGGGGTTTCATCATGTTGGCCAGGATGGTTTCAAACTCCTGACCTCAGGTGATCCACCACCTCCGCCTTCCAAAGTGCTGGGATTATAGGTGTGAGCCATATCACCCGGCCATTTAATTTTTATATTGATTATATTGGCAGAATCTGTTTAAAACTGGTACCATTATAGTGAAATTCTGATAAATCTGCAGTTACTCTTTTTTAAAAAAATTCAAATCAACAGAATGCTAGCAAAATGAATATTATACTACTAAGAAGTGGTGTGTAATGAAACAGTGTCCCCACGTTTTTCCACATACAAATCCAGGCTGCCCTAACACAGTAGGAGGAGTTCTTCCTCAATTTACACATGAGGTGATGCGGTACAATGACCCTGAACTGTGACCAGATGACTCTAGGCCCAGGTTCCTGACCACCAGACTGGTAACCCATCATCCATTTTCATGCTAGCCAAAAATAACAGTGAATGACATTCCTTTCAGACTTGAAAGGAAGAGCCTATGCGTAAAGGTGTCATGTGACACCCAGCTTGCAAGGCTTGTTTTCTGGGGCATGGATGAATAGCTTTGGATGTTAACGTAGAGATGGTCCACAGATGCCTTGGGGCGCAGAACGACAGTCATATGGCTGTGAGTGTGGCTGGCAACAGGCGCCCTGAGCTCTCTCCTGTGTGCCACTGCTTGCCCCGAGAAGGCAGCAGAAGTCTTGCCAGCAAACCGCCATCTGGGGTCCTCACAGCTGCAGCGAGTGCTGTCACGGCCAGCGGCTCTGGCTATGCCCCTGTTAGCTGTGCTGTCCAGGGCTGCACCCAGGGCCTCAGCTGTCTAGGGGACATGACTGTGGGAGAAACCACAGTGAGGGGAGGGCAGGAGCAGCCCCAACTTGATTTATCCTGTTTAACAGCTCAGTGCCTACATCAGGCTACACGAGGCCAGGACGGCGGAAATGACAGGGCTGATTAGCTGCCGCGTTCTCCGTGAGAGCCTCATATGCACATCATGTCCCTGAGGCTAACCAGGGCAGGGGAGGCTTCTGTAATTTCATGCTCTTGCCTGTCACAGTTGCATTCAGAGGCCTTCCGGAGCTTACATAGCCTGGCCTCGGTGAGTGCCCTGAACAGCCAGCTACCCTGCTATTCAGTGTCTAGGCAGACAAAGGTGCCAGTGGGGACCAGTGGCCACTCACCTTCCCCTGCTCTGGCGGCTCAGGCACACTGGTCTCATGTCTGGAAGATGCTGAGCTTTCCTGGCCATAGCAAGGCGCCTTCATGGTGCCCAGAGTTCCTTGGTCCCACCTTTGGGAACCCACGTAAGAGTGTGCCTCCTACAAATGTCCCAATTATTACTTCAAATGCTCATTTTTGGATTAGTAATATCTCTGATGCAGAGACAGGGTAGGCCACCCTGAGAGCTGAGTCGAGTCTGGGCTCTGATAGCATCCCAGCTGTGATGGAGGTGTGTGGACTCGCCTGCTGGAGGCCCGGTTCAGGCCCCTGGCCACTCCGTCTGTGCCCTGGTGCTGCACACAGCAGCTCAGGCTCCACAGGCCCTCTGGTCACAGAGGGAAGCTGAGCGCAGCAGGGACATCCTATTGGCCTGTGAAAAAGCGTCCAGTGGGAACATTCCTCATCCCACTCATCTTTCCTCAGTTCCCACACCGCACCGGGGATGCGGGGTCATGGGCACAGCTATCGTCTGCAAGTGGCTCACAGTCTGGTAGAGAGACCAGCTGTGGGCTGAGGCAGCAGGGAATCCATATGGCCCCAAATCAACATCCAATCCCATCTCGCCCTCAAATGTGTGTCCTATATAGGCGAAAGACCCAGAAGTGAGCGGAAAAAGTTCAGCCCTCTTGGAAGAAGTGAAGGTCAACCTCCTTGTAGACCCCGGGCCAGTAGGCGTGAGGAGGAGAGGCTGCAAATAAGCGGCCCTCCCCAGCTCACTGGGACAACAGCAGAGGCAGCATCTGATTGTCCTTGCCCTGGGACAGGGAGGGGGCGTCACGCTGGTAATTGCCAGTTGATGTCCTGAGACCCCTGGGGGAAGCCGGGGTGGGCAAGCTGAGCCAGGGGAAGCAGAGGACTGCAGCCCACTAGGGTGGTCCCAAGTGACTCTGCACTTTCCCAGGAGCCAACAGCCGACCTGAGCTTTTAATCCAAGTTGAGCTTTCTGATGTTGCGTAACTTGACCCAATGCATCTGCACGGCACAGGCGGCGAACGGCTGCGGCAAAGTCGAGTACTGGGCCTGCTGACCTCATGGTTTACTTGAAAAGATGATCCCAGGAAGCTGCAGCCTGGAACGACCGCCAGCACGGGTGCAGCAGAGTCAGCCAGAGTGCACAGCATGGAGGGGCCCCCGCCCGGAGAGCCGTTGCCCTAAGCCAGCCCAGAAGGAAGGTGCTGTGTCAGGGCCACCACACTGCTGGAGCTCGGTGGCTTTGTGAGGAGGGCTCTTTTTGAGCTGGGCAGTGCTTCCTCACTGGACATGCCTGGCCCAACACTCCTGCAGCACTTCGCCTCCAAACACTCTCGGTTCGGGACCTGTACCCTCTGTGAGTCCAGGGCTACCCCAGAGCTGTGAGGAGGGCTCCTCTGTGGCAGAGAGAGTGCCCTAGTGACACAGCCAGAGGTCAGCAGGGAGGAGCAACAGCACAGGGGACACGGGCAGTGAAACCCAAAGTGACCTACACAGTGACAGGAAGGGACCCATCACAGGGTGAGGATGCTCCACATCCCTACAGCAGCAAGCAATGGAAAGTCAAATCTTAGACCATTCCAGACCAGCCTCACCAATATGGCGAAACCCCAGTTCTACTAAAAATAAAAATTGGCCAAATGGGATGGTGGATGCCTGTAATTCCAGCTACTCAGGAGGCTGAGGCAGGAGAATCGCTTGATCCCAGGAGGTGGGGTTGCAATGAGCCAAGATCACGCCATTGCACTCCAGCCTGGTTGATCGACAGAGCAAGACTCCATCTCAAATTAAAAAAAAAAGGAAGGAGAAGATATCATGTATAATGCCAGCAGAAAAAAGGCAAATATTTGGGATAGATCCAATGAAAGATGTGTAAACCTCTAATAGAAATTATAAAGCATTATAAAGAGCAATTAAAGAAAACCTGAGAATTAGAAAACATATTATTCATTGACTCAAACTCTCAATAACTTAAAATGTTAATTCTCCCAAACTTTATCTACAGATTCAATTCCATAACAAGCTGATTTTAAAATACAAGAAAAAAAAATCAGTTCAAGAATAGCCTTAGGAAAAAGATCAAAGTGAGCAGATTTATTTTACCTGAGATCTGGACAGGAAGCTGCAGCAACTTAGCTCATGTGACAGGCATAAGAACAGACAAGCGGGCTGGGTGCCATGGCTCACGCCTGTGATCCCAGCACTGAGGGAGGCCGAGGCAGGTGGATCACTTAAGCCCAGCCTGGGCAATATTGGGAGACCTTGTTTCTATAAAAAATTAAAAAATAAGCCAGGCATGACGGCGCACGCCTGTAGTCCCAGCTGTGTGGGAGGTGGAGGTACAGTAAGCTGACATCACATCACTGCTCTCCAACCTAGTGACAGAGTGAGATCCTGTCTCAAAACAAAACACCAGACAAGTAGATCATGGAATGACTCAACAGAAGGTCATCAAAACCAGGTGTGCACAGACACAGGCAGCTCGGAAGGCCTTCCAGTACACAGTGCATGGTCTTCTGCATGGGTAGGTAGTACCATGAAAATTGAACCCCCTCATCAATCCACCTCACACGGGCTCAGGACTGTGCATCTCAAGGGGAAGTGTAAACCACACAGCATTTGAAAGAGTACAGGACGCCATTTACACAGAGCTGGGAAATCGGGGAGAAGATTTACACAGAGCTGGGAAGTGGGGAGAAGATTTACACAGAGCTGGGATAAGGGCAGAGTTTCCAGACATAAGAAAGCTCTGACTGTTAAGAAAAAGGCTGAAATGATGAACCACATTAGAATTAAGATTTTGTTTGTGTCAGCAGACACTGAAGGGACAGAAATATAGCCCTCAAGTGAGGCAAGTTTCCTGCAACTGTGTAACCACTAGGGGTTCCTATGTAGAGAGTATTCCTGTGTTGCTCACAGAGGACTGGGCAGAGGCCTTGAACAGACACATCCAGAGGGAAACCCTCATGGCCAGTCCATGATCCAAAAAGCAGTGGAGTGCATCAGCCAGGAGGGAGACACAGTGCACACCCCACAGCCCCCAGAGGCTAAGATACAGCCCAACAAAATTTGCCCCAGAAAGTGTGGGAGAGCATGTGGCACCAGGCGTCCTGCCCTGCTCGCCGGCACTACTGGGGAAAGCCGTTTGATGCCACCCTGGAAGGCTGACCCTAGGCATGTGCTGTGACCTAGCAATTCCAGCTTCTACCTAGATGGAAATTTCAACTCATGTTCCAAATCAAATATGAACAAATGCAATCAGCAATATATATAAAAACTAATCAGACAATATCTTAATGGGGTTTAATTTTAGGAACTGATGGATAACGTAATATCACAAATTCTCTCAACATAATTGATAAATCAAAGGAGAACCCCAATAACCATACAAACAATTACAAACAACACTTCACACTCATAGAATGTTCACATGCGCCAGGCAGAGACCACTCTTGCCACAGCCCTCCAAGTGCAGAAGCCGAAGGGCAGCTGGGACCATGCTGAGAACCACACAGTGGGCAGGAGCCCCCGAGGACCATGCTGAGAACCACACAGTAGGCAGGAGCCCCCCTGGGACCATGCTGAGAACCACACAGTGGGCAGGAGCCCTGGGACCATGTGGAGAACCACACAGTGGGTAGGAGCCCTCCAGGACCATGCGGAGAACCACACAGAGGGCAGGGCAGCTGGGACCATGCTGAGAATCACACAGAGGGCAGGAGCCCTGGGACCATGCAGAGAACCACACAGAGGGCAGGGCAGCTGGGACCATGCTGAGAACCACACAGTCGGCAGGAGCCCTGGGACCATGTTGAGAACCACACAGTGGGCAGGAGCCCAGGGACCATGCTGAGAACCACACAGAGGGCAGGGCAGCTGGGACCACACTGAGAACCACACAGAGGGCAGAGCAGCTGGGACTGTAGCCGGGATGCAGGCTCCAGGGCCCAGCACTGAGCAGGCTTCCCCACCCCTGGAAGAAGGGGCCACTCGCTTCTTCCACTGCCCCACCGCAGAAGCTCAGAGGACACTCAGTACCATCCACAGTCATTACCATAAAAAAAAAATTGAATCCAATCCAGCAGGAATGGAAGAAAACAGCTCAGGGAAGGTAAAGACAGCTCACTAAAACACAAAAGCATGGCACTGATTTCGAATCTGTGTCATTGCTGCCATTTTTTATGGGAGTGGGTGGATAGAGCACAGAGCTCTCCTTTCAGCTTTCATTACAGCAAAGGGTCATGGGAGGTAACCAAGGAAAGTATGAAAAATGAGGGGCCAGGGATGCTTTTTAGACAAACATGATGAAACGGGTTCTGCACAGCTAGCATGAAAAGCAAACAAGGCTCTGATCACTTGAGCAGCACCTAAGATTTTTAAGGAAAAAAAAAAGCCTACCTGGCTATGGAGAAAAAGGCTGGGTCCCCAGGGGTCTGCATGGATGCACCGAGGAGGGACCCTCGCCGCAGGAGAGCCCTCATCCTTGTCCGCACCCCTCCCCAGCTCTCTGGGGTGTGTGGATGTACAGGCGGGCTGTGTCGGAGCAACAGCACACAGCTGCCGCCAGCACCAGCGGACACCCTCCCAAGCCTCTGGGTGTTTGCTCACTCATTCTTTTGGGGCCCCCAAATCGGAGCCTAGCCCCTCCCCTGGGGGAACAGAGGCCTCTGCTCCAGGTGTGTTCTCCGAAGCCTGGGACTCTCCGTGTCCTAGGAGAACTGTCACTGCAGCAGGAGACGCCATTGTGGCCTTCCGGGAGCTGCTTAAGAAAATCTCCCAGAGTCAGGCATGAAAGCCACCTTCCCTCCATGGAACCAGGGCTATGAGGAGAGAGGAAAGTCCAGGGATGCTTCTTCCCAGAGTCTGAGACTGTACCACCAGAAAGACCACGGCCTCAGTGCTGGCGCCAAGGGTGGGGAGAGGGCAGTGTCCCTGCAACCTTGTGGCCTGGTTAGGCTCCGGGACTGCAGCATCCAGCAAGGACTGAAGAGAAGGGGCCACTCGCTTCTTCCACAGCCCATGCACCAGCCAGACTGCAGTGAAGGAAGCGCAGAGCTGCCTCTGCAGCATCACCACTGGGGTCCTGGAGAGAAGGTGTCTCCCATGAGGGTCTCTGGGTGGAGGTGGAGGGAGGAGCAAGCTCTGTGGAAGCCCTTCCCTGCCCCAGCCACAGAGCATCAGCTCTCCCAGGCACTGGGTTGCACGGTCTTCCACAGGGGTACCCATCTTTCCTGGACACTTGGCTACATGGCCTTCCCAGGTATGTTAGGCTCTCTCGGGCACTGGGATGCATGGCCTTCTCTGGGAGTGCCCATCTCTCCCAGGCACTGGGATGCACAGCCTTCCCTGGGGGTGCCCATCTCTCCTGGGCATTGGGCTGCATGGCCTTCCCTGGGAGTGCCCATCTCTCCCAGGTACTGGGCTACATGGCCTTCCCTGGGGGGTACCCATCTCTCCTGGGCACTGGGCTGCATAGCCTTCCCTGGGGTCCCCCTCTTCCTGGCAGGTCTCCTCAGGGGTGTGAAGGCCGGCCATGTGCCACAGGGGTTCTGCACATGAAGGGGATGACCTCCCTGTCCTAGGAAGACTCACCATCCCTTCCGCCTTCAGAACAGGATGAGTGTGGTAGGAACAGAAACAGGAATACTACTCACAGACTTGCCAGCTAGACACACATAGCTGGGGAAAGAGGCCAGCAGCAGTGAGTGGCTTGGCCCATGGTTGCGTGGCAGGTGGTGGGCAGTGGTGGGTTTGGACCCTCTGGCACAGGAGGCCCAGTCAACCCTGCTGTGCATGGGAAGGGCCTGTGGCACAGGGCCAGGCCTCTTCACTTCAGACCCCAGAAGCTTCCGGCCAACCAGAGCTGGTCCCAGCTGGGCCTGGCCTCACAAGGCTGCCGGTGGCGGTCACACATGTCTCTATGGAGAGGCGGGGAGGAGGGGATGCAGCTCCCAGGCTCCCTGCTGCACTAGGAAGGGTGTGCAAGGGGCTGGCAGGTCCCCTGGGATGCATAAACTAGTGTTCTTAGGAGACCCGTTCATCATCACAGGTAAGATGACAGATCGCTCTATTACGACAGGAAAGGAAGCTAAAACTAGATTAGCATATCAGGTTTTTCAATGTCTTAATATTTGAATAATATGACAAATGGCACCTGCTAAAATTTAAATATTTCCTTAAAAAAGATATAAGCCGAAGCAACTAAAACCATTAAGAATCTTCCCAAAAGAGGCCGGACGCGGTGGCTCACGTCTGTAATCCCAGCACTTTGGGAGGCCAAGGCAGGCAGATTACCTGAGGTCGGGAGTTCCCGACCAGCCTGACCAGTATGGAGAAACCCCACCTCTACTACTGAAAGTACAAATCCAGCCGGGCGTGGTGGCACATGCCTGTAATTTCAGCTACTTGAGAGGCTGAGGCAGGAGAACCGCTTGAATCTGGGAGCAGAGGTTGCAGTGAACCGAGATCATGCCCTTGCACTCCAGCCTGGGCAACAAGAGCGAAACTCCCTCTCAAAAAAAAAAAAAAAAAGAATCTTCCCCAAAGAAAAAAAAACACACAGTAAGAAAAAATAAGAAGACAGTAAATGTTGAGTAAAACTTTAAAGGGAATAAAAATGAGCGACACAAGCTAAATAAATGATAAAAGTAGTTAAAGTAGACCAATGCTACAACAACAACAACAACAACAAAAAGAAGTTCAGTAAAAAATAGGGATAACTTAGATAAGAAACACACAAAACCACTAATGTCTGAAGTGTGACTAACAGCTACAACAAGTCCGATTAGAAGGCGAAGCACGGTGTGAGTCGGTGGTTGGGCCCGGCACCGCAGGCTGGAAGGCACCTCTGCTAACCCCAGGGCAGCCTCGGCGCCATCATGGGCCCTGCCTGCGGGGTGTGTGCGCAGCTCGGCGATCCACACGGGGGCCGGTTGTGGTGGCATGCAAGGTTGGTGGTGAGGGGACGGGTCCCACTGCCCTCCTGCCCACTGAGGTCTCCACACCCATCTCCTCCCAGATGGGTGGAGAGCCTTAGGGCGTCTGGAGCTGTGTGGAGCTGCCCCGGCCACTGAGGAGGTACACATGCGTGTGTGTACGTGAAGATAGCACCCGCAGGCTGAGGAGTGCAGCCCGCATGCATGCTGACGGTTTGATTGAGGAGGGTGGGGACGGGCGTGGGGACTGGCCTGCGGACGGCGAGAGAAGCAGAAGCGAGGTCAGCCCAAGCCTCACATGCACAATCGAGCCCCAGGGAGCGGCCACCTGCCTGGGTCATCTGCTGTCCTCGGGTCACAGTAGGAATCCAGGGGTAAGAGGAGGAGGGAAGAGGAAGGGGAGCTGAAGATGACTCCAGGGTGCCCAAGGAGTCTGGGTGGGGTCCAGGGTGGGGCAGCCTGGTGGGGGAGCAGAGGCCACAATCTTCATACCCTCGTGTGGCGACGAATGCAGACGCTGCCCATCCCCTAGCCAGATGGTCCCGGATTAGACCTGATCCTCCGGCAGCAGCATCCCAGTGCTGTGCACGGCTTCAATCCGCTGATGGCCTGTTAATCCCAAAACCTGCCAGCGGCCTGCCTCATCTAATTTATTTTTAATGGGTTTGGTTGTTTTTATCGTATCTCAGTGTCTGTGTTGAACAAAGTTAGAGTTGGGTGAAAGACAAGGTCTGTATTTCTTCTTGCCAGCATGCACACTTTATTCATAAACACACCCCTAAATACCCCACAGGTAAAATCCATAAAATAAACCTCAGGCTGGGGCGTCTGAATTCTTGTATTTGTTCTTACTGAATGCCAGTGGGAAAAGTGAGCACATGAGCTTTGCTGTGGTAGGATCTGAGAGAGAAGTGTCCACCGAGCTGCCCCGAGCCGACCCCACAGCCCTGCAGGGAGGGGGTTCTGCCAGTTCCACAGGGCAGGAAGCCCTGGCCTGGATGGCAACATCTGCCATGGCTCCCTCTGTCATCTCGGCCCCCGTCCTAACGCCTGCCTCCCGGGTTTGTCCCGGTGCTCTGCCCTGCGGTCTCTGGTGACGGGGGCTGTGCGCTGGGGATAGGGATAGTGCTTCTGGAAGCGTGGCCAGGAGGCGGGTCCAGGGATGGGCTAAGGGAGGGAGCTGGGCAGGCATGGGGACCCTGAGATTAGTGTGGATTCCTCAATGCGAGTGCCAGACGCCCTAAGGCTCAGTGTCGATTTAAACTGTAGAAAGTCAGACATATTTGTAGGTCACTCAGACCTGTGGCTTTTAAAAGATTTGACTTTAACAGCATCAGAATCCTTTATTTAAAATAAAATTAAAAAAAAAAAAGAACAAAGAAAAAAGCAACACAAATACCAGCCGAGTTGCTCAGGCTGAGATTTGGGGGGCCAGAGCAGGGTGTGGGCCGCTTCCTTGCAGCCAGGCAGGCAAGACCCAGGGGCTCTGAAAACCACGCAGACACAGACCCAGCAACCCTGGGGGCCACACTGAGAGGAGTCCCTGTCCCTGGCGTTCTCCTCCGAGGCACCCACTTTGTTCTGCGTAAACACCACACTCCAGGTGTTCCGTAACTTGATTTCAAAACCCAGGCATAAGCAACAGGCAGTGAAGCACAAGAGTCTGAAGTGAAGGCTTGATCTCCACTCAGCACTTACCATGTGGCCACTAATTCCAGAGGGGGCCACTGCGTCCCCAAGTGAGGTGCCAGCCCCTCTGCCTGCCAGCCTCCTGCACGCTCCTGCCTGCCAGCCTCCTGCGCCCTCCTGCCTGCCAGCCTCCTGTGCCCTCCTGCCTGCCAGCCTCCTGTGCCCTCCTGCCTGCCAGCCTCCTGCGCCCTCTCCAGCCCCATCTGGCTTGCACCTTTGTGTGTCCAGCTTTGTTGTCTCAAAGTAACATTTCTGAGACTTATCCACACTGTGTGCGCGACAGGGCTGGGTTCTAGCTATTGCTCTTCCTCACCACAGAGCAGAATTCCACGTCGCGAGCCTGGTCCCTCCTGGCCCCTTCTGCTGTGGATGGCACTGGCCACTTTCAGTGAGGGGCAGAGTAAGTCAGATGCTCTGTCCAGGAGGGCGAGTCTTCCGTGGTTGCAGCTGGACTTGCTGTCATGTGTCTATGAAAGGCAGGCGTCTGTCTCCACAATGGGTGCAGCACCCAAAGCTCAAGCGGCTTAACCCTTCTGATAAACAGTTGTGTCGCAAACACCTAAAGACATGTCTGTGCACAACGCAAGGGTTGAGTGGCAGATTCCTAGGAGAGCTGGCTGCGGAAGGATAGTTGCATTTATAATGCCCCAGTCGCCACCTTCGTGGCCCACACCTTCCAGTGCAGCGAGCACAGGCAGCCAGCGCACCAAGGACCTGCCCAGGCTCATGCTGCCTGCATCCCCATCCAGGTCCTGTGTGCCAGTGACTACCATCGTCACTGTTTTTTGGATCATCCATGTTCTGTGTTTCTTAGCAGCTGTACATTTATTTCTAGGTGGCTGCTGCTTTCACACTGATTCGTGGGGGCTCCATCGCTGCCCTGTGAGTGAAGTTGCCGCTCCAGAAGGCTGGCCCTGCCTCAGACCCAGCACAGCGGCTGCTGGGTGCCAGCATTTTGTTCTGTCTGCCACTTTCCCTCCCATGCATGCTCCGCTTAGGATACCCTCCCCCAAAAGACCAAGTTCGACAGCAAAGCAGGTATCTATGGCTGCCGTGGCGCTATGGTGCGTGGCAGAGTATTAAACAGTGTTTTTGAATAGATACTGAAATGACCCCAAGTCTTTCACTGAATAGTCGGCCCATGCCTGTTAATTTAAATACCACTGTTATTAGGCAAAGCCAAACCAAACCGGCCTCCTCCCAGGCCGTTCCCGCCAGCCTCCAGTCCTGCCTGTGTGAGTTACTCCTGCCCATCTTGTTCTGTGTTATGGGATTCCTGCTCCCATCTTTCCTGTGTCCTTCTGTTTCCGACGACTGTACCTGACCTCCGCCCCACGTACGCACATCTCCATGTGAGGGTGCACAAGCAGAGCGGGCTGGGGTGAGGAGGGTGACTACAGGGAGGGGAGGGGAGCGTCTGGAGCCTCTGGCAGGGAGAGGGTGTGAGCAGCTGGCTTCTGAACAGGCTCCGTGTTCGTGTGCGTCCGCGGCCAGCCTGCACAGCCCTCAGCCTCTCTGGGATTGCCCCCAGGCCGCCCCTCCCCTGACCAGGTCCCTCCCCAGCCAGGTCCTCTCCTCCCCTAAGGCCGTCTGTCGTTGGTTCCTGCCCCAGAGACACAGACCCTTCATTTCTCCTGAGCCACTGGAGGCCCGACGGCCTCTGCCACAACTCCCCTCCCACCCAGCCTCTGTCCTGGGTTCCAGCTAACCTTGACCATGAATGAGCAGGACTACATTTTCTCCACAGCCCATTCTCCTCTCACTTCCCATGAGTTTCTCTTTTGCTCAGCACTGGGGTAGAGGGGCAGGCCCTGTATCATTTCTATGCAGTAAGAACCCTGGCCTGTGCACCTGGCCAAGTGCACACGATTCCTGTTGCTAGGCCACAGGTCTGTCTGGTTCGTATCTGAGCTGATAGCTCACTGGACAGCACAGGCTGCTCCCCTGGCCTTGGGTGCAAGGTTTGGATACTTAGCTGGGCCCCACCTCGGTGCTCCTGACGTAGCTGGTCTGGTGGGGAGGAAAGCTGAGAATTTGCAGGTCCAGAAGGTTCTCAGGTGATGACAAGAGGGGTCCAGGGGTCACACATATAGAGCCACTGACGTCCTGTTTTATTGAAACACGGTGGCCCATCTTGGAGAAGGAAGAGCACTGCTGTTCTGCTGGCTAGAGCGCAGTAGGACAGGCCAAGCCTGCTGGCTCTGCCCTCGGATGGTCCTGTCCATGCGTGGGTCCTGGAGACCTTGTCACAGCATCCGGCCTGTGGCCGAATCCTTTCCGTTCCCTCAGTTGGGGTGAAAATGTCTCTTTGGGAGGCTCTGGATGTAGTGGGGGTGTATGCTCCGAGCCTACCTGAGGCCTCTGCAGGACAGTCGCCTGCCCTGCCAGGGTCCCTGCCGTGCACTGGACCCAGCTTTCTGATTCTAAGCAGAGCCCACAGCTCCTGGTGACAGCACACACCCCACACACGCAGCAGGCATGTGTCTGTGGGGCCTTGCAGAAGACCACCCTCAAGCCCAGCTCCACTGAGTGGCCATTTCTGTTCCCAAATGAGTCAAGACCCAGAGCAACGAGGCCAGTGTGAGGGAGAGCGTTGGCCCCTGGCCGGTGCTGGAGGACACTGCTGTGTGGGACACTGTGGGGGACGGGACGGGGTACGGAGGTTCTTCTGAGAAGTACCAAGGGGACATCACCTTGTCGCTTCTGCATCATTACATTTCGTTATTTCTGCAGAAACAGCAGTATCTTCCACTGATAAAAGCGAGGGAAAATCAACATCTGGAGCCCTGGCTGGCAGTGAAGGCTTTGCCTGGAGACAGCAGCACGCATCCTCCCCTAAAGGCAGCTAGGGTGGGTTAGGATTTTGTAATTTTATTAACATGAGCCTACATGGTCATTACCGCAGCATCTCCCTGTCTTGCGGCCACTTTAGATGACTAATTTATCACATTAAACCAAGTTTTGGGACATACATTATGTGAAGCAGAAAAACATAGACAATATTTAAAACTACATCAAAATAAGTAGGACCTTCCCCAAGTGTAAAGAAGCATTTATAATCACAAATATGAAAAACATTGAATTCTTCTACCCTATCTTAATGAAATGATAGAAAAAGTCCCTTTCCTCAAGATTGGCAGTGGGTAAGAAGCAGTCCTCTAGCAATGCTGCATGAGATAGATTCATTTGAAGGCTGTAGTTGGGAGGAACCAGCTATTACCCTAAATACGGAATGTTTTCAAAAGTCATTACTTTCAAGGAGAGAAAAGCTTCTTTTTGTTATCAAGGGCTCAACTGCTATTCCATACAACTACAATGTAGAATAATTTAAAATCTAAGTGTTTATATTTATTTCTACGAGCCTGGTCATAGACCCACTTGCCTGGAAAACCAGTTAAAACACAAATTTAAAATATTTATCTCTGAAAGGAAAAAACCATTTCCCTGATAGGACACACCAAAATCAAATTCTATTATGACTCTGGCTCTGGCAAGCTATTTCTGGGAACATTTTCCCAGCAAATGCAAACAGGAGTAGGAAGTGTGTCTGAAACGGCAGTTGTCGGTCGGCATACCACACGGACACGGCAAACTCTCGGTACTGTGCTCACAACTGCCAAAATACACGCACCACAGCATCCTGAGTAAGGGACACTTTTGTTCATCTGCAGAACAGGCAAAAGTAAGAAACTCTTGTGATTTATGAACCGCAAAACTCACAATCGTTTTCTGAACATTTTAAAGTATTACGCCTTCCATGATGGCTTCATCACACAGGAATCCTGCTCCGTGGCCTTCCCTAGGTTAAGAGAATCGCGTTCTTCCCCAGTGTAAGCACCATGCTGCAGAGTGCATGCTCTCCATCCATCGGCAGCACCCCTGATCCTGCCTCACTTGGATCCTGGACCTCACAGTGCCCCACACTAGCGGTGGGAACGCGCTCACCTGTTCACTTCCGAGGCCAGCGATCACCAACAGAGGCAGGGGTGGAAAGCACTCATCGGACTGAAAAGTCTGGCCCCATGAGGGTGACCAGTGTTTGCACAGGTGAGAATCATACTCTCACACCACATCCAGTATTTTTTGATTGACAAACATCCATAAAACCACACGTTTATGTTTCCACAATAACACTCAACCAGTACCGAACATTATTAACACTTGCTATGGATCCTTGGAAGAAACCCTGTTAGTTCAACAGCAGGCCTGACGGGAGCCTTATCACCTGAGTGGGCTGTAAACGTAAGTTTCTGCTTTTTCATCATAACGCATCGTGCACGGCTATGCGTTATGATGAGGTTCCTCGTGGCATTTTCCCGACAATCTACCGAGCGCAAACTGCCCACCACGCCGCCTGGGGCTGCCCTTGCAGCCAGTCTCAGCCAATGTCCTGCCTATGGACCGCTCACCCAGGGGCCTCAATCCCTTACCTCAGAACAGAGCAGCTCCAAGAGGCTGAGAACGATCAGGCTTGATGTGGGTATCGGACAGATGGCCACTCTCCCAGTTTAGAGAAGATGAGATGCTAACGGAGGAAAATGAGAGTGGTGCTTCGCTCTCCACCAAGGGAGGCTGCCCACCCCATTGGCCTCGGGCAGGAGCCACGTGACATGGGCCAGGCACATGTGACCCACTTTTTGCCCAGCTCCCCTCATGCCCTTGGAGGGTGCACCCAGCACTCATGCGCTGTCAGTTCAACAGCCCCTTCCCCCAACAGGGACGACTCAACAGCCAGCCGGGTGAGCCTGAAGGACACATGGCCGCAGCAGCTAAGCCTCTGGAACAGGATGGGTTGTGTGGGGGCAGAAACCCCAGGGCCCAGCACAGCTCCTAAGACATGGGCTTTCACTGCTACTGCTGCTGCCTGCCTGCTGTGGGCAGCGTGGGCGCAAAGCAGGCCCCTACTCAGGCAGCAGTGCTGCTCTGGGCCTGGCTGGCGACACTTTTGCTGGTCCTTGTGAACCGCAGGATGAGGCTGTTCCTCACCAGGAGGAGGTACCTGAGATAGCATCAGCTGGAAATTCCCTCCTTTCCTCGTTTTCTCTTTGTTGTGGCTGAGGTGTTTGAGGTCTGTGCCCCAAGCAAGCCCCATGCAAAGCTGAGGAGTGACGCGCCACAGCCTCAAACGTGGTCCTGACGCCAGCTGTGCCTGGGCAGGTGGGGTGGAAAGGCCTGGCCCAGGACCCACAGCTTGGGCACTCGGGGTCGACAGGGGGGTGCAGGATGCACACTGCTCCACCCATCGAACCGCGCACTTCTGCCACGGAGCAGGAGAAAGTCGCCCTCTCTTCTGCCAGGGGCTTCTTACCTTGATCCTACCACACCGCACAAAACTCAGAGGCGATAATGAGAAAAGCACACATGACGGGCAGAGGTGAAACGTGAAGGCAAAGAGAGGCTGCTGGCTGTGAAGAGGGCCCGGTTTCATCAGGGACAGGCTGAGCTGGCTCCTGCTGGGGCCCAGGCAATGAGCTTGCAGCTTTCTGATGCCAGCCAAGGCACAGAGACAGAGAATGTGGAGTCCTGCAGGTCTTACTCATCAACAAAGTCAGCCCGATTGCTTATTAAAGAAAGAAACTAAAATAACACGAGTATCAGAGGTTCATTACAGAAAAAAATAGAATATGTGCACATGCAAAAGAAAAACCAGTCACTGATCATTATCCAGAAAGATCACTGTTGATATGTGCCTCTTGAGATCTACCTAATTCAAACTTCGGACTAGTAGGTGTGTGTTATTATATCTTTTTAGCAACAATAGTAACCAACCATGTTTGCGTTGTTTTTCTCGCTCACAATTATGTATGGAATATTTTTCTATGCTAATACATTTAAGTCTACATAAAAGGGAAGAGATTCCACACAGTATTCCATTCTGCGTATTTTTATGCATCAGAACACAACGAATCTGCAATGACTGACAATTCCAGGTATTTTGAATTGTTACATTAAATAATAATTTAGTGATTGTTGCTATGATTTAAATGTACATGTCCCCTCACCATTCCTATGTTGAAACTTAACACCCAGGGTGATGGTATCAGGTGATTCGGCCACGGGACTCTGCTCTCAGAAATAGACCAGTGCCTCATAAAAAGGCTCGGGAAAACTCGCAAGGTTCTTTTTGCCCTTCTGTCCCATCCACCATGGGGACACAGCATTGGTGGCCTCCAGGAGAAGCAGCATTCAAGGTGCTGTCTCAGAAACAGAGAGGCTGACCCTTCCCAGGCATGAAACCTGCTGGAGCCTGAATCTTGGCTTGCCAGCCTCCGTAATTGTGAGCCATACATGGATTCCATTTATAAATTGCCCAGGGTTGGGTATCTTGTTCTAGCAGCAGGAACGGACTAAAACCATGACCTGTGGGTAGACCCTGTTCTGTCTCTCTCTTATTTCCTTGGAGTCTATACTTATAATTTCAGGGCTAAAGGAGGCACACACTGAACCTTCAGCACAGCGCGAGAAGTAGGCCCAGCTGGCGCCATCCAGCCCATTCCTCTCCGGGCAGGCTCTGCCCTCAGCGCCTGTCTGCAAGCACTGAGCTTATGAACACTGAGGAGTCAGGGAAGAAGAGAAGGAGGATACGGTGGCCCACATTAAGACAACTCTTGCTCTGTATCTGGCACTGAGGAAGGGAATTAAATAACAGCAACAACAGTAAAAACAAAACCTTATAATTTGTAGTTGCTATATAATAAATTTTGCTGTGTTGTGTGCTGTTTAATATAAAACCCAACCCCCAGGTCTGCTTAAAATTAACTAACTTCCGGCCGGGCGCGGTGGCTCAAGCCTGTAATCCCAGCACTTTGGGAGGCCGAGGCGGGTGGATCACAAGGTCAACAGATCGAGACGATCCTGGTCAACATGGTGAAACCCCGTCTCTACTAAAAATACAAAAAAAACTAGCTGGGCATGGTGGCACGTGCCTGTAATCCCAGCTACTCAGGAGGCTGAGGCAGGAGAATTGCCTGAACCCAGGAGGCGGAGGTTGCGGTGAGCCGAGATCGCGCCATTGCACTCCAGCCTGGGTAACAAGAGCGAAACTCCATCTCAAAAAAAAAAAAAAATAAAATAAAAATTAGCTAACTGCCTGTTAAACCTACCTTCTGTATTCTCCCCACATTCTCAGCAAGTTCCCGGGCATCTCAAGACTCCTGTCTTTCTTGCTGACCAGTTGCAAGGTCACAGGGCAAGATAACACCCAATGTACAATGTGTTTCTCAAAATGCCCTTTTTCAAATGTAATGTACATCACAAGACATGTTGCAAATCAATTAACTGTTCTTTGTTCTGGCTTCTGTAACCCTGTCAGCTGCTGCCTCATCCTGGGTGTATAAAAAGTTCCCCATTTTCTTTCTCCTTGGCTCAGCCTTGGGATTCTAATCCGCTGAGACGGTGACCACCTTCATAAAATCCTGTTTCACCATTGGTCTCTCCGGTCTCCTGAATATTCTGCAACAGCACTCCTGACTAATTTAATCTCAAGCAGCTCTGGGTGTGGGCTGTTACAGCTGCTGTTACCAATGGGGAGAACAATGGCAGAATCACTCAGGGAGTGCTCTGGCCCCAAAGCTTGGGTGGCAGGGCCGGCACCCAGGCCAGCAAGGGCCCAGGCTGTTGCCCTGAGTGGCCGGGGGAGGACAGGACGCTGAGTGCTGGGTCTGGCATGGGCGGGCCTGTGGCAGCTGCAAACAGCCTGCTAGAAGGCAAGCCGAACAGGCAGGCAAGGCCTGGCTGTCAGCGGGAAGGTGGGTGCCTGCAAGCAGACACAAGGCCCGTGCAGCTGCTGTGAGCGAGTGGCCTTCCCACCTGCCGTGTGCAGCGGGGAGAAGGAAGCTGACCGGGCAGCAGCTGAGAGGGGTCCTGGCAGGGGTGAGAAGGCGCGGAGGTGGCTGGGGCTACCAAGCCCCAGTGCTGGTAAAGGGAGGAGCTGAGGGTGTGGTGTGAAGGGGCAGCCCAGAAGCAGGAGGGGAACTGGAGGCAAGGGGCCTCCACAGGGCCCAGGATGGGCAGGAGGAGCCGCTGCCGGTTCCATGCCACTGAGAGTCCAGTGAGGGTGAGGGGAGGTGCAGGGTGGCCACGCCCAGAGGGGTCACTGCCAGCAAACTTGGGGTGGAGGCTGAACACAGTCACCTGCGCCTAGGGTGAGCACTCCACCTCCACAGGAGTCGCTGCCAGGGGCTACCACTCACCATGGCTGTTTCCTCCACCCATCCTGCTCTCAGGGACTGCCAGCCAGGGGGCACAGCTGCATGTGTGTGAACCGTCGGCGTAAGGAAGGGCTGCCCGTCTCCCTGTCTCCATCACGCCTGTTTCACTCTGTGCCCTCACACAGCATCACATGACCTTTGGTGTTGGCTGTGGGAGGCTGTTTCAGGCTGGCTGCGGTGTCCCTCCGGTGTCAGGTTTTCTGCCTTGGGGCTGCCACGTGCTCAGGCTCATCTGTGCTTCCCCACCCAGAATTTGCCATTTCTCCATGGAACCCTAGTTCCTTCTGTTTTTGAGCCATTGGGTAGAAAGGAGATAAAAGGCCATGTGAGTTATTGCCCAACTGTATGCTCAACATAGACAACAAGGTGGTGTGGAAATGTCAAGGGAGTCAGCTGCACAGTCCTAACTGCTCTCAGCCAGGTCACTCCTGCAACAGGCAATTTTCAACGTCATAAAATTAGGGACCTAATGGTGTTGCTGTGAAAATGCCAAATTGAGTACATGTATGTGAATACAGCTGCTCATTCCGTTCTCTAAAACCGCCAGGACACAGAAGGGCACCCACATACCCTGGGAGTTGGAGTTGCGGGAAGTAGAAGATGCCCAGGGCCCAGCCCGGCCATCGGCTGGAGGGGTGCCTGGCCTTGGCTCTGGTCTTCTTGAAGCTGCTAGAGCCTTCGGTCACCCACCAGCAGTCCAGGAGGGCAGACCCCATCCACAATGGCGAGAACCTTCCAATCCAGGTGCCAAGAACACCCCAGTGCTTGACTTCTGGGTGACTTTGTTAGGAGATGGGGGCACAGGGCATACCTGGGCTGGCTGGTCCCTGAGGCCCCTTCCTGTGCACAGCTGCTGTGGTTTGCAAAGCAGCCCTCTGTGCTCCCCAGGAGCAGCCTCCCTTCCCATGTGCAGGCGGTAAAGGAAGGGGCCGCCTGCCCTGCTTCCTCAGCTGAAGAGTCTCTGAGACCCAGATGTGGAGACCAGGCCTGGCAGGCGAAGTGCCCTCACCTGGAGTCCAGGTCTGTGCTGCTCACGGTGCATGATCCCTGAAGGCACACTTGGTGCTGGAACAGGCCCTGGAGAGGGAGGTGCCCAGCCGAGTGTGGAGTCTGCCCCAGGGCGGTTTCTCCAACAGGGCAGACATTGTGTGTTAGGACTAGCCTTCCCTGGGCAGAGGCAGGAGCCAGGGTGAGGCTGGCAGCCAGTGGGAGGCCAGCTGTCCAGGGTCCCAAGGGCCACTGTGGAGTTTCCTGGGCAACCTGGGAGTTTTCCTCCCCAGGGGCTCTGAAGCAGTAAATAGGGGAGAGTGTGGAATTTGTTTATCCCCACTTCTGGCACAGGGCCATGCAGGGAGACCGCCTATGATGCAGTTCCCTCTCGGAGAACCACCTCTGCTGCTGGCCCCTCCCGGCCCAGCTGCTACTGGTCAGGTGCCTGCTAGTATTGCAGCATAGTGCCAGGCGTTCACAGAGCTCATGTCCCAAGGATGGCAACACCAACAAAGGAGCAGACAAGCAACAGGACTTGGTGGCAGAGGACAGGGCTGGCATCTATATTCATCTGTTCTCATGCTGCTAATAAAGACATACCCGAGACTGTGTAATTTACAGAGGAAAGAGGTTTCATGGATTCACAGTTCCACATGACTGGGGAGGCCTCACAATCACGGTGAAGATGCAGGAAGAGCAAAGGAACGTCTTACATGGCGCAGGCAAGGAAAGCATGTGCAGGGAAACTCTGGTTTAGAAAACCATCAGATATCCTGAGAGTTACTATCACGAGAACAGCCTCCACGATTCAATTACCTCCCACTTGGTCCCTCCCATGACCTGTAGGAATTGTGGGAGTTATAATTCAAGATGAGATTTGGGTGGGGACACAGCCAAACCATATCAGCATCCATCAGGAAGACCTCACTGAAGGAGGACTTGAGAACTGTGGAAGGAAAATAAAATCTCAGGAGCCCAAACCCACTCTGATGAAGAGTTCAGCTTGGGAACAAAGTCACACAAAGGCAACCTTCCTTTTGGTCCTAAGCAGACGGCTGCAGACAGAAGGCCATGAGTCTCCCGAGGGGTCTCCCTCACCAGCTGCCCACAGGGAAATGCCCTCTGCGCCCCAAAGTTTGTGCCCTAAGGCAGTGTCCTGCTGGATCTCACCCTGCCAGTGTAAATAAACGGCTTATCTTCACAGGTACAGTACTAAGACAAGACCAAAAGCCATCCCTCTTCCACCCAGCCCGAGACACACTCATGTCTTCCTCTGCTTAAAAGTCCTCAAAACTGTCTTTGGTGAAAGCCCAGGCCACAGGTCCTACAATAACTTCTGTATCGTTTTCCCTGGTGAGTCCTCAACCTTAGCTAAATGAACCTCTGGATGGACTGAAATCTTCCATGGTCCCATTTTGGTTGGCAGATCAGAGACGGCAGGAAGGTGAGAGAGTTCCATGAGTCTCCCTGGAGAATGGCCCGCAAGGCAGGACTGCAGGGTGAGGCTGAGTATTGGCAGTCAGTGGGAAGGGTGTGGGAATGGGGGAGGCCTGGCTTGGCTGTGGGGGAAGCCCAACCCCTGCCCTCAATCCCCTCCCTCTGCGAGCCTTTCCCACATGACACCTCTGTCAACACTGGGGAGCAAGGCTCCAGGGGGAAGCACATCCAGGGCTCATGGGTCCAAGAGTGGCAGAGAAGCCAGCACCAGGGCTTGAGGCTTTCTGGTTACTGGTAGGTGCTGGCTCCTGTCAATAAGAGCCTTCTGAAGGCTTTGGAGAGTGTCTGCAGGGTGGTGTTCTTCTGAAGGCTTTGGAGAGTGTCTGGACTGCAGGACGGTGTCCTTCTGAAGGCTTTGAAGAAATTCTTCCTTGTCTTTTCTAGGCCACTTTCCTTATCGTTTTTTAATCTTTATTTATAATTGACACATAATAGTTGTACATATCTATAGGATACAGTATGATGCTTCAATACATGTATACATTATATAATGATCAAACCAGGGTAATTAGCATATCCATCACTGTAAACATTTATCATTTTGTGATAACATTCAAAATCCTGTCTTCCAGCTATCTGGAAAGACACATTATTATTAGCTGTAGTCACCCTACTGTTAACAGAACATCAACATTTATTCCTCCTGTCTGACTGTAACTTCGCATACCTGTTGACCAGCCTCTCTTCATCCCAGCATCAGGGCTGAGGAGCTTTTATTTTATTCTCTATTTTCTGAAACAACCTGTACAAGTTAGAAATCAAGTGCTCCTTAAAATTAGGTATAATTCACCCATAAAAATGTGAGAACTTTGTTTGATTGTCATTTAAATTTCTTTAGTTTGTATTGGCCTATCCAGGTTCTCTATTTCTTCTCAAGTCTATTTTGGTACTTTGGATTTTCCCAGGAAGTTATCAGTGTCACCTAAGCTTTCAAACATGTTAGCATGTGGTTTCCCACAGTACTCTAACTTTTCTCCTTGGTTGTATCTATGGCTATTTCTTATCTATATATCCATCCATCTATATTTATTTTTATTTATTTATTCACTCATTCATTCTTTCCTGTATTCTGTTCCATCGACCGTCACCAGTATCACCCCTCCATTTCTTTATCCAGAGATCTAACTACAGACTCTAAAACACAAAACAGCTTTTAGCTCTGCTAATTTTCTATTTTTCTGTGCTCTCTATTTCATTGATTCCTGCCATTTCCTGTATTCTTTCCTGCCTTATGGATCCTTGGGCTTTCTTCCTTGCTCTTTTTTCAGCTTCTGGAGTTAATTTTTCATGCTTCTTAACACGTGTGTTTATAGCTACAAATGTCCTTCTAAGCACTGCTTTAGCTGTGTCAGGCTAATTTAGACATATACTGCTTCATAATCACTCAGCCCTAAAGTTCTTGCATTTCTTTTATGATTTTATTTCTAACAAGAAGTTTTTATAGCATATTTATATAAGCTATTCCTTTATGATTAATTTCCAGTTTAATTGAATTATGCTCTCCACATATTGTGTTATAGATGGACTTTCCCTGTATGCATACATCCCTATGTTATAGACAGACTCACCTGTAACATCCTAGTTTTGTATGTTCTCTGTATGCTTACAAAGTAACATGTAGAGTTCAAAATATACCTAACAGCTCAAACTTAATTATTATGTTGCTTAAGATATTAATACTCCCGCTTGTTTTTTGTTGACCTACTTCTTTGAGAGATGTGTTAAAATCACCAAACAACTGCTCCTTCATCCAACTTTGCTTGCAATTGTATCAATACAAGTTCATGGTAACAGCTCAAGCCACAGGGTATCACCAGGCCACCAAAACAGCACCCCCACTCTTCATGCTTTCATCACCTACTGTTTCCAGACACCTGAAGATGCTTTTCAGCCCCCAGCACAGCCTTCGTGTCCTTCATTCCTGAAACCTGTGCTTCCCTGGTGTCTCAGGGCTGGCTCCAGGGCAGAGCCAGAAGGCCATGCGAGAACCACCTGGCCTGGAACTGGACCCCAAGGTGTTCAACCACAACCAGCTCACTGCTACCAAAACCAGGGACTCCTGATTTCCCACAGTCATATACAGAATAGGCCTCAGAGCGCATTGTGGACTGAAGCAGGGTGAAATACAGTACTGTGTCACTTCTAACATCCTTCATTTGTCAAGGGTAAGTTGTCTTTGCTATATACATTCTTGGTAAACAAACAAACATGGAAACAAAAGACAGTAACTCACCTTCCCCCATAAGCAGGCTATAAGGGTTAGAGCAGATCCATAGACAGCAACAGTTCAGATGTATTGAACTCAGAGCATCATAACCAGAGCGGGTGACTTACAGAAGGGTTGACTTCTGTCGTGTAGCCCACCTACCTAAAACACAAAAACACAGGGCTGTGTGAGCATTGCTGGCACAGGGCCTGTCCATCACCACTGGGCTTCAGTGGAACTGCCTCTTGCCTTCAACAGAGCAGTAAACACGTCTTTAGCATGTTTAAGTATGGAGACGAAGTGCCTGCAAGCACTCACCCTGGCGCTATTCCCCCCATACTCCAGATGAGGCGACTCAACACAAAGGCAGGCTTCCATTCCCAAGTGAGAAGTCTATATGAAATGTTTTGATAAAATTGTACTTAGTATATTTGCTTACATGTACACTGATTTTTTTTTTCATGTTTTTACATGTACACTATTTTAAAACAATATTTATTATATATTAATTTAAACACATTGCTGGTTTTCTAATTTCACTGATAGTGAATGGATTTCATCTAATTTCTTCAATTTCAGCATGTTCTTAGAGGAGAGACTTGGAAAAAGAAGGCACATCTGGGGCTGGATGTGGTGGCTCACGCCTGTAATCCCAGTACTTTGGGAGGCTGAGGTTAGAGGATCACTTAAGGTCAGTAGTTTGAGACCAGCCTGGCTAACATGGTGAAACCCCATCTCTACTAAAAATACAAAAATTAGCCAGGTATGGTGGTGGGCGTCTGTAATCTCAGCTACTTGGGAGACTGAGGCAGGAGAATTACTTGAACCCAGGTGGTGGAGGTTGCAGTGAGCCGAGATCACATCACTGCACTGCAGCCTGGGTGACAGAGTGAGTGAGACTCTCTGTCTTAAAAAAAAAAAAAGAATATTTGGAACCTTGGGAGGAAAAGGGAAGGAAGGATGGAAGGAAAGAGTGGAAATTCAGTTTCCTACGGAAATAAAAGCATAGCAAGGCATAAGAAGAAGACACATATTTAATCCATCTCCAAATGCACCATTTGGTATTCTTTCTCTAAAAAAAAAACAAAACTATGTTTTTTGCTGACCCACAAAAAAGGATGCTATTGGACAAAGAAACCTGGTAACCCACCGCATGTCACTCGGCACGTCTGTTCCCAGCTAGAAACACCTGTTACTGCGAGTGCAGGAAAATCCAAATGCTTTTAAAATAAAAATAGAAAACAAAGGCATGCAAAATCCCTTTGAGTAAAGGATCTTCTCCAAGTAGCAGACCCTCCTGAAGTCCATCACGGTTCTGGGAGAAGGAAACAGGATGTAGGCACTAAAACTTCTTCAGCTGATGGAACTGAGAACTCCCACACAGCACTGTAGCACAGAGTGAAATGAGTGAAAGCTGTGCAGGTGTGAGAAACACCAGAAGTGAAACACCAAACATACCAAGAATACAAATGCAGAGTTAAAACAAGAAACTATGATAATTAATTTTACCTATGAAAAAAATTAATGAGAACAACACAATTGGCCTAGAAATGAGACTAAGTTACAAGGTACCAAAAGAGAGGATTCAGCAGAAAGCAAGGCAGGAGAATAGGGCCTGGAGGCAGGGAACATGAGGCCAAGCCAGCCTGACTTCCTACAACTCAATCAAGTGAAAGCTCCTCAGCAACCACAGGGATGTGAATGGCTCTGCAGCGTCACTCATCCTCTCCCCTGATGCCATTTACACTCTAACTACACGTGCATTCTCTCCATTTACCTAGACCACGTACTCCAAATAACATCCTCTCCATTTGCAATAGGGCACATTCTGAGTAAATGACTCTGTGACTTCACTTCATTCTCTTCATTTTCACTGAATATTCGCCAGGTACCCAATGGGAAACTTGTGGAGTACTGAAACCCCAGAGGATTCTGTGAGTGCGGCTCTCCCACACTTGCGTGTACTTCTGTTCTCAATAAATGCCTGCTTTTGCTTTCCTTGCTTTGTTTGTGTGTTTTGTCCAATCCTTTGTTCGAGAAGCCAAGAACCTGGACACCCTCTACCGGTAACAACTGCATAAGGGACACTGCAGGAGGACTGAGCGTGTCCAAGAGAACATGAGGCTGACAAGAGGTTAGAGACGTGCAGAGAAGCTGCCAGATGCAGAGCCCAGGCCACAAGGATCCAAGAAACACAGACTGGAGTTCCCAAAAGAGAAAAGCAAAACCACAAAACAGAACTCATACTTAAAATCCTAGAAATGTTCTTAGGAAGAAAATAATCTACAAGTTGAAAGGCTCATCGTGTACTTGAACAAACTGACCCAGAATGGTTGCCCTGAAGGCAGAGCCCAGTAAATGATGAAAATGGAAGAGAAAATTCTCTGGGACTCCAGGCAAAAAGGCCAGCTCATTCACAAAGGAAAGAAAATCAGATGGGGATCGGACTTCCTGACTACCATGTATAAGATAAGTGAACAGTGGAGCGATATTTTCATAAATTCAAGTAAAAATAAAGTGTGACCAAAGGACTTTATGTCAGCCAAACTATCTTTCAAAACTAAAGCTAAATAGAAATAGTTTTAAATATCCAAGAACTCAATGAACATTTTGTTTCTAGGCCCTTCATGAGAAACCTGCTACAAAAGAATCTCCCTCAAATCAAGAGATCACTGGGAATTTTGACATAAACAAAAATAACCAATGTGTTGATCAAAGACTAAAACAAAGAGTGAGGACAAGGATGGAGGTGGGGATGAGGATGGAGGTGGGGATGGAGGTGACGATGGAGGTGGGGATGGAGGTAAGGATGAGATGGGGATTGAGGGGAGATGGAAGTGGGGATGGGGATGGAGGTGGGCATGGAGGTGGGGATGGAGGTAAGAGTAGAGGTGGGGATTGAGGGGAGATGGAGGTGGGGATGGAGGTGGAGATGGAGGTGGAGATGGGGATGGGGATGGAGGTGGGGATGGAGGTGAGGATGGAGATGAGGATGGAAGTGGGGATTGAGGGGAGATGGAAGTGGGGATGGGGATGGAGGTGGGCATGGAGGTGGGGATGGAGGTAAGAGTAGAGGTGGGGATTGAGGGGAGATGGAGGTGGGGATGGAGGTGGGGATGGAGGTGGAGATGGGGATGGGGATGGAGGTGGGGATGGAGGTGAGGATGGAGATGAGGATGGAAGTGGGGATTGAGGGGAGATGGAGGTGGGGATGGGGATGGAGGTGAGGATGGAGGTGGGGATGGAGGTAAGAGTAGAGGTGGGGATTGAGGGGAGATGGAGGTGGGGATGGAGGTGGAGATGGGGATGGAGGTGAGGATGGAGATGAGCATGGAAGTGGGGATTGAGGGGAGATGGAGGTGGGGATGGGGATAGAGGTGAGGATGGAGGTGGGGATGGAGGTAGGGACAAGGATGGAAGTGGGGATGGAGGTGGGGATGGAGGTGAGGATGGAGTTGAGGATGGAGGTAAGAACGATGATGGAAGTGAGGTAAGAAACAGCTTCTTACTGGGAGCATGCTGTTCTGCAAAAGTAAAAATACAGTAAATCAGAGGTAAATGAATTTAAAAAAAATGAAGAATAAGCTCACAGACTGAAGCATGAGAAATAGGTGGGGGGAAAGAATCCCACCAGACAAGCCAAATGACGAGGTCAGAGGAAGAAATAGAGGACTAGGCCTGGTGCAGTGGATCACGCCTGTAATCCCAGCACTTTGGGAGGCCGAGGTGGGTGGATCACGAGGTCAAGAGATCAAGACCATCCTGGCCAACATGGTGAAACCCCATCTCTACTAAAAATACAAAAATAGCTGGATGTGGTGGTGCACGCCTGTAATCCCAGCTATTTGGGAGGCTGAGGCAGGAGAATCGCTTAAACCCAGGAGGTGGAGGTTGCACTGTGTTGAGATTTCACCACTGCACTCCAGCCTGGTGACAAAGCGAGACTTCATCTAAAACAAACAAACAAACAAACAAAAAACAAACCAAAAAAACAGAGGACTAAGGTGCTAACAGCAGCTAAAGGGACAAAACATAGACCTTCCTAAATGCCAAAAACAATAGAAAAAGATAAGCAAAGACACAAACTACATTTAAAAAACAGATGCACAATAAATAAAACACAACACACACATTAAATACAGGAACAAGTTATGTGGCAGCTGAGACTGGACATAGCGGTCCGAGCAACAATAAGTGTGAGTGGTTTTGGCCCTATGAAATCTTCCACTCGGCTCACAAAGCCAGCTCTGCTTTACACAAGAGACACGACAACTGCCAAGCGATTTGAAAAGGCTAAATGTCAAGAAATGAGCTAAAGCACGTCAGGCAAATGCACCAGGCTGAAGAGCATGGGTTGAAATCTGCCTGTCAGACAAGGCCCAGCCTCACCTCAAAGCAGGAAGCAAGACCAAGAAGGGCACTTCCTGATGCTGGAGGACCCTGTGCACGATGAGGCCACATGAGTTAAGAACCTACTAGAACCCCCAAACACAGAAGCTGGCTTTCTAATGCAGAAACTATAGGTGTTGGGGAAAGAAACAGAAACGTAAGAATAGCAATTATTAACACTGACTGTCAGCCATGGCAAGGTAAGAGGTAACTCAACATGAAAAGTAACTCAACATGAAAGAGAGCTACAACAGGACCAGGTCTTAGGGACATTACATCAAACTTTGTACTCTAATAATAGAGATTATACTTTCTTCTTAAGCATACTTGAAACTTTCATTTAAAAAAAATCTAGCTTGTATTAGGGCACAAATAAAACTTCAGTAAGTTACATGAAATACAAGTGGCACAGAGAGCAGACAGCAGTCTCTGCTAACAATGCAATACCAGAAAATAATGAACTTTAGCCAAAGGGTATTTCACTGGAAAATTTACATCATTGTAGAAACACTGAAGGGGAACTGGTTCATAACATATATCTATGCATACAGATATCCCCCTAGTAAGTCCCTAAATTGGTAAGGAACACCATGAGACCAGACTGGAGAGAATGGCGTGACAGACTGACACACTCCTGCAGTGACCCGCTTCTTCCAACCTCATGCACATGTGCAGGGGAGCCTGAGAGCAGGTCCCTGACAGAGCCAGATACGAATGAGACAGAATCTCCACATGGAAATGCTCTGCAGCTCCCTTTTCAGGGGGGAACACAGCTGTTTAGGAAGGCAAGGAGATGGAGGAGACAAAGGAGCGTGCGATCCCCTTCCTCACCTCTGGCCTGCCCTGGCTGTGAGACCCCGTGAGTAATAGCAGAGCAACGGCTTTCACATCTTGCTGAACAAGCTGAACTGGCTGCCACAACAGATCAGCTTCAAAGGCAAGGACCCCAAGGGTGTCACATTCCCTCATGGGCACAGTCCAGATAAAAGCAGCGAACTCAGCTGCAAACTGCACACATGCATACACATGGCAAAGGCACACACTCACATTCACACGGGTGCTTAAGTAGCTCACACACACACGGCAAACACACATGTGCACATGGGCACATGAGCAGCTCACACACACATACACATGGCAAAGGCACACACACGTGCCTTTAGCAGCTCACACAACACACACAGCAAAGGCACATGCTCACACACGTGTGCACATGGGTACTTAAGCAGCTCACACACATGCATACACATGGCAAAGGCACACACATACGTGTGCACATGGGTGGTTAAGCAGCAGGAACTTACAGTAAAGTTTACAGCTTTTAAAAGGACTAAAACACAGAAAATTAGTGAGTCACAAATCCAATTTAAGAAGTTAGACAAAGAACAGAAAGTATCAAAGTATCCACAGAAAGTAGAAAGAAGGTAATAAAGTTCAGAAGTTCAGCTGTGGAGCCCAGCCCTACAGGGTCCTGTGAGCCCCTCCCTGCTGGTGTGGAGATGAGAAGCTGTGAAAATAAAGACACAAGACACAGAGATAGAGAAAAGAGTTTGGGCCCAGGGATCCACCGCTACCAGATTGTGGAGACCAGCAGCGGCCCTCGAGGGCCTGGACATTCTGACTTTTATTGAGTACAAAGCAGGGAGCAGGGTAGAAAGGCTCAGGCAATGGTGGTCAGTGACAGGGTCAGGTAAGTCACATGTCTTGGAGACAGGGGCTCAGGATTTTCAAGAAGCCGAGGCAAGGGGAAAACCTAATGCGTCAGCACTTTTTTCATACTTGTCAAAAAACAGCAAGGTCACTAAGATTTATGTTACTATTACTAATTCTTATCTGAGAAGAAAGAGAAGAACCAGGTGCTGAAGCAGAACGTGAAAGCAGACGTGGAACGTGACCACTGAAGCACAGTGTCACATAGAGACAGTTAAGTCCCCGGACGTCTGCAGGCCTCCCTGACAGCCGCCAGGCCCACCACAAAAGCTTGGAAGAGCAGAGTTTTCTCCTAACTTCCGCGAGGAAGGAGACATCTCGGCCATCTTGGACGTCTCCTTCCCTAGCTGGCTAAACAGCCGGCACTTTCACAGCGCTGGTGCTGCCGCACAGCCAAGGCGCCCTCCAGCAGCCTTTACGCGGGGGTGACAGAGGGCTTAGAGCATCTTGCCTTAGGGCCACCTCTTTTTCCAATGCCACTTCAGTCTCATACTTCTTGACCTGAGACTTATTAGTAAGATTAAAGATTATATGATTGTATATATGTATATATTTATGATTACATGTGAATACCTACGATTATTTATAATTATATATAGGAATAATTATGTAACCGTATCTCTAATTCTTTTCTAATTCCATATTTATGTCAGAGCAGACTGAGGCCTCAGACCCTTGCCTCGGCTCCTACAGGGTTTCCCCCCGACCTTAAGCAAAGAAAAAAAGGCAACTGAGAAGATCAGTATATTTAAAATTCGGTTCTTAAAATCTAAACAATATGCAACCTGATGAGATTAACCAAGAAAAACAACTGTGAAGGCACAGAGGATGGTAGTCATGTAAAGGAAGCCATGGCCTCTGGTTCAGGGCAAGATGGAATAGGAACCTCTCTCTTGACTTCCTGCTGCGTAAAACCAACGACTCTGGACACTACATGTGGAGCAAACAGAAGAGAACCCTGAAGGCTGCAGGGAAGAAGGGGGACTGGCTAGGGCCCTTGGGATTTGAAGAATGACACAGCAGTGAGGTCATCATTCTTTGGGTTTCTTGTTTATTCATTTTGTTTGCTTTTCCTCCTGTATATTTCAGACAGGTCACCAGAAAAGCTTGCAACTTAAAAATGCCAAAGGATACACACCAAAAAAAACCCTTTAAAATGCCAAAAAAGAAAGAAAAAAAGAAAGAACGAGAAAGAAAGAAAAAGAAAAAGGAAGGAAGGAGTCTCAAGAAAAGTTCTCTCTAGGGAAAGGAATGGGAAAGGGAACCTATCAAGTCAGAAAGCATCTGACAAAACCGCCCTCGTCCACGCAGAGATGACAGCACCCACGCAGTGCCTGGCCCTGTCGGAGGGGCTGAGAGGGGAGCCTGGACTTCCGCCCCCACCCAGCAGTGCCAAGCACCTTTCTCCCCACCAGTGGTGTCCGCAGGATCCAGTGAGGAGCCTGGGCCTCCACCCTGGCTTGCTGGTAACAAGACATCCCTTCTCCACGGTGTCAGCAGAGGCCAAAATAGATTCATGTAACACAATAACTCATACTTCCAGGATACAAACAAATATTATTTGTCATGCTAAACAGTAGGTATAACTCAACATGAAGGAGAAAAGAAAATTAACAGAGGCCCACATCTGTAATCCCAGCACTTTGGAAGCCTGAGGCGGGAGGATCATCTGAGCCTAGGAGTTCAAGAGCAGCCTAGGCAGAGACCTTGGCTCTACAAAAAATTTAGAAGTCAGCCAGGCATGGTGGCACATGCCAGCTACTCAGGAAGCTGAGGTGGGAAGATCACTTGAGCCCAGGAGGTCAAGGCTGCAGTGAGCCGCTAATAAAATGGTCCACCTATTTAGGGCACTTACTATGAATGGAGCTTACAGGACTGGAAGTTGCTCTGGGTGAGTCCCTGAGGGAGTGGTGAGTAAATATGAAGGCCTGGGACAGGATTACTGCCATAGACTTTATAAATACTGTACATTTAGGCTACATTCAATTTATACAAATATTTTTCTTTCTCCAATAAATTAAATTTACTGTAACATTTTTACACTATAAGCTTTTAAGTTTTTTTAACTTTTTTGACTCTTACAGCACCTAGCTTAAAACACACACACACACACACACACTCACACACACCCACACACACTATAGCTCCACAAAATATTTTCTTTATATCCTTATTCTATAAGCTTTTTTTCTATTCTTAAAATTTTTATATATTTACTTTTAAACTTTTGGTTAAAAACTAAGACATAGGGCTAGGTGCAGTGGCTCACACCTATAATCCCAGCACTTTAGGGGGCCGAGGCAGGCAGATCACTTGAGGTCAGAAGTTTGAGACCATGCTGGCCAACATGGTGGAACCCCATCTCTACTAAAAATACAAAAATTAGCCAGGTGTGGTGGTAGCACGTGCCTGTAATCACAGCTACTTGGGAGGCTGAGGCAGGAGAACTGCTTGAACCCAGGAGGTGGAGGTTGCAGTGAGCCAAGATCACACCACTGCACTCCAGCCTGGGTGGCAAAGTGAGACTCCAGCTCAAAAACAACAACCGTAACAAAAACTAAGGCATAAACACACACATTAGCCTAGGCCTACACCGAGTCAGAATCACCATGGTGTAATGCAACATATTTCAGATACAAAGAGAAAAATGTGAACCAAGGATTTTATGGAGTCAAATTACCCTTCTGTGAAGGCTACAGATGAGAAGATGTAACTCCACAAGAACACAGGGGATATTTTTCTTACAGCCCATCCCGAAGAACCTAATATAAAATGCAGTTGGGCCAACCATGAAATAATTGGAAAAGCTTTGTCATCAGGTAGGTGATAAGTGTCAAACATATTTAACTACTGAACTAGGACTAAATGATGGAGTTAAGGGTGACAGAATAATATGTAACCATTAAATGTGCTTAAAATATAAAATTAACACACTAATGAAATGGGAGAAGAGGTGGGAGAGCAAACAAAAATTAGCACTAGCTTCCTGCTCGCTTAACTGTTGGCAAGATGTAAACTGATATCACAGGAAGAGATTTCTGGCTAATTTTAATACTGCTTATAAGCAGACAACCAAGGGCTACAAGCGGACCCCCGGCGTGGAATGGCCCACAGGAGAATGTCCACGTATCCATGCCCTGCAATGTGAAGCTAAGTTGTTGTGGCCCGTCCTCCTCAAACCGGGTCCCTGGGATCCAAGAGCCAGCATCCCAGGAGCCCCGCGGTGTCATGCTGCTGCCCGTGGCTCGGACACGGACGTCACATAGCATCATGTCCACTGGAGGCACGTGCCTGCCCAGATTAAAGGGGAGGATCACGATTCCCTCCCTGGTGGAAGGAGCATCAAAGCTGTAGCACAAGAAGAGCATGTGGGATGGGAGGTACAGACCACAGCGAAACGTTATTTACATTCACTGAATTGGCAAACATTCAGAATGTTGGCGAGACTGTAGCTCATCAGCGGTGCTAACACACTGCTGGGAAGATGGGAATCAGTATCTGTGCTTTGAAACAAAATTTGGCATGATCCTGAAGGTTAATCTTTCACAGACTATGATGCGGCAATTCTTTAAACCAAAAAAATCTCATGTGTGCACCAAAAGAATCACGAGAATGTCCACAGAAGTATCCCTTACAATGGCAAGAGAGCCACACGACCCTGCCAGGAGAATGAATGAATTAAGCATATTCACACAGTGGAACACTGTGCAGCTGTGAGGGGAAGCTGCAGCTCTGCCCACAAACACACACCAATCTAACAGACCTTGTGTTTGACTAAAAAGAACAGGTTTCGGAAGTCTATGCCTGTTTCTAAGAGTTCAGAACAGTCATGTTTAATAAGATAAAATGACTTTAAAGAGAAGAGATAGGGAAACAAACAGGATCATTGTGACGTCTGGGAGAGGAGCATCCCATCTCGCTTAGCCTGGTCATGGGGTCACAGGTGTTAATCAGGAAGCTATGCTTCATAGGTCACATTACATATGTGTCACATGCTAATTCTCACATGCCACAAAATTTTAATGACTAAACTGTGAAGTGCAGCCAAGTACTGTAAGCAGAGGAACTGGCGCACGTGATCCTAGGCCAGGCAGTGTGTGGTGCTTACAAAGCATGGCAGGGGGCCAAGGTGCTGTCATGGAGATGAGGACCAGCAGGGCAGGAAGACATGACCGGCAGGCCCGGCCATAGGTACCAAGCACCAAATCCCATGCAGGTGCCAGGAAAGGCACACACAGGCCTGGCGCAGATGGGCTGTCCTCCAGCCACTGCCTGGAGACAGGACAGTAGGACTGGGGAGAGTCAGGGTCCATTTTGGAGGCAGAATTGGGAGGGTTTGGATCAGATGAGTAAGGAGGGGGTCCAAGGTTCCTTCTGTTTGCATGCCCACAGGTCTGCTGACATCGGCTCCTGGAGTGGGGCAGCCACAGCCAGTGGAGCAGGCAAAGCTCAGAGCAGACCAGGCGGCCCCTCTGCAAGGCTGAAGGAGGAGCTGTGGGTGGCCTGGACTCCCTGTTGTCCGGGGCCCCTCCTTGCCCCTCTGTGGATCAAGGACTCCCAAACTTCTTGCTTAGATGCTGGAAGATGAGCAGCTGTTTGTTGGTGAGGTCATCATGTCTGAGGCCACAGCTTCCCCCATGGAACTGAGATGCAGACCCCTGCCAGGCCTGGGGCCTAGTTCCCCTACAGCTGCCGTGACGCTGGCTCTCCGCACTCTCCTTTCCCCGGGGCTTTCAGGCCCAGGCTTCCTGCTGGTCAAGCTCAAGACCCTGGGGCCAGCCTCTGCCTATCTGTGGCCCAAGCTGGCAGGTGTGGCCTGGCTGAAAATGTCTCAGGAGAAGCTGATCCGCTATGCAGCCTGGTCTGCCAGAGCCAGGGTCCAGGCCCATGGGCAGCTCACAGGGATGTGGGACCATGTCCAGGCCCCGTCCTCCTCACGCAGGGGCCATGTGGCCAGACCAGGCCCAGAACACCATGTGAGTGCCCAGATGCTGAGATGTGTTAGGTTTGAGCCCTGGGACTGTATTTCTGCCTTTCTGGCCTCTCAGATGCACCGGGATTTACAGGAGGCCCCTTAAGTTGCTCCAGGTCAGTGCAGGCTGTGGCCGGGAGCTGATGGCCTACAGGGAGGTGTACAGACCTGGGGCCAGGGTCAAAGGTGTTACAGCCACTTGGCTTTGCTGTGACCCCTGCACACAGGAGCGCCAGACTCCTTTCAGCCAATAGGCCACAGGGCAGCTCAGCTGCTGCTGACCCTCTGGAGTGGGGCAAGTCTTGTGAAGGAGGCTCCCAGGCAGGTCCTAGGGAATGAGGTTTAAACAGACCCCCGACCACACTTCTGGGAGCTTGTGTAGGCTCTGCCCCCAGGGCCCAGGTGAGAAGAGGGCTGTTCTCTGTCTTGGCTCCCCTCCTCTGGGTTTTATTTCAGGAGAAGATGTACCTAACTTCTATGATTCTTACGTCCTCATAAATGTCACCCACAGGAAGCTGTGGCTCTGTAAGTGGGAAGTAGCCCCCATGTTAGCAGAGGCTGCTGTGACATTTGTGTACCAGCCTCCCAAGCTGCCAGCATCATTTGGTGGAGCTGCCCACCCCTCGGGTGGACACCGAGTGGAGTGACATTTCCAACAGTGCTTTGAGGGACTCACAGGGCCTCCCTGTCCCTGCACTGCAGCCCTCCTGGGCTGGCTCTGCACTCAGTAGGCATTCCTGGGCTCTGTCGAAAAGTGTACCAGGTCACCTCAGAGCTCATGTGCTGCTCGCCTCTGGAGGCCAGCTCCGAAGTCCACTTTGTTCTTTTAAAAACCTTTTATGCCATCTCCCTTGTGGCCCCTCTGAGAGACCGCATCTGAGTTTTCAGTGGTGCTTCCTCTGGAGTGTGTTAGCTTACTTCCACCTGCAAGCCAGCTCAGAGGTGCCGCACCCTCACGCTGCGGCGCTCACGGACGTGGTAGCCTGGGGAGAGCAGGCCGTGGCTGTCTCCTGCTGTGGGGCCAGCAGGAGGACCTCCTTGGTGGGCACGGGCGACAAGCTGCGCCAGGCAGCAGCGAGGAGGCAGCTGGCCCCTTCCCAGGCACAAACTGCAGGGGAGGCTACTCCCAGACTCTGTTGTAGCAAATGCTGCGACTTGGAGACGGACAGCCTAGCTTATCACAAATTTTGGTTAGCCTTTAGGAAAGCATTTAGTCATTCATTCACAACTTCAAGTCCATGCTCTAACATGTGCTCTGGTCGGAGAGTGCTTGGACGGCTGGACAGGACACGACGCTGCCAGGAAGAGAAGCTGCCGGCCAGGCTCCAGCCGCTGTGCAGCATCTTCCTGAGGGGCCTGCCCAGCCCAGCCTTGCCTGGAGCCTGGGCCCTCAACAACCTCTATGCAGACCTATGCTCCTGGGCCCCATGGACTCGGGAATCAGAGCCACTGCGGCAGTCCCAGCTCTTCCCTCCCCTACCCAGGATGTGTCTTGGCTCAGCCTCCAGCCTTCCCTGTGCTTGGCTTTTCCTCTGGTGACCAGACAACATCCACGCCATCCTCAGAGGTCACTAAGTGGTGACAAGCACAGGTGAGTCAATTGCCTACATGGTCTAAACTTGTTTCCAACATTTAAAAAACATAAGATTTCATATTCAAATTTGATTTTATGCCTTTAAAAGGGAGTCAGATGTTCCCTGAGCCCCTGGTTGGCACAAGCTCCTCCCACCAAGGTGGTCCCTCCATGACCTTGCCCTGCACAGGGCCATAGCAGCCACTGCTGGTATGCCCAGAAACAGATGACCCTTCTGGAGCTCCTAGCCTCTTAGGCCTGACCTCTGCTGCTGGCGCTGCCCGTCCACACTCACGGGCGCATACACTAGACCCGGCCTCTGCCGTGGCCGTCCACACTCACGGGCGCATACACTGGGCTTGGGCTTGGGTTCGGCCTCTGCCGTGGCCGTCCACACTCATGGGCGCATACACTAGACCTGGCCTCTGCCGTGGCCATTCACACTCACAGGCACATACACTAGACCCGGCCTCTGCCGTGGCCATTCACACTCACAGGCGCATACACTAGACCCGGCCTCGGCCATGGCCATTCACACTCACAGGCACATACACTAGACCCGGCCTCTGCCGTGGCCATTCACACTCACAGGCGCATACACTAGACCCGGCCTCTGCCGTGGCCCTCCACACTCAGGGCACATACACTAGACCTGGCCTCTGCCGTGGCCCTCCACACTCACGGGCACATACACTAGGCCTGGGAATCATCCAGTCATGCTCTGGGGATCGGCCCGTGTCTGGAATCCTGGTGAAGCAGAAATGTCCACTGTCCCAAGGAGCCCTTCTTCCCTCTTCCACCCACTCTCCTGACACTGGCAGCACCTCAGCAATTGGCTGGAAACAGACAGTCTGCGTGAGTAAGCTGCAGGGGGCCAATGTGGGAAAAGTTCCGAACCTGGCATGCAACACAAGTAGGCTGCTGGATTTTGTAGGTTCTAAGGTTGTGCTGTTCCTTGTGGAGCCAGTGCCGTTGGTGGGGCTCAGGCTCGCAGGGCAGGGCAGGAGTGGCTTCCACAGTGCACATTTGCACAGATATTGAGATGTGGCTATGGGGCACAGAGGGGCCATCTGCCCCACCTGGAGACTGGTCTAGAGACGAGGGTTGCAGGGCCCACGTGAGCTGCATGCCCCTGGAAAGGATCAGGGGAAGGCTGCCTCCATCTCCTGGGGGCCACAGCCTCCAACTTGCCTAGGGAAACCTGCCTCTTGGATGCCCAGGGAGGCTGCTCCCCTGCCGAGCAGGCAGGCTCCAAATTAAGGTGGAGAACAGAGCAGGGCGGCTGAAGCTGGTCTCAGGCTGGCAGGTGAAAGCTGAGGTTACTGGCAGTTGCCATGGCACGGTAAGATTGCCAGGATGATGTCCTACCCCAAGAACATGTCTGCACTGCCCTAGGTCTCCATCTTCCTGGCAGCAGAACATCAGGGGAACCAGGTCTCCCCTGCTTCAAATGGGACAACTGTAAGAGCCTGGAGGGGAGGCGCGGGCAGGGTCTCCCTTCACACCAGGTGCAGCCAGCTAAACTGTACTAACAGCCACTTCTGCTTCAGAACTTTGCTATTCAGGTGGGGTTTGGGGTGAGGAAACCCAGTAACCCAGGATTTGCAGAAGGAAAGTAGGTTCCTGTGGCTTGGCTTCTTACAAGTGTCTAAAAGAACCGTCCTGGTACCTCCAGGCCACAAGAAGTTCAGAAAACACTGCAAGAGACACTGGGACACTCTAAAACCAGGACCGGAAAAGGAATGCTGAAGAGAGGCCCAGCGAGAAGGGGCTCTGCCCAGCGCCCTCTGCCTGGTCCCATACTCCACGTGCAGGGAGCTATGCCAGGGTGCTGAGGGTGTTCGAAGAGGACAGCAGTTCCCAAATGCAGGAGCCATGGGCCCCTGGAGAAACAGACCATGCACCTCAACAAAGTACCCTCTCTCCAAAGAGCTTTGAATCTCATGACTCTGAAGGCCTCCACCATGCGGTGCCCATCCAGAGCCCTAGCCCAGGGCAGCAGAGAACAGACTTCCACCCGTGCTCTGGAGTTGGGAAACTGTGGTGCCCCGGAGTTGTGAAAATACCATCTTAGGCTCGGTCAAGACCCCTTGCATCCCTGTCCCAGCTCCTAGAGTGGTTCTTTCTATTGCAAGGGGGCTGGAAAGCAACCCAGCTTAACTTTATAGGTTCGGCCTGAGAAATGTGGGAAGGCACAGTTCAGACCATAACACCTTCTGTCCAAACCGCTGACACTAGGCTTCCAGCTGGGCAGAGCTGCAAGGGGACATGGGGACAGAGGTGGAGTTCCTCCCTCCCAGCCCCCAAAGGAGCCTGGGGGTGACCGGGGACACTCGGAGCAGGCTGCCTCTTGAGGGACCAGAAGCCAAGCCTGGGAGGGGCTGCACTGGCAGAGAAGCCGCTCTGCCTCCAGGGACAGACGCTCCCCGAGGCCTGTCTCCCTGAAGCCAAGGAGGAAAGCCCAGCAGGCTCCTTTGAGCTGCATCCAATGGCCACACACCACAGAGCCCATACAGCTGAGTATTTACCATCTGCCTTTCATGGAGATGCTGACACCTGCTCCAGAGGATACAGGAATCACAGGGAGACAGAGCCCAGAGAAGGAGGACGGGAGGGAGGCCAGCAGGTTTTCAGCTGTGACAGGCTTTAGTACTTCCCATCTTAGCTCCATTGGAAAGTGGGGCTAGTTCAAGTTGTTGCAAACTGATCCCACCCGTGCATGCTGAAGTAAAGGGGGCAATGGGCAGCTCCTCAGCTCTGGGGTTTCCAGAGCACGAAGGGGAGCATCCAGAGTGAGGATAAGACACCATATTAAGAGTCTTGGCATTAAGCTGGGTGCCATGAAGGGACCAGGCTTTCGGGTCATCTTACTTGGGTAGGGTTTATTTTACATGGGGAAAGCTGGGAAGCAAATATTTGTAATTAGAAGGGCAAATTATGGTGACTGAATTACTGCTCGTGCATATTCACTGCCTGTCCCACCTGCCTGAAGTCTTGGCCAGATGGCATCTCTTGCAGGAAGAAGACGTTTTCTGTGCTCTCTCACTGCTCGGCTCCAACACCGATGACACTCAAGACGTGGACTATACCAGTAGCCTGGGAAGGGGGTGAAGACAAGATCCACAGCTGACACAGGTGAACAGGAAGTAACCTGTCTGTGTATCAGCACTGGCATCTGAGGACCTTTCATCACTGCCACTTCCCCAAGCGTCCTGAGTAGCTCCATAATTCCCAGACCAGCAATACGAGCAGCGCCAAGTCTCGGTCCACATCCCTGGCCAGGCTGGCTCCAAATTTTCTTTCTTTCTTCTGTTGGTATGAATCTGGCAACTCTCCGTCTCTTTCGTTTTAAACTTTGAGTCTTTTCTTTGAGGTCTCATGAAGAGTACGCCCTTGACTTTCTATAACTAAGCCTGAGTTCTGCTTATTAACAGCTTGAGATGTAACTGATGTACATAAAACTGCATACATGAGGTATACGATTTGAGTTTTTAAATTTTGGTTGCTGAACTTTAAGTTCTGAAACCTCGACTCAGTTGTCCCTTATCTTCTCTTGGTGACGCTTCCCACTTCCTCACTGTGTAGAGCTCGTGACGGCTCACGGAAGCATCTTTACAATGTCTTTTTTAAAACCACCACTGGGCAACATCCAGGCCCACGTCATCTTGGTGTTGGCATTGGTGTCTGTCGGTTGCCTCTTGTCAGCTAAACTGGGGTCTTCCTGTTCTTGGTGTGTGAGGACCTGCAGTTTGAAACCTGGCCATGTGACATGACATGACGAGACTCCAAATCTTCTTTAACCTCATCTTTGCCGGCCCCCTCCGACACCATCACAGCCGGGGGCAGAGGTGTGCTGCCTCCTTGCTGCCAGGTTAGAGGTGTCTAGGTTCTGCCCCTGGCCTCAGCTGATGCCCAGACGGGAGGCGGTCCTTGTCCCTGCTGACAGGTAGGGAGTCCCCAGGGACATGGGAGTGGGGAGTGCTCTTGAGAGCCTAGCTCAGCTGGGAGTACGGGTCCCCGTCAGCCTCTCTAACACCTCTCAGCTTGATTGATGGTGTGGACTGGAGCACCTTGACACAGCTGGGTACAAGCAGAAGCCTCAACTCTCCACTTAGCCTTTCCTGGCATGGGGGAGGCTGTGGCCACAGTTTTTGGGGAGGTTTGGCCAAAGTAGAGTGGTGCTTTTTGTTCTGTCTGGCTAAGCTGCCCCTTTCCTGCTCGTTTGGTTAGAAAGAACAGGGTTTGTTAGGATTTTCTTTTCTTGTTTGCTTTTTGCCTGTACTCACTGGCATTTCTAGTTTTCTGACTTGTCCAGTACCCAGTCTGTTGAACAAATGACCCAGGGAACTCCCCACCATGTTGTCTCATGGGTCCTGAGGTCCCTGGTGGCTGCCTTCTTCTTCCCACCTTTCAGAGTCTTTCATGCAAGTTTTATGTAAAATACCCAGCATTTTTGCCATGCCTGGTGGGGAGGACAGAGAAGGCACCCTGACTCCATCCCCCTAGAAGCAGAAGGCCACACACCTGCTTCACATCACCACAGAGTAGTTCACACGCCTATAACTTTGCATGGGTGAAGTCAGAGTTTAGACTCATTCATGTCAAGGTTCTTTCACTGAGCGTAGTTATCTTCACATTCACCTGCATTGTGTGATCAGAACAGCTCTGAGTGCCTGTCTTACAGGAAAGCAGAACCGTTCAGATGCACTGCTGCAACGCCATGCCTGGACCTGCATTCTCACTGCTTTTTCCTTTTCCTCTTCAGTTATATACTTTTTTCATTCATAGGTAGTAACTTAGAAGTAAATGTATTTTAATACCAATGGTTAAAATAAGGAAAAGCTCATTTGGATTTACTTCCCTGCCAGCTTAAAGAATGTCACTGTATGCCCTGAATCCCTCCCTATGAAGTGACAGATTCCACATGAGCCCCCATATCCCACCACCGACCCCACTTCCGCTGGGACAACCTCGATGTGATGCCTAACAGAGCTTCCCCTCCCCAGGCAAAGTAAGGAGCCTCCCTCATCCCAGTTTCCAGCATCTCCGACTTCCCTCTGACATTCCTACTGAAACAAAAAAAAAAAGAAATCATGATTTGCATAAGCCCTGAGAAATGAGAAAGGATTTCTTGTGTGTAAAACAGAAAAACAGTCTCAAGGAAGCGCACCCATGGAGTGACACTGATCTCTCAGCTGGGAGGGAGGAGCCCGCTGGGATGCAGCAGCCGGGAGTGGCAGACCCTTCCCGAAATCACCAGCCACAGGCTGAGGGACAAGAGAGCAGGTGCTGGGCAGCAACAGGACGCGGGTCACACGGGAGGGCCAGCGGAGTGCTCAGGTCTGGGGCTCTCCACGGCAGTTGGGGACACTCTTCCTTCCCTAAGAGATGACAATCAGGGAGGAGGACCAGACTCAATGGAGCAGCCACGCAGACATGCAGCAGTGGCCTAGACAGCCACTTACTCCAAGGAAGGCGCTGAGAATGTCGTCCAGATTCTGTAGTGACCTCGCCCTGCTTTCACTTCGGAGTCACTTGGGAGCTCGCAAACATCCTTGAACCACCGAGACCACAGACTGAGAACCTCAGAGCAAGGGCCTGGCATCATAGCCACTTCCCACGTGGCAGGAGCGGAGGGCCAGTGCAGGGACGCCTGCTGCATGCAGGCCAGGGCTGAGGCCCCCATGTGGTCTGAGCGGAGGGCCAGTGCAGGGACGCCTGCTGCATGCAGGCCAGGGCTGAGGCCCCCATGTGGTCTGAGCGGAGGGCCAGTGCAGGGACGCCTGCTGCATGCAGGCCAGGGCTGAGGCCCCCATGTGGTCTGAGCGGAGGGCCAGTGCAGGGACGCCTGCTGCATGCAGGCCAGGGCTGAGGCCCCCCGTGTGGTATGAGTGGAGGGCCAGTGCAGGGATGCCTTAGGCCCAGGCTGAGGCCCCTGCAAGCAGCAGGGTGCCCCTTCTCTACAGCTGCCCACCTGCAGGGTACAGGGCTTGCAGGCTTGTCAACATTTTCTCAGGAGGAAAGTATTTTTTCCAAAGTTGTGCTCACACCTTAAGCCGTAAACCCACAAGAAGGACTCCAAGGCTGTTCCACTTTTTACTGCTGCTGACAGCCTTACCTCCTCTAATGGCCCCATGTCCTGTACAGCTTTCCCAAAGCCCCGCCCAGACACCAGTCATCTACAGCCTCGTAGACATCAGACAGCGAAGCAGCAAGTGAACCTGGCTGGACACAACAGTGGGGAACAGCCGTCTGGGCATCACCATGCAGAACCATCTCTGCTTCCAGCAGCCTCGGAAACCCACCCACACCATTAGTCCACAGAGACCCACAGGCCCTAGAGACAAGGCCACTCAGGGAGGGCTGAGAGCTCACTGCTGTGGTGGAAGCAGATTTACTGTAAACCCAGGCTGGCTCTACAGCACATCTCTGGGAATGAAGCCGCCCGAATGTGAAAACCTCTTTATAGGGCATTTCCATAGGGAATGTGATGTCAGTCTGCCCCCTCCTTCCATGATTAAGTTTGGGAATTCTGGCATGTGGCCCCTCAAGCCGATCTTTCTGACATGACTTGTCCGATGCCCTGAGTCTCTTATTTAGACAGTGGAAAGAATGTAAAGAAGGAAATGAGATCCAAAGCACACAGAAAAACGCTGCGTGTTCTAAAAGCACATGTACCCTCGAAACTAAGTTGCCTCTGAGTGCTAGGATGTGATCCTACATGTCCTAGAGAAGCAATGTGGGAGGCAGGACTCCTGGGAGGCACAGTGAGGGGCTTAGCACCTCTCCTCCCCAAAAGACAACGACAAATGGGATGAAGCCATCAAAAATAGCCACCTTAGGATGCTGGAAATCAACTAAAGGCACATTATAAATTGAGAAGCATTTATTTAAAAAAAACACCAACCTGCTTTGCTGGGGTCCTTTGCCAAGATCTCTGCAGAGCATTCCCGACCCCAGGCCCAAACTCCAAGTTGCCACAGCGGCTCTGCAGGCACCCATCGGCCACCCCTTTGGGGAGTCCGTGAATCACAGAGCCAAAGGCCACAGCCCACGCCACACTCATACACTGCATGAGGACCAGGAAAAACTCTCGGAACAATAGACACACACGTTTCTGCAGGATGTGAAGAACGGACACGCGTTTCTGCAGGATGTGAAGAACAGACACACATGGTTCTACAGGATGTGAAGAGCGGACACGCGTTTCTGCAGGACGTGAAGAACAAACACACGTTTCTGCAGGATGTGAAGAACAGACACACACGGTTCTGTAGGATGTGAAGAGCAGACACGTGTTTCTGCAGGACGTGAAGAACAAACACACGTTTCTGCAGGATGTGAAGAACAGACACACACGGTTCTGTAGGATGTGAAGAGTGGACACACCATTTTTGTGGGATATGAAGAACACACACGTTTCTGCGGGACGTGAAGAACGAACATGTGTTTCTGGTGGGATGTGAGGAACAGACACACATCATTCTGCAGGATGTGAAGAATGGACACGCATATCTGCGGGATATGAAGAATGGACACGCATATCTGTGGGATGTGAAGAACGAACTTGCTGGTTCTACAGGATGTGAAGAGCAGACAGGCACAGTTCTGTGGGGCATGAAAGAGAATCTTCACATGGAAAGTCCATGCCTGGGCTGGGGGCTCAAGGGGGTTAAACCGGCTGCACTTTCCACTCATGAAAAGACCAGACGCCACCTCAATCGGATCCCCTGCTCTCCTGACCCTGTCCCATGCTGGGTCTGACCTTTGCTCTCCTGGCCCTATCCCAGGTCTGCCCTCGCTCCCTGGCCCTGTCCTGTGCTGGGTCCGCCCCTTGCTCTCCTGGCCCTGTCCTGGGTCCACCCCTCGCTCTCCTACCCTGTCTGGTGCCAGTCTGCCCTCACTGTCCTAACCTTGTCCCCTGCTGGGTCCACCCCTCAGATTTCTAACCCAGTTCCATGCCGGGTCTGCCCCTCCCTCTCCTAACCCTGTCCACCCCTCACTCTCCTCCCTCTGTCCTAGGTTTGTTATCTGCTTCACTCAGTACAATTTTTAAGAAACCATTTTAAAAAAATCATTTTTATGGTCAGCTGAAAAGAGATCAGTCATTGCTATGGTTGATTTATAGCTTCTTGGGGGATGTGCATGAAACATTTAGAAGAACGCAAAAAACTGGTGAAGGCAAAAGAGGGACTGGACAGTGCAGACAGAGGAAAGGCTTGGGCCATGTAGTGGGAGCTGAGGAAAGGCTCAGGCTGCGTGGTGGGAGCTGAGGCTCCCAGGATGACGGTGCCTGTGTCCAAGGGAGTCTGCCAGCTTCTCCTGACCTTCAAGAGGGTCAAATGAGCAAATGGCCTCACACTGAATACAGGATGCCCCCGCACGCTGAGGGACACTGGGAAACCACATCCCAGGGCGAGCAGGTAAGCAGTTGCAGGGTGTCCTCCAGAGGATCATCAAATGGAGTAATTTATCAAAGCTCATGATTTAGGGGTTATATCTAAGTTGTTAGCAAAGAGAAGGCAGGAAAATGATGAGAGCAGGTATCAGAAACGCCAAGTGTGAGAAGGCACTCTAGGAGCAGCCTCCTCTGGTAGTGCCTCCCTGACACTGCTGGGCTCGCAGGACCAAGACTCCAAGGGCCAGGGCTGCGCTCTGCTGCCTCCCGTGACCTGGAGCTCCAGCACAGCAGAGGGGACACAGCCTCAACTCCCGTCTGTGTGACAGCCACAGGGTACCAGGCAGAAGTGACAAGAGCAGGGAAGGGAACTGAGACAGGCTGCAATGGACCAAGAGCAGTCAGCATCACAGGGGAGGATAGGAGGGTCCTGTGGAGAAGCCAGGGCGAGAACCAGGGAGACAGGTCAGGACGAGTGTTCTAGAAATGAGTTAGGGGAGGGCACGGGGCCCACAGAATGGTGCAGGGGGAAGTGTGTTCTAGAAATGAGTTGGTGTGTGTGTGTGGGTGGGGCGAAGGCCCATGGCATGGTGAAGGTAGAGAAGAGTGTTCTAGAAATGAGTTAGGGGAGGGTGCAGGGCTGGCAGCATGGTGCAGGGGGGTACGGGACCCCAGCTAAGGACATGCTGGGTTGGACATCAGGCTGGAGCTCAGTATGTGCTGGGCCACGGTGCAACCCAGGAGCCACTGGCAGCCCTGAAGATCTTGGAGCCCCTATGGAGTCCAGAATCGGTGAGAGGCTGGGGTGCTGCCAGCCTGCCAGGCAAAGAGGGGGAACCAGGAGTGGGGAGCAGGTCAGGAGGCGAAAGATGCTGTTCTCAAGAAAGGATTTTGCCTCTAAAAATAGAAAAGGCAACAAGTTAGCCCAGGTCACAATGCTGGGCTTTCTGGCTCTGCAAGAGGAGGGTGCTTTGCAGGAGCCACGTAGATGGACAAGGACCAGGGGCGGGTCTCCTCAGAACGCACTCCTTAGACACAGGTGTGCTAGGACCCCTGTGGCCTTCAGAGTCTGAGGCCCCTAGGCTGCATCCCCAGGGTCCTGGGATCCTCTGCAGAAAGGTGGGACACACAGGCCAGAGAGAGTGGCCAACAGCTGCCTGTCTGCTGCACGGATGAAAAAGCGCCTTCCACCGCCACATTTCTAACCCAGGAGAAAAGGGTGGCTCAGCTGTGCCAGTCTTGCCACGAGGTGGCAGCAGAGGTCCACGGGTGTCCCCCAGCTCCAGGAAATCCCTCCCCTGGCTTCTCAGAGACCAAGGTGCCTCTGGGCCTTGGCGCTAACCCAGGGGTCTGCAGGCCTTGCCACTGGCTGCCCATTTCCACGATCCACGTTTTCCCAGAGCCTCGCCTCACCTTCTCCTTGACTTGTGGTCCGCGGCTGCCTTCCAGCACCAGGGCAAGGCCACACACACTGCAGACCGCATGGCTCACGGAACCCAAGCCACCTGTCCCACCCTGACCTGGGTCCTCACAGGCCCTCACGGGAATTGCCGGGAGACCAGCAGCCCAGCTGAAGCTCCAACGCGGCATGACATCCTCCTGGGCCTGGCACCCTTATCTGTGGGTGACAAGAGTTCCCACACAGCAAAGTGACAAGGTAATGGAGCCTGTGGGGCCAGGTGGGCGCAATGACCTCACAGGCAGCAAAGGGGTGCTGGCCCGTGGTGTCTACTGTCGTGACAGCCACATTGGGTGTCCCTAGGATGGATACACTCGACAGGGATACCCCAAAACACCCTAGAGCCGGGAATAGGACCATGTCACTCCACATGTAGCCGAGAGTGAGGAGAAGGCCTGTCACCACCCCACACGTAGCCCAGAGTGAGGAGAAGGCCCGCGTCACCCCACACGTAGCCGAGAGTGAGGAGAAGGTCCATTACCCCACACGTAGCCCAGAGTGAGGAGAAGGCCCGCATCACCCCACACGTAGCCGAGAGTGAGGAGAAGGCCCATACTACTCCCTTCAGAGGAGAAGACAAGGTCTGAGTTGGTCCATGGGTCAGAGCCACTGGCTGAAAGAGAGGCCCAGTCTCAAGAGAAGACCCCCAACAGTCCCGCAGTGTACAGCTCCACCTTCCCCAATGGGCCTAAGTAACTGCCCGGAGTGACCGTGTGATGGGCAGAGTGAGTGGCTAGGCCCCAGGCCTTTAGATGGTGGCTGCTCTGGGGCCTGAGCTCCTGCCCACTGCAGGGGACTCAGACACCATCATGGACCCACAATTAAAATGACAGACGGAGCCTGACCTAAGCCTACCTCGCAGAGGCCCTGTGCCTGCACGCCCATCTGCTAGACGTTCTGGCGCAGCACTGGACAAAGACGCCCAGCAGCTGCCAGACAACCCCTCTGGCCCTGGCCCTGGACCAGGACATCAAGGCAGAAAAGGCCAAGTGCAGTCCCTGGGAGCCCTCCCCATCTAAGCCAAGACAGCATTTGTGGAAGACTGTAGAATCTGGGCTACCCTCAAGGGCTTCAGGGTGCACGGGCGTTGGACCTCTTTCCATTTTCCACTCTAGAAACCAGGTGGACTCCGGGACAATGGTGGCTGCTGGCCTCAGCCTCATGGTGCCCAATGGCAGTGCCATGCCAGGTAGGGTCTCTGCACCGTGCCTGTATCAGCTTACCTGATGAACATGCTCTTCCTCCAACTGTAAAGAGGATCAAGATGAGACTTCGTGTTCTTGGGAAAAGAGTGATATATAACCAGTGCTTTCCCTCAGAGCTGAGGGAGCTCTCCCTGCTCCATCACAGCACTGTCATCAGGATCTGACGGCTTTGTGGGACCTCCCTGCTCTGTCTTTGGGATCTGACAACTTTGTGGAGCTCCCTGCTCCGTCTTCGGGATCTGATGGCTTTGTGTGTGGAGCACCCTGCTCCATCTTCGGGATCTGAAGGCTTTGTGGAGCTCCCTGCTCCGTCTTCAGGATCTGACGGCTTTGTGGGAGCTCCCTGCTCCGTCTTCAGGATCTGACGGCTTTGTGGAGCTCCCTGCTCCATCTTCGGGATCTGATGGCTTTGTGTGTGGAGCTACCTGCTCCGTCTTCGGGATCTGATGGCTTTGTGGAGCTCCCTGCTCCGTCTTCGGGATCTGACGGCTTTGTGGGAGCTCCCTACTCCGTCTTCGGGATCTGACGGCTTTGTGGAGCTCCCTGCTCCATCTTCGGGATCTGACGGCTTTGTGGAGCTCCCTGCTCCATCTTTGGGATCTGACGGCTTTGTGGAGCTCCCTGCTCTGTCTTCGGGATCTGATGCCTTTGTGGGAACTCCCTACTCTGTCTTCGGGATCTGACGGCTTTGTGGAGCTCCCTGCTCCATCTTCGGGATCTGACGGCTTTGTGGAGCTCCCTGCTCCATCTTCGGGATCTGATGGCTTTGTGGAGCTCCCTGCTCTGTCTTCGGGATCTGATGGCTTTGTGGAGCTGCCTGCTCCGTCACAGTACCATCTTCAGAAACTCTGACTGCTTGGTTTAGACTATTTTTCAGAGCAGTGTTAGATTCATAGCAAAACTGAGCACAAAGCACAGAGATTTCCTACAGACTCTCATCCCCCAAAGCCCCCACCAGAACAGTCCATTAGTCCCGACCGAACCCGCATGGGCCCATCACCACCCCCCAGGTCCAGAGTTCACCACAGGGCTGTCTCAGTGCTGGATCTGTGGTTCGGGCTAATGTGTAATGACACATATCCACCCCTATAGTATCACTGGAGTATCTTCCTTGCCGTAAACGTCCTCTGTGATCCACCCACACATCCATTGTTCCACTCAACTCTTCGCAACCACTGAATTTTACACTATTTTTATAGTTTTGTCTTTTCCAGAATGTCATATAGTTGGAATCACACAGTATGCAGGCTTTCAGACTGGCCTTTTTCACTGAGTAATATGTATCCAAGGTTCCTCCGTGTCTTTTCATGGCTTGACAGCTCATTTCTTTTCAGTGTTGAATCATATTCCAGTCTGGATGCGCCACTGGTTTATTTATTCATTTGCCTACTAAAGGATGTCTTGGTTGCTTCCAAGTTTTGGCAATTATAAATAAAGCTGCTATAAACATCTGCGTGCAGGTTGTTATGTAGGCAGAAGTTTTCAAATCCTGTGAGTAAATACCAAGGAGCATGACTAATAGATCTTACGGTTAGAGAGTTTTTAGCTTGCAAAATGATGCAGCCACTTGGGAAGATAGTTCGGCAGTTTCTTACAAAACATTCTGCAAATGGCAAAACTATAGCAACAATAAAAACACCCGTGGTTGGCAGGGGCTTCAGGGGAGGGAGGGAGGAGTGAGTAGGTGGAGTGCACAGGGACAGCAGAACTCTTCTGTATGACACAGTAGTGATGAGAACATGTGTCATTCGACACTTGTCGAAACCTGTGTTCAACACAGTGAACCTCAATGCAAACTACCGACTCATCACTAACCCACTCACCTACTCACCCAGCACTCACCGACTCACCACTAACCCACTCACCCACTGACCACTCACCACTCATTCACTCACTCATCACTCGCCCACTCACCAGTCACCCACTCACTGACCCACTCACCACTCACCAGTCACCACTCACTTACTCACCCACTCACTACTCACTCACCACTCACCACTCACCCACTCACTCACCCACCACTCACCTACCTCGTGATCCACCTGCCTCAGCCTCCCAAAGCACTGGGATTACAGGTGTCAGCCACTGCACCTGGCCCAGTCTGGCACATTTTAAAGTCCAATAAGAGACATGCACATCTATTCTCTCTGAGGCCCTCTACCTGAAGGCTTCATGTACATGACAAGAACCTTGGTTTCCACAATCCCTTTATCTGAACTCAAGCATTTCTTTATGATGAATTCAACTCCTCAGGCAGGGCTTAACTCTTTCAACCAATAGCCAATCAGAAAATCTTTAATCCATTTATGACCTGGAAGCCCCTGCTTTGAGATGTCCCACCTTTCTGGGCCAAGCCAATATATACTTTCCAGGCATTGATTTCTGTTTTTGCCTATAACTTTTGTTTCCCTAAAATGTGTAAAACCAAGCTATAACCCAACCTCTTTGCGCACATGTTCTCAGGACCTCTTGAGGCTGTGTCACGGCTCGCAGTCCTTAACCTTACCAAAATAAACCTCTAAATTGATTGAGACCTGTATCAGATACTTTCTGGCTTATGACAGCACATGCAGAAGTTAATTATATGGCAACACGACCTCCCCAAAAAAGGATCAGTTAAATGAAAGTATATTGTTGTAAGGTCCTCATAGTAAATGTGAAAAGGTGTAATATAAATTCAAGTGAACAACGATAAGGTTGTATATTGCAATTTTAAAAATAACAACAGAAATATAAGGCACAACTAAAAGATAAAGAGGAAATAAGATGGAATTCAAGGGAATAACTGATAAATACAAATTAAGGCAGGAAAAGGAAAAGATATAAAAGAAGAGAGAGACAATAAAAAACATATAATAAGAAGGAAGAATAAACTCAACCCAATCAATTTTTACAATAGGTATAAACAGATGTAACCCTCCAGTTACAAATGTACTGTCAGACAAGATTAACAAAAAAAGCAAGACTCAAGGCACATACTACTTTTAGAGAAACACTTTAAATACAAAGACACAGATAGTTAAAAGTAAAACAGTGAGAAAAAATGAGATGCAAATACTGATCCTAGCATGATGGCATGGCTCATTAATGCCAGACAAAGCTGGTGTAAGGACAATGAGTATTAGCAGGCATAAAGGGAAATGTTTCACAGTATCACGAAGATGTAACAGTCTTAAATGTGTTTGCTGCTTCTGTGGCAAAGGGACGGTGCAGATGTGATCAAGGTCACAGACCTTGCAGTGGTGAGATTATCCTGGATTATCCAGGCGGGACTGCTCTAATCACTTGAGTTCTTAACAGTGGAGAATATTTTCAAACTGGGTCCTGTGACTGACACAGGAGGTGGAGGAGCACTCAGGGGCACAGAAACGGGAGCACTTCTAGAATCTGGAGAAGGCAAGGAGGAGGTGAGTCCTTCCCGTGAGCCTCCAGAAACGATGCAGCACTGCTGCGGACAGCCCGGTGGGGCCTACTGCTGTCAGGATTCTCCTCAGCAGAGCGGAAAGGTCACGAGCTTGTTCTGTGAGCCATGGAGTCTGTGGTGGTATCTGAAGGTGGCCATGTACAGCAAACGGGGCAGGAAATAACAAATAGGAATGGAGACTGATGAAAGCACAGTGAACAAGCAGTCAAGAAAATAAGGTTAGTATAAAAATACACAAAAATGGAAAACCCCTAGACCAGGAGAAAAAGAAAACAAAAATCACAAATAACAGATATGAAAGACAAATTGTCAGTACTGATCCTGTACATATTAAAATGATAATGTGGGCTTATGATGATGACCAACTTCATGCCAACATATGTATCAGTTTAGATGAAGTGGAGCAATTTTAAAACTATAACTTCCAAAATTGATACAAACTGAAAAAGGAAATTTGAACATCTATAAAGAGACTAAAAAATTAAATGTGTTGTGAAATACCTTCCCCACAAGAAGACTCTAGCCTCCAGGAAATTCTGTCAAACATATACAGACGTAACACCACCAGTCTTACACAAACCCTTTCAGAAAACAGGGAAGACGGAATAATTCCAAAGTCACTGCATAAAGCAACCATAACTCTGATTTTAAAATCTGACACAGATATGTGAAAAATGAAAATGTCTCTCATAACCATAGGTATAAAAATCCCTACCAAAGTATTAGCCCAGAAAGTCCAAGACTTGGCCAGGCAGAGGTGGCTCACGCCTATAATCCCAGCACTTTGGGAGACCGAGGTGGGAGGATCACTTAAGCCCAGGAGTTTGAGACAATCTGGGAAATGTGGCAAAACCTCATCTCTATTACAAAAAAAAAAAAAAATTGCCAGGCATGATGGTGCACACCTGCAGTCCCAGCTATTTGGGCAGCTGGGGTGGAAAAATGGCTTGAGCACAAGAGGCTGAGATTGCTGTGAGCTGAGATTGTGCTACTGCACTCCAGCCTGGGCCAAAGAGCAAGACTGTCAGACACACACACACACAAACACACACACACACACACACACACACACACACACACACACACACACACTGATCTAATCTTGACCAAGCAAAGTTTACACCAGGAATGCAAAATTTGTTATATACTGCTAAATCCGGCAATACATAATTCACCATATTAACATGATAAGGCAGTAAATTATTATCTCAATAGGTGTGGAAAAACACAGTTGACAAAATTCAATCCTGTGCATGATAAAACTTCAAAATAAATCTTTTTTCTATTAGGCTAAAACTTGCTTTCCAGTGACACCACCCTGATTATTGACGTGCTTGATCCTTCAGAGGATCAAAGCGTAAAAACCTCTTTGCCAAGCAACATTGCATAACCACATGGGTGATGTCCCACCTTACTGGCAGGTTCCACTCACTCTCAAGAAGATGTGTGTATGCGAGGCTTGTACACCAGAGGGCAGAAGCCTGAGGACCCCCGAGAATTCTGCCCCCCAAACCTCATCAGCTGGCTTCCTGTGAGGGCCTCCGATGGGATGTGCTGCAGGGAGCAGGCAGCAGGACAGAGGGCCCTCCCCTGGCCTGGATGGTAGTGCGGCAGCTGCTGGCGTCACTGTGCTTAGTGGCTGCTGTAGTGGCAGTGGCAGGAGGGGAGCAGACGCAGCTCCTTTTAGGAGAGTCAAGCCCTGAACACACCAGCTCCTTCACGTGGGTCCAGAGCTGAGCACAATGGTGCCCCCAACACAGCCGCTGGCCTGGGTGGCGGGCCCAGAACCACCAGCAACTCCAGCCCGAGCGAGCCCCCTCCTCCTCTTGCTTGTGAATCCCCTCTTTATCCCCCCTACTCCTCAGCCCCACATCACCTTTCTCATCAACTCCCTGTACTCAGCATTCCCTGTTTAAATGCCTGGAGTGGAAAACCCTGACATAGAGAGTCTTCGAAATAAATTCTAGACAGATTGGAGATGGAAACGCAGAAAGATCATTACTACAAGAAGTCATCCGATATTTATATCATTGTGAAATGATAAAGGCAGAAAATCAGGAATGAAAAGCACTCTTAGAAATCAGTTTGTTTTTTTTTTAAATTTACTTTCTTGAAAGGAAAATGGGCAACGCAACACAAATACAAAATTCATGAAAAGCAAGGGTTTTCTAAATCCTGGAATGTGTGGTGTCCACAGAGTGGATACTGCGTACAGGAGCCGATGACGAGGCGCTCGAGCATCTGATGAGAAAGAACAAGACTGAGGCCGGGAGGCTGGCATCCGGGGAGAGCAGAGGCCAGCGCCTCAGTGCTCTGGATGCGGAGACCAGAAGTGGAATTCCGAATGCAGGCTGCTCCCTGACCTGAAGGGGATGCTCTGTGGGACGTGGGGACTCTGCAGCCTGGGTCCTTGGCCCCTTGGGGGTCTGCTTTGTAGAGAACTCTTCACTAGAGCGGCCCTGGCTGATAACCATGACTCAGCTCCTCATTCGAAAAAAGAACAATGAAATACCCACCTTTCAAGGTTGTGAAAAGTACTCTGTAATTTGCAAAGTGCTATACAAGTGAGAGAATTTCAAGCCTATTTTCCCAGCATAATTCTAGAGTAAAAATAGGAGATGAGAGAAGGGGACAGCGACAAGCAGAAGGAATGCACTGGCTATATTGTTCTGAAGGCATCAGGGCCACACGGAGCCAGGGCGCAGTCATGAGCTGGTGGATCTGAGAAGAAAGGAGGATGTGGCCCTGTACTCCAGGAAGAACATGTCTCCTGGCCTCACCTCCACTTCCCTTTCCATGCAGTGAGGGGTAAGTGGCAGCAGCCCTCTGCTCCCACCCTGCTAGAGTCTGCATGTACTTGTAAAGGGATGGAGGGGGCCGCTGGTCCATCCCCGACCAGCATGCAAATATGGCCACGTCCGCACCAAGCCTGCCATGATGGCGATTCTGCGATTCTGCAGCCAGGTGTCTTTGCTGGGGCCTTCCACACTCGCAGAGTTGCTGGTCCTCAGACACATCTTACCTTTTCTCTGCCCAGTGAGAACCCTGGAGGCAGCAATGAGTCAGGGGCTGAAGAAAAAGTATCCCCAACACATGAGGTTCCTGTGGACTGCCCTCTCTAATGCTGAGACAGGAGCAGACAGTCTCCTGTCTTCTCATGCAATGAGAACCGCACAGACTCCTGGGTGGAGAGGCCTGGGCTGACCCTCATGGTGTGCCTCCAGCTCTGCTCTCACGCTGCTTTCCTCAAGACCACCCCAGTGTGCAGGTGCTAGGAAGGATTGCCACCTTCGCTGCCACAGACAGACAGGAGCATGCCTGCAAGCTCAGGTGTGGGGATGAGCTGTCAGCAGCAACGGCTGGTCCTTCCAGCCACACCCTCACTGTGGCAATGTGCTTGCCCCAACTGGTGGCACAAAAGCAGACAGGAAGCATTATCTTCAAGGTCCCCTAGCTCGATTTTAGGCATCTTTGTGTGCCATTCTGCCACGCTGCCCATGAGGTCTCTGAGCACCTTGACAGCATCAACCCACTCTGCTGGTGGGACCCTTGAGGCAGCAGATGAGGGACGACGTGGGGCCCCAGAAGGAAGGGCTGCCCATGGCTACCTCCCTGCAGCCCAGCAAACAGGGCAGGTGGGTGAGGGGGTGCCAAACCCTGCTTGTTACCACTCATACCTACTCATAATCTTTCAATTACTTTCCTCCCTTAGATACCACCTGGGGGGTTCCCAGCTCCCTCAAGCAAACAGCCACAGTCACACAGGAATGCCTCTTCCTGTCAAAGGGGGTCATCTGGGGCACAGCCTGAGACCTTGTCCTGAGTCACACAGGAATGCCTCTTCCTGTTGAAGGGGTGGCTCCAGGCCTTAGACCCTGCCATGGGGGCCAGGCCACAGCAATGTGGTATAGCTTACTGCCCAGCTAGGAAGTGCCACACGTGGCAGCCATGGCCCAAAATGCCAATGCCCAGGGTGGCAGAGGCTTCCCACACATGGCTAGGGCCACACAGCCCTCCCCACAGCGGGCTGTGCCATCACCAAAGGACCAGGTGGTCACAGCATCTAGGCAGTGGGAGACCTTTGTTTACATCACTGACACCCTCCCATGAGGCCCATTTCACAGAAGCATGGGCCTGGCGTGGCAGGGCTGGAGTTTAAACCACGCCCAGCTCTGAGCTGCTGAGCCTGACTCCCGGGAACACAGCCAGGCCTTCCTGTGCTGCCTCACTCAGAGGTGAATGTCCTTTCCTGACTCCCAGGAACACAGCCAGGCCTTCCTGTGCTGCCTTGCTCAGAGGTGATCGTTCTTTCCAACCCCTCCTGCTTGTGGTGGTGGCAAGACTGGCCCAAGGTGAAAACCATCGTCCACACACAGGAGGTTTCGGAAGCCATCTTCACGTGGCTAAAACTGGCCAATGCTGCAACCCAAGTGATTCCTGAAAGTCACTGTGATTAAGGGACGCTGAAGGCCTGGCACATGGGGACATCGGCAGGACCACAGGGGCCTGGGAAGCAGCAGTGCTTGGTGAGGACAGCAGAGTCCAAGCCCACTGACCAAGCGACACTCGGAGCTGGGGAGGGGTGCAAAATAACACATCTTTCATAAGTAAATGCACACATCTTCACCAAACATCTCCCCCGAGACCAGGATCTTCAGTAAGCTCCTGGCTCATTTCCACTGGGTTTTGGTTTTGCCAGTTAATCATGCCGTTTCACATGGTTGGATATTATGAATCACCTCAAAGTCTTTCAGAGAATATGTGGACTAAATCAATTTAATAGACATGGATGGTGTGGGCACCAGGAAGCGATACACTTTATGCCATTTTCATTAAGAATGAGTTACCAAGATGACAAGATATTGTACCACTAATTCTAAATTCTAAAAACAGAATCCCTCCAAAGGAGTCCTGGGAACATGCCAGAGCCCGCAGCACAAAGCCTGGTGCACAGGAGGGAACCAACGTGTATCTGCCAAGTGAAACAGCAATGGGTTAAGAGACGCTACAGCCAGGTGGACAGCAGAGACAGAGGTGTGGGAGTGGGCAGTGAGCAGCTGTGGGCTGGGCCTCCTGTTCCAGGCAGACAGCCACCTCCCCCGGAGCCCACAACACCGTGGATGAGGATGAGAAGCACCAAAGATATCTCAAGGATGTTCAGTGCCAGGACACCCCCCCCAGGCACCTGGACCAAGGTCAAGGCATCCTTTGTCTCGAGAGGGCACAAATGAGATACAGCAGTCACAACATTCACGGGAAGGCACTCAGCAGACCATCTCAGCGGGACCCGGGCCATCCTGAGGCAAAGTCCATGTACAGGATTCTGGGAGCAGTCATGGTACCCTGGCACAGAGTCACCTCCCGAGGCCTGACTGGCAGCAAGGCCATGGGGAAGTCATGCTCCAGGCCACCACCATCTGGGTGCTGGAGAAACTCAGGGGCCTCCTGGAGCCCATGTTACTCCAGGTTCCTCTGGGTTACTCCAGGTTCAGGCCCAGCTTGGCAGTGCCCAGGGACCCCGGAGTGACCATGAGAGCCAGGCACTGTGCAGGGCAGCTCAGCACACCTTCCTGCCCTCAGTGTCCTGTTTGCATTAAACTCCATGGGAAGGTTCCCTGAATTGGCAGGAAAAACCCACCACGGCTCTTTTTCAACCGAACAACAGACTGCAGGATTCCTGCAGAAACGCTCATCCTTGCGACCTTCCACCTACTTTTATGCAAAGAAAAGAAACAATAACATGGCTGGTGTCATTGACCAAATGATCTGAGGTGTGAAAGGTGAAAAAAAGCCAATCTGCTTATTTTAAAGCATGGCCAGCTGCATATGCAAAAACATACCAACACTGTCCTGTGGTCACCTCCCCCGCAGAAGAGAGGTAGGCTCTGCCACTCACACTGCAGCCTCCGCCTCTGCTGACAAGGTAAGGAGGGGACGCACCCACATAGCAGCGGGCACACCAGGCTGGAGGCAGAGATGGGCTGCTTTTTCAAGTGGCTTCTGTGACAGATTTCCAATGAACAGATGAAGTTAAAGAATCAGAACAAGTCTTTGCACAACAAAACGATTTTTGTTTTCAAATTATGACTGTGCAATGCAGACTGGAAATGTTATTCTTCATTGAAAACAAAAGAAGTCATTACAAAGAACTCAGAGATTCAAGAGCAATGTGAGTATCAGTGAATTTACAGCAAGACCTAGCCAACCCTTTACGCATGACAAGAGTTAAAAGCTTTTCCCTCTGTGGGCTGCGTGTGGTTTCCTTAGGGTCAGCCCTGCCCAAGGCCCTCCTGGACTCTTCCCATCCCTGCCTCTTCCCAGCACCAGCCCCGGAGGCCCTGCCTGGGGTCCTTGGGGCCCTGGGGCCCGTCCTGCTCCTGTCTCCCTCAAAGCCTCTCCTCCCCTTGCAGGAGAGGAACATCGCAAACACAGTCTGACCTCCAGCCCTGCCTAGAGCCCCACCATCCTCCCTGCCCAGCACCGCGCCTCCAGCCTGGTCCTCCCCCTCCCCCAGCCCGGTCCTCCCCCTCCCCTAGCCCGTCCGCATCTCCCGTGTCTCCCAGGGTCTCCTGTCCCTTCTCCAGCATGGCTTGCTCTTGCTCTCAGAGCCCTCTCTGCAGAGCCCTCTGGGCCATGTGCCCTGACACTCACACTACCCTGGGCAGCCTGGGTGGCTGAATATCTCCACAGGACAATGCAGGCACTCAGTAAGTACAACAGTTTTTAATGAACAAACAACAAGCTAAGAAGAGGCAAGTGAAGGAAAGATCATCCTGACCAGGGAACACAGGATGCTTTGGGAGCACAGCAAGGGGTGATGCTGATGCAGGGGCCAGACGGCTGGCTCCCCTCAATCCCGGCACCCAGCTGTGAGCCTCTGCACCCAGCCACGGCCACCCTACCTGCATGGCGGGGCAGAAACAGCACCCAGCTACAGAGCCACTACCAGGAGAAAGTGGCAGGAAGAGTTTAGCACTGGGCCAAGGCCTCTGCCCGGGATAACATCCAAGGGGTCTGAGGGTGAAGGCGGGAGCCACTCTAACCACCCAGCCCAGAAGTCACTGCTGAATCATGATGATGTCCTCCAGGAAGAGGAGGGGAGACCCTGAGAGCTACAGTTGGTGCCACGGGACAACTGACCAGCTCCACGGATGACGCTGAGATGTTCTGGAGAGATACGCACCGTAAGATCACAGATATGAGATCTGCAGAATCTGATTAAACTTAGCAGATCATGGTGAATGACTGGATGGGTCTGGATCTCCACATACTGCTTTTCTGTTTCCACGCTGGATTACTTAACCTTGTCTTGCATGCACAAGCCAAATACTTGCTAATGCAACACATTAGCAAACACAGTGCTGGGCTCTGACTCCTTCCAAAGAAAACTGTAGCTAAAGGCAGAAAATGCGCAAAAAGCACATAAGCAGAGTGCATCCAGGAGGGTCTGCTTAATAAACTGTGACAACACATGTGGCTGTGAAGGTGGGTCAGTGACCAGTTCCTGGCCTCACTCACCCAAGAACTGGGGGAGAGGACCCTGGTGGCATGGTGAGCTCGTTTAAGTAAGTATTGGACCCAGAGAGTTTTGCAGAAAAGAGATTTATTAGGCAGAGAGAGAGAGAGTGCTCCCATGCTGCCGTGGGAGGGGATCCAGAGAAGTCCACACAGGTAAAGAAGGAGAGAGAGAAGGCTCCCACGCTGCCATGGGAAGGGATCCCAGAGAGGGAAATCCGTATAGGTAGAGGAGTAGGGGGAATTTAACCCCGGCGTTACTCCTGCCCCATTCAAGTTTTCGTCTAGTGAGAGGAGCTTTTCCAAACTTCCTCTGGAGTGACTGTTCTTTGACTCTGACACTGGATTTGCTGCCTGGCTCATAATAGACCCCTCCTTCCAAGGCTTTTGGTAGGCTTTCTAAAGAAAGGAAGCTCACCTAGGCTGCCTAACTAGCTTGTGCTCGGGACAGTTAGACAAAGAACTCTAGGCTCCCAGATGGGGAGGTGGATGGAGGCACAGTGATGGGAAGTTCTTGCCTTTGAAACCACACCCCTTGTGGACCCAGGAAGAGAAGTTAACATAGTCCCTCAAGTGACCAGCTCCTGGCCAGATGCTGTGAAGGCGGGTCAGGGACCGGCTCCTGGCCAGACACTGTGGGCATGGCGTGGTGGCCCCTCTCTCTGAAACCCACGTCAAGCAGAGCAAATGTACCAAAGCTGTGGGTACTGAGTCTGTCTGTGGCCCTGTCCCTGTGGCCACCTCCACCACTGCCATCTGTTCCTCTGCATCTCCTTGTGCTCCCATGGGCCTGGTAGCCAGCAGGGAGGGGCGAGCCCAGATACTGGCTGTCTTGTAGGAGGTGGGTAGACCAGGGAAGGACTCAGAGATACTGGCCACCAGCTCTGTGAGTGGGGACAGAGGAGCAGCTAAGTCAAGGCTAGCAGCCAGGGTCTCCCCAAGGCTGGCCATCACAACACTCCAGGGCCATCAGGACACCCTCCCCATCCACATGCGGATGTGGATGTGACCTTCTCGTGCAGGATGCAGAGGAAGTGAGAGCCAGGCTGCAGGTGCTGCAGGTGGCATGACAGGAGGATGGGTGAGTGAGGAAGTCACAGGTGACAGAACGATGGCTGGTGCTGTTGCCAGAGTTGGAGAGTGACCACAGCAGAGAACATTCCAAGGTCAGGGCATGTGGGCACGATGACAAGAATGGGTGGCCATGCACAATGGATGGCAAGTCCTGGAGTAGGAGGCAGGAATCCCGCGCTCAGGCACCCCGCCTCCCTGGAAGATATAGGGCTGGGAGTGAAAGGAAAGTCACTCCCGGGTGTGAAAGAAAAGTCACTGGGAGTGAAAGTGAAAGTGAAAGTTACTGGGCACCAGAGCCACACAAAGGAGGTCAGGGAAAGACATCCTCCGTCCCAAACTGTGGCCTAGGCACGGTGAGGCACCTGGCCCAGGTGGGAGGGCCTCACCCAGGCTAGGAAGGGCACAGATGTGCACCAGGCTACATGCAGTGCTTGGCCCAAGGTCCTAGCATGAAGGGCTGGCAGGTGACCAGGGCAGACAGCTGAGAGCAGAGGGCAGGGCAGGAGGCAGCAGCAAGGCTGGCAGTGTTGGGAGAAGTAGAGGCATGGCAGGGAGGGGGGCCTCAGGGTTAGGTTGGGCATGCATTTACTCTCTACAGATCCATGCATTCATCCATGCATTCACTCTCTATGGATCCATGCATCCATCCATCCATGCATTCTCTCTCTATAGATCCATCCATCCATCCATGCATTCACTCTCTATGGATCCATGCATTAATCCACCCATGCATTCACTCTCTATGGATCCATGCGTCCACCCATCCATCCATGCATTCACTCTCTATGGATCCATGCGTCCACCCATCCATCCATGCATTCACTCTCTATGAATCCATGCATTAACCCACCCGTGCATTCACTCTCTATGGATCCATGCATTCATCCATCCATGCATTCAGTCTCTCTAAGGATCCATGCATTCATCCATCTATGCATTCACTCTCTCTAAGGATCCATGCATTCATCCATCCATGCATTCACTCTCTATGAATCCATGCATTAATCCACCCATGCATTCACTCTCTATGGATCTGTGCATCCATCCATCCATCCATCCATGCATTCACTCTCTATGGATCCATGCATTAATCCACCCATGCATTCACTCTCTATGGATCCGTGCATCCATCCATCCATCCATGCATTCACTCTCTAAGGATCCATGCATTCATCCATCCATGCATTCACTCTCTATGAATCCATGCATTAATCCACCCATGCATTCACTCGCTATGGATCCGTGCATCCATCCATCCATCCATGCATTCACTCTCTATGGATCCATCCATCCATCCATCCATGCATTCACTCTCTCTAAGGATCCATGCATTCATCCATCCATGCATTCACTCTCTATGGATCCATCCATCCATCCATGCATTCACTCTCTATGGATCCATGCATTAATCTGCCCATGCATTCACTCTCTATGGATCCATGCACCCATCCATGCATGCACTCACTTTCTCTATGGATCCATGCATTCCCTCTATGGATATATGCATTCATTCATCCACACATTTACTCACCCTATAGACCCACACCATCTGACAGTGTTTAACAGACACCATGCTCTTTTACCCCAAATAATGTACCATGTGTTTACCATAAACAACGTCCAGATAACCACAATACCATGATCAAAATCAGAACATGAGCTTTGAGCCAATACTATCAACTAATTCTCAGCTGATCTTCCATGCCCTATCCCCAGACACATTAAAAATTCACTAAGCCCTCATACTGAAACTTTTTATAAAAATAATGCAAGAGGGCCTTCAAGAGCTATGTAATTAGAAATGCTATTATAAATCACGCTTCCTTTCTAAGAGGTTTGGAAAACAAATATCATGCAATTCAAACCTCATACAAAATTTTTTAAAAGACAAAAGAAAATAAGAAACAAAATAACATGATTACTGACAATACGGAGTCTCGCTCTGTTGCCCAGGCTGCAGAGCAGTGGTATAATCTCGGCTCACTGCAACCTCCGCCTCCTGTGTTCAAGAGAGTCTTCTGCCTCAGTCACCTGAGTAGCTGGGACTATAGGTGCATGCCACCACACCTGGCTAATTTTTTTGCATTTTTAGTACAGATAGGGTTTCATTGTGTTAACCAGGATGGTCTCGGTCTCCTGACCTCATGATTCATCCACCTCGGCCTCCCAAAGTGCTGGGATTACAGTCATGAGCCACCACACCTGGCCAATCTAGTATTTTTAAATTGGCTAAAAGATATTAAGATAATAATGCAAAAGATGAAAAAAATATAAATCAGAATTAGAAAAACTAAAAAAATGAGGTCACAGAACTAGAAAATACATGGGAATAAAAGAAAAAATATTTCGAAAATAAAGATGAAATTGGAAGACACAAAAGACCAAATAAACACAAGATTAAAAACTGAAAAATTTAAAAATTAAAAAAAAAGCAATGAAAAGAATTCAAGAGAAGTGATACATACAGAAAGCAGATGAAGAAGTGCAAATACATGTGAACAGCACCCCAAAGAGGAAACTGGGGCATGAGATACAGCAAAACCTCCAAACCAAATTTTAAAAAGCTCTTCTTAAAAACAGTTAAAACTAAGTGCAGGTTAGATTTAATTTTCTAACACTTTACTTATGATTGCACATCTGTTTTTAGAGGGTACAGTTGTCTATAGATTTTGTTAAACAATACCTGCACAATTTCTACATGACAATATTACTGAGCCCACCAGATGATTTGAAGAACTTTTGCTTTTTCTGTACTCTAGTATGGTTTATAGACCTCACATGTGACCCTTCCTTTGGGACGTGCTGAAACACACCTGCAGAGGAGATCGTCAGACGGTGTGAGTGCAGCCCTCTGAAAGGCATTTTCAGCCACCCTCACAATTACGGGTCTTTTCAGACTCATTACATACATTGAGGCAGTTTTGTTAATTTACATTTTCATAGAAAACTGTTCAATTCATTTAGATTTCCAAATTTCTTTGCACAGAGGCTATAAACAGCAGTCTCCTAAAAAGGGTTAACAGCTTCCTCCCTGCAGTGGTTTCTACTTTCCTGTTTCACAAGTTTTAAAGTTTTACCTTCTCTTTCTTGATCCAAGTGGGTAATAGTTTAAGTGCTTTACTGATTCTTTTTCAGAATTTATTGCAACAAGCAGTAAGTTTCCATACTCTACTGTATTAACCTATACTCTTACCTTCATTCATTTTTCCTACTTTATCTTGATTTGTTTTAATACGTCTTTCTCTAACCTTCAGAGTCATATGGCTAGTTCATTCATTGGGAACGTTTCTGGTTTTCCAACATTTTCTTCTGAGAATTGCTTTTGTGGCATCCCTCATGTTTGACGTGCAATGTTCTCTCATTTTCATTACTTTTTAAACAGTATTCTTTATTTAAAGGCATTACAAAATTTCTAAGTATATAATGAAGTCTGGGCTATTTTGGGTTATCATTTTGTGGGTTTTTTTCCCACTTATACTGTACTTTATAATTTCTGCTTTTGAAAATTAAGATTTTTTAAAAAATCAAATACATGACAGATGTTTGTGAATGGTCTTGGAGAGCGAGAGAAGGTGGAAAGAAAGGAAAAGAAAAAAAAAAGAATAGGAAGAAGACAAGCATCCTCCATGAGGGAAGAGAGTTGGTTACGAATGCTATTCAAATTGCTCATAAACATATGGACATTTGGTCCTCTTGATTTGTCAATTGAAGTTTCCCATCATGATACTGAATTGGTCCATCTCTTATTCTTAGAATTTCTTCCTACATAAATTTCACAGCTATGTAATTATGTACATAGAAGTTTATGATGACTGTATCTTCTTACAGGATTGTAACTTACCAACATGAAGTACCTTTGTCCCATTTAATGCCCTTCATCTTTTTTGTGAAAATGTCATTGCTGTTCTGCTTTCCAGTGGTTGGCATTTGTTCAGTGCCCTTCCCATTAACAAATTCTCTGTTTCTGGGTTGTTTTTAAGACAATCTGAGGTCTGCCTTTCAATAGAGAAATCTAACCCATGTATTTGAATTAATGCCTACATCATGTCTTGCCTTATGTATTTTCTATAATTTCAAATGTTTTCCCTTCTACTCTACCTTTTGGTTAATTGATCAGGTTTTCTTTGTTCCAAAGTTTTTCTTGTTCAAGATTTGAAGCTATGCAATCTGTTTCTACTCCTCAGAGGGTTCCTATTTACTTATCTATTTTTATAGATGGAGTCTTGCTCTGTCACCTGGGCTTTTTGCTCACCCTGGACACTGTTCCTGTGCACCCTGGTCAGCCTCGGGTGTTGGGGTGGGGAGAGGGACAGGTGTCTGGACTGCATGTGGCAATGTTTTGTCTCTTGGAAGCAGCTCCTCATCCCCCTCTAGAGTTGATAGCTGGCCCTGACACACTTCTGACAGCCTGGGCCCAAAGCCCAGGGTTTGAGGGGGATACCTCACATTGTTCCTCTGAATAAGTGCTCCAACTCCCTCAGTCCACTAATCTGAGCGAGCATCCTAACTTCCACTCTTGTCTGCATTAGGTCTCTCTGTGTGTCTTCTGGGTGTTTTGATTCCACAAACATTGTCTGTTTCTATCTCTGAATAATCAATCAAGACATCTGGTCCTCTGACTGCAGTCATCCCTGTCTCCCAGCACGTCGTGAATTTCTGTTGTTGCGGCTATTTTAAACTTTCTGTCTTTTCTGGAGATTCTGGTTCAGGGTGTCAGGAGACGACTGTTCTCAGGTGACCATCCTGTGACCATCACTAGAAGACTGACTTGTCTAGAAGAAAACTCTAGGTTTTCTTTCCAGAGACAATTGATAAGCTACCCTCTCATCCCAGAGGGGCTCCTGGGAGGACACCCACCTTCTCTGCATCTTCATGACTGCCAGACGCTGGCCTCAGTGGGCCAGCAGACCCTCCACTGAGCTCACCCCTCCTGGCATCCCATGGCTGCCCCGATGGTTCTCCTGCCCTTGCTGCAGCTCTGTGGGTTGCTGCGACCAGCACAGAAACAAGCTACTGTTTCTCCCATTTTCAAATAAAGGCTGGAAACACACTTGTTAAAGTTCTGGTTGGTAAGATTAATCTCAACACAGTGGCCTGGAGCTCCGGGCCTGGCCTCTACCTGCTTCACAGCCTGTCCCTGGGAAGGGCGGTCCTGCAGTGGCCTGGGCCAGATGGGCCTGGAGTTGGCTTGCCTGAGGTCCCGGCACAGAGAAGATGAGAGAAGCAGGACTCACACCCAAGTGACTGGAGCGAGAAAAGGAAAGGCTCTTGGCCCAAGGCTGGGTACTGCCCCAGGCTGGGGACTGGGCATGAGGCCCAGCTCCTAAGTGCAGCTCAGGGCTGGAAATGAACTGCATCCTCGCTTTCGGGAGCAAGACCTAACTACGTAGTTGCTTTATGTTTATTTAGGACTTACCCTGCAATTTCTCTGTTGTCTATCATTACACAGTACCACGACCTAACAGTTCCTGTGCAGTTAGTCAAGTGGTTGGCAGTTACCAAGGAAACCAAGTACTATTCTCTTAAGTAGAGGAGGCAGTTGTGCTTTTAAATTTTTTCTTAGTGTATTCTACTTCGATAGAAATTGACTATGACTGCTACCAGCTGGAAAAGTAAGTTGTTGGCAGCCACCTGCCTTAGGGCTGTCACACACCTCCCTCCTGGGCTTCTCCCCTTCCCTAGCCCAGATAACGCTGAGATCATTGTCTCCTCTCTGTCTTCGTGTCTGGCTCCTGGCTTGCTTCCTTGTCCGTGTGTGACAAAAGCCACACCCTATTAAAGTCTCACTCTGCCAAGTCCGTGCGCAGCCTCTGGAGCCGCACACAACTGGAAGAGAAGACAAATGGTTCCGTGTGCTCTAGAGCAGACCACAGGCAGGCCGCACACCAGTGGTCACACCCACTCCTTGGCGTGGCCACACCCCCAAGCCTTCCAGATTCTACTGCACAAACTTACACTGAACCATGTGAAACTCCCTTTCATTGCACATCAAAAACACATGACTATGCATATTTCATACCAATTCCTCTCTTCAAACCTCCCCCCTTCCACACAACACTGCCTTCAAAGAGGGGCTTCCTGGGATGGTTCCCCATCTCTGTACCTTCACTGCTGCAAGATGCTGGCCTCAGTGGGCTGGCCGGCCCCTCTGCTGAGCCCACCCATGTCCTGGGCATCCCAAGACTGCGTCACAACTTCTCCTGCCTTTGTGAGAGTTCTGCTGCCTGCTGTGACCTGCACTGAAACAACCTACTGTTTCTTCCACTCTCAAATAAAACTGTGGCTTCCTTTTCCCCTACTACTCTCTTTTCCTTTGTAGTAAAACTCTTCAAAACTCCACCTTGCTGTCCCAGCCCCTCTGCTTTCCTTCTCCCTCTCCTGAGCACCCCACTTTTGCTTTTGTTGCCCGCCAAGTCTAAAACTGCTCAAGACCCCTAAGGACCCGTGTGAGCTCCGGTGGCTCATTCCTGGTTTCCCCTCCCCCAACCTGTCCACAGGACTGGGACAATCTCTCCTCTCCTGACGAGGTGCTGCCCTCAGCTTTTGCGTCTCCTGGGTCCCTCGCTGGTCTTTCAGGCTCAGACTCTGCTTGTTCCTCCACTGCATCCCAGCCTGCCAAGGTAGGGACACCCCAGGCCTCGGTCCTTGCTCCTCTTCTCTCCACAGATGCCCCCTGGATGGCCCATGCCATTTCCTGCCATAAAATATCACAGAGGGACCAATCAGGCACAAGTCTTACCTCTCCTGGGTCTCTCTATCCAACTGTGTGCTCGCTGCTCTGCCTGAACGCCATGGCATCTCACCTTAGCTGCCCTCGTCACCAACGCTGGAGACAACTCTGTCCTTCCTGCTAACTGCGCCTAGAGCCCCACAATCACCTAACCTTCTGTGTCCCACGGGTCACTTCCACTCTGTTTGAAGGTCCTACCTGCAAAACCTATCTGGAATCTGACCCTCTCATTGTGTCCTTGGAACCACCTCTCACCTGGGTCCAGGTAGAGCCTCCTCATTGGTCTCTACTTCCCCACTGGATCCCCTGAGAGATTATTCTTTACTGAGACAGCAGAGCAATTTGGTGAGAACCTAACTCAGCTCAGGTCTCTCCTCTGCTCAAGACAACAAGCAATGGCTCCCACTCAGAGCAAACGCTCTTAGGACGCCACAGGGCAACAGATGACCCGCTCCTCACCTCCTGGAACTCAGCGCCTGACACGCTTCCTTGCTCACTCTGCTCTGGCCACCCTGGCCCTGGGTTGTCCTCCACCTTAAAGCCTTCATGGTGGGCGCACCTCTGCCCAGATCGCTCTTCATGCATAGCTCACACCCTCATCTTTCCTTGAACATCACCTTCTCAATGAGGCTAGCCCTGATGGCCCCATTGAACACTGGCAACTCCCAACTGCATGTATGCATGCACACATGTGCACATACACACATGCACATACACATGAGAAGACACAATCACAAACACATATGCACACACTCATGGGCAGACAAGCCCGTGTACACATGCACCCACTCACATGTGCACACATGCACAACTCACATGCACACACTCACCCTTGCACAGATACAGGTACACTACTCACACATCAACACACACCCACACACATGCACAATCACACACATGCACTCACACACATGCACGTGTACCACTCAGTAGGCACAAACATGCATGCACACTTGAATGTACAGGCAGACACACACATGCACACACACATGTGCACACTCACATATACATGCACACACACTCACTCCTGACCTCTGCTTGGTGCCCCCTTTCTTAATCTGCTGAGTGTGCCATCTCATTTTCTCAGGTATGAAGCACATGCAGGATGGCCAGCTCTGGGGACATGGCCATTGGCATGCACTCACTGAGGATGTGTTCTAAGCCCAGGACAGAGCCAGGCACAGGGCATGTATTTGGTTACTATTTGCTGAATAAGTCTGTTGGATCTGGATAGCAATTCAATTCTTCCAGCCTCATTTAGAATTATTCCTAAAACCATTTCCAACTCTGAAGTGTGTCATTAGCTCCACTGCGTTTCTAACCTGACAACGGCCCTGTGACTAGTTAGAGTCATTAACATTCTGCGTAGATGAAAAGTCTACAGTCACCACATACTCCAGATCATGTTATTTAAGAAATACAACTTATTTTCTCACTTCACTACAAATTATTCTGTAAAAGGAAACAGACAAGAAGCAGGTGAGCATCTGAGAGGCCGTTGGCATTGCCTCTGAAGGGGGCCCTCTCGTGGCAGCCCATGGTGAGTAAGGTCAACGGGAGTCAGGTGCAGTTCAGGGTTAAGAACCTCGAGAGAACGGTCAAGCAAAGGGAGCAACCAGAAATCAGGATCGGCCCCATGGGGTGGGAAAAAAGAGGGCAGGGTGTGGGCTGAGGTAGGTCAGCCAACAGCATTGAGGTCGGGGACAGGCAGGCACAGGGGCAAAGCTGGGCAGGGCAGGCAGGGTCACAGGTGAGCCATCATCTGGAACAGGATGGGGCTGGGCAGGTAGGTCACCAGCAGGGGTAGATAAGAGTACCTGGGAGTGCTCCTTCTCCCGGCCTGGGGCTGCCTGTCCTGCCAGCCCACCTGCTCCCCGAGGGTGAGACACTGTCCATCTACCAAAAAGCAAGGGAGAAGCATCACGTTACCCAATGAACTTGGCAGGGCTGATGCCAGGCACGCTGCCCACACCCCGTGTGACCCTCCCCATCCCTCACCCGCCTCAATGTGGGGGTTCGCAGGACACCTTGTTACTTGAATGCAGTACTGCATCCTCCAGAAATGGCCAGACACGACTCTACAGGTCACACATATCCCAGTGAGGAGACACCAGCTGTTCCTGGCTGTGCCCTCCTGTCCACTTCCAACACTGGTGCCCATCCTGCAACTGTAAGCCCCCCCATCTTCCCCTCTAGCTGCCCCCACTCTCTCCCTGCCTTTGCTATATTCTCTTAAAAAACTTACCCTTTACTTGCAGACAGCATTTCCTAAGCCAGACCTCAGAGCTCCATCTCTAGTAAGGCTTTCAACTGTGCCTGTCGCCAACAGTCCAGGCAGCCTCAGTTGCAGCAGAAATACGTTTTTAAAAATGTGCTAACACATTTGTGAAGCGTCAAAGGTACCTGGCAAGCTGCAGACCCCAACCAAACTCTACTGTCTAATGGAGTAAAGTGATAGAGAAGCAAGGCCCTATCCTGTGGACAGCCATTGGTCCTAGCTTGGGATGTTCCCCACTGCTGTGTGGGCAGGAGTACCAGTGCCCACTAGTGCCCAAGCAGGGGGACTGGCTTAGTTCCCTGGAGACCCCACTACAGAATTTAGGCAGCAAGGATACAATTCCAAAAAAAAAACAGTGTAATCTCAGCACTTTGGGAGGCCAGGGCGGAAGGATCACTTGAGCCAAGGCTGGTCCGAGACCAGCACAGACAACATAGGGATCCCTCGTCTCTATTTAAAAAATAATAATTAGCCAGGTGTGGTGACACATGCCTGGAGTCCCAGCTATTCTAGAGGCTGTGGTGGAAGGATCACTGGGGCCCAGGAGGTTGAGGCTGCAGTGAGCTATGATCACGCCACTGCATTCCAGCATGGGCAACAGAGCAAGACCCTGTCTCAAAACAAAATGAAATGCAGACAAAACCTCAAGGTCCAGCTGCTATCCTAATGAATTATGCTCCAGACACAGGCACTGATTATGAACACATGCAAAATCTTAAAAAGGAGGAGAAACTATTTTTTAAGCATTTTATGATTTCTAAGAACATTTGGGTTTATTACAATATACCTAGTATTTACCAGATTAAAAAGCAAGCACTATGATCATGATTTGTATAGATGAGAATCAGGCTCAGAGAGGGAAGCAGCTGGGATGCGTCACACAGCTGGAAATTCTTTGTGCAGAGTAGCAGCACGGGCCCTTTCCATCCCAGCAGGCTGCATGCCTCCAGGGGACCCATGGACTTTTGTAGCAGGAGGCAGGAGACAGGTCCTAATAATTCCTTCAGAGGGTGTGGATGAATTCAGGACAGACTGCTATTTATAGCATTTTAATGACTATTATTCTGTGTTTCTAAGAGCAGTCATGGTGCCAGAACATTCCTGCTCTGCAAGCATCCCTAAGTTGTGGGTGAATTACTTCACATCATGTCTCAGGTTTCCCAATTATTAAACAACAGGAACATACCATGAGTTGGAACAAATGTAGTAATATATGTAAATTATCTAATTAACAATAATAACTCTTAAAACTCTTTGTGGCCTTAGGTGGTTTTCATAACTCTTCAAAACAATACTTAAGGCCAGGTGTGGTGGCTCACACCTGTAATCCTAGCACTTTGGGAGGCCAAACTGGGCAGATCATCTGAGATCAGGAGTTTGAGAACAGCCTGGCCAGTGTGGGAAAACTTTGTCTCTACTAAAAATACAAAAATTAGCTGGGTGTGGTGGTGGGTGCCTATAATCTCAGCTACTCAAGAGGCTGAGGCAGGAGAATCGCTTGAACCCGGGAGGTGGAGGTTGCAGTGAGCTGAGATTGTGTCACTGCACTCCAGCCTGGGTGACGGAGCAAGACTCCATCTTAAAAAAAATATATATATATATGTGGCATACACCCAATTAAAGGCTGACCATAAACCATAAAAGTATGCAAAATAGGACATCTAGAGCTGAAAGCATTAATAGACAAAAAGCAAAAAATATTATCTCATTCTTTTAATTTTTTAAAACTGTAAAACTACAACCATTTTTAGTGAGTCTGAGTTCTCTTCTGTGCTCACTGAACTCTGTGCTTTCTGTGTGTGAAAGTCCTGCTCACAGCCTGGTCCATGAAGCAGCGTAATTGATTGCTCCCAAGGGTGAGGAGGAAACTACCACCTTCACACCCTTGCCCACTACTGGTGTGAGCAGGTTATCTAGCTGGTTTTGGTTCTTTCACAGGTAATCACTGAACGATATTCTTAAATCCCTACTTGCTCATCAGTTGGCCCGAAGAGCATGAGGCCATCTTTCCAGCCCCGGCCTCTGCAGTTCAAGCCGGCATTGACCTCCTCCATCACCACGGCTACCTTGTGAAGCTCATAACTTTAAAATCCTGTCCCCGTCCTGACTTCACATTCCGCTGCACACTGCGCCTCTGGGAGGTCACTGCCAGTCTCTGTGACCTTCTCCCATTCTCCATTCCTCTTTTGGCATCTGGTTCTATCTCCAGGAGCTCTTTCAACAATGCTTGTGAGAACCACTTTTCCCTAGTTCTCACAGGTTGAAATTTATTACTGAGAAAATTATTTCTTTCTCTAAGGATTTTTGTATACTTTGCTACACCTTTTTCTACCATGAAAACTATGGCAAAAACACCTCAGAGAAACCTGATCATCCCTTATATATAACACTGACATCAACAGAAAAATAGATGAAAACCAAGAAAAGCACTTCATGAAAGAGGAGCTCCAAATGGCCAGTCCACACACGGAAGATGCTCAGCATCATCAGTGACTGACTGCAAATTAAGATTTACAAATAAAAACCAAAACCACTATCGCTGCAATATTACTCCATACAGTTTATTTAACGTATTTTTGGGCAAAAATGTCATCATATGGGTGAGAAAGGGGGAAGATGTTGCTGTCCAAAACTTGGCATAGCTTTTGAAGAGCAATTACAGAAGTGGCTGCCTGAATGGTTATATGAGCTGAGTCTGCATTTTGCTAGTGGGAGTAAAAACTGTATGAGAAAGCCAGAATGGTGTCAGTCAGCAACACTGAAGGTCTGCATGACCCGTGACACAGCAGCTCCACCCAGTGACACACGTCGCAGCAAAGTGTGTGCTATACCCACCATGAGCTTGTGCCAGATGCCAGCTGGGCTTCCTGGACAGCAATGGACCGTTTAAAATCTGGTTGCTTTTAAGATTTTTTTTGTCTTTGGTTTGCAACAAATAATGATATGCCCAGATATGAAAAGTTTGCTTTGCTCAATTGCTTGCTTTTTTCATTTGTTCATTTCAGGCTAGGCTGTTCCATGAATTTGAATATAAATGTCTTTTGATGCTTTAGAAAAACCCCTGGTCGTTCTCTCTTTAAATATTTTTCTGACCCTCCACTTCCTGGGATGTTCATCACATGACATTTGACTGTTGACTCCATCCTCAGGGCCTCTTGCATTCTACCCTGAATTACTCCATCCTTTTTTCCATTGTGCTTCAATATAGGCTGGCAGCACGGAACTGCCTCCCAATACACTGTGCCTGCTTTCTGCTGTGTTCAGTCTTCCGTTAGTCACATCCAGTAAAGTACTGATTTCAGATCCTATACTTTTCAGCTCTAGAATGTCCATTTGATTCTTTTCATAGCTGATTCCACTTGAAATTCTCCGTCTTTTCATGGAATTTGCTTTCGCTAAAAGTTTATATAAATGGAAACACACAATATATATACTTAGGAGTTTTGGTTTGCCTATTCTTACTCATCATAACTCTTTCATGATTCCTCAATGCCATTCTGTATATGAGTAGTTCATTCAGAATTCCAGTATATAGATGTACAACAATTTGTATAGCCATTCACGTATGGATGGACATTTGCAATGTGAACAAACTGCTACAAATGCTCCTGTTCGAGTTGTATGGAAATACGCTTTCATTACTCTTCAGTAAATATGTTCAAGTGGGATGTTGGTAGGTACATATTTAATAAGCTCTTGGTTTGACTGCCAAAATACTTCCAGATAACTGCATTACTTTCCATTCTTACCAACAGCAGATGAAAGATGTTTCCCATCCTTGCCCACATTTAGTATGATCAGTTGTACCAAATGGTTTCTCACGTGGTTGTCATTGGCATTTCCTTGGTGACAATGACACTGAGCATCTATTCATGTATTTATGGGCCAGTTATATGTCTGTCTTTGTGAAATGGATATTCAAATCTTTCAGCCATTTTCATTTGTTCTTTACTTCCTTAGTACTGCATTTTAAGAGTTCTTTACACATTTTAGATACATTAGGTATGTGATTTGCAATGTTTTTCCCAGTCTGTAGCTTGTTTTTCCACTCTTACTCATATAAGAGAATGTAGTGAATTTTTATAATATTACGTTGCCTCAGAATCCATTTTGAATATAGGTTGGACTTTCGCATACCAGGAGTGGGGCTTGGTCATCCTTGACAAACTTTCTAGTTCTTTACCTCCTCCCAGGTCCTCAAGGTGGTTGATCAGATATCTGCCTTACACTACTGCCTCCTGGTGATCACCTTCCTGTGGGACAGCTAGACACAACCTACTTGATTCTCCCACTTACCCCCACAGCCCAAATGACTGCACCAGTGACACCTTCTCAGTCAGTGTGATCCCACAGAGCTTGTGGCTGCTTGATCTAAACCCACCAACTAAAATTCCCTGCAGGAAACTGGCTTGAGTAATGCCCTAGACTCCAATGAAAGTGCTGGCCCACAGGTCCCTGGCTCTGTCTCTCTCTCTTGCTCCCCACTTGCTAGTTGAATACCCGTGTCCCACATGGCTTCCCGCTTCTTGTTGGCCCTGCATGGCTGTCCTCTTCTCCCTGGGCTCTCATTACACAATACAATACAAATGCTACTATTGCTTCATGCTCTGCTGTACTGTCTCCTGTGTGTTTCCCCTGACCCATACAACCAAACCTAACTCTCCTATACAGATCAGGGCTCTCCTACAGAGTGATTACCTTGATAAGAATAAACTAGACACAGTCAGACAAGGGTCACAAGGACATCAGCCGGTATAAACAAGTTTTGTGTGAAAGAGACACCCCATCACAGGTTGGACCAGGCACCTAAGCAGGCATTAGACCACCTGCCAGGATAAAGAAGAACCCATTAAAGCATGCTGTAAACCTCTGCGACCCTGCAGCCCCATCAGATCATAACTAGAATCTGTAACCACTTTCCAGAGAGAAACTTCAATATCAAATCAGAGGAAAATATCACAACACTGCATTTTGAAGAGCAGAAATTTTTTAATTTTATGAAGTCCAATTTATAAATTTGTCTATTTTACTACTAATGCTTTTAAAGTCATAACTAGGAAAACTTTGTCTAATGCAAGATCATATGGTCACAAAGAATGTCTCATGTTTTCTTCCAGAAATTATATACTTTTGAGCTTTAGAGATCAAGATTCCTGATCTACTGTAACTTTTATAAATGAAAAGTATAGGGTTTTTTTTTTCACCTGGAAATACAATTATTCCAGGACCATTTGTTTAAAAAGCTATGCCTTTTCCCACTAAATTGCCTGGGCACTATTCTTGAAAATTAATTGACCGTAGATGTGTAGGCCTATTTCTGGACTTTCTAGTCTGATCCACTGATCTACTTGTCTATCTTAACACCAATACCACACTGCATTGATTACTGCGGCCTATAATAAGTCATAAAACCATGTACTGTTATAGTCATGTCTATAAAAAGCCTTCTGAGAGTTTGATTGGGAGTTCATTGATTCTATAGATCAATTTGGGGAGAATTTATATCTTAACAATATTGAGTCATCTTAACAGTAAACATGGTATAGCTCTCTATGTATTTGTCTTCAATAATTTCTGTCAGCAGTTTTTTGTAGTGTTCAAGTGTAGCACATCTCTTGTCCAACTTAGATTTCTAATGTTATTAAAAATAATATTTTTTTCATGAAGAAGAGCTTCAAGATGGCTGATGAGATGTATTTTATGCCTACCTCCTCCTTAGAAGAACCAAAAGAATGTATAGTCACATTTTGAATACATTATCCAAGAGAGAATATGAATTCAACAGAGAAGTAACAGGAAATAACAAAAGTGAGGTAAGGAAAAGGAAGAGGGCAGCCTGCCTGGCTGGATTGGTTGGGAGCCAAGAGTGACTTCCCAACACAAGAAAAGGCTGAGTGAGAAACTTCCAGTGGCCCACATATCCACCAAGGAATCATGCAAATCTGGCCATGGGAGACTCCTTCAACCCTCCCCAGCCCTGAAACTAACACCAGGAGCTGCCAGGAGACCCAGGAACAGAGCTGCTCCAGGGAGGGAGCTCATGCTGGGTCCCACAACTCCCTGAGACCTAAGTGGCTACAGCAAGGCACCATTTTCAAGCCTAGCCTTTGGCAGACCGCATGATGTCCTAGGGGCCAACAGGGCTGCTACTGAGGCATTACAGAAATTCAGGCTGTCGTACTGCGACTGGGGAACAAGCTGGAAGTACTCCCACAGCTGAAGATAAGAACCAAGTGAGGCACAGGCTACTGCCACCAGGGCTGGGGGGGCATGCCCTGTGGGGACCGGGAGCTGAGAGGGGTGCACATCCCTCTGCATCAACTGAAGCTTTGGCTACTGAGGATGGACTCACCCTCTCCAGTGGGAGGGCCTTGGTGCAGCTGCTCCCATTCTTCACTGAGCACTCCACCTGGGGCCTGAGGATAGTCCCACCCTCCGCCAACCAAAGTTGGTACCTGCTTTCACCACTAGGGTTTTGAGTACAAGCCCACCCAGCCTGGTTTCACCCTCTTCCCTATTCCAAGACCAAACATGTAGCCCAGGGTCCTGGGAATTGCCCAACCCAATCCAACATTGTGTGTGCCTTAGCACTCCTTCCAGGGGCCTGAGCTTGGGTTTCATCTCCCAGTTGCTATCACCTCAGCAGGCACCTACCTGCAAGCACCACCTGTGGATCTAGAGACTGGCCCTCCCAGCTCATGGCAGCCACCACCAACATAAATGTACATCGCCCAGGACCCAGAGTATCATCCCACCACTGCTACTGTCATCACCCATGCTATGCCAGTTTCCCAGGAGCCCAAGAACTTACCCACCAAATTGGTCCACTGCTGCTATTACCAGCAACCAAGCAAGACACCTGGATGCCCAATAATTGGCTTAATGCTAACCACCGGCACAGGCACCAGGATACGCCACCCCAAGAGATGAAGATGAGCATGCTCAATCCAATGCTGCTACTAGTGGGGCCTTAAGTCTGGCTCTGCTGGCATTTGAGTCCCCAGCACAACTTCACCACAGCCTCCACTACTAACTGCACCCTAACCTACTGAAGAAATCAAAGATACCACTAATGCTGTTTACAGACAAAGCTATCATACAGAGACTTCACTACTGCATGCACCCAGAATGTCCCAACCAACATGATAGATTCAACTTCAGGAAAAAGTCTTTCCTATAAAGTGAATTCAAAAATACAAGGAAGCAACTGTTATACCAGAAGTGTAGACATCAAAGTATGAACACAGGAAACACGAGAAAGCAGAAAAAAATCACCCTCCCTAAAGGAACACAATAATTCTCCAGCAATAATAGATCTTAATCAAAAAGAAAATTTTGAAATCCCAAAGAATTCAAAATACTGATTTTAAAGAAGCTCAGTGAGATACAAGAGAATTCTGAAAAGTAATACAAAGAAATCAGAAAAAGAATTCATGACATACATGGAAAATTTACCAAAGAAACAGATACTTTAAAAAAAAAAAATTCTAGAACTGAAGATTCACTGAAGGAGATACAAAATACATTTGAAAACTTCAACAATAGACTAAATTAGGGAGAAGAAAGAATCTCTGTATTTGAAATAATCCAGTCAGATAAAAATAAAGAAAAAAGAATACAGAAATCCTTCATGATATTTGGAATAACATAAAGTGACAGAATATTCTAGTTATCAGTATCCCCAAGAGTAAAGAGACAAAGAAAGGACTAGAAAATCTATTTAATGAAATAATCGATGAAAACTTTCCAAGTCTAGCAGAAGATTTAGACATTTAGATAAAGAAAGCTCAGTGATTCTCAGGCAGACACAATGCAAAAAGACCTTCTCTATGGCATATGATGTCAGACTCTCTAAAGCCAAAGATAAAAAGCAAATCCTAAAAACATCAAGAGAAAAGCATCTAGTCGTCTATAAAGGAAACACCATCAGACTGACAGCAAATTTCTGAGCAGAAACCTTACAGGCCAGAAGAGAATGGGATGATATATTCAAAGTGCTAGGGAAAACAAAACAAAATAAAACAAAAAAACAAAAAAACCTGCCATCCAAGAAGACTATATCCAGCAAAATTATGCTTTGTTAATAAAATCTTCCCAAGACAAGCAAATGCTAAGAGAATTTGTTACCACTATATCATCCCTACAGGAAATGCTCAAGGGAGTCCTAAACCTGGAAGCAGAAAGATGACATTTATCAACATGAAAATACATGAAAGCATGAAACTCGGTGGTAAAGCATCACACAAAGAAGGAAGAGAAAGGACTTAAATGGCACCACTAGAAAAATCCACCAAATTATAAGCGAAAAAGAAACAAAGAAGACATAAAACAAGAACACAGTTAACAGTATGACAGGAACAAAGCCTGTCATATAATAACCTTGAATGCAAAGAGTTTAAATGCTCCACTTAAAAAAGAAAAACCAGAATGGCTGAATATATTTTTAAAACATGATCCAACTAAATGCTGCTTACGAGAAACTAGCCTTGCCAGTAAAGGCACATATGGACTGAAATTAAAAGGATGAAAAAAATACTTTGTACAACATGGGAACCAAAAGTGAGCAGAAGCTATAGTTATATAAGATAAAACAGACTTTAAGCCAAGAAAAGTAAAAGACAAAGACAAAGAAAGTCATTAAACATTGATAATGGAGAAATTCCAGGAAGAGAATGTAACAATTCTAAATATATATGTACCCAACACCAGAGCATCCAGATTCATAAAGCAAATATTACTGGACTGAGGTGGGGGGTGGGGGGAGAGAGAGAGAGAGAGAGAGAGAGAGAGAGAGAGAGAGAGAGAGAGAGAGATTCAAATACAAAAACAGTGGGAGACTTCAACATCCCATTCTCAGCAGTAGACAGATCATCTAGACAGAAAATCAACAAAGAATCATTAGATTTAAACCAGACTTTAGACCAAATGGACCTAACAGACATTTACAGAGCACTCTACCCAACAACTTCAGAATATACATTTTCATCAGCACATGAAATATTCTCCAGGGCAGACTACAAAACAAGTCTCAACAAATTTTTTAAAATCATGTATCAAGTATCTTCTTAGATCACAATAGAATAAAATTATAAATCAATACCAATAGGAACTTTGAAAACTACACAAATACATGGAAATTCAACATGTTCTTTGGTCAATAAAGAATGAAAATCAAAAAGATTCTTGAAACAAATGAAAATAAAAACACAACATACCAAAACCTGTGTGATACAGCAAAAGCAGAGCTAAAAGGGAATTTTATAGCAATAAATGCTTACCTGAACAAAGCAGATAGCTTACAAATTAACAATCTACTAATGCATCTCAAGGAACTAGAAGTACAGAAACAAATCGAACCAAAAATTAGCAGAAGAAAAGACATAATAAAAATCAGAGCAGAACTAAATGGCATACAGACCAGAAAAACACCACAAATGATGAATGAAACAAGAACTTGGTTTTTCAAAAGATAAACCACTAGCTAGACTAACCAAGAAAAGAAGAAGGCTGGGCACAATGGTTCACACCTGTAATCCCAGCACTTTGGGAGCTGCAGTGGAAAGACTGCTTGAGGCCAGGAGTTCAAGACCAGTCTGGGCAGTACAACAAGACCTCATCTCTATAAAAATTTTTTTTTAAAGTTAGCCAAGAGTGGCGGTATCCATCTGTAATCCTAGCTACTTGGGAGGCTGAGGCTGGTAGATTACTTGAGCACAGGACTTTGAGGCTGCAGTGAGCTGTGATCATGCCACTGTAATACAGTCTGGGCAACAGAGTGAGACCCTGTTCGAAAAATTTTTTTTAATAAAAAAGAAGAGAGAAGAATCAAAGAAAACAATCAGAAATGAATAAGGAGGCACTACAACTGATACCACAGAAATACAAAAGATCACCAGAGACCATTATGAAAAACTATATACTCACAAACTAGAAAACCTGGAGAAAATGGATATATTCCTAGAAATATACAACCTGCTAAGATTGAATCAGGAGAAAATAAAAATCCTGAACAGACCAATAAGGAATAGTGAGACTGACTCAGTAATAAAAGTCTCCCAATACAGAAAAGCCCAGGTCCAGATGAATTCGCAGCAGAATTCTACAAAAAGTACAAAGAAGAACTAATACTAATCCTCCTGAAACTATTCCAAAATATCAAAGAGAAGGGAATTCTTCCTAATTCATTCTACAAGGCCAGAATTACCCTGATACCAAAACCAGACAAGAATATGACAAAAACAAAAAACAAAAAACAAAAACAAAAACAAAAAAAAACAAAACTACAGGCCAATATCCCTGATGAACACAGACACAATAATACGCAACAAAGTATTAGGAAACCAAATCCAACAGCACATCAGAAAGATAATATACCATAATCAAGTGAGATTTATACCAGGAATATAAGTATGGTTGAATATATACAAATCAATAAACATGATACATCACAAAATAGAATGAAGGACAAAAACCATATGGCCATCTCAATAAATGCAGAAAAGCATTTGATAAAATTCAGCATCTCCTCATGATGAAAACTCTCAACAAACTAAGCATAGTGGTAACATATCTCAAAATAATGAAGCCATATATGACAAATCCACAACCAACATAATACTAGGGAAAAGCTGAAAGTGTTTTTTCTAAGAATTAGAAGAAGATAAGGATATGCAATTTCATCACTCCTATTCAACATAATACTGGAAGTCCTAGCCAGAGCAGCCAGGCAAGAGAAAGAAATAAAACCAAATTGAAAAAAAAAAAAAAAAAAAAAAGGAAGTCAAATTGTCCTTCTTTGCTGATGATACAAATTTTATCCAGAAAAACTAAAGACTGCACCAAAAAAAACTTTTAGATTTGATAAATGAATTCATAAGTTGCAGGATGAAGAATCAACATACAAAAGTCAACTCGTGCTTGTAATCCCAGCACTTTGAGAGGCACTGAGGTGGGAGGATCATGAGGTCAGGAGATTGAGACCATCTTGGCTAACACGATGAAACCCCATCTCTACTAAAAATACAAAAAATTAGCTGGACGTGGTGGCACATGCTTATAGACCCAGCTACCTGGGAGGCAGAGGCAGGAGAATCACTTGAACTCAGGAGGCAGAGGTTGCAGTGAGCTGAGATGGTGCCATTGCACTCCAGCCTGGTGACAGAGTAAGACTCTGTCTCAGTGGGGAAAAAAAAAAAAGTCAGTAGCATTTCCATACACCAATAGTGATCTATCTAGTCAAGAAAGAAATCAAGAAGACAATTACATTTACAATGGTTACACAAAATACCTAGTAATAAATTTAACCAAGGAAATCAACGATTTTTATAAGGAAAACTACAAAATGCTGACAAAAGAAATTGAAGATGACACAAATGGAAAAGCATCCCATGTTCATGGATAGGATGAATTACTATCATTAGAATGACCATACAGCCTAAAGGGATCTACAGATTCAATGCAAGCCCTATCAAAATACCGACCTCACTCACAGAATTAGAGAAAACAATCCTAAAATTCATATGGAACCAAAAAAGAGCACAAATAGCTAAAGCAATCCTGAGCAAAAAGAACAAAGCTGGAGGCATTACTTGACCTGACTTCAAAATATATAACAAAGGTATAGTAACCAGAACAATATGGAACTTATATAAAAACGGAGACAGAGATCGGTGGGGCAGAATAGAGAACCCAGAAATAAAATCACATATTTATAACCAACTAATCTTCAACAAAGCTGACAAGAACTTACACTGGGGGAAAAGAACACCTTCTTAAATAAATGGTGCTGAAAAAAATTGAATAGCAACATGCGGAAGAATGAAATTAGACCTTATCTTTCACCACACACAAAAATCAATTCAAAATGAATTAAACACTTAAATGTAAGACCTGAAACTACAAAAATACTAGAAGAAAACCTAGGGAAAATGCTCCTGGACATTGGTCTAGACAAAAAGTTTATGGCTAAAACCTCAAAAGCATAGGCAACAAAAACAAAAATAGACAAATGGAACTATATTAAACTAAAAAGCTTCTGCACAGCAAAGAAAACAATCAGCAGAGTGAAAAGACAACCTGTTGAATAGGGAGAAAGTATTTGCAAACTATTGCTCTGACAGAGGACTAACATCCAGAATATAACGGAACTCAAACAACCAAAAGGGAAAAATCCAAATAGTCCCATTAAAAAGTGAACAAAGGACATGAACAGATATTTCTTAAAAGAAGACACATAAACAGTCAACAAGTATGTGAAAAAATGTTCAACATAAGCATCAGAGAAATGCAAATCAAAACTACAATGAGATGTCATCTTGAACTATTCAGAATGACTTTATTAAAAATAGAATGGCCATTATCAAAAAATAACAGGTGTTGGCAATGATGTAGGAAAAAGAAAATACTTATATACTACTGGTGGGAATGTAAACTAGTACAGCCACTACGGAAAATAGCACAGAAGATTTTTTCACACACACACACAAAACTAAAAATAAAATTACTATTCAATCAAGCAGTCCCACTACTGGGTATCTACCCAAAGGAAACAAAATCAATGTATCAAAATAGACCTGCACTCCCATGTTTACTGCAGTACTATTGACAATAACAAAGATATGGAATCAACTTAAGTACTGATCAAAGGATGAATAGGTAAAGAAAATGTAGTACATGTATACAATGGAATACTTGCAGCCATAAAAAGAATAAAATCATGTCGGTTGCAGCAACATGTATAGAACTCAAAGTTATTACCTTAAGTGAAATAAGCCAGGTACAAAAAGAAAAATATCTATGTTCTCACTTATGTGTGGAAGCTAAAATATTTGATCACATGGAGGTACAAAACGGAAAGATAGATACGACAGAGTAGGAAGGGTAAACGGGGGTTAGAGGAGAGGATGAAGAGGAAAGGAAGTGGGTTGCAAACCTTCAGTAAGATAGAGGAAATAAATTCAATAATATCAGAGTAGGGTGAACGTATTGAACAAAACTATATTGTATTCAGGTGATGGACACCTTACATATCCTGGTATGATCACTACACATTATGTACATGGTAATAAAATTTCACGTGTCCCATAAATTTGTACAATTAAAAAAACAGCCTAGCAGACAAAAACCTAGTAAGTTACCTTAATATTTAAGTATTTGTTACTAGTATACAGATATAAAATTGATTTTTGTATGCTGATCTTGTATGCAGTAGCATTGGTAAACTTACTCATTAGTTTGGTAGCTGTGTTTTGATTCTATAGGATGTTCTACGGAGTCAAACATACTTACTGAGAGGAAAGACAGTTTTACTTCTTCTTTTTCAATTCCGATGCCTCTTTCTTTCTTGCCTACTGAACTTGCTGGAACCTCCAGTAAAATATTGAATAAAAGAGATGAGAGCAGGTTTCCTTGCCTTACTCCTCATCTTGGGGGAAAGTACTCAGTCTTCCACCATTAAATACGATGTTAGCTCTAGATTTTTCATAAATGCCATGCAACTGAGGAAGTTTCCTTCTATTATCACCTTCCTGAACATTTGTATCTGAAAAGAGTCTTGCATTTTGTCAAATTATCTCACTGCATATTCTAAAATGATACTGTTTTCATTTTCAGTCTATTAAGATGGTGAATTATACTGGTTAATTTTAGACAATATGATGCTGTGAAAACGCTCAAAGCTTATATTTACTTCTCAGTCACCCACCACACGAAATGGCTAATTAATGCTAAATTTCCAGTCAACTGAAATCCCTAAGTCTTTACTGAACACCTACCATGTGCTTCAAACAGAACTTTAATGAACTCATCATGAACATGTCGCTCATGGGACCTAGTGTAGAGTATTAATTAGCCCACTGTCCCAGTCTCAAAATACATAATCTACTGCACGCACACATGCAAAAGGCTTAATGTTACAACATTCAAATCCTGGTTCAAGGCAACAAGAGCAGCTGGATTGTAAAGCACCAACAATTCTATCAATAGATAGCAATGCAGAGCCCTGGCTGAGCCAGGGGGAAGAGCAGGCACTTCCAGCCAGGACAGGAGGAATGGCAAAGGGCAAGGTGGCTCAGGCACACACGTTTACTCTCCATCTTTCCCAAATTTTCACTGAATTGAGTGAAGAAATGAGGAACACAAACCACTGGGAAGTGCAGATGCAGGGCCCTCTGCAAGCTCCCATCTGACCGCACGGGCGGTGGGTTCTAGAGGCCCCTCTCCTGTCCTTCCTGAAAGGCAATGCCCCATGGAGGCGGTGGGTGAGGGAGACGCTGGGGGCACATGGCTGCAGAGGCTGGCCCCAGCCACACTGGGTGCCACATGGGACTGGAGGCCACCAAGACTCCTCTCAGCACCCCACAAGGCTAGGGTTCCCAGAACTGGTGTGAGGCACAGCCCAAGTGAACTTTCATCCATCTCAGAGTCAGAAAGACCTTAAAGGAGATCCCGGTAAAAAATGAGGGGCCACAGCAGAAAGAGTCCACACACGCTGGAAAGAAGACAAGACCAGGACTGACTTCTCCTTCAGGGAGCAACAAACAGAAAGAAAACACAGAAGCCAAAAAAAAAAAAAAAAAAAAAAAAAAAAAAAAAATCCCTGTCATATGAAGAAAAACACAAAAAACACAGCAAGAAGTAGAAGAACTCATGTTCGGAAATACGTACAAAAAGAAACAGGTGACTTTAGTCAATGGCCTGTTACGTGCTTGCAGAAACAAGAAGGAAAACAAAACTCAATTAAACAAGAGATTAAAAATTGTAAAATTGTAGTCTAAAAAGAAAAGGAAATATGAATAAGAAAATTATACTTGGCTTTAAAATAGCTTTAGATAACATCCAGAGAAACTAATCACAAGAAGAAATAATTATCAAAATTACAAATTTCATTTAGTTCCTTTCCATATTCTTCATCTTCTGTTTTCTTACCTGACATCGGGGAAGAGGAGCCCTATCAGTGGAGCTCGGGTGCACCGTCCAGTAGACAGACACAAGGAGGGAGGCAGGTCACCTTAGATTATGCACCGCGTCCAGCATAAGGCCACCACCTGCCGACCTCCCTGCGTTCACCATGTCCTGTGGTGGTGAGCACTACCATCCCCACAGTCCACTGTGTACCTCAGGGCTACAAGAGACGGCCAGCCCGGTGAAAACCTGGCAAGGCAGCAAGGCAGGACTTCAGGACTCCAGAGAGAACTTGCAACCATAGTGGGGAAGAGGCGGGTTGACCTGCATGCCAATCCAGAGTTTTAGAGAAAGGCACCTAAAAGGTCCAGACACCAGTTCTCTCCTCTGTAGGGGGAACACAAGATCTGCCTAGATAGGCGGTTCCAAGAATTAAACTGCACAAAGCACCACAGGAGGCACCCATTCAAAGATTCCCTTTCATTTCACAGACGCAGGCCTCCAGCCACACGCACGGTGATGCGCCCACAGTCCCAGCACAGGCTGCAGACAGCCCTGCATGAGCACTCATGTCTTCTAATGGTGAGCATGCACTGTCACCTGCACTGAGGGACAGGTTTGGGAAGGCCAGCTTTTACCCAGAGGAACAGGTCATCCAACATTCTCTCAACTGTAGAAACTGGTATCCACTCAATTCAAATTACAGAATAACCACAAGTGAACTCTGTGGGAAAGTAAACCCATCTCATGCCACCCACAGTGCCTTGTGTGGCCCTGGAACTGAGCTGGGCCTACGTGAATACAAGAAGACAAGCATTAAGTGGAGAAACAAATGAAAGAGGGGCAGAGGCTAAGTCCGCACAGGCAATGCAGTTTACAGCCAGTCCCACACAAAGCCTTGAACCTACTTCTGGTAACGATCCCCAACAGCCCTGAACAGAGGAGTAGAGGCACCATCCTTCTGGAACACCCGACACATGCTCACCTCCTGCCATCGGTTGTCAGGCTCTGATTGCGCCCTGGAGTTCTGGCATCCCCAAGTCAGATGGAACAGGCAGAGGTGCCTGTGGTGGAGACAATGGGATGAAGGCACAGCAGGCCAGGGTACCTGGCTCCTTGCTCACAAGGCAGGCATGGCACATCCTCAGCCAGGCCTCCAGCTGCAGGCGGCACCCTGGGAAAGCCTGCTGCTGCCATGGGGAGGGCCAAGCACACCAGAGCAATGGGTGAGGGTAGCAGGAGGCAGAGCCTTCAGCTTCATGCAATGTGTGTATTTAACTGTAGTGTTCGGAACCATCTTCAACGTTTCCTTTGCTCAACAAATTTAAATCTCCACAACTTAGAAAGGAAAAGTTGTGCTGCTCTATTATACTTAATCAACTTGAATTACCAGGAAGCTATCACACAAGAATGTAATAATGATATGCTGGCAAATGTGAATACATCTCCCCTCAAATAAATCTGCTTTGCCACCCCTAAGAAACCATGATGATGTCCCACAGTCTGATGCTCAGTAACAAGAATTCCGCCAGTGATTTTCACTGAGCAATCGAAACGCCTTCAGGAATTTATTGTAAGCAAAAGCAAAGCCAAGTACAACACAATATAACAGATGTGAGAATCTTGCAGTGCTGGAAACCTTCATCTTGTCCAAGTGCTTTCGCTGAGGAAGTGAGGATGGGTTACCCTCACCCATGCAGAGAGCATCAGCAAAGGCCCACAGCAGGGCTAGGCCTTCACAGGCACCATGGTGGCTGCACACAGAGGAGCCCCATAGCCCAGGCTCTCCCCGCCGAAGGGTGAGAAGGCAACTGCCCCATAGTGCATGCTCCAGTGCAGCTGGGAGGGGACCAGCCAGCCACCTGCAGGACAGAAGCTAGTGCATCTTGGCAGCAAGAACACTGGCACGGTGGCCTTTGGTGAACATGGCTAGTGGCACTGGTCTTAGAACTACAGGCATCCTTCTCAAACAATCAAGCAAAAAGCAAACCTGCTAGACCTCACTGAAACACCAGCAGGATCTGTGCCCTCGCTCACATGGCCTGCCCCTCTGACAGCCCTCCTACTGCCAGCTCAGGGCCCAGCACAGGCCCCCTCCTCTCTTAATGCTTGTCAGTGCCCCCAGGACATCACCCACAGGGGCCCAGGGACAGACATGAGCACCAGAGCCGGAGCCGGGGCCATGCCATGGCCTCCCAAGAGGCCAGCACAGAGCTGCCTCACCATGAAGGGCTGTCCTTTCCTGAGCAAGTCCTTCCACCCCCCCCACACCCCATTTTTTAAAAAGGGGATAAAAAGCCACCTCAAGAAGGAAAATAGTGTACTGCAGCTGCTGTGGAAAACACTCTGGTGGTTCCTCAGTCAGTTAAACACAGAGTCTCTACATGTCCCCAGGTCCACGCCTAAGGAACTGGAAAGAGGTGTCAAACAAAAACTTGAACAAGTATGTTCATGGTGGCACTATTTGCAACGGGTGAAAGGCAGAAAAACAAATGTCACTAACCAATAAACGGATGTGGCATATTCATGCAGTGGAGCAATATTCAGCCATAAACAGGAATGAAATTCTGATACATGCCACAACGATGTAGACAAACCTCAAAAACAGGATGCTGAGTGAAAAAAGCCAGACATTGTATGGTTCCATTTATATTAAATACCCAACTCGGGCAAATCTGCAGACAGAAATTAGACTGGTAGTTGCCAGAGGCTGGGAAAGGGGAACTGGGAGGGGCTGCTTAACAGGCACAGGGCTTCACTTTGGGTGGATGAGAATGTTCTGGAAGTAGGTAAACGTGGTGGCTGCACAGCGCCATGGCTGTGTTCAATGCCCACTGAGGTATACACTTGATAATGGCACAGTTTAAGTTATGTGAATTGTACCTCCATTAAAAGTGGGGAGGGGAGTGGCCCCCTCACAGAGATGCTGTCAGGGTCAAAGCTGAGTGCTCTGTGAGTGTGTGTGTGTAAGTGTGCATTTCTCTAACCAGTGCCTGACACACAGTCATGACACTACTCTTCTTGTTCTGTTGTTGTTGTGTTGTCTTCCCCCTCCACCCCATTTGTTTTTTAAAGAAAGAAAGAAAAATCCACAAGTTAACTGGCTCTGAAGCCCTAAAGAGGCAAGGAGACTCTCAGGACAGGCAGAGCCCTGGCAGCCACACACCTTTCATGTTGAGAGGAAATCAGCCTCTTCCCTCCAGCCTTCTCAATGACCAATGAGGGACGGGGGCATCTGTGGGCATCTGCTGGGGCCTGTGCTCACACAGGCCAGCTTCAGGCTACTTTCCCAAAAGTGTAAATTACATAAAACAAGGGGCTTTTGTCTGCTCCACTGCCATAACAGAACGCCACAGACTGGGGGGCTTCAACAGAAGCTGGAAATCAAGATCAGGGTACTGGCTGGGTTGGGATCTGGTGCAGGCACTCTTCCCGGTTTTTGCAGGTGGCTGCCTCCCTGCTGTGTCCTCACATGGGTGGCCACAGTCCTGTCCAATTTGTGCCCCACCCTCACGATCTCATTAACCTTAATCACCTCCCAAGGGCTCCATCTCCAAAAGCAGTCACAATAGGGGTTTGGGCTTCAACAAGTGAACTTTGGGGCACAGTTCAGTCCACAGCTGGTGGCATCTGAGGAGGAGGAGAAAGTCGTGTGAGGCACAGCAACACATCAAAGGCATCACCAGCCACTCCATCAGCCCGCCTGCAGGGCAGGCACCTCACTAAGGACGGCTGGTCAACACGGCTGGTTGACGCTGCTGCTCCCACATCCTCAGCCTGGGACTGTGAAGCCATGGGTGACGATGCTGTATGGACCCGCGTCAGTCTCACAGGGAGACAAGTCTCCAGGGGAGCCAACGCTGTAAAGGTGCCATGGTATTTCCACATTTAAAAGGCACAGTAACCCACATCCAATATCACTGACCATTAACGTGACTGCACTCATCCTTCCAGTCTCCGGGAGACTTCTGAAGGCATTCACTTGAACGCATTATTTTTCAGCACAATTATGAGACTGAACAAAATCTGAGCCTTCCCCGTTGTTAGGAACATGAAGGAAGTGCATCGCCCGTGCTTATTCAGAAGGAATGCTTTGTTTCTACGCTTTCTTATCAGCATCATCCATCCACAGTTACTCCAGTGAATAGTCTCCCCTTGGAAGTCCCCACAGCCCTAAACTGAAGCCTATGTCTGGACACGAGGGGCCCCCTAGGGGCCAGCCCAGCAGGCAGGAGCCAGGAGACAAGCCCTGATCCCTCAGGAAGGCAGACAACGGAAGGGCTGCGCCTGTAAACCCGCCCAGGACCAGCAGGTGCTGTCCTTGGTGCCCTCACCAGTCCCAGGAGCCCCGCGGTGACAGAGGAACAGCACATACCCTGGAGTCTGGCAGGCCCAGCCCGCTGGGAGAGCACATTCGCAGCTCCTCACTGCACTGCTGACTTGGTTTGACTAGAGGGGTTTTCTCTATTTGAGCTGTCTTCCTGTTTAACTTGCTTCTACCATATTCACCTCAGGACCATAAATTTTATGAAACAAAAAAATCTGATTACCTTGCCTGTTTTCATCTGGCTAAAGGCCCGCCCCAACCTGATGAGGCAGATGGTACTCTGGGAAGGGTTTCCTAGGTCCCAGCCTGGCCACCCTCTCCCCTTGCCACAGACATGCTGGCACCTCTGGAGGGACACCCTGGTACCCTGTCACCCAAGCCCACAGGGTCATCTCTTCCGGGAAGGGTTTTCCAGGCTGCAGCCTGGCCACCCTCTCCCCTCCCCACAGACATTCTGGCATCCCTGGTGGGTCACCCTGGTGCCCAGTCACCCAAGCCCACAGGGACATCTGCTCATGCCTCTCTATCTACTCCCACCTTCCCCTAAAGGGCACCATCCCCAACTCAGGAGCTGCCCTCTGACCCCATGCCATGCCGTCAGGCACACTCATGTCCTCTGCACATACGCCAGCACAAGTCCATTCTATGGGCTGTGCACAGGGACAGCAGCAAGTCCACGTCTCGCCACAGGCTGGCCCACGCCCCATGACCCACCCTGGGCCTCTCCCACTGACCCTTCCTGTCCAGCTCCAAGGCTTTGCAGCCAAACTCCCAGACCTCCTCTCTTTCAAGAGCAAAGCATCTCCGGCATAGCCCCCGCCCATTCCCAGGAAGCTCACATCTGTCTCCACACTTGTAATTATCACTTAGCAAACACACAGAATGATGACACCACTCTTTCCCATGCCACAATGTGGTAAATGGAAAGCTAACATAAAGCTATTCTCTACATTCTATGATTTATTTTTAATTAAAAGCATGGAAACACTCTTGAGCTGGCTGACTCCACGCCTCCCAGGTGTACTCCTAAGCACATCTGCCGGTCCACCTTCCAGAAAACTGCAGCCAAAGCTTCTCTGCAAGCCCTCTGCCTTCAGCCTGCAGCTGAGTTTCTGAGAGGGGCTTCAGAGTGGGCAGCAGGGTTAATGGAAGTGGTCAGAAATAGGGTCAGAACAAGCAGCACCCCTCACTCAGCAGGTTAATACACAGCCAGCTTCCTTTGCTATAGCACAATTGTTGCATTCAAGAAACTTTATATTACAAAAGCAATTACTGCACTAAGAACAAAAGGGAGAAGCTAGAGAGCGTCACTCAAATAATAAAGCTATTTTTTTCTGCAGATATTTCAACAGGAAAAGCCATGTATGACATTCAACACATTGTATTACTAGAAGCTCAATTATTTTATTTAATGCAGACAAAAATCAAAAAATCAAAAGCAGATCAAATGACCCAGTGATCAACCTAGAGGTTCTCACAGCCAAGGGCAAACAGAGTGAGTGCCCTGAAGCAGCCTCCAGGGAGAGAGAGGAAGGGGACAGTGCCTGAGGACTCGTTTCGTGTGGGCAATGCCCACATGCAGCCAGCGACACTCGCCCTGGCCCTCCAGCGAGCAGCACAGGAGCCCCTTGGGGAGGTCGCAGTCCTGGCTCTGCCACCTCCCTGTTCCCAAGCCACATGGGTGGGAGCCAGCAGACAGTCCTGATGCTCGACCACGGACGTGTCTCATCTGGGGCTGCCCTCTGGTATTCCTATCCTACAGGCATTTGACCCAAAAAAAATCTTCGCAGTGAACTTTGCCTCTTCCTGTTTCTCCTTAGGATGCACCTCTACACCAAGTTTAGGAGAAGGGAAGGAGAGGAGCAACAATGAAAGACAAAAGGAACAAATCCATCCACAGGCAGCCCCTTCGCGCCTTCTCCACTGCACTCTGAGACGCTGCCAGGGCCACACGCAGAGCCTGGTGTGCGGTCAGAGAACAGCGAGAGTGGAATGAATGCTGAACAAATAATTATCATCCTACACATCTTCTAAGCCAGAAATAGAGAAATGTCACAGCCCTCCACGGTGGGAACTGCAAAACCTCAGCACTGCAGAGCATGCCCTGTGGAAGAGCAGCCCACTGCTGCTTGTGTTGCTCAGCTGACTGGGCGGAAAGCCAGAGGGGGCACCTCGGGAGAGTTGCCATGCACTGCTGATCCAGCTACCAAACATGCGGCCTTCTAAGAGGTGTGTGTCAAACTCAATCATAAGCAAGCAGCAGGGACGATGTGGATACGTACTGTCTCTTTAAGTTAAATTACCTAGAGAAAACCTATCCTGAAAGAAAAGGCAATGAAATAACTACAAGTTATGAGACAGAAAAGCCATGGTTCACATGACCCCCTGGAAGGTTTGCTGCTGGCCTTACCTACAAAGCGAACATGGAAAATCTGAGAAGTCCTCAATGCCAGTGAGGTGTTTTGAGAAAATGCCCACAAATGGCTGGGGACATCTCTCTTAAAAAGGCAGAGCATGGCCGGGTGCGGTGGCTCACGCCTGTAATCCCAGCACTTTGGGAGGCTGAGGCAAGTGGATCACGAGGTCAGGAGATGGAGACCATCCTGGTCAACATGGTGAAATCCCGTCTCTACTAAAAATACAAAAAATTAGGCAGGTGTGGTGGCGCATGCCTGTAATCCCAGCTGCTCAGGAGGCTGAGGCAGGAGAATCACTTGAACTCGGGAGGTGGAAGTTGCAGTGAGTGGAGATCCCGCCACTGTACTCCAGCCTGGGTGGCAGAGCGAGACTCAGTCTCCAAAAAAAAAAAAGAAAAAAGAAAAAAGAAAAAAGAAAAAAGGCAGAGCACAGGCCAGGCATCGTGGCTCATACCTATAATCCCAACACCTTGGGAGGCTGAGGCAGGTGGATCACCTGACATCAGGAGTTTGAGAACAGCCTGGTCAACATGGCAAAACCCTGCCTCTACTAAAAATAATGAAATACAAAAAAGTTAGCCGGGTATGGTGGGGGGCACCTGTAATCCCAGCTACTCAGGAGGCTGAGGCAGGAGAATCGCCTCAACCCGGGAGGCAGAAGTTGCAAGGCTGCAGTAAGCTAAGATGGCACCACTGCACTCCAGCCTGGGCAACAGAGCAAGACTCTGTCTCAAAAAAAGGAAGAAAGAAAGAAAAAGAAAAAGGCGGAGCACAATTCCCCTCCCTTAAGAGTGGACTGACTTGGTAAGGCACATGGAAAGAACACAGTGTGGCAGAAGGGACAGGGTGTGACACCCATGACTGGGACATGCGGGCCCCGTGACCCCTCCTTGCTCTCTCTCCAATCACCTGCTCAGAAAATGAATGGTGACCCACACAGACACACACGCAGCCCTGTGGGAAGGCAGCAGGGTGCTGGGCTGAGGCCTCCTGCCCTTGCCCTGAGAGAGCCCCTGGAGGTGGGTCCTCCAGCCATGTACAGCCTTCCAAGGCTGCAGCCCTGACCAATGCCTGCAGCCTCAAGAGAGACCCCAAACCAGACCCACCCATGAAAGCCACTCCTGAATTCTGGACTCATCAAATCTCTTAGATAATACATATTTATTATTTTAGCCCACTCAGTTTTGGGTTGGTTACACAGCAATAGAAAACAAATAAAGAAAGGAGGCAGATGAAATCGATGGAAAAACTCGAAGAAAAAGGAAGACACACTGCAAGCCTGTGTCAGGAATGACAATGTGTTCCACAGAAGAGTCAAACAGAGAGAAACCCGTTACAAAGATGCCGTCGGGACAACATGGGCTGTGCTGGGGCAGCTGGGCATTCCGACATACTCACTGATTGCGGTCTCAGTGGTGGTGTCTGCTCCAGGTCAAAGCTGGCAGAGAGGAGACGGGTGGGCCGGGGCCTCAGGCAGGTATTGCACCCTCGGGGCCCGGGACACCCATGCCCACAGGACAAGCATCCCACAGTTCACCTACTATCCTCACCAGAGACCAACCAAACCCACTGAAAGGCCAAGAGGCGTTCTACAAACACACACCCTATTGACTGACAAAGAAAGGTGATTTGACGAAGGCAATGTGAAGAGAGAGAGAGACACCAGCCTGAGGGTATGGTCATCTGAGAACACAGAAAGCAGGGGCAAGCACTAGTCTGCATGGCCAAGGCGACGTCACGTGCTCCGTCCAGGCAAAAGAGGCAAGGAGACACCCTGAGAAGGAAAAAGGTTGTCAAAATAAAAACCTAATATGTGAACCCAAGTGCAGAACGGATACAGCTTGTAAGCAAACAGACAGTGAGAAGATGAAGCCAAGGAATTCTCCGGAATGCAGGTGACAAAAAAAAAAGAGAAGGTAACAAGGATCAGAAGAGGTCCAGAAGGAATGATCACAGAGCGGAAAGAAAGAAAACAGCCCGTCTCTACTAAAAATACAAAAAATTAGCTGGGCATGGTGGTGCGTGCCTGTAATCCCAGCTACTCAGGAGGCAGAGGCAGGAGAATTGCCTAAACCCAGGAGGCGGAGGTTGCGGTGAGCCAAGATCGTGCCATTGCACTCCAGCCTGGGTAACAAGAGTGAAACTCTGTCTCAAAAAATAAATAAATAAATAAATAAATAAATAAATAAATAAATAAAAATTAAAAAATTAAGAAAGAAAACAGCATTCAAAAAGGTGACAATAACATTCCCTGAGCCGAAGAAATAAGTCTTTAGAGTGAAATGACCCAAGGAACAATGTCCTGCATAAGTTCAGAAAATCCAAGGCTGAGGAGAGAGCCCTGAAAGGCTCAACATGGCAACACTGTGTGCTAAAAAACAGTGGAATTCTGACGGCCAGCTCTTTCAACAGAATTTTTTTTTTTTTTTTTTTGACAGAGTCTTGCTCTCTGGAGTGCAATGGTGCAATCTCAGCTTACTGCAACCTCCGCCTCCCGGGTTCAAGCAATGCTCCTACCTCAGCCTCCAGAGTAGCTAGGATTACAGGCACCCACCACCACGCCCAGCTAATTTTTGTATTTTTAGTAGAGACAAGGTTTCACCATGCTGGCCAGGCTGGTCTTGAACTCAAGGGATGGACCTCAAGGGATCCACCTGCCTTGGCATCCCAAAGTGCTGGGATTACAGGTGTGGGCCACCACATCTAGCCTCAATGGAACTTTTAAATATTCTGGCCCACTGGAATTTTAGACAATTTCCAATATATCTGGATTTCTTTACTATTTTATGTTGTGTTTTCTACTTTCCTTATCTTCCTGGGTTTAAGTCAACTCTCTTGCCTTCTTTTGGATTTTGCTCCCCATTATACATTTTTTCTTTTACTTTTTACTCTACACTTAATACATGACTTATCAAAGCCTAATGTCCCCACACTCCACCCATGCAATATCAAGACCTTAAAACCCTTTAATTTCATTCCCTTCCCACTGACATGACCCTGGAGTCAATTATCTTAGTTCTACCATTTGTGGTTTGGCCCAGGAGACATCTGCCTCAAGCCTGTTTAATTCACTCACATGCATACAACTTTGTTTATAATGCCTTCTTAGAGCTCAGACCTTCCATAGAAGACAACCTTCTCTCCTCCTGAAACAGGTCCTTCAGAAATGCCTTTAGTAGCCAGGCATAGTGGTGCAGCATGCCTGTGGTCCAGGTACTTGGGAGGCTGAGGTAGGGGAGTGGACTGAGCCCAGGAGTTGGGGGCTACGGTACACTGTGACGTTGCCTGTGAATAGCCACTGTACTTCAGCCTGAGCAACATGGTGAGACCGTCTCTAGAGGAATAAAAATCCTTTTAATAAAGTCCTATAGGTATCAAATTATCTCCATTGTTGTTTGTATAAAAATGTGTTTATTTTTCTATCATTCCTAAGATATATTAAATATATCCATTGATGCAAAAGTAATTGAGAGTTAATGACAAAAACTGCAATTACTTTTGCACCGACCTAATAGAATGCCAGTTCTTTTCTCTCAGCATGTTAGATAGCATTTAGCTATCTTCTTCTTTCCACTGGTGCTGGCAAAAAGCTCTGTCAGCCTTCATGTTGCTTCTTTGAAGGCAATGTCTTTTCTGTTATCCTGTACTTGTCTTTGGTATTCCAGAGTTTTGCCAGGATATGTCCGGAGACTTCATTTCCCCAGGCTGGTATTTATTAGAGTTTTTGAAACTGTAGACTGGTGGCTTTCATAAACCCTAGAAAATTGTTAGCCATTATTCCCAATGTTACTTCTACTCCATGGTCCCCCCTTCTCTTTCTGGAAAACCAGTGAATTATGTTATTACTTGTCCATGTTTCTCCATGTCTTAAATCTTCTCTTGCATAGTTTATATCTCCTTGTCCCTCTGGGCTACATTCTGTCTGTCTACTGTGGATTACAGTAAAAGCCACAAAAGAAAGATGAATACAAAAAGAAATGACGAGAAGTACAGAGTAAGAAGGTCTGACATGACGTAACTGAGGTTTCTAAAGAAGAGAAAAATAATACAGCAGAGGTGATACTGAACAAGATAAAAAACATGGAATGTTAGCAGGAGCTGTTCCAGATGATATAAAACAAAAACTTAGATCCACACAGAAAAAAAATCTTCTAACAACAAGGAAACTGAATTCACAGTTTAAAACTCTCCAACAACAACAACAAAAAATGCTAGGCCCAAATTGTTTCAATGGCAAATTCTAATAAACAAGAAAGATAAAACATGATTTCACACAAACTCCTGAAAACAGGAAAGGAGGAAATCCTCCCCAATTCATTTTATAAGGTCAAATTTATCTTAACAGTAAAACTATATACAAAGCCATTTCAAGGAAAGAAAACTACAAACCCAAATCCCCCACGAATATAGATGCACACATTTTTAACAAAATACCTTTATTGTAACACATGGTAAATAAGTAGGATTTAACTTGGAAACCTTCGCTCAACAATCAAAAAATCAAAGTAATTTGCCACTGTATGGATTAACAATGAAAAACCATACATTATTTTAATTGATGTAGATGAAATATGTGACAAAATTCAACTAGCATTCATGATGAAGATATTCAGCAAATTCCTCAACCTGATAAAAGGCTATCATCATACTTAAGGTGAGAAACCAGATGCCTTCCCCGAAGAGCAGAAACAAGGCAAAGGTGTCCACTCTCACCATCTCTAATCAACATCCCACTGGGACCCTAGTAAGTACTATAAGAGGAGTAAAAGAAATAACAAGCCTATGGATTCGAATCTGTTAAAAAAAAAATTAGAGCTACAAAACAAGTTTAGTAAGATTGGAAGATACAAGATCAATATATATATATATAAATCAGATGTATTTATTATATACATTAGCCAAAAAAAAAATCCCAAAATAAAATTAAGAAAACAATTACATTTATAATAACATGGAAAAGCACAAAATACTTAGGAACAATGTTAACAAAAATGCAAGACTTGCACTGTGAAAACTATAAAATACATTGAAAGAAATCACTGAGGGGCTAAATAAATATAAAGCCATCTCATGTTCCCAACTGAAAGACTTCATGTTGTCATGACAATACTCCCCAAATGTATCTACAGATTCAAAGCAATCATTGTCAAATCTGCCATTATTTACTGAAATGACAAGCTGATCCTAAAATTCTTATGGAAATGTACCAATGACCCTAAAAAATAGTCAAAACAATTTCGGGAAAGAAGAACTAAGTTAGAGGACTCACCCTTGTCAATTTCAAAACCCTATAAATATCCAGAATCCAAAATGTAGTACTGACTTAAGAATAGACATAGATTGTCCAGTGAGGTGGCTCTGGCCTGTCATCCCAGCACTCTGGGAGGCCAAGGTGGGTGGATCGCCTGAGCTCAGGAGTTCAAGACCACCCTGGGCAACACGGTGAAACCCGTCTCTACTAAAATACAAAACATTAGACAGGCATGGTGGTGCATGCCTGTAATCCCAGCTCTTCAGGAGGCTGAGGTACAAGTATTGGTTGAGCCCCGGAGGCAGAAGTTGCAGTGAGCTGAGATTGCACCACTGTACTCCAGCTTGGGCTATAGAGTGAGACTCCATCTAAAAAAAAAAAAAGAAAGAAAAAAGAAAACAGATAAAGAAAATACATAGATCAATGGGTTGGAATTGAGATTCCAGAAATAAACCCTTCCATCTATGGTTAAATGATTTCTGGGGGACTAGAATGCTAAGACCATTTTAATCGTCTTTTTAAATATGGAGTGCTGTGACAACTGAATATCCCCATGCAAAAGAATGGCTCTGGGCCCCTACTTCACATCATACACAAAAATTAATTTAAAATGGACCAAAGACCTAAATGTAAGAGCTAAGACTAAAAACCTCTTAGAATAAAACACCAGTGTACATCTCCATAACCAGGGATAGACAGCAGTTTCTTAGCTATGACCTTAACCACACAACCAAAGAAAAAAAAGAGGTAAAGTGAACTTCACTGAAATTAAAAACTTTTGTCAAAAGATACTACGAAGAACATGAAAAGATGACCTACTAAATGAAAGAAAATTGATAGCAATTTTATCTCTGAAAAGGGTCTAGTATCCAGAATATAAAAAGAACCCCTAAAACTCAACAATAAGAAAAATAAATAATTTAAAAGTGGGCAAAAAATTTGAATAGATATTTCTCCAAAGATATACAAATGGCCAATAAGCATAAGAAAAGATGTTCAATATCACTAGTTACTTGGGAAGTGCTAATCAATACCAGAGTGAGATACTACTTCAGGCCCACTGGGATAGCTGTAGCATAAAGAAGTAGAAGATGAGTGTTGGAAGGATGTGGAGAAATTGGAAACTGACACATATTGGTGGGAATGTCAAATGATATGGCGTCTGTGGAAAACAATTTGGCATCTTCTCAAAAAGGTAAACATGGAGTTATGACACTACAATTCTACTTCTAGGTATAAACTAAAGCTAAGTTAAAATATATGTCCATATAAAAAACTTGTACAGGAATGTTCATAGAAGCATTATTCATAGTAGCCAAAAAGTATAAACAAACTAAATACCCATCAACTCTAATGGATAAACAAAATGTGGTCTGTCCATACAATGGAATATTATTCAGCCATAAAAAGGAATAAAGTACTAATACATGCCACAACATGGATAAACTTTGAAAGTATGCTGAGTGAAAGAAACTAGATACCAAAAGCCACAGGCTGTATGACTCCATTAATATCAAACTTCAGAGTAGGCACATCCACAGAAACAGAAAGTAGATGAGTGATTGCCAGGGACTAGGAGGAAGAAGGAATGGGAATGACTGCTACTGGGGTTATTTTATGGGTGGTGTTAGTGGGAATTGTTGCACAAGCTAGTGAGTGTACTAAAAACCACTATAGTCTATGGTGTGTGAATTACATCTTAATACAAACAAGATAAAATGGAAATGAAAGTTTTTAAAAGATGCAAATTCTCCCCAAATTGATCTGCAGATCCAACACTGTCTCAATCAAAATCTCAGTGGTCTTTTTTTTTTTTTGTAGAAATTGACAGTCGATACTAAAATTTGTATTTTAGAATCAAAGTAAAGAACTTTACAGGAAAAACACGTTGAAAAACACCAACATTGGAGGACTCATTGAACCTGATTTCAAGACTTCTTATAAAGCTACAGTAAACAGAATTTTGGTGCTGCTGAGAAGACAGGAATGGAGAGCAGTGGACTGGAATCCAGAGTCCAGACAGATGCAAGCACAGATGGCTGCCTGGTGAAAGAGCAACGATGACCAACAAAGAAAATAACAAATCTCTCAATAAACAATGATCAAAGAAATGCGCATCCCTGGGAAAATAAAGCTCAACTCTAATTTTGCTCTATGTATTGTTAAACTGGCTCAAAATGGATGGGGATGGGGAATAGATCAGAGGCCTACTAAAAGACCTAAAACTATATAATTTGTAGAAGAAAACAGGAGATAATCTTTGTGACCTTGGGAATGTGCAGAATTCTTAGATAGGACATGGGGAACACAAACCATAAAAGACAAAACTGGACACATTTTACTTTACCAAGATTAAACACTTCTGTTTCTTTAAAGACATTAAGAACATAAAAATTCAAGGCATACTTTAGGAGAAAATATTTGGAAAATATGTATCTGATAAATGACTGGTATTCATAGCATGTAACAAACCCTCACAAATCAACAGTAAGACAACAAATGGTACAAAATGTTTTAATGGGCAAAACATATGAACAGACATTTCGCCACAGAAGACATACAGACGGCAATCAAGCATGGGAAAAAGGTTCTGTATCACGTGTCACCAGGAAAATGCAAATTAAAACTATAATGTGATACCACTACATACCCACTAGAAAGGAGAAAATTTTAAAAGCTGACAACACTGAATGCAGACCGCTTATTTCACAAGCAACAGGAACTCTCGTACATTGCCTGTGGAAATGTAAACTGGTGCAGCGACTTGGGAAAATGCATTTCTTGGGAGTTTCTTACAAAATTAAACACACACTTACCATATGATCTAGAAAAGCCCACTCCTAGGTATTTACCTAAGAAAAATGAAAACATACATCCACATAGACCTGTACAAGAAAGTTTATAGCAGATTTATTCATAATCTCTAAAACTGTAAATCTCCAAATTTCTATCAATAGGTGAGTGGCTTAACAAATTGTGGCATATTCACTAAAAATTACTCAGCAACAATATGAATGTATCTCAAAAGTATCATGGGTAAGGGATGAAGCAGAATCAAAATGCCACATACTGTATGAGTCCACATTCTGAGAAAGGCAGAGTTGCAGTTAAACAGAGCAGTGATTGTCAGGGGCTTCAAGGGAAGGGTCATGAGGGAACTTTGAGCTGGTGAAAATATTCTATAATATGACTGTGTTCATAGCTAATATCTGCATACGTTTGTCGAAGCTCATAAAACTGTATCCTTAAAAGGGTGAATTTTATACTATAGAAATTATATTTCAATATAGTTGATGTTAAAAAAGATACCAAGAACAACCCCAAGCAGGATAAATACAAGAGATCTACAGCTAAATACACCGTGGTAAAACTGTAAAACACCAAAGACATAGAACAGATCTTGTCTTTGTAATCAGAATTTTAAAAGAAATTCCTTGAACTGAGTATTACTTACATTGAAAGATGACTTCTCCACAGCAATGGAAGCCAAAGATGGTACAATAAAATCTCTTCCATGCTCTAAGAAAATAATTTTCCGCCCAGAACCCCAACCCAGAGGACCAGGAGCTAGTATTAGGTTCTCTGTTACTAGGTTTTCAAACTCTTTCCTAAACGCTGAAGTGGGATACACAGGCAACTGCCATTTAAGACTTTATGTGACTGTGAGAAGATAAAAGGTGTCACGCTAAATTTAAAACTCATGAATATTTCCTAGGTACATCAAGAGGGAGTATTTTTAAAATGCTGCTGAAAACCTGAGATAATTTCTGGTGGTCACAAATAGAAACACCAGCAGATCTGAGTAGGTTAGCAGGGCAAACTTAAACAACTATGGCAAAAGAAACAAGCCACTGAGAAATTAATCAGCAAAATCAAAAAGACTGCACTGGCAAAGATACAACAAATAAGTTAATACCTTAGACTTCCAGAATACAATGTAAAAGTTTTCTTGGTTTGCAGCATTAATTTTTTACTGGGTACTTGAACTATTCTTATCATAATCATTTTCATTATGATAATATTATATGTATGTTGAACAAAGACACATTGCTACTCCTGAACTTGTAGTCAAAGCTTTTCCTAAAGAAAAGTATGTGACATGCCAACATTTTTCCATTAAAATTTAATTCTGGAAAGCAGTCTTGGGTAAAACAATTTCAGAATGACTTAATAAGTAAAATACATTTCATTTAATAAAAAATATAATACAAATTTTGAAAAAAAGAAGGTAGAAGGTTTCAGTTAAAAATAGTTTTTTACCCACATTCTCACCATGATGGATTTTAGAAGAGGCATTATCTGTGGTACAAGTGGAAACAAATAGTAATAAATGTGGTGAGATACAAGAAAATCTAAACAGGCACCAAGTGTATAAAATGATAGAGATATCTGCAGGATATTAAAAATACAATGGTTGAGAATGAAAATGCCATTCAAGTCAGGAGAGAATAATTGGAGATGAAGCACTGTAAGACTCCTGCATTCTTTGGAATGTGGATAGAGTACTGATTAATTCTGGACATTGATAAATTAAGCATACACATTAGACAAACACAAAAATAAGAGAAACCAAAATTATATAGTGAAGGAGAAAACTGAATGAGTAAAACAGTCATCTGTCAATCAAAAGATGGGAAGAAAGAAAAAAATAAGAAAGTTGAGCTAAACAGAAAGTCCAAAATAAGACAGTAGAATGAAGTCGAAATTACAATTAAAATAAATGAAAGTAAAGTAAATGTTCCAGTCTTTAAAAGGCAAAGATTGTAAGGAGAGGATAAAACAAAAATCCTTACACCCCATTTTAAAAGATTCCCTAAAACACTCAGAGAGATGCTAAAAAAAAAAGTGTGTGTGGTGGGGGAATATATATACTAGGCAAATACATCAGACAAAATTTGCTTTAAAGCAAAAAGCATTATCAGAGATAGACTACATTACATAAAGATTAAAAGGTTTATTAGCAAGATACTACAGCAATTCTAAACTTACATAGACCTAAAAGCAGAAATGAACAGAAATATAAGAAAATAGGCAAATCTATTAATGCAATCATATCAGCATATTTGAACATGACTGTCATAGTGACTGATGCATCCATTAGAGAAACATCTTTTTTTTCTTTTTTTTTTTGGAGACAGGGTCTTGCCCTGTTACCCAGGCTGTCATGCAGTGGTGCAATCACAACTTACTACAACCCCGACCTCCTGGGATCAAGGATCCTCTTGAGTAGCTAGGACTACAGGTGTGCACCAATACCACGCTCAGCTAACTTTTTTTTAATTTTTGGAGATACAGATGTGTTATGCTGCCTAGGTCTGTCTCTAGCTCCTGGCCTCAAGCAACCCTCTCACCTTCAGCCTCCAAAAATGCTGGGGTTATACAAGTGAGCCACAGAGAAAAATATCTATGAGGACAGAAAAGACAAGATTATCAAGCTTCACCTAATGGCCATACATACAGAGAGCACAGATTCAACATTGTAGAACAGATGTCACTCTCAGGTATGCAGGACATTTATATACTTGGCTATGTGTGAGCCACCCTTGTACTACAGAGATTACCTGGTCCACAATGCAGTGAACTTAGAAACTAAAGTACTTAGAATTATTTATATCTAAATATAAATGTACATTTTACATGATTTTTAAAGCTGTGTGTATTTGTTATTGAGAAATACTTCTAAATAACTCATAAGCCAAAAAAGAAGTCACAGTAGAAACAAGGTAACATTTATAAGTTAAAGACAATAAAAGTACTATATATCTAAATCTATGCACTGCAACAAGCTGTACTTTGAGATAAATGTACAACTTTAAATGTTTATCTATATCTTTTAAAAGCTGAATATCAATGAGCAAACACCCAGTATAAGCTTGAAAAAGAACAGAAACACAAACTGCAAAAAAAGGGAGACAAAAACATAAGTTAATGAAACAGAAAAACACCCCGCAGAAAAAAATTAAAAATTAAAAAATCCATTAAAATAAACTAATAAAAAATTAAACTACACAAGTACTAGAATAAAATATGAGTGGTTTCCTCTTTAGTCTGGGGGTAGAAAAGGGCTTTCTAATTGTGAATTAAAAATCTAGATAAAAGACAGATAAATTTCACTATAAAAACAAAAAAACTTTGGCATAGCAAAATGACACAAGAAAATATGAAAGGAATACTAAATGGAAGAAAATATTTGCAACATATTCCACAGAAAAAGAAATAATATCCCTAAAATACCAATAAATAAATAAATAATTGTATAAATTGAGGGGACATAAAAGACCAAAAACCCTATAGAAAAATGTGCAAAATAAAAGAAACATAAAAATGTCCTTAAACATATGAAAAGATGTTCTATTTCACTAAGAAGAGACATGCAAATAAAACTACACTGAGCTACACTGCTCAGCCATCACCTTGGCAAAAATTCACGAGCTGAAAAACAGACCCCATGGTGTGGCTGTGGGTGGTCATGGAGGGCGGTGACCACCCCTTCAAGAGGACTTGCAAATATTGAACCCAACTAGGAACAACGCCACTGAACCCAGCTATCACACCTCTAAGGCCTTTCCAGGAGATACAGTCACACAAAAATACAAATGCACAAGGCTATTCATCACTGCACTGTGTGTAACTGCAAAACATCGTAAACTACGTAACCATCCCACCATTATGAAACCTAAACGAGGAAGCAGCACTAGGCAGCAGAGGACGCAGAAGGAAGAAGGACGATCACTCCACCCTAGTACAGAGCAACTCCAGGGATGCTGTTCAACGGAAAACACAAAGTACAAAAAGAGAGACGTAGATGGTTGCATGGCACTGTGAATGTAATTAATCCACTGAATTTTACACTTACAAACAGCTAAAATAGCAAATGTAATGTTATATATGCTCGCAACAAAAACAGTAAAAAGAGAGCATATGTAGCAGATACATTATGTGTATTTTATGTGAGCAAGAAGAAGAAAGAAGAGAAACAGAAAACACACATATGGAGGGATAATTTTGAAAATGTGTTTGCCTACAGAGGTATGCTGGCAAATGTTTAACAAGTAGCTCCTGGGGTAGGAGGGAGGACCCGGTCTGTAGCGTTTGCCAGTTTCTTTCCATGTGCAAACCCTCTCACTGTGGGCAATTTCCAACCTACCACGTGATGTCACTAAACACAGAGCTGGGAAGAGATGTGTGGAATGGCTCCAGGAGCTGGTGAGAGACCACCTTAGAACATCACTGTCATATACAAGGGGTGGGGTTAACAGGAGAAAAAGGACATTGTGGGACTCGTCTGTTTTAGACACATACACGCCTGTATATGTACATACAGATACATATACTTACATGCATTTATATTTGCACATAGGTGTGTACATGCATGTATTTCCCAGCTCTGACCCCTAACGGGGTTAGAAGCAAAGACACCTGATAGCAATAAGCATACGTAGTACTCACGTAGTGTTCTTTAGTAACACTTCCACACTACAAAGAACTAGGGCCCTTCAAAGATATGGTAGACTCCAGGGCTGGGTAGCTTAGGTACAAGATGGGCCTGAAACATTATATGGAAAAGGAAGGAAACTGTTTTTTTAAATGTGGCAGAGCGTAGCAGGAAGAGAAAGGAAGGTGGGAATGAAACAGGGAAGGAGCTGGGAGTAGGGCTCCTGCTGATCAAATCAAGGAGAATTTGAGCACAAAATCCTTGAGGACAGTGATGAATGAGACACTAGGAAAGCGGTGAATTAAGACACAGGAATCCATGACATGAAGCTGGTGAAAGAGGAACAGATAGGCAAGCAGGGAAGAAGGGAGGGGCCTGCTCCCAGCAGGTGGCCAAGTCTTCAGGGGAGCTGCACAAGCACCGCTTATAGCCATCACAGTAAAGGCGGGTCTAGGCAAAACCCATGCAGAGCTAAGTCCAGGGGAAAGTCACGAGATGCAGGATTTCCGCATGGTCTTCCAGGGGCCTCCTGCAGATGGTTTGTTAGTTATGAGTGGTAACCAAAGTTGGGAGAAGGCAAACAGCTCTGCACTGAGTCAGCAACCTCACATCTCAAAGCAGGGGCACAGGGACACTCTACCCTGGGCCAGGTGAGGCCCTGAGGAAGCACAATCCCATGCAGGCAGGCCCCAGCCAAGAGTGCACAGCTGAGCCCATCACAGAAGTCCCTGGACATGCCCAAAAGGAGGAAATGTCTACTTATTAAAAGAGACTGTTCTTCAAAACGTCAAGGTCATGAAAGTGACAGAAAGGCTGCAGAAATGTTCCTGACTGAAGGAGACGGCAGAGGCACGACAAGGAGGTGCAGCACCTGATCCCTGCTCTGTGTTGGAGGGAAAACCATGCTATAAAGGACGTTACTGAGTGACTGGAAATGCTGGATCTTGAGGGGACACCCCTATTCCCAGGAAACAGCACCTCTCCATCCTCTGAATCACCCTCTTGACTCCTGAGGGGCCAGTGTCTAGCAGCACCCACTGCTCGCTGTCTTCTTAATCTTCAGAGTTCTCTCTCTACTAACTCATTTTCAGGCTTTACACATAACCAAATGGCTCATATTAAAGATGCAACCAAAACACCTCTCTTCCAGCCCCATGTTTTCAGAGTCGAACATTTGATACAGCCACCTCCACCCTCCCTCTCCCTCACCCTTCAAGCTGGTTCAATCTGGCTTCCTTTGCTCAAAGTGACTAAGGACCTCCTGACCATCCCTGTGCCAGGTCCGATGCCATCTTTCAGCCTTCATCTGCTGTGCTTTCCTCCCTTCTCAAGCTGGAACAAAGAAAAGGCACTTCCTGGTGACTCAGCCTGACTGAGGGGCACTAACGAGGCTCTCTCGTGAACTGCTGGTGACCATGTAAAATGCTCAAATCTCTGGAAGGTAATCTGACCATGAGGACTTGAGATCGGAACTCTTACAATCTAATACTAATAAAGTGACACAGAGAAGGTTCTGGAAAACAGGAACTAAGGGCTTGACTCTCTGCTCCAATGCTGACTCATCTTTGGTTTCTGCTTTTACTGATAAAACGGGTTAATCGAAGACCTCGGAGAACTACAGAAATTAAGTGAGGAACTTTTGCAGGGAACATAGTTACAATTATGGAATCCATCTTATCATAGGGCATACATCTGTTCCTACAAAGACACTGATGGTGCTTGCCCTCTTTGTAAAAGGTGAAGCAGCCTGAATGTACCATCCCACCACCTTCCTCGAAGGGTCTAGACAGGAACAGGTCAGGAGACCCCGTCTCACAGATGGAAAAGCAGTGCAGAGAGGGAAACAACCCAGTGAGGTCATGTGGTGATCTGGGAGAGGAGCCGGAAGCAGAACACAGTCTCTGGATTCCCAGGCTACTCCCTGCTCCACCAGCCCAGCTGGGTCCCTGCCAGAAAATAAGAAAAACTTATTTTCCCCTGACTTCCCCTCACACTCCCCCAGCTTCACACAAGGGAAAGATGACAATAGCTCACTGCTGTGCTCCCAATAACAGCTGCCCTCAGCTGCAATCAGCCCTGCTGGATGTTGCCAGAGGCACAAGCTTGGCAAAGAAGGTGCATGTGGATACAGCGTGTTCAGGGGAGTCCCATCACGGTCTGTTGCAAAGGCAAAGGCTAAGGCTGGGATACAGGTGGGTAAAGCCAAATCCATTTACTCACTACCAGGGTGAACAAAGCTGCAGGACTCTCAGCCTGTATCTCAGAAGTGCAAAACGCAAATCTACATGGACAGCCTCAGCCTAGCTCAGTGCTTCTGGAGTTTATCGCTGACTGCCCTCCATTGCCAAAGACAGGGTGGCCTCTGTGACACAATTCACACAGGGCCTATGGCGCAAAGGCATGAGCACTGCTCAGAATGAAGTAAGCTGCCCAGTGCCACTGCAGATCCAGAGGAAGACGACGGAGGCCTGGGAGGAGCAGGAGTCTGGGGTGGATGCAGCTCACCATGCACGCTGACGAGCAAGAGTAGACAGCCGAATCTCCAACGAATGGATGGTGCATTTGTGAAATAAAAGTGCACAGAAATGCTGGCTCCCGCCTGTCTAAATGTGCACACAAAGGAAGCTCTTCTCCATCTGACATGCCATCCCTGGCCACCACGGACCAGCGACAACGGCTCTCCAGATCCATCACTGTCTCTGCACGCAGGGCCGCCAGACAGCCTGGCAGCACGGCACGAAGGAGGGATGAGTCATCACGAAAAATGATCATCCCCCCCCATGCCAGGCTGCAATCTGATCTCAACCTCCGGAGGACAGTGCTCTCCAGATCCCCGTGATGGGGAAAAAAAGGCAAAGTGAAGAGGGCCTGGAAAGAACGCTCCCAGCCAACAGCGAGAAAACTCAGAGGAGAGAGGAAAGAAGGACCCAGAGCCACGAGACCACCCCTGGCCCCCCAAGGGCAGTCTGTCCTCCCTCGAGAGGCGCACTACACCATTTTCAGATAAAGAACCTGAGATTCGCCGAGGCTGCAGAGCTTCCGCTGGCTGGCAGGGAGTAGGTTAGGGCAAGACGGCAGCCTTTGTGACTGAGAGCACGTGAAAACGCCCTGCCACAGCAGGCCAAGACCTCCAGGTATTCCCTGGCCCTCCTGGTTCTGGGCTCTGCATTTCCACAGTGAAATAGTGCTGCCTGTCCCCACAGGCCCTGGGTCTTGGCTAGGAGGGGCCGGCAGCGTCCCACTGTGTCACTGCAGCAGGGCTCACAGATGCTAGGGCTTGTGCTGGCCAGAGTCCAGGAGGCTCAGCAGGCCCAGAGCTCACCCCACCCCCAGCCTGGTGCTCCTCTTAGAATAAGGATGCCTGCTGGGCTTTGCAATTGATATGGCTTGGCTGTGCCTGCACTCAAATCTCATCTTGAATTGTAGCTCCCATGATCCCCACGAGTTGTGGGAGGGACCCAGTGGGAGGTAATTGAATCATGGGGGTGGGTTGTTCTCATGCTGTTCTCATGGTAGTAAGTCTCACCAGAACTGAAGGTTTTATAAAAAGGCAGTTCCCCTGCATATGCTCTCTTGCCTGCCACCATGTAAGACGTGTCTTTGATCCTGCTTTGCCTTCTGCCATGATTGTGAGGCCTCCCCAGCCTTGTGGAACTGTGAGCCCACTAAACCTCTTTTTCTTTATAAGTTACCCAGTCTCGGGTATTTCTTCATAGCAGTAAGAAAATGGACTGATAGAACAATGCCGACACAACACTGTGTCGGCATTACGTCTGTCTTCACACAACACCAACACTCCTGCAAGTGGTCCTCACTCCCTCCTCTGCTGACCACTGTTCAGTGCCTCCTATGTCCTCATTCTCACCTACAGAGGCAGAAGCTCTTCCCCTAGCACCTCCTCCCCTCATCCGTGAAGACAGAGCTTTGGCTGAGTCCAAGGCTGCCCAGCGGGAGAATGCACAGCCCAGCTCCTTGGCAGAGAGGGTCACCTGGCACAAGGTAGACACACCTGGTCTCAGATACCATGATACAAGTCAGCAAAACTTGGGCCTCCAATTCTTAAAATGAAGTTGCCCCTGTCACAACCACAGGCTGGAACACACGAGGTACACCTGCGTTCCTTCCAACTCTGCAGTCATGACATCACAGCAAGAGACAGAAACCATGCATCGAGAATGGCAGGTCACCCAGAGCCCAGGCCGGGGAGGGCCTCACAGAGCCCAGCCCTCCCACTCTGGAACAATGATGTCAACAAGAGCATCTGACCTTATTAAACAAAGCTGGTGGGTCTGGGAAGCTCTGCGTTTCTGCAGCTGAACCTTTCCCCTGGGTTCAACTCTTCTCACGGCACATGGCACTCTGTGGCACACTGCCCTCTCAGCTATGAGCCAGGATTTCAAAAGCCTCCATGGCACATCTCCTACCGGCCTCACACAGAAGTCTATCTGCTCTTCCCACAAACTCCATACTGTTTTTCTTCAGTGTGATCACTCCATCTCCCAGGACCACAGGCAGCATACTGCCCCATGGGGTCCCTCTGGGCACCTTCTCCACTGCTCACATTGTACCCTGATCTCTGTGACAGCCTGTAACATGCCCACAGTGGGTGCTGCTCTTCCACCCCCAAGCCCCACAGTCATCTCCTACAAAACACGGACAATTACAAAGGACCCAGTCCCTCTCTGACCCACACAGGCCAAACATGATACTTTAAAAGTAGCAACTTAACAGCAAAAGAATAGTCCTTCTGGACAGGACTACCAAGAAATTAATCTTTTAAATTAAAGAATAAAAACATGAATGACAACAGGTCAGTACATATAAAACCAGTAGGACAAAGTTAAAAGTGTCTTAGAAGATTGAGAGCCAAAATGCTTTAGTTAGAAAATAAGTGAAAATACTCAAGGAAGCACTCAGAAAACTATTAAAATAACAGCATTAACTTGAAGAAAAAGAGAATCATAATGTATGCTAAAATGAGAAATTAATACAATGGTAAACAAAGTTATAAATAATATAACTGAAAGCTATTTTGGAGAAGAAATTAAAAACAAAGACATTTGACAAATGTGACTAAAAAGTTGAAATAAGCATTAGAAATAAAGGGAACACAGTATCGATAAAGTGACTGAAAAGCTGGGCCAGGCATGGTGGCCCACACCTGTAATCCTAGCACTCTGGGAGGCCATGGCAGGAAGATTACTTGAGGTCAGGAGTTTGAGACCAGCCTGAGCAACAAAGCAAGACTCCAGTCCCTAAAAAATTTTAAAAATTAGCTGGATGTGTTGGCACATGCCTGTAGTCCCAGCTACTTGAGAGCCTGAGGTGACAGGATCGCTTAAGCCCAGGAGTTCAAGGTTGCAGTGAGCCAAGATCATGGCACTGCACTCCAAACATGCAATATAGTGTGACTCTGTCTCTAAAAAAATAATAAAAATTGAAAATTAAAAAAATCTGAAAAATGACAAGAGCACAACATACAGATTACATACGTACACATGTTTATAAATACCATATATAAATTTTTATCTGTATACACTAACAACTTGCTTAAAATTGACTATTTGCTAAGGAAAAAATTGGTGTATAAGAAAACGGGTATAAAATCAATAACCATGGTAGAAATTGTATAGACACTCAAAAATCAGTCTCCAAAATAGGTTCCAGAATTAGAGGCTTTGGCAGGTGAATTCTATCAAAGATAGAATTCTATCAGAGACTTATAACATTTGCTTTTCTAAACAGATGACAGAAATATTTGTTATTTAAATAAGGATAGAAAAACATGGGAAGATTCTCAAATCATATCATGAAAGCAAGCTATCATTTACATATTACCAAATCATATAACAATTAGAGAAAAAGACCCTTACAGAGCAATATCACCCTAGCCATAAACCTCCTAATAACCATAACACTAACTCTAATCCTAACCTTTACAATAACTCTAACACTAACAGTAACCCCAACCCTTATGGTAACCTTCAGTCTGACCCTAACCCTATTATTAACCCTTATTCTAGTCCCAGTAAAATACTGGGAGCATATTACAACTGGAAGTGTTTCAGAAAGTATCAATATGGCCTAACAGGATTTATTCCAAGAATGAACACTTGGAATTTCAGGAACAGAATTCACTCCATTAAGAGACAAAAACAAGAATGATGTGATCATCTAAATAGTAGCAACGAACACATTTAGTGACATGCAACTTTCATTTTCCATTTTTAAAAAACACATAACTTAATAAATAGCAATACAAGAAAACTTCTGTAGCTTAATGAAGAATATTTACCAGATAGCTATGGCAAGCATACTTTATGGTGAATGCATCTGGTCAAGGTAGAAATAAGTCAAATTTCAGCTGAAAACCCTCTTGTAAATAAAAGCATTTTAACACTTGATCACATTCAAATATGTAAAAATTGATAGTTTTCCTATATAATATTAAATATTTGATAAATGCAATAGGAAAAACCCCAATTACAATAATCAAATAACACAAATTAGTTGGAAAAGAGTTTGAAAGATAAAACCTACACCAAGAAAGCTATGAAATGTAACTGAAGGCTAATACCAGAATAAATGGAAAGATGGACTCTCTTTCTATTTAGGGAGCTATTTAAATATTGTTAAAATACCAGCTGTTTATAATTTACAGATCTGTCCATTTCAAAAGAAACCTCAATATGATTAACTTTTTAAACTTGAAAATCACTCTAAAGTTCATTTAGAAAGTAGGTAACCAAGAATAATAATAATAATCAAAACTTTTTTAAAATAATGGGTACCTTTATCAGATATGCAAACATACCATGAAACTAAAATAATTAAAACAGTGTAGCAGCACTGGAACAAAGAGCTCAATTAGAGAATTCAGAAATGGACACTAAAATATACAATATACAATCTATAAAGCTGCCCCTCCCTTGCCCCCACATCACAATCTTTCTCTGGGCTCAGATGACCTGCCCATCTTTGTCTCCCAAAGCGCTGGGAGGTGTGAACCAACCGAGACGCCTGGCCATCATCAATCTGCTTCTCTTTCTATGGATTTAACTATTCTAGGTATTTTATGTAAATGAATTTATACCACATGCTACCTAAAGTGTCAGCTTTCTTTCATTTAGTGTTTCAGAGTTCATCTGCACAGCAGGGTCTCCTGATGCCTCTTTTGGCATTTCTTTATCTCCATATTTCTATCTACTGAGTTTGTGTTGCTCTTCTTGATTTTACCATTTTATGTATCAGCTGTTAGCTTCCTGGTATAAAAGATGAGCACTGACTCATCCTAAGCCCCTACCTCACCCTCCTCCCCATTTTCCAGGACCTCCTTGATGGTTGTGCACCTGGTATCCACACCTGATGCTGCAGCTCCCCTCTTCACAATGTTTCTCTCAGTGAATAAGGGCCTGTCCACTGATTTGCTTGGTGTTCTATGAACTTAGGTTGATTACTTTCCAAACTCCTAGACAGGAAGGGGGTGGGCTGATGAAGATGGGGGGCACCCAGAGGGCCATGGACAGGAAGGGGTGGGCTGATGAAGATGGGGGGACACCCAGAGGGCCACAGACAGGAAGGGGTGGGGACAGTCCCTTGATGTCCTTCAGCTGCTGTCTGCACTAGGGTTAAGTATGGGCTAAGTATAGGTGAATTTTTAAATTCTTTTTCATGTTTTTCAGTTCTATAATGGAAGTTGTTATCTTAAGGTAATTAAAAAAGAAAAACTCTTAAGAAGCAAATAACCAATTCAGTATTATAAGAAATAAAAGACCTCAAAGTAAATAAAAATCTTCAGCAAAGTATTCATTACTATTTCTTTTTTCCTGATCTTGCTGCAGCTGAAAAACAGCCCCCAGATGGGGCTAGGAGTGGGCTCTGGCACTAACCAGCTATGAGAGATGGGCCCTTACCTGCAAAATAAAGTGAGACCTCAGAGGTCTGCATGGACCACACGGCCCAGGGAAGGCCTGCCTGTGCTTCTCTGTGGAGGACTGCATCCATCTCTCTCCCTCAGGAAGTGGGAAGAGTTCTCCGAGATGCGGGAATGGAAAAACCAAGTGCTTCCAAAACCACTGGCTCCCCTCGGAAACAACCACTCAGATGGGCTCCGCTCTGGTTCATCACAGCACCCCAGAATCCCCCAGGAGGAAGCTGCAGGACTCACTCGACACAGCCCACAAGAGGAGAACCCTTCTGTTCCAGCCAGCTCAGTGCTCACAGCATCTCCCTTCCCATCAGCAGAAGAGGCCACAGGTGCCCATAAAAGTTCCCTGTCTTTACTGATAAAAGGCCTCAGGGAATTTCCAGAATCCACCTGCTGCAGCCTCTAGAACCCAAGTGCTGGCAGGTGAAGGCTCCTCTGCCTCTCAGCCTGGCTGCTGAGCACGGCTTGTGTGAGGTGAGTAACCAGCCCAGGCTTGCCTCTACCCCAGCACCCTGGTTTATTTCCAGAACTGTAGGCTGGGTCTGAAGAGCCTACTGTTAGGCTCAGACGAAGAATCTGGACAACACCAAAGTCGAAGAGAAAATGGGAACAGCACATAACGGGTGTTGTTTATCTGTCTGAGTCCCAGAGGCTCTTCCCTTGAGATTTTGGTGAAAATTAGATCCAGATTGTAAAATTACAAAGTTGGCCCCAAGGCAATAGGGATTTGGATTCCTCTAAGAAGCAGGTATTACAGCAGCTTTAGTTAAAGCCACGATGATAACTTAGCACAGAGAGACTGGCTGGCTGGCTCCCTACTCCCATATCCACCCTGCTCGATATCACGTGGACTGAGAGTGGCCTCGGGATGACCTGCAAGGTCCCTGATGTGCCCCAGCTGCACTCTCACCTCCTACCCCGCAGCCTCCTCACCATTCTATATCAGGCACGTCAGACCCAATCTTCTGCTCCAAACCCCCTTGGCTCTGCAGCCCCTCACCACCTGCACCAAGGGGCTCACACCTGCACCTCCAGCAAGGCTTGCGCAGATGCCCCGTGTCTCAGGGCTGACCTGGCAGCCTATTCACACAGCACCAGCACTCTCATACCCTGCCCTTCCCTGTTTTCTCCACAGCCACTGTCACCCCCTGACACACCACAGGATGGACTCACTGACTAGACTGATGTTTCCCCCCATGGCCAATGTCAGGATTCTGGCAGTGTGCCTGGTACATCACGGGCACATGGTAAACATCTGCTGAATGAATGAAGGAAAAAACAAAGTGTCTGTTCGAGTAATTTGTTAGTAAGAACTCTCCTCTTAGGATACTAGTCCAGATTCCAATCACCCACAAGCCCAAGCACCTACATGCACAGACCCCAACTCCCCCATGCCATCTCTCTGTGGGGCTCCCTGTGCTAACTCTCCATGCCATCTGTGGGGCTCCCCGTGCCAACTCCCCAAGCCATCTCTCTGACCAGGGCACTGTCCTGCTGCAGCTGACATCTCTGGAAGTCAGCGGGCAGGCCTGCAGCACTGTCTCATCAGGAAGCACTGTGCTCAGTACCTCACAGTAGCCCAGGGCCACCATCAAGCCCACCAGGAAGGCAGGACACACTGAGAGTTCCAACCAACATCCTGTCAACAAGGCAGCTCTCCTTGTTCTGCTGTTGTAAGGTTGGAAGGCTTGGCTCAAATCCCAGCCCCACCACTGGCATCAAGATAACCTGAGTGAGTCACTTCACCTCACCAAGCTTTAGGGCAGGCGTCCCCAAACTTTTTACACAGGGGGCCAGTTCACTGTCCCTCAGACCGTTGGAGGGCCGCCACATACTATGCTCCTCTCACTGACCACCAATGAAAGAGGTGCCCCTTCCTGAAGTGCGGTGGGGGGCCCAGATAAATGGCCTCAGGGGGCCGCATGCGGCCCGCGGGCTGTAGTTTGGGGACGCCTGCCTTAGGGAATACCAATCCCTATCTCAGAGTGGCACTGGGAGGATGAAGGGAGAGAATTTGTGGAAGTGATGAAATCACGATGGCTGGTACTACTTCATCAGCATTAGCAGCCATCATGACGACATTTGTTTTTCATGCAAAACTGCAAAAAATATACCAAGTTTCCTGCTGAAAATGTTTTAAAAACAATGTTTGTAAGCTTTAGAAAAAGAAAGACATTTTAAGGATAATTTTAAAAGGAGTCATCTCGAGGTGGTTTGATAGAACTAGAATCGGGACCACAGTGGGGTGTCTGAGACAGGTGTGTGCTGCTGTGTGCTGACCAGCGCAAGGTCCTTTCCACAGATGTCACCCACGCACCCTGTGGCGGCAGGCACTGTGGGGCCATCACAGGCACCACACACACAGGCACTAGCGGGTGGCAGGCACTGTCGGCACAGGAACAAAGTAGTAGGAACAAAGCAGTAGTAGGCGCCAAGGTCACCAACAGCCGGCCCCCAGCTCCTGCTGGTCTGTGTGGTCAGGTTAACTGTGGAGAAAGGTTATCAGAGAGGGAGGAAACTGCCTCTTTAAAAATCTTGGTTCTACAGAAGCAAGATGGGAAAACGCATGTCACTCACACTACACGCTCTTGGCAGTAGTGTGAACGGAGGCAGGTTCCACACAAAGCATGAAACCAGGATCCAGGGAGTCAGCAGAGACATAGCGTCCCATGAGTGTAAGACTTTAAACTGCTGACACAGAAAGAGTCACTTAGTCTGAAAATATAACCTGTGACAGCATCATAAGAAGCACTACTTACACAGAACCACGTGAGAAGCTTCTCTCTCGTAGACAGTCCTGTAAACAGTTCAAAGGGAAAAACAAACAAACAAACAATTAAAACTGGACATAGGCTTTCCAAAGAGAGACAGAAATCACAATCCTCCATCACCTTAGATACAAAATTTTATTAAATCAAAGTCATCTATTAAAAACAAATGCCCATAAATCAGTTATTGGGAAGGTCAAAGGTAGTTTCCCAGAAAAAGAATTCCAAAAAGTGATTCATTTCTAAACTGAGTCTGGAACATACAAGATACTAATAGACTTAGAGCCTCAGGCTCCCCTGAACCTTGACCCACAGTCCTCAGCCTGATTGAAGTCTGGGGCACAGCTGATTCTCAAATCCCTCTTAATCTGTGGGGCAAGGTAAGAACACAGGGAAGGTATACAGGACAGGACAGCTCAGGACACCCACAGTCTCGGCTCCACCCTGAAGGCCTTTACCTGGACCACAGGCCAAGGGGTCTCCCTGTGGAGAGTGAATTGGCAGGTAAACACCACACAGAGACTCCCACAGACAGACAGCCGGCCTCTGTCCAGTGATGCCCAAAGATTAAAGAAACATAAGAAAGCCTGGACAGAGGACCATGGCAGCTGTGACAGAGAAAGAGTACAATTGGGGTGACTCTCCCACCACAGTTAAAAAATCAGACAAAAGACATGAAAATCAGACCTGGAGCAGCAGGCAGCACAGGAGTACAATCCCCAGAGAAGCAAACAAATGTCATGCTTCCTACGATTGCTGCAGCCTACAGCCTGGGGAGAGTGACCAGGCCACAGCACAGGAAGGGGGAACCCAGGTAAAGCCAGAGGAGTCGGAGACGGAGTTGAGAATTCAGGGAGGCAAAGGCAGAGAGGAGAGAGGAGACCTGCAGCTGACATCTCTGGACATCTGTAGGCTAGGGCTGCAGCACTGTCTCATCAGGATGAACTGTACTCAGGACCCCACAGCTAGAATTAGAGGGCAGAGTACCAGAAAGGAATGCCCTGCACAGACAAATATTCCAGAGGTCTGTGGTGGGTTCCCTTGAGTCTTCGCCTGGACATGGATGGGCACAGGTGAATAAGTGAACTACTGGAGGCCAGGGGAAGAACCAATGAAAAGAAAAAGGCCAGACAATAGCTACAGTTCACACAGATCTGAAAAGAGTTCATACTCCCAACAACTAGACTACAGAAGCCTTGAAGTACAGGGGACACTAGGCTGATCACTCGAAGGGCACTGCCTCAGTAACAGGACCACGTCGGCAGCAGACTAAGCTGCAGTACCATACTAGGCAATGCTTAACACAGCTCAGCAACAAGCCACCAAAGTCTCTAACTTTCCAAGTAACTTGAATGCATTCCAAAACATAGTTCAAAATATTTTAAAAGAATACAGAGCTCAACAATACAAAGTTTACAATGTCTCATCCATCCAAGGCTTACTAGGCATGCAAAGAAGCACAAAAATGTATCTCACAATGAGATTAATTGATCAATAAGATACAAACCCAGAAATTACACAGCGAGATCATTAGTACACAAAGACATTAAAACAACCGTTATACACTTTAGGAGGCAGAAGCAGGCAGATCATTCGAGATCAGGAGTTCAAGATCAGCTTGAGCAACATGGTGAAACCCCATCTCTACTAAAAATACAAAAATTAACCAGGCATGGTGGTGTGCACCTGTAATCCCAGCTACTTGGGAGGCTGAGGCAGGAGAATAGCTTGAACCTGGGAGGAGGAGGTTGCAGTGAGCTGAGATCATGCCACTGTACTCCAGCCTGGGCGACAGAGTGAGACTCCATTTCGATCGATTAATTGATAGATAGATATAAAACAGCTATTATAAATACACTGCATATGTAGAAGATGATACAGGGAAGCATAAAATACAAAGGAGAGACAAGAAACATATTTTTAAAAGAAACAAATCAAGCATGCACAGACGAAAAATACATCTGAGATTTTAAAAATTATGCTGACTGGAATTAACACCACATTAGACCACAAAAGAAAAGATGAGTCAATGTACAGACAGAATAATCTGTGCAGACAGAAACTATCTAAAATAAAACATAGAGAAAGAACCTCTACTCCCCAAAGACAAAAATATATATGTAATTGGAGACCCAGCAGTGGAGGATAGGACGAGACAAAAATCTATTTTAAAAAATAATGAAAAAAGGCAGGGCAGAGGAGTCATGCCTATAATTCCAGCACCCTGAGAGTCCAGGAGTTTGAGATCAGCCTGGACAACATAGTGAGACTCCATCTACACAAAAAAGTTTTTAAAAATCAGCCAGGCATGGCGGGTGGCACACACCTGTAGTCCAGGTACTCAGGAGGCTGAGGTTGGAGGCTCACTTGAGCCCAGGAATTCAAGTCTACTCTGAACTGTGACCACACTACTGCACTCCAGCCTGGGTGACAGAACAAGGCCCTGTCTCTAAAACAGACAAAATGGATACAAAAACTTTTCAAAATGGATAAAAATTATAAGCCCATTCGTAGATTCAGGAAGGTCAACAATCCCCAACCAGGAGTGGAGAAAAAAATAAAGGAAATTAAACCAAGGCATATCATAATCAAATTTGTTAAAAAAAAAAAAAGTTGTAAAGGCAGCCAGAAAAGAAGAAACAGTAAGGCAAGAGCAGCTAAAATCGACTCATTTGCTGCTATTGCCACAGAAAAACAAAAGAAAACACAAATGGGTATCTATGTGAGATGATGGATACGTTCATTTGCTTCACTACAGGAACATTTTTATTATCTGTATGTATTTTATAACATAATATTGTGTACCTTAGACATACACCATATAATTAACTTTTTAAAATAGGAAACCAAGTACAAAGAAACAAACACAGACAAGGTAAACAGAGAACTTTTCAGAAACGGTGCAAGCCAGAAGCCAATTGAATTATATTTCTAAAGTAATGTAAGAAAAAGCTATCAACCTGGAATACATAGTAAAATAACTTTAAAATATAAAAGTAAAATGAAGACTTTTTCTAACAAAAGCTAAAATGATTCATAATCCAACATACCTGAACTACAAATAATCTTAAAAGAAGTACAAAATACAAAAGTAAAATAATACCAGAAGGAAATCTGGATCTATAAAAAGAAGTAAAAACCATGGAAACAGAAAATATATAAAATATAAAAGCCTTTTTTTCTTAATTTTTAAAGATTGTTTTCAAATATAATAGACTATTTAAAGCAAAAACAAAAAAGGCAATGTATTGTGGGGCTTATGACAGTGTCCAAGTGAGGTGATAAGAGCATAATGTAATAGCCAGAAGTGAAAGAGAGTATACTTCTGCAATGTTCTGACACTATATATGAACTGGCTTAATGTAACTTGCAGATGACTGTGATAGGTTAAGGAAATACACAGCAAATCCTAAAGCAACCTCTAAAAGCAGAGATAAAGCGAATAAGCTGCAGCCCAGGGTCCTCAGGTTTTCAGGCATACACTATAAAAAAGTATCCACTTGTAACTGCTGCATCTTGTGTTGTTGTTTAATAAAAGTTCCAGGAAGAAAGCCCAGTGCTGGCAAAATGAAAACCAGTTAGATCCATAGATGCCTCCATTGGAGATGGACTTTGGCAAACTCTCCTCATTACCATACTAAAAACTCCACCCAGGGAGGAGCTTATTTGCCATCTGTATACCTGTGAGGTATGTAGACACATGATTGACAACTGTGCCTGTGCTGCCTTGACTCTACCTTCTACATACAATGATTCAGCTAACAAGCCTCAAAATGGTGTTTTCAGCTTTATCCAGGAAGGCGCTACTTTGGAGAATTATCCCTGGTGTCCTCCTTACTTGATGCAATTTTAGATTCCCTTGTTAAATCCTCCTTGGTTGAGCTCATTGTACTAATGGTGGCCAAGCAACTGAACCCACCCATTATGTGGGCAACAAAGCTAGTAGAGGTAATAAATTGATCATGAAAAGTACTCAATCCAAAATAAGGGAGGATAAGAGGAAAGGGGACTCTAATAACAAGTGGGAAAAATAGAAATCCAATAGCAAAATGACAGATTTATACCCAACCATATCAATAATCACATTAAATATGAATGGTATAAACATCCCAATCTAAATGCACTTTTTAAGAGTGGATAAAAAAAAATAAGACCACACTATAAACTATTTGTAAGAAACCCACTTTAAATATAAACATACACATAGGTTAAAAGAAAAAGGATGGGAAATAAATGTGCCATGTTAACTCTAATCAGAAGAAAGCTGGAGTGACTATATTAATAACAGAAAAAAGTAGATTTCAGAGAACATATTATTAGCAGAAGTATATAAGGGCATTATATAATAATCAAGGGGTCAGTTTATCAAGAGAAAATAATAACCCTAAAAGTTCACATGCCTAATAAAGAGCTTAAAAATACATAAAGCAACCCCCTCACACCAAACAGAGAAATCCACAATTATAATGGGAGATTTCTACACTTTTCTTGCAATAACTGATTTTGTAAAAACCTATACAGAAGATCAGTAAGAGATATAGGAGACTCAAATAACATTATCACCTGACATTATTTAACTGACATTTATAGAGCACACAATTATAACAGAATATACCTTCTTTTCAACTGATTATGAGATATTTTCAAAGGTCATATTTTGAAAAAAAATTTTTAAGTTTCAATAGAACTTGAAAGGAATAAAAAAAATATTTCCTGACCCCAATGGAATTAAATTAGAAATCAGGGACAAAAAAAGTATCTGGGAAATCTTCTAAATACTTTGAAAATAAATAGCACATGTCTTAATAACATATAGGTCAAAGAAAAAACACAATGGAAATTAGAAAGCATTTTGACCTGAATAACCTGAATAAAAATGAAAACACTACGTATCATTTGACCTGAATAAAAGTGAAAACTCTACATATCAAAATACGTGGGAGGCAGTAAAAGCAGTACCAAGAGGGAAATTTATAGCACTAAATGATTATATTAGGGGAATAAAGGGTCTCAAATCAATTACTTAAGCTTATTAAAACAGAGCAAAGTAAGCAGAAGAAAGGAAATAAAAAATAGAAATCTATAAGCTGAAAAGCAATTTTAAAAATACTTGCTTCAGGAGACTAAAGTGGGAACATCACTTGAAGCCAAGAGTTTGAGATCAGCCTGGGCAACATAGCAAGACCTACTCTCTACAAAAAAATTTTTTTACATTAGCCAGGCATTGTAGATGGTGAAACATGCCTGTATACCTAGCTACTCAAAAGGAAGAGGCAGGAAGATCACTTGAGCCAAGGAGTTTAAGGTTACAGAGCAAGCCTCTGTCTCTAAAAATACATAAAGAGAAGTAAAAAATACAAAAAATAAAACCGAAAGTTGGTTCTTTAACAAGATAGATACTATTGATAAACATCTAGCTGCACTGACCAACAAAAAGGGGGAGAAGGCCCAAATTACCAATATCAAGAATGAGAAATAGAACATTATACAGATACAGAAGATATTATAAAGACAATTAGGTCAAACCACAATGTGATACTACTTCACACCAGAATGGCTATAATCAAAAAAGTCTAACGGAAATGTTGATGAGGACCTGGAGAAACAGGCAACCTCATACATCGCTGGTGGAAATGAAAAACGGTGCTGCTACTGTGGAAAATGGTCTGGCAGTTCCTCAAAAACAAGAAAACACAGAATCACCATATGACAACTCCCTTCCTAGGTACAGACCCAAAAGAATTTAAAATACAGAATTAAGCAGATACTCATTTATAACAGTGCTATTCACAATAGCCAACTTGGGGAAACAACCCAAATGTCTATCAACAAATGAATGCGTAAACACGTTTTGGTGTAGCCATACAATAGAATTTGCTGCAGACATCAAAAGGAATTAAGTACAATACGTGCTACAGATGAACCTCCAAACTAGGCTAAGTGAAAGAAGCTAGACGTGAAAGGTTATATACTGCATTATTTCTTCAGAGGAAATACCTAGAACAGGCAAGTCCATAGAGACAAAAAGCAGATTCGTGGTTTCCAGGGCATAAGGAAAGGGGGGAATGAGGAATGATTACTAAATGCGTGTGAAGTATTCCTCCGTGATAACAAAAAGTTTTGAAAAAGTTTGAAATTGGGTGGTGGTTGTACAACATTCTGAATGCACCAAATGCCACCAAATTGTATACTTTAAAATGGCTAATTGCATATTAAGTGAATTTTACCTCAATAAATACATAAATATTGGATGCTATGAACTACTACATGTCAGTATATTTGCCAACTTAGATGGAGCAAGTTCTTACTAGAATCAAACCACTGGCCAGGCGCAGTGGCTCACACCTGTAATCCCAGCACTTTGAGAGGCCAAGGTGGGCGGATCACCTGAGGTCAGGAGTTTGAGACCAGCCTGTCCAACATGGAGAAACCCCGTCTCTACTAAAAATACAAAAAAATTAGCCAGGTGTGGTGGTACATGCCTGTAATCCCAGTTCCTCGGGAAGCTGAGGCAGGAAAATTGCTTAAATTCTGGAGGCAGAGGTTGTGGTGAGCCGATATCACTCCAGCCTGGGCAAGAAGAGCAAAACTCCATCTCAAAAAAAAAAAAAAAAAAAGAATCAAACCATCAAAAGTCAAGGAGAATTAAATAACCCTATATGTATACCAAAGAAACTACATGCAAGATAAAACCTTCCCACAAAGAAAAGAGCTGACCCAGATGACTTCACAGGTGAATTCTATAAAATATTTAAGGAAGAAATAGTATCAATTTCTTACTAACTCACCTAGAAAATTGAAGATGAGAGAATACTTTCCAATTCATTCTATAAGGCAAGCATTAACATGATACAAAACCAGAAAAAGACACTACAAGAAAATACATTAATATTCCTCAGAAATATAGCTGACAAAATTCTCAAATTTTAGCATACAAAAATCCAACAATATAAAATAAATACATGCATACAAAGTGGGTTTTAACCACTAATAGTAGCAATTGGCTTACTCTTGTTTTCTAAACCAATCAATGTAATTCACCATATAAACAAAAAAGGAATACCAGAAGATCATCTCAATAGATACAGAGAAGACAAAATTCAGTATTAACTCATGATAAAAATCCTCAGCAACCTGGGTATATAAGGACTCTTTCTGAACTTGATAAAGGACCTCCAGTTGAAATATACAGCTAACAGTATACACAAGGATGAAAACTGAATGCTTACCCCTCAATTCAGGAACAAAGTTAGATTGTCCCCTCCAAACAGTTCCTTTAACAAGATATCAACCTCCACAAGTTGATCTATCAATTCACTACAATCCCAACCAAATCTGAATTCATCTAAGCAAATTCTAAAATTTGTACGAAAATACCGAGTAAATAAAACCAGCCAAAGAACTTTGAAAAACAAAATGGGAGGGCTTATGATGCCTGGTTTCAAGATTTATTATAAAGCTAGTTATAAAGAAATAAATTGACCCACGGACCAGGATAGAGTCCATAAACAGTCTGCACACAGCATTAACCATGTTTTTCCTTTTCTGTATCTGATGACTTACAGGGTGCCTTGCTGACCCTGGAGAGACTGCCCTCCCAGAGTTAGCCAATTCCTAGAAATAGCAAACAATCCACCCTAGAGTGCAGCTTTCAAATACAAACCCACCAATCCAGAGCTCACACCCCAACCACCTCCTCTCATGTGGGACCATTCTCCACCTGCCCCAATTACCACAAGGCCAGGCACCAGAAAACTAGAGACAGATTCTATACCCAAGGGCCTGCTGAAATGATTCAAACTGCCATTCCTAAGCCTGCTCCCCTGCCTCAGCCATTCCTCCCGTGGAGACCACAGTGAGGCTTTCCCTGCCCATGCAGTCCCCTTGCTCCCTCTCTGCCTCTTGACCTACCTGGTACTTCCCACATGGCCCTGCCTGGGAGTGGTGCTCCTGTTTCCAGGGAGCTGTGAGTACAAAGGTTTTCTTCCTTCATGACAGTATTTCTATGTCTCATGTGTTAGCACACAGGATTAAAACAAATACCAGATATCCTTAAAACACACACACATGAACAAGTGATTTTGACAAAGTTTCCGAGGCAATTTAATGAGGAAAACATAATCTTTTCAAGAAATGATGCTAGAACAACTGGACATTATATTTAAAAAAAAAAAACAAGGAAAATAAGAACCTTGACATTTTCTTTGCATTCAATATAGAATGAATTCAAAATGGATCATAGACTTAAATGTAATAGTCGAACTATAAACTTGTAGAAGAATGAGTAAGAAAATAAAGACCTTCAATTTCACAAAGAATTCTTAAACATGATACAAAAGACAGGAGCTAAAAAAATTAAAAACTGATGTTGGATGTTATCAAATTTTAAAACTTTTGTTCCTTAAATCACTGTTATAAAAATGAAAAGTATTTGCAAAACACATACACCATAAAAGACTGTATCCAGAATATATACAGAAAAAATTCTCAAAGCTCAATAAGAAAACAGACAACCCAGTTTTTTAGAGAGCAAAATATTTGATCAGGTACTTCAAAGAAAATATACAGATGTTGAATAAGCACATAAAAAGATGATCTGGCTGGGAAAGTGGAAAGCATGCTTTCCATACCGGCCAGGCCAGCCACAGGAGCAACACACAGGCTGCTGTCCTCCACATCCTGAATGCTGTGGTGGAAGACTCCAGAAACACAGGCAGGCCTCCAAGAGGGAAACACAAACATCAGGAAAGGTCAGCACTGTCTGTGACACGGTGTCAGATGGACAGGTCTGGCTGGATCATGGGCCTGCAACCCACTGTCAGGGGAAAGCAGGGGTTCGGGCATGGAGCAGGGTGGGTCAGGACGCTGCCGACGCTCCCCTAGGTGAGCCCACCCAGTCCATAGTCATGCGCTCTTTCTCTATGATAATCTCCTAAATTAATGTCCTTCACCCTGCTCTCCCCCATGAGCTCCCATATTCACTGCCTGCCTGGCCAAGCCACTTGGACATCTATTACTTGAAGTCCAAGACCAAACCCTTAACCCCTCCCACCCTGCCCCGACCCTCCCCACGTCATCCTGCCTGAGTTGTTCAGGCCCCTCGGAATCGTCTGAGTCCTCCCTCCAGTCCCATTGGTGGCCTCAGCATGCACCACATCTCAGGAGCCCTAACCACATTGCCTGGGCATCTGCGGCCTCTGTACTAAACCTGCACCCCGGTGCCTTCCCCACAGCCAGAATGAGCCTCTGCAGTGGGGCCTAGGGCCATGGCTGACACCTGAGGGTGTCACCCGACCTCCTAGGGGGGTCTGCTCCCCTGACCTCATCTCCTGAACCTGGTTGCTCACCCAGCCGCCCCTTCCTTTCCTTTCCTCCGTCAGGTCTTTGCCCCACCCACGCCTCCTGCCTAGGCACATGCCTGCTCCCTCCTGCCAGCCAGTTCCACCATCTCCTCCTCAGAAAGGCCTCCCTTGCTCACCCTCCAGGCAGCCCCCTCGGCCACCCCTGCTCAGCCTCCCTGCTCTCTAGCATGTGCCTGCTGTGTTTGTAAGTCACCTTCTTTGGTTGTGGGCCCCATCCCCGCCCACTAGAAATAAACCCCGTGGTGGTAAGAACCTTGTCTGTGTGTCCATGCCGCTCCAAGACCAGGAAGAGCTCTGTGGAGGCAGGCCCGCAGCAGAGGCTTGACGGAGAGAGGGCGGCAGGCATGCCCCCACGCTCTTCTCCCTAAGTGGCAGGGCCTGAAGGAGAATGGGGGCGTTAAGGACATGCCTGCTGTGAGGCCCAGAACATCTGTGCCTTCACATCTATGGGCACTCTTCCTTTTCTAAAAATCACAGAATGAAATAAGATTTATTGGATGAGGGAAAGGGAAAACCCTCTACCTACCACAGGATACTTGTGGTTCAACTAATCAGAAAAAAGGCACCATCAGAACCTGACTGATCAGAGCTCATCTGCTCAGAGTTCAGGGTGCTTCTCAAGCGCAGGCACCAGGTGGAAGCTGCCACAGACCACCCCCGGCCATGCACCACAGCCCAGGGCCCAGGCTCTGGCATTGCCACTGGTTTGCAAACATACCCTAGCATTGCAGGGAAACTACATAGCCATGACAGAATCTCTTCATTAGAAAGATACTTTAGAAACACAGCCAGCAAGTGATAAGGCAAAAAACAAGCAAAATGTTACACCTTCTGCAGATTTAGCCATGATACAAACAGCCATACTTATGGCTGGAAACAGCTTATTTGAGCTATTATCTATAATTTTTATCATTTAAGGTACAGAAGAAGTTCATGGAATACTGGAGTATCCCAATGACAGCATCTCCGAGAGTCAGTGTCTCCCTTACAGAGAGGGCTTCTTGTCCTCCTGTCACCCACTTTCTCAGACCAGAGCAGCCTCACAGTCCAACAGCCTAAAAACAACAGCAGACGGAGTGCCGCTCCAGCTGGGGTCTCTTTCAGATCCCACTGAGGCCCCCGCCCTTGCTGCTTCCCATCGCTGCCCACACATCTACATGTCTGACGCCGCTTCTCATTCTCACACTTGCAATGACACCGCTAACACCTCACATCAGAGTTTTAATGCTCCTGTTACAGAGCAGCCTGGCCTGCCACCATGAAGGCAGTGAGACTCCCAGCTGCCCCCACCTCGCTCGGCAGGGGCAGGGCTGGGACTCCTTCCAGCATGCATTGCTGGCTTCTGGGGCTGCCCCATTGGGAGAGGATGAGCAAGCAGAGAGAGAAACCAGCAGAGAGTGCAGGCAGCCGCCATGCACTACTGTGTGAGTATTTTAGCCCCCCACTTCCAAAGACTGCATTATCATGACTCAGGGTAACACTGAGGCGGGGGATCACAGCTGGACACCCCTGGAAATGCAGCTCCTAGGAATTTGCACATAGGTTCCATTTTTGCTAAATGTGTTAACAAGAGCTCAAACTTCAACAGATCTCAAGAAAGAAAGAAGAGCAAATGTTTTTAAATAAAACCTAAATAGGCCACAGCAAGGATCTGACTTCAGGAGGGGACAGCCTTGACTCTGAATTTCTCCAGATCTGGGGGACAGAGTATCTCATTATTTCACCCCCTGTGGGACAGTGAATTGAGAGTTTTACAGTGCCAACAAGAAGCGGGATGTGGGGTGAACCAGAGTTTAAAACAGCTTACACTGAAGGAGGACGGGCAAGGAAGAAGAGAAAACTTGATTCCCATCACAGAATCCACCAGTGGAATCACCATTCATATTATACGTTATTACCACTCTCGGTGATGGTCTCAGCAGAAAGGAGAAGGAAGCAAACAGCAGGTGAACATCTTTGCTCCTCTACCTCAAAAGTGGTGTGGCCATGTCATGACTGACAAGGCCAGAGAATGCAGATCCCACAGACCCTGAGCCCTACCCTGGCCTGGCATCCAACCTGCATGTTGTGCCGGCTGTGCTCCCTGGCCTGGGACAGCAGCCCCCTCCCTCCTTCCAGACACTCACCCACAAGTTTCTTCCATTTAGACAACCAGCATCTGCCCACAGTGTGTATTTTTTATTTCACTTTCCTATTTAAGATAGAGCATACGTCAGGTATGTGTGAATACAGATACATAAACCCATGTTTCAATCTTTTAAAATTACACTGATGGGCTTTATTCACTATCAACTTATAAGGATTTATGGAACAATTTTTGTTTCAATGTCAGTTACTACATGAACTTATTAAAATTTAAAAATTCACTAGTTTTACTTCCCTATTTTCTGAATGGGTCACTCTCATTATCATAACTGGACATGGGAAGTCTGGCCTCTCACCTGAGCAACTAAATTGCCTAGAATATATCTGCTAGACTCTCTAGACAACTGTCCCTATAATCACCAATCATGGACAATTAGCTCTGCAGAGCCCTGCCCCAGAGTCTCCCTCAACAGCCGGCCTGCAGGCCACAGACGGCAGGCCATGTGCTGAGAGCCTAGGACACCTGCGCATCCCCTGATTGTGGAACACATGCCAGCTCTCGGTGCAGAAAGTTGGAAAGAACAGAAGAGTGCAAAAAGTATATGTAAAAGCACCTCCGCTTCGCAGGTAGAAGTGGTAATAGCAGTAGAGTATGTTTTCTTCTAGTACTTTCTCACTATTACATTTACCTATATACATATTTTAAAACAAAAATGAGATCACATATATGGTCTCTAAGATAATGTAGTAAATCTGTCTGTAATATTTGTAGAAAATATTTATAACAGCTTTTTAGTCTTTAATAATATTTATTAATAGTCAAAGAAATCTGTGAAAATCTCTACGATTTAAGATTATCTAGATTGCTTTATGCTTAGAAAAATACTTCTACATTTCAAAGATCAGGTTAATATTCACATAATTCTTCTTGAACAATGAAAAAACAGAGATATAGACCAATGGAACAGAACACAGGCCTCGGAAGTAATGTCACATATCTAAAACTATCTGATCTTTGACAAACCTGACAAAAACAAGCAATGGGGAAGGATTTCCTGTCAAATAAATAGTGTTGGGATAACTGGCTAGCCATGTGCAGAAAGCTGAAGCTGGACCCCTTCCTTACACCTTATATAAAAATTAACTCCAGATGGATTAAAGATTTAAACAGATGACCTAACACCATTAAAACCCTAAAAGAAAACATAGGCAATACCATTCAGGACATAGGCATAGGCAAGGACTTCATGACTAAAGCACCAAAAGCAATGGCAAAAAAAGCCAAAATAGACAAATGGGATCTAATTAAATTTAAGAGCTTCTGCACACCAAAAGAAACAATCATCAGAGAGAACCGGCAACCAAAAGAATGGTAAATTTTTGCAAGCTACCCATCTGACAAAGGGCTAACATCCAGAATCTACGAAGAACTAAAACACATTTACAAGAAAAAAACAAACAACCCCATCAAAAAGTGGGCAAAGGATATGAACAGACACTTTTCAAAAGAAGATATTTATGCAGCCAACAAACATATGAAAAATGCTCATCATCACTGGTCATTAGAGAAATGCAGATTAAAACCACACTGAGATACCATCTCATACCAGCAAAATGGCAATCATTAAAAAATCTGGAGACAACAGACCCTGGAGAGGATATGGAGAAATAGGAATGCTTTTACACTGTTGGTGGGAGTATAAATTAGTTCAACCATTGTGGAAGTCAGTGTGGCTATTCCTCAAGGATGTGGAACCAGAAACACCATTTAACCCATCAATCCCATTACTGCGTATATACCTGGAGAATTATAAATCATTCTGTTATTATTTTTATTTATTTATTTATTTTATTTTGTTGCATTTTAGGTTTTGGGGTACATGTTGAAGAACATGCAAGATTGTTGCATAGGTACACACCTGGCAGTGTCATTTGCTGCCTTCTTCCCCATCACCTCTATCTGGCATTTCTCCCCATGCTATCTCTCCCTAACTCCCCACCCCCTGCTGTCCCTCCCCTCTTTCCCCCCAACAGACCCCAGTGTGTAGTGCTCCCCTCCCTGTGTCCATGTGTTCTCATTGTTCAACACCTGCCTATGAGTGAGAACATGCGGTGTTTGATTTTCTGCTCTTGTATCAGTTTGCTGAGAATGATGGTTTCCAGGTTCATCCATGTGAAATCATTCTGTTACAAAGACACATGTACACGTATGTTCATTATGGCACTGTTTACAATAGCAAAGACTTGGAACCAACCCAAATGCCCATTAATGATAGATTAGATAAAGAAAATGTAGCACATATACACCATGGAATACTATACAGCCATAAAAAAGGATGAGTTCATGTCCTTTGCAGGGACATAGATGAAGCTGGAAATCATCATTCTCAGCAAACTAACACAGGAACAGAAAACCAAACACCACATGTTCTCACTCACAAGTGGGAATTGAACAATGAGAACATATGGGCACAGGGAGGGGAACATCACATACCAGAGCCTGCAAGGGGTAGGGGGGAAGGTGGGGATAGAATTAGGAGAAATACCTAGTGTAGATGACAGCTTGATGGGTGCAGCAAACCACTATGGCACATGTATAACTATGTAACGAACCTGCACGTTCTGCACATGTATCCCAGAACTTAAGTATAATATCTTGCATATTCTGAGCCCTAAATAAAGTATGTACAAGTAGTAGTGAGTATTCCTCTTTAGGTTCAAAGAACTGATGGATGTTGAAGACCTTCGCAGTCTTCCTGCTGGCTTATCTCTGACGGCCATCAGGAGGTGCCATCTCTACTAGTCCCTCAGGACAGAACCTATTCCCACTTCCTCTTACTCGCCTTGGAAATTGGTAGGTAATGATTTTGCCTACAGAGGTTCAAAAATCTAGCAATCTTTCAGTTTCCAGAGTTGGTGTCATGACTTAGCATGTGTATTAGTCTGTTCTCACATTGCTATGAAGAAATATGTGACACTGGGTAATTTAAAAAGAAAAGAGGTTTCATTGACTCACAGTTCCACATTGCTGGGGAGGCCTCCGGAAACTTACAATCATGACAGAAGGCAAAGGAGAAGAGGGTGGCAGGATGGAGAAGTGCCAAATGCTTATAAAGCCATCAGATCTTGTGAGACTCACTCAATATCATAAGAACAGCATGGGGGAAATCACTCCCACGATCCAATCACCTCCACCTGGTCCGGCCCTTGACATGTGTGGATTATGGGTAATGGGGGATTACAATTTGAGATGAGATCTGAGTGGGGACACAAAGCCTAACCATATCAGTATGTCTTGGAGAAGACACACTAGAAACTCTCTGCTCACATTTCCTTTCACCAGGTATGGCTTGTTCTCACTTCTCAGTTCTTCAGTTGTCATCTTTTAACTCTCCCAGCGATGGCCCCTCTGGCCCCCTGAGAACATTTACTGTTCTGTCCTTCATCCCCAAAAATGGCCCCAAGGTACTCTCATCTACTGAAAAGCCCCTTCCCAACTGGCTTCAGCCCTAATTCTGAGGTAAAGCCAACCTTGTGCAGGGTGAGGATTACGAATGGTCAGCCAGATACAGCTGAGCTAATCACACAATGTGGCTTGTTCCCTGAATTCAGCCAGGTCAGGTTTAACCAAAGATGGAACTTTCTCACACATGGACCTCCCTTCCCATTAGCTGGGCTCTAGATCTGATGCTTGGCCCTGCTTAGCACAAGTCCTACACTGTTTCCATTCTCTAACTTCACAGAGCATCTTGATATCAGATGAATATGCAGCTCTGCACTGCTGTTCTTTTCCAAACTTGGTTGGGCAGTCTTATGCTTTAATTTCCTTGTGACATTTAGAAGCAGTTCATCAATTTTCATAAAATATCCTGTGGCAATCACATGCATTTTTTTAAAAGTGTTCATTATAACACACAGGACACAGATGGCATCCATGAGAATAGTAGAGTAATAACCACTAACAGCTTACCTCTCCACAAAAGCAATGAGAACACTGGCAAAATTGTCACAATTAACTTTTTAAGAGCTCTGGAAATTCACCAAAGGCTTGCAGCAATCCAGGGATCACTGATCAAGAAAAACCACTGGACCTTGGTAAGAACAGTGATCTTTGCAGCATTTTAACTTACCCTACTCCCGTCGCCTACCCCGCAGCTGCATCTGAGCCTGGAAAACCAAGACCCCAGCAATCAATGAGAACCAGCAGCCTGATTGGCATGGAAGGGGCAGAACAGGACAGGAGTCTTTCAAAGCTGTAAACATCTACCCTTAAAAAAGAAGTCATATCTCAATTCGATAACCTAAATTTCCATCTTAAGAAACTAGTAAAACAAGAGAAAACTAAATCCAAAGTAAGCAGAAGGAATGAAACGACAAATATTAGGGCAACAAGAAATTAACACAGAAGAGAAAACAGAACCAAAAGTTAATTTCTTGAAAAGATCAACAAAATTGACAAATATCACCTAGACTAGTAAAAAAAAAATTAGAGAAGACTCAAATTATTAAAATTAGGAATGAAAGAGGAGACATCACTACCAACTTTGCAGAAATAAAAAAGATTATAAGAAAATAAACAATTTTATATCGACAAATTAAATAACCTAGATGAACAAATTCCTAGAAACACACAGAAACTATAGAAACTGACTCAAGAAAAAAAAAGTGAAATCTGAACAAATCTATAACAACTGAAGAGATTTAATAACCAAAAAACTTTCCATAAGGAAAAGTCCAGGCATCACTCCTGTATTCTGCCAAACATTTAAGAACACCAACCCCTCACAAACTCTTTCAAAATACAGACTAGAAAAGGATACTTCTCAACTCATTTTATGAGGCCAGTGTTAGCCCAATACCAAACCCAGACAAAGAAAACAACAGAACATTACCTCTTATGAATACAGATGTAAAACTTCACAACAAAAATACTAGCAAACCAAATCTAGCAATATATAAAGGGATTATACACTATGATCAAGTGGATTTTATCCAAAATGCAAAGTTGGCTTAAAATCCAAAAATCAATCAATGCAATACATCATATTAATGGAATAAAGGACAAAAACCACATGATCATCTCAGTAGACACAGAAAAAGCATTTGGCAAATATCAATGTCTAATGATAAAAATACTAAAAAAAACTAGGAATAAAAGGAAGGTTTATTAACTTAATAATGGATATCTATGAAAAATCCACAGCTAACATCATGCTCAATGGTAAAAGACTGACAGCTTTTCCCCTAAGATGAGAAACAGGACAAGGATACCTGCCCTTGCCAGTGCAATCAACACCATATTGAAGGTTTTAGCCAGGGCAATTAGGCAAGAAAAAGAAATACAGGGCCTCCAGATTGGAAAGGAAAAACACAAATATCTCTGTTTGGAAATGGCATGATATTATATATAGAAAATACTAAGAAATCCACTAAAAAACTGGTATAATAAAGTTCAGCAAGGTGGCAGGATACAAGATCAATATACAAATATTAACTATATTTCTGTAAACTAGCAATGAACAATCCAAAAATAAAATTAAAAAAATTCATAATAGCAACAAAAAGAATTTGAAAATTAGGAATACATTTAATTTTTTTAAAATGCAAAACTTGTACACCAAAAGTTTCAAAAAAATGGGAAAGAAATCAAACAAGACTTAAATAAATGGAAAAACATCCTATGTTCATCAATTGATAAATGTAATATTATTAAGATGGCAATACGTCCTAAACTAATCTACAAATTCAGTGCAATCTCAATCAAAATTCCAGATGACTTTCTGACAGAAATTGACAAGCTGATCCTAAAATTCATATGAAAACTCAAGGGACTCAGAATAGCCAAAACAATCTTAAAAAAAAAAAAAAAAAAAAAAAAAAAAAAAAAAAAAATCAGAGGACTCACATTTCCCAACTTGAAAACTTATTACAAAGCTACAACATTCAATACATTGTTACATGGGCATGTTCTGGACTAAAATGTATCTCCACAAAATTCATGTGTTGAAGACCTAATCCCCCAAATCACTGTATTTAAACACAGAGACTTTAAAGAGCTATTAATAATTAAGACTGAATTAGGTCATAAGAGTGGGGCCCTAATCCAACAGAATTAGTGTCCTTATAAGAAGAGGACTGGTATCCTCATAGCAAAAGGCCAGTGAAGACACAGCAAGAGGATGTCATCTCCAAACCTAGGAGAGAGTCCCCAGAAGAAACCAAAGCTGCCAACACTTTGATTTTAGACTTCCGGCTTCCACAACCATGAGAAAATAAATTTCTGCTGTTTAAGCCATTCAGTGTGTGGTATTTTGTTATGGCAGCCCTAGCAGACTAATTCAGGGTATAATGAAGTACATATAGATATATTCTCTTTCCCTCCCCATATATACATATGGAAATAAACAAATTAACCCTTACATTTACAGCCAACTGGTTTTAACTAAGACTGCCAAGAGAAACATTATTCATTTTAATAAAGTGTGCTGAGACAACTGGATATCCACATGTAAAAGAATGAATCTGGAACCCTTTTTAATACTACAGACAAAAATTAATTCAAAATGAATCAAAGACCTATGGGCTAAACCTATAAAGCTCTTAGAATAAAATGCGAAAAATATGAAAACGTGATCTTGGATTAGGCAGTGATTTCTTAGGTGTGACATCAAAAGTATACGCAATGAAAGAAAAAATAAATAAATTGAACTTAAAAACTTTTGTGCTTACAAGGACATGATCAAAAAAGTAAAAAGCCAACCCACAGAACAAAGGAAAAGTTTGGCAAATCTAGTAAGGAACTGGTGTCCAGAATATATAAAGAATTCCTACAACAATAAAAAGATGACTCAGTTAAAAAATGGGCAAATTATTTGAATATACATTTCCCAAGAAAATGTTCACAAAAGGCCAATAAGCACATGAAAAGCTTTTCAACATCATCAGTCATCAGGGAAATGGCGATTAAAATAACACTGATATGCTGCTTCACATTCACTAGAACGGTAATAATAAAAAAGATGGACAATAACAAGTGCTGATGAAGACATGCAAAATTGGAACACTCATAAATCGCTGGCAAGAATGCAAAATAATGCAGCCAATTTGGAAAACAGTCTGGCATTTTCATTCCCATTTCTTGGGAAAGGAAAGACTGTAGAGTGACTGATAATGTACATGGGATTATTTTCAGGGTATAAAAAATGTTCTGAAATTAGTGACAATGGCTACACAACTCTGTAAATATATTAATACCAAAAACTACTCACTTGTATGCTTTAATGAGGTGGATTTTATGGTATGCAAATTATACTTCAATTCGAAAAATAAACAAATTTTATTTATAGGCATCTATATACTTACCATGAAAATTCAAAAGTTCTCAACATTTTGCTTTATTTGCTTCAGACCTCTTTTAAAGAGGCTTGCGGATACACCAAAGCCCTATACTCCACTGATATCCCTTCCTCCCTATAGGAAGGCAATCATATAATCCAGAGATGGCCCATCAGTACTCACATTCAGGTGTGTGTATCTTCACTAGCCACATGCATATCCAAAAACAAAAATACCAAACTGCATTTATCCTTTTGTAACCTGCTTTGTTAACATTGTTACTGAGATTTATCCGTTCTGATACCCATAGATCTAATTCATTCATTTTAATGTTTAATAATTTTTGACTATGTGAATAAAACAAATGTCTGATTCCCCTTACTGAGGCCAGTTAAATTGTTTCTACTGTTTTGCTCTTACAAACACCATAAGCCCATATCCCTGGGCACCCACTAGCTCTTCTAGAGCAAATGCCTGAAAATGGCATTGGTGGATCACATCATGTGCCAAAATAGTCTCCAAAGTGGCTATAAAAATTTGCATTCCCAAGAGCAAGGTCCCCACATCTCACCAATACGTATTAACTGACTTCATGCTTGCCAAGCTGATAAATGTGAAATGGTATCTCACTGTTTTAATTCATATTTCATGGATCCGTCTCAAAAATGAACAGCTTCCATATACTTATAACCTTTCTGGCTTCTTCATTTTGACTTGTCATTTCACAACCCTTTATCCATTGTATGCTTATTTTTTCTAGATCTTTGATATTAATCCCTTTCAAGTTACATTATTTTCAAATGTATAATCTTACCTGCAGTTTTTCCTTTAAGTCTATGAATACTTTGTGACGTGACCTCCATCACTGTGAATCTGCATATGCATGTGTGTGAGTGCTCCCTGAAACAGGTTTCCTAGACGACTGGACTAAGGGTTAAGAGAAGTGGAACCCAGTGTGGCACCAAGGCTTTTGGCCTAAGCAACCAGAAGAAGGAGCTGTCATGAAATGCTCAAGAGTTCAGTTTTGGACATATTCAGTCTCAAATGCTTATTAAACTTGCAAATGGAAATGTCAACTAGGCACTGAGATAAATTAGTCTGGAGTTGATGGGAGAGTCCCAGAGCAGTAGTCATCAGAGCAGAGCCAGTATTTAAAGTTGAGAGAAGAGATGAGACCAAAAAGGAGTGAGGAAAATGAGGCACAACCAGCCACACTGAAGATAGTGAAAACACAGAGCGTAGGCAGTACATTCAGAAGAGTGTGTGGGAGCTACTAGCACTTAGAGGAAAAGACAAGAGGACAGAAGTTTACAACATTTACATTCCCCATCCCCAAAACAGAAATAAAGTAAGAACACAACTGGAGTTTGACCAAGTGGCTCTGCACATGCCCCACCCCTGGCTGTCCTGGCAACAGGCTACTTTCATAAGGTAACAACAGAAATACCAAATGCAAATGAAGAAAACAGAAATCAGAAGCAGAGCCAAGACAGCAGAACTGGCTCCTACTTCGGGAAAGCTCTGGGAGGAGACGGTGAGGCAGACTTCCACGACTGCACATCTGCAGCGTCATTCTCATCAGCACCAGCACCATCAAGAGGCTGCTGGAATGGCAGGTGCTCCAAAGAGTGCGGCCTGTCCTGTGCTCCCTCGTGTACCAGGCAAGCAGTGGAGCATGGTGTCAGCAGGGGCAGGCACATCTTCAGGGAGTCCATGCTGTTTTAGGAAGAGGGGGCAGGTACATGAATAACCATGTGCAAAGTAAGGAAGAAATCTCACTCTGCCTTCATAAGGTAGTCATTAGTGAGTGACAATATTCAATAGCAGGCCCTGGGTAGATAACACCACAGGGACGAACAAGGTGTGTCCGCATGGGCCACGTAGGCAGGACTGCTTATGCAGTATGTAGAAGGGCAGTCCTGGCAGGTGAAAAGCAAGAGCAAGGCCAGCAGTTCATCCCAGTTTGTCTGGAGCATAAACCAACTAAAAGGGAGAACTAGTAGGTCAAACTAGAGAGAGAGCCTGCAAGCCAAAGCCAGAAGATCTGGAATGTCAGGCCAAGAAGCTTACTGGCTGGGCTTTATCTGGAAGATAAAGGGACACCAAGCACAACTTTTTGGCAGTGGTGGCATGTTGAAATCTGGAATTCACTACTACTAGAAGTAATTTCCTAAAGTCTAAATAATATATTTTATCCCCAAATCCCCACATGGTCCTAGAAGCTGGTCTCTGTAGTTGCCTGCAAAGACATCAATAGTTCAATGTAAATGACTCATAGAAAGAGCAATCCTCAGCCAGGTGCACTGGTTCACACCTGTAATCCCAACACTTTGGGAGGCCACGGCAGGAGGATCACTTAAGCCCGGAAGTTTGAGACCAGCCTGGGCAACACAGTGAGACCACACCTCTACAAATAATTTTCTTTAATTAGCTGGGTGTGTTGGCATATGCATGTGGTCCCAGCTACTCAGGAGGCTGTGGCGGGAGGATCACTTAAGTAAAGGAAGTCAAAGGCTGCAGTGAGCCATGACTGCACCACTGCACTCTAGCCTGGGTGAGAGAGTGAGACCCTGCCTCAACAGAAAAAAAAAAAAAAAATGAAAGAAAGAAAGAGCAACCCTCATAAGAAATGTATAATAACCATCGTCATAATTAGCATATAACAGCTCAGGCTAATAAGATGATGATGATAAACCAATGTGTAAAATGTCAGTAAAGATTCTGAGAAAATCACTTGGAAAAGTAAACATTTACTTGAAAGAGGTACAAAAGAGTTAGTTTTCAAAACTGGACCACCACATTAAAAAAACACATCAAAATTAGGAAACTATATATTAAAACAAAATGCTACCTCATACCTGTTAGAAATATTAATATCAAAAAAACCCAGAAAACACTAAATGTTGGTAAGGATGTGGAACAGCAAGAAATCTCATTCACTGCTGGTGGGAATGCAAAGCCACTTTGGAAGAGCGTTTGCTAGTTTCTTATAAACTAAACGTACCTTTACAATATGATGCAGCAATTATGCTCCCTGGTATTTGCCCAGATGAATTGAAAACTTATATCCACACAAAAACCTGCACACAAATGTCTATAGCAGCTTTATTCATAACTGCCAAAAACTAGAAGCAAACAAGACATCTTTCAGTAAGTGAATGAATAAACAAATCAAGGTACATTTATACAATAGAATATTATTCAGTGATAAAAAGAAACTATCAAGCTATGAAGACAGATAAACTTTAAATGTATACCACTAAACCTACACACTGTATCACTCCAACTATATGACATTCTGGAAAAGGCAAAATTATAGAGATGGCTAACAGATTAGTGATCATCAGGAATTCATGGGCAGACGTAAAGAGACGAAACACAGGGGATTTTTAGGTCAGTGAAACTACTCTGTATGATACTCTAATGATAACTACAAAGCATTAAGCAGTTCTCAAAAACCTTAGAACTTTACAGCACAAAAATTAAACCTTAAAGCATGTACTTCATTTAAAAAAATCATTTAGGAGGTCCAATCTCAAGACAAGATGTGGAAAATGACAAAACAATCTAAGTGTATTAAAATATATTAAACAACCTTACCAAAGGAGCTAGGAAATAAGGTGCTGACCTAAGTCATTTTAGAAAGGAGCAGAATCTCTACGGTTGAAGGAAAAAGGAATTGTAAGCACAGAAGTACATAAGCACAGTACTCTAGTTGACAAAGTTGTTTACCAAGGGGTACCAGGTAACAATTCTCATACTGCTATACATGTATACTGAACGTGAACAGCTAAGTAAATGAATAGTGGATGGTGCGAGCCAGGTTTCTCACTGTTGGAGTGAGAGGTCAGCAAGGGGAGAAGGCTAGAATAATCTGTGCAGCAATGGATTCAAGTTACAAATGTCAGTATGAATGGATGCTCAATCAGATATAGATAATTACATACAGAAATATCCACAGATGTATATATGCACAGGTTAGCTCAAGAAAAATACAGATGATTACATATAGAAATATCTATAGACATGTGTATATATACAGGTTAATTAGTACACAAACGTATCTCTTTCGCTCTGTCAGCTAAGATGGACTAAAAGCAACAAAACTCCCATAGCAACAAACACATTCAGCACCTAGATATTGGTTTCTTATATTATTCTCCAATAAAAAGAACCAGGACTCCTTGGAGAAATGGCTGACCCGAGCACAAGGGCAGGAAATATTATATACAAAAGGAGGTTGGAGCATCATCACTTTCAGTAGTACCAGAAAGGAAAGAGGTGCTTCAAAACAAAACACACACACAATGATGCAGGTATGTCAAGGGGACATAGGAGCCAATGGACAAAGCTGGAGCAATTTGAGAGAAAAATATAATGCAACATGGACCTATAAACCCAAGAACTTAAAAAAAAAAAAGTGGGACAGCAGATAAATCTTCCAAGATAATCTTAGTCTAAATCATTTATATAGATACTCCATCCTCAGTGAGTGAGCACAACCCTCCCCCCTTTAAGTGTGTACTACACAAGATGACTTCCTTCCAAACAGCACAGTATGGAAAGACAGAGGAAAAAAACAAGAGTCACTTTACAGTGAAAAAATCTGACAAACACACCTCAGCCAGGTGATCAAGGTCACCATGAACAGTGATGAGTCTTGTTGACAGTGAGCTTCCTTGACATGTGATAGAACTGGCAGTTTATCTCAGTGGACTTCATCCTCAAAACCCATAACTAATCACGAGAAAACACCAGGCCGCAGCAGATACCAACTGAGGCACATTCTGTAAAATACCTGCCCAGTCCTCCTCAAAACTCTCAAAGTCATCAAAAACAAGGGAAGTCTGAGAAGCTGTCACAGCCAAGAGGAGTCTGAGGAACCACAATGATTAAATGTAATGTGGGATCTTGGCAGGGATCCTGGAACAGAAAAGGACATTAGGGGAAAACTGAAGAAATCTAAATATGGACTTTAGTTAATAATAATGGCTTGATATTGGTCCATTAATTAGGATAAATGTTCCTTGCTGATGTAAGATGTTAAACTGGATGTGGGTTTACAAAGATTCTCTCTACTATCCTCATCATCATTCTGTAAATCTAACGAGCACTATTCTAAAATTTGAAAAAATATTTTTTAAGAAATAGCAATTAAAGGGAAAAAAGGCCCCAGTCTTAGTCTGTTCATGTTGGGATAACAGCAGCTCTCACAGCAGTGTCAAATTCTGAAAAGTCGTCACATACTTTCAGACGCTGACACTGCGCAGAGGTCAGGGTGAAGATTCTTTAGAAGAGGAGCCTAGTCCCAGTTTACAGGAAGTACTCAGTATGTCATCATTTGAGGCACCCAGTTAGACATCGTATATCTAAAATGTACAGTGTTTCCCCTCTGACTAAGGTATGTGATATGCTTCAATGTCAACCTTGCTCCAAAAGTATTTCTTAATTCTTACAGCGAATACTTAGCTTAGGAGACTAAATGTTCTGAAGACAGGCTATAAATTTGGACCCTGCCATAACAGCAGCCCCTTCTGTTAAAAACTTGCAGCATGCCAGGCACTCCCTCTGCACTGCTGCTCTCCTCATGCCAGTTCAGCAAGACAGGGACTATTGTTTCTGTTTTATGGATAGGGAAACAGAGGCCCAGAAAGGCTAAGCATTTGTCCAAAAGTTCTACTGCTAGCAAGCAAGAGATCCAGTCTTTAAAATCACATCTACCAGCCACTGAAGCTCAGGCCAGCTTCTTCATCCATGCTGGGTCCCTTGACATCTGCACACACACAGGCCTGCCAATGGGGGCCTCACCCAGCGATGTGCAGAGCTTTCTGGACAACTGGACATTTGTGTGAACAGTGCAAATGCTCCCACGGCAAACAAAGGGTTCTTCTGCCCTTGAAACAGAGCCAGGGTCTAAAAGCTTCAATAGAACCCGCATGAATCACAGTCACCAATATGCCATTAGATCTTGGACATTAATTCCCTAAACGTATTTCTGAACCTTTGAAGGGATTAACCCCTCATTGTATTAACTCCCGCCCCTGCCACAAGCTATGGCTGCTAGCTTTTCTTTTTCCACTGAAATGAAACATTAACTTTATTTTTTATCTCATGAAGTTTGCTTATATGAAGCTATGTTTTACAAATGATCCCTTTCACTTTATTTACTGAATTCTGGGAGAATCCTTCATCAGCTTCTGAGATTTCTAGGGGTTTCTAAACCTAAGCAGCCAAACAGTGGTGTCACCCTCCTTGGCTTCTTGATCAACAGTGTCCCTCAAGGGTTCTGGGAGTCAGAGACCATGGGGATTCACAGGATCCCTGAAATCTCACAGCAGCAATTGAACCTTGGAGTTGGACAGAAATGCAGATTCTGACCCCTGCCTTCTCCCACAAGGTGGCCCAGCCTCTGCAGGAATACCTTCAGGAGACCAGAGCACCACTGTAGCTCTTGGGAAGAAAAGCTGCAACCCATGCTTCCCCGATAGCACCTACATGGTGATCCCAAATACCCTCCTTTCACACAGAACCAGTCTAAAGCTTTCTCCCAATTTCGGCATGTGGAACCCCAAGGAAGGAGGGAAGCAGGGTAAGCTGAGTCAGGCTATCTCAGTAGAACTAAACTTCCTCAGTCCCATAGTTTTATTCAGTGATGAAGCAGAACATGGGCTTTGCCACTGAAGACACTTAGCCTAAATTCTGACACCAGTGCAATGACCTTGAGCAAGCTTCTCAAGTCATCCTCCTCACTTGGGAGGACCAGCTTCCTGGGGCTGCACATGCAGTCAGAATGACACCTGGGAGCACTCAGCTCTGCAGCTCAGCAGACGCTTCAGCGTGGGCTCTTGACACGTTCCCTGTCCATGCGCTCCGGTGATGGCCCCATTCTCTCCCTCCCTTTCCCAGGAGTCTGAGAAAAGGCAGGCAGCACACAGAGAAGCAGGACTATCAGCTCCACTATTTGGATATTATGCTCCCAATAATCCCTCTGTATTTGGCAAATGTCCTCTGGAATCACTGTGCTTATGCTTCAGTCAAGGACAGCGTGCAGTGACGGCCCAGAGCCTCACAAAGTGTGGACAAGAGGTGCTCGCCGGAAACGCAGATCCCCATGCCTCACATCTACTCGGTCAGAATCCGCATTTAAAATTTTTTTTCATTTATTAATTTATTTTTGAGACAGAGTCTCACTTTGTCTCCCAGGCTGGAATGCAATGGCGTGATCTCAGCTCACTGCAACCTCTGCTTCCTAGGTTCAAGCGATTCTCCTGCCTAAGCCTCCCGAATAGCTGGGATTACAGGCTCCCACCACCATGCCCGGCCAATTTTTTTTATTCTAGTAGAGACGGGGTTTCACCATGTCAGCCAGGCTGGTTTCGAACTCCTGACCTCAGGTGATCCACCCGCCTCAGCCTCCCAAAGTGCTGGAATTACAGGCATGAGCTGCTGCACTTGGCCAGAATCTGCATTTAAAAAACCCCGGTGACTTTATGCACACTAAAGTTTCAGAAGCACTGACCTAGATCCCCAGAGACAAAAAAAATATATTCCAATTTCAAGGTTTCTATCAGGAACTATTTCCAAGTAGAAAGCATTATTCTTTCCCCACTTGTATCAATAATGTGCACGCACACTCAGTCAGCATAAAGAGCAAGCAGACGCTGGCCTTAGGGGCCTAGAAATAAAAGCTATAGAAAAGAACAAAACAAACATGCTGACAAGCCTCATAACCACGAGATTTTCTGTCATCTTTTTACCAACCTCCTTCTAAGCAGTTTCTTGAACTCTGTTTGATCAAAGTTGCAGAGATAAATATTTTTAAAAGTAAATAACGAATTCCTAGTTGTCAGTCCCACTGGGAACTGAAACAGTATCAACAGAAGCAGAAAGAGAACAGGGGCTTGCTGGTGTCCCTGACATCTGAAAGGCAGTGAGCTCATCCCTAAGTGCACACCGTGGATGCTCCACACCAGCCCACCTCCCTCCGCCTGGCTAGGACTTCTCAACTTCAATGCTAAAAGACCGCCTCATGTCATTTGGGATTTGTGCTAATTGAACCAGCACTTGCTGATTAAGCCAAAAACCTTTCCTCAATTTGAGAGCATTTACAGTATATGGGCATCAGTGGGGGCTGGGGAGGGAGCTAGAGAGAAAGAGAGAGAGAAATAGAAAGAGATAGGTGGGAAAAACAGGCAGTAGAGAGAGATGGCAGAAGGAGAGGGAAGGGAGAGAAGAGAAGGAAGGGAGAGAAGGGAAGGAGGAGAGGGAGGGAAAGAAGAAGCCTGCACTAGGAGCAATAGTGAGCTCCTGTCACACACCAATGTGCAGAGACTCTGTATACTGTAACGTCAGCCAGACTGGGCATCCAGGCAGCACGCTCAGAATCAATGAACCTGCTGCCAGATGCTGTGAGCCTGGGCAGCGGGCTCTTCCTTTGGCTACACAGTGGTGTCAGGCCTTCCCCGAGACTCAGCTTTCCTGGTTAGGGGCCCTTGGCACTGCTGTTTTTGCAAAAACCCTCCTAGATGACTAACATGTGGTCAGAGTAGAGAAGCCTGCTCCAGGAGGACAAAGAGTTTGTCTAAATTCATTACCTCTGTTGCTTTGCAGCAATGAGAAGGATTTTCTAAAACACAACATTGCTAATGTAAAGGTGGAAAAGACTCTTGACAACTGAGTGTCCTGAATGGTGGAAGGCTGTATGAAAGACGGAGGGTCCTCTTCAAAACTGACTTTCACAATGGCATAAACACACGTTGCAAAAGAATGATCTGCCCCAACAAGGGACGTGCTCGGTGCTTCTCTCACCTCTACAGGGACTGAGATAGTGAGCACCAGGGCCAAGTCAGCATTTTATTCCTGCCTCCTGGGCTCACAGCAGGGTCAGTAAGCCATGGCTCACAAACCATTTTTGTACAACCTATGAACTAAAAATGATTTTTATGATTTTGAAAGGTGGGGAGGGGGGACTATAAGAGAGCACATGTGACCCTAATGCCTAAAATATTTACTATTACAAGTCTTGACAAAAAATATATGCAGATCCCTGATTTGTGGCAACCACAGTGCCCAGAGGTTCTCTGTTCGGGTCCACACTGGTGCTAACTTTCCCTGCCAATTCACAGACAGGAGCACCCTGAAATGCCTTAAGCAGGTGAAGCCAGGTAGAAGCTCACTCTCAGTAAAGAATCCCCAAAGAAAACAGGTACCAACTGCTAGGCTCCCCAGGGAGCCACAGGAGCCCTCATCTCCATATGCACAGAAGCCATCCTCAGCTGAGGAGGGGCCCTGCTGAGGATGGCCCCTGCTCTTCCCAGCCCTGGCATCACTTACCTACTGTGCCCACGTCTCCAATCTGGGTCCTGCTGTGGCCTCACACAGAGGCCCTAAGATGCTCACTCAGGCCCCTCCTCACAGGGGTAGGGCCTCAAGCTGAAGGTATCCCTGAATAATTAGAAACAGCAACAGCCCTCACTTGGCCTTAGTGGCTGACACAGCCAGTCTCCATGGATTGCCTGGGAACCTGGCTGATCAAGGGAACTCACACAAGCAAATGAGCCTCGCTCAGAGGACGCAACCATCACCATCCTGCACAGAGAGCAACAGCCCAGTGCTCCTGACAAGAGGCCGCAGGGGCCCTGCGGTGAGGCCCAGAGAGAGAGAGCTCCTCAGAGCCAGCAAGGTGACCCTCACAACAGACTCTGGAATCAGCACACTAAAGCCAGAAAAAGAGGCACACCTCCCCAAGATGGGCTCTGTGGAGGTTAATGGCAGAAACCAGGCTCCAGACACCAAAGGGAAGCTGGTATTTGGTTATCTTCAGAGTCAACTGTCATCATGTATTCAGCAGACAGCAGCGCTCTGTGTCGTCTACCCGCACTGTATCACATCACTCTCTAGGTCATTTGCCTCACAAAATTGATTTAGGAGAGATTATTCAATTCCATTTTACATTTTCATGTTTTGGAACTCTGCCAGCAGCAAATTCTGTTCTTCCAGAGGTCGGGAAGCTATGGACAAGGCGATCTCTTGCTGTGGTAAATGGAACTCCATATTCCCTTTATGAATTTCCTGTCAATCTTCAAATTACTTCAAATACGATTGCCCTTCACTTAGACAGTGTTTTATGTCTCCATGTTTCCCTCCTTCCCGTTTCCGATTACCTCCCCAGCAGCAGACAGCACTCCCCTGGAGCCTCCTGGGGCGCCTCTGTCAGGGGGGTGCAGGGCAATGGGGGCAGACACTGCAGCCTCCCAGTCTGCAGCTGCCCGCAGACCACAGCAACATAAGCTAGCATGTCTTGTTTTAAAACTTCCTGCTCTTGTTCCCAGTTTCCCCACCAACCACCACGTTTCCTTACTCTTTGCTGCAGGAAAACTACATCAACTCCCCTCATTCCTGAGGGTTCTGCTCCACCCCAGACCAAATCTGCCCTTCTCCCAGCCACCATCGACTCCACACTGCTCAGGGTTGCTGCCAGGGTTCCCTTGGAGCCATGCCCAGCATCTAGTATGACCTTCACCACCACCCCCCACTCAGCGGCTGGGCAGTGCCCCTTGGCTTTCCGCCAGCTGACCAGTTTATTTTTCCCATCTCCCCAAGAGAGGCATGTCTTCCCTTCCAACCTCTTGACATTGGCCAAAGGGCCAGCCTCAGTTCTAGATCCTCATCTCTCCTTGTATTCCCCACTCAGTAATTCCATCCATTCATCTAAAGGCAAACCACTCCCCACCTTCTTCTCCATGTCCTGGTCCCCTCTCCCAAACCCCGCTCACATGTAACATCCAGTTGCTGTCCCCCACAGGACATGTCCAAACTGCAACCTCATGTGACAACTGCAAAGCCACCTTCCTAGACTCAGGCCAAGAGCCATTCTTGGTGCCTCTCCTTTTCATGTCACACACATGTTCATGAGTAAGCCCCAGGAGATCTGCCACCAAACTACATCCAGAGCCCAGCCACCATGCATATCCACTGCTGCCACCCTGGACACAGCCACCATCACTCTCCCTGGTAAACACGCTCCTTCTCTTCATGCCCCGTGAAACAGCAGGCACAATCATCCCGGAAGAGCCTAAGTCTATTCATATCACTGCTCTGCTCAAAACACTGCAATGGCTCCCTATTTTCCACAGCGTAAAGGTCTAACTCTCCCATCAGCCTCCAAGGCCCTTCAAGACCTACTCACCCTCTCCCAGCTGCTGTACCTCCCTGTCACCATCTCCCTCCTTACCCTCTGCTCCTGCCACACCAGCCTCTCCTTGCTGTCCTGGGCATCTGCTCCCAACATTCCCTCCTCTGGAAATGCTCTTCCTCAGATATATACTTGTCACCTCCTCAGTGAGAGTGGCCCTGTCCTCCACCTGTAAGAAGACAGCTCTCCCTTACCCTGCATTGCTTCTGTTATGACATACAAATGATGTCTTTATCACATCTCCTGGTCACTGCATCTGTCCCTCAACAGAATATAAGGCTCCTTTGGGAGAGGGGATTCTGTTCTGTCCACTCATACTGCTCAAGGACCTAGATCAGGGCCTGGCACTTGTATGCATACCAAAGATTTGAATTATAGAAATATTGGCCTTAAAACCTGAGGTTTCTGGAAACCAAAGTAAAAACAGAAGTAAAATGAGTTACAGTTGGACTGTGTCAGGAACAGCAAGAATGCTGATGAGGTTAAACAGGGCAAGCAGGGGCAAGTGGCAGGAAGTGAGTCCAGGGAGCAGGCAGAGGCCAGGCCTGTGAAGCTCATAAACCCATTGATGCAATGGGTTTTGATACTTCTCTACACTCCCAAGTGTAGTGCAGTATCAATACCAAGATACTAACTCTGAAACAGTTAAGATACAGAACACTTCCATCATGACAAGGATCTCTCATGTTTCTCTACAACCACAGCCCTGAAGAAGTTAAGGAATTAACATTTCTTAACCCCTGGCAACCAATAATCTGTTCTCTATTTCTACAATCTTCCCATCTTCACAATGTTCTATGCATGGAGTCATGTAGTATGTAAGCTTTTGGGATTGGTGTTTTTCACTCCGCTTAACTCTCTGGAGACCCCCTAGGGTGCTACACATGTCATCCTTCGGTCCTTTCCATTGCTGGGTAGTGTTCCATAGCACAGACACCCACGGTTGTCCACAGAAGAGCTCTGGGGCTATTTCCAGCATTAGGCTATTTCAAGTAAACCTACTTTGAACATTTGTAAGTAAGTGCTTGTGTGCACACAGCTTTCATTTCTTTGACATAAATGTCCAGAAGTTACATTGCTGAGGTGTGATAGCTGCAAATTTAGTTACAAGAATCTGGCAAACTGCATCCCTGAGTGCCTGTACTATTTTATATTCCCACCAGCAATGTATGAAGGATCCAATTCTACCACATCTCCACCATCAACTGCTGTTGTCACAGCCTTTTTTTAATCTTAGCCATTCCCATATTGTGTGGTGATATCTCATCATAATTTTAATTAGCATTTCATGAATGGCTAATAATATCGAACATCTTTTCAGGTATTTCTCTGTCATCTTTATACCTCCTTAAGTGAAATGTTTCTTCATGTCTTTCATACAGTTTTTAGTTGAATTGTTTATTTTTTTCACTGTTGAATTTTCAGTTTTCAGTATATAGGCATCCCTTGTTTTATTGCACTTCACAGATACTAAGTTTTTTACAAACTGAAGGTTTGTGGCAACCCTGTATCAAGCAAGTCTGTTGGTGCCATTTTCCCAACAGCAAGTGCCCACTTCATATTTCTGTGTCACATCATAGTACTTCTTTCAACACTTCAAGCTTTTTCATTATGATTATATATCTGTTATGGCGATCTGTGGTCTCTGATGTTACTATTGTCATTGTTTTGGGACACCACAACCCAGGCCCATGTAGGACAGTGAACTTAATATTGTATGTGTTCTGGCTGCTCCACTAGCCTACTGTTTGCCTATCTCTCCCTCTCCAGGGGCCTCCCTATTCCAAGACTTAACAATATTGAAATTAGTCCAATTAATAACCCTTCAATGGACTCTAAGTGTTCAAGCAAAAGGAATAAATGAGTAAGCTTAGCAAGGAAGGCATGTCAAAAGCCCAGACAGGCCAAAAGCTAGACCTGTTGCACCAAAGAGCCTAGTTGTGAATGCAAAGAAAAAGTTTTGTGAAGTAAACGTACTATCCCAGTGAACACACAAATGATGAGAAAGGGAAACAGACTTGGAACTGATATGGAGAAAGTTTGAGTGGTCTGGATAGAAGATCCAACTAACTACAACATTCCCTTAAGCCAAAGCTCACTCCAGAGTAAGGCCCTAATGCTCTTCACTTCTATAAGGCTGAGATAGCTGAGGAAAGTGTATTGGAGAATTTGAAGCTAGCCGAGGTTGGTTGATGAGATTTGAGTAAAGAAGTCTCCATAGCATAAAACTGCAAGGTAGAGCAGCAAGTACTGATGTAGATGTTGCAGCATGTTCTCTAGAACAGTAAGAGAACTGATGAAGGTTGCTACACTAAGGAACAGATTTTCAGTGTAGACAAAATAGCCTTCTATTGAAAGACTGTGCCATCTAGGACACTCATAGCTGGAGGGGAGAAGTCAATGTCTGGCTACAAAGCTTGAAAGCACAGGCTGACTCTCTTGTTAGGGCCTAATGCAGCTGATGACTGTAAGTTGAAGCCAGTGCTCATTTACCGTTCCAAAACTCCTAGGACCCTTAAGAAGTATGCCAAATCAACTATGCCTATGCTCTACACTGGAACAACAAAGCCTAGATGACAGCACATCTGTTTACAGCATGGTTTACTGAATCTTTTAAGCCTGTTGTTGAGACCTACTACCCAGAAAAAGGTTCTCAAAATATTACTGCACCCAGTCAAGAGCTCTCTGATGGAGATGCACAAGGAGATGAAATGTTGCTTTCATGCTGTTAACATCACATCCATTCTGCAAGCCACAGATCAAGGAGTAATTCTGACTTTCAAGTGTTACTTTTTAAGAAATCATTTTGTAAGGCTGTGGCAGCTACAGAAGGTGATTCCTCTGATGGATCTGGGCAAATTAAGTTAAAAACATTCTGAGAGGCATTCACCATTCTAGATGCCATTAAGAATATTTGTGACTCATGGGAGGAGGTCAGAATATCAACAGAGTTTGGAAGAAGTTGATTCCAACTTTAAGGGGTTCCAGACTTCATTGAAGGAAGTCACTGTGGATGTGGTAAAAACAGCAAGAGAGTTAGAAGCAGAGCCTGAAGATGTGAATGAATTGCTGCAATCTCATGATAAAACTTGAATAGATAAAGAGTTGCTTCTTATGGATGAGAAGCAGGAAAGTGGTTACTTGAGAAGCAGTCTACTCATAGTGAAGATGCTGTGAACATTGTTGAGATGACAACAAAGGGTTTAGAATATTACATAAGCTTAGTTGCTAAAGCAGCAGCAGGGTTTGAGAGGACTGACTGCAATTCTGAAAGAAGTTATACTGTGGTGAAAAGCTATCAAACAGCATCACATGCTAAGAGAAAACTTTCGTGAAAGGAAGAGTCCATTGACGTTGCAAACTTTAGTGTTGTCTTATTTTCAGAAATTACCACAGCCACACCAGCCCTCAGCAACTATCATGCTGATCAGTCATGCAGGTAAGACTCCACCAGTGAAAAGATGATGACTCACTGAAGGCTTACGTGATCATTAGTATTTTTTAGGAATAAAGTATTTTTAAATTTAAGGCATGTACATTGTTTTTAGATATAATGCTACTACACATAATAGACTACAGTAAAGTATAAACATAACTTCTGTATGCCTTGAAAAACCAAAAAATTCATGTGACTTGCTTTAATTTGATATTTGCTTTATTGTGGTGGTCTGGAACAGAACGTGGAATAGCTACGAGGTTTGCCTATACTTGATGTTTCTGATGAGCTTAATGGTAAAATTATCAAGTGATTTTTTGACATTGTACATAGAAATGTGTTAACATTTCAGAAATTTCTCACTTCATCACTCAGTGAACTATTTCCAAATGACTAAAGCATGTTACAAAAATCATGCACGGGTGAAATATTTGTTCAAGGGGCAAAGATTGACAGACAATGGGTTGTAATAAAGTACTACGAGTTTATTGATAGTGTTTCAGATTCCATGTTGCAACTAACCTTTAAGAAACTACCACTGTCAAGTTTTGATGTCCTATCTAGCTAGAACATGTACAATAATCTGATAAAGCTATAAAAAATACTCCTGTTTCTAGCCACGTATTCATGTGAGGCTAGATTGTCTTCACATAATTAAATCAGAACAACATATCACAACAGGTGAATGTAGAAGGACATATAAGAATCAAGCTGTTGTAGTAATTCTGACATTAAAGAGTTCTGGGAATTCTTCTCATTAATTTATTTTTGTTTCATAAAATATAGTTATTTTATTGTTATTTTTGGGCTATGTGAGGTGGCTCATGCCTGTAATCCCAGCACTTTGGGAGGCTGAAGTGGGCAGATCACTTGAGGTCAGGAGTTCAAAGCCAGCCTGGCCAACATGGCGAAACCCTGTCACTACTAAAACCATAAAAATTAGCCAGGTGTGGTGGCACACACCTGTAATTCCAGCTACTCAGGAGGCTGAGGCAGGAGAATCGCTTGAGCCTAGGAGGCAGAGGTTGCAGTGAGCCAACATCATGCCACTGCACTCCGGCCTGGGCAACAGAGCAGGAGAATTAAAAACAAACAAACAAACAAACAAAAACCAAGGCTGTCTCAATAAATAGTCTTTTATTACATAATGGGTTCATTATTATTGTAAATGAATTTCTGAATAATTTTAAAATCTGTGTTAATTTCAAGTAATGTAACTATCAATAGATAGAACCCAATTTAAGAAGTTATTTGAGAGAAAAGGGGTCCAAAAAGTTTGACAGCCCATTGGTCTAGTGTCATAGGATACTGTGGTACTTGAGGAGGAAACACAAGGGGTTTTGGTGAGGAACCATGGAGACCCACTGAGATGATATGCTGCAACCAGCTGCCTGTCCCCTTCCTCACACTGAGTCAGAGGGAAGACTAAGTTATTTGTTTGCTTGTTTGTTTTTAGGTGAGTACTAATAAAAAAGTAGGTTCACTTGAAAGACTGACATTGGAAGGAAACTGTCTGATGGATTCATTTCAACTTTAATATTGTAAATAATTTTAGAAATTGATGTCAAAATTTAATTTGCAAGGCAAAATCCCTCCAGACGATTTCTGCTCTGTGAGGGGAGATTTAATTCAAATTGTTCTATTATCCAACAACACTTATTAGCACTTGGTGGGGGCACTGTGCTGTTCTGAGAAGGGGATCAGGAGTATTGCAGATGATTTTTCTGTTCCTAAGGGGTTTTTTCAGTACTTTAGGAGGGAGAGAATGTTGGTAGGACAAGCATTCAACTGAAAGACTGCCTAAGAAGATGTAAAATGGTAAAGGAGATGGGAAAGCTGGAATCACAGCAGCTCTCTACAGAAGACTCTGGCCTGAAGGAGGCAGTGCCTGAGGAGAGAGTGACCAGCCTTCGTGTAGGCTGGAAGCACTCTGGCAGGTTACAGCCCTAGATAGGAATTCACATCTCACTGCCTGGTATTGAGACATGGAGCTCACAGGCTGGCTCATTTACATGCATGGGGCACCTATGGCATGCTGTGCAGTGGAGAAACAAAGGTCTCTCAGCACCAGAGACGTCATCATTGCTGGGTGAGCACCTTGCAGAAGGAATTGTCCCTGTGGAGGGTGTGGGACACAGGCCCAAGACCACTGTACAGGTGGTGCTATGTGCTTATCCTCATTTGGCCTCAGTCCTCTCCATCTGTGGGCTGCTTCCAGGGCTCCTTATGGAAATACAGGAATATCCCTTCTATTTGGGAATCCAGGAAAGAAGGAATTCTGATTAATGTATTCCCTTTCAGTTTCCAGACCATTATTAGAAAATTCCTTAATTCCTTAGAACATGCTAAATACAATAGTCTTTCTAAAAAGACAGGATTTTTCAGGGCCTAAGGGCATCATTGACCATAGAATATTAGTAATCCAAGTATCCTGAGAAATCATCTGGTTTAGATCTCCCATTGCAGAGCAGAAGCACCCTGAGTCATGGACCCTCCCACCAGACTCAGCAAACATTGTCACTGGCATGCATGGGTCCTGTCCCTCAACTTCTTGTCGATAGAAATGAAATCAGAAAACCTGACTCAGATGAGACTTTGGACTGCGGACATCTGAGTTAATGGTGAAATGAGTTAAGGCTTTGGGGGACTGTTGGGAAGGCACAATTGGTGAACAAAAAATGTGAAGACATGAGATTTGGGAGGTGCCGGGGCGGAATGATAGGGTTTGACTGTGTCTCCACCCAAATCTCATCTTGAATTGTAGCTCCCACAATGCCCACATGTTGTGGGAGGGAACCGGTGGGAGATAATTGAATCATGGGGTAGATCTTTCCCATGCTATTCTTGTGACAGTGAGTAAGTCTCATGAGATATGATGGTTTTATACAGGGGAGCTTTCCTGAACAAGCTCTCTTCTCTTGTCTGTCGCCATGTGAGATGTGCCTTTCACCTTCCACCATGATTCTGAGGCCTCCCCAGAGATTCTGTGGAAACTCTTTCTCTTGTAAATTGTCCATTCTCAGGTATGTTTTTATCAGTAATGTGAGAACAGACTAATACACTGGGTAAAGGCTAGAGTTCCAGATACGACATGCTATATATGACTCTGGATTCTCTTCCTACCTCTTTCTCTAAATTGGATGACACTGAGGTTTGGTGTTAGTAACAAACAGGAAGCAGGTGCTGGCTGAAAGCTCTGCTGGAGTGCAACGGGGAGGGAGAGAGACTGAACTCTGGCTTATCTTCTAATCTCCATTGTCTCCTGCTATTTAAGAATCAATCACAGGAGTCAGTGCCCTCCACAAAAGGTATCCAGGATAGAAAAAAATGAAAATGCAGAAGGTGACATGGAATTGTTAGCCTCTAGGTCACTTGGGAGAGCCCTAAGCCATGCCTTGCTGGGGATTTATTTTCTGATGCACTTAGAGGTGGGGATCATTGTCTATGCCCGTTTTCTTTCTTTCATTTCCCTCTAACATCTTTCATTACCTTGGGGTATGAAGATTTTCCTCCATTTGTGGGCCATGTTTGAGTTGCTACATAAAGCTCAGGGCTGTGGCAGGGGATGTTAATGAGCAAGCTGGTCTTTAAATAGCACAGCTCCAATAAACAGAATCACCTATTTTATAGCTTGCTATTGGAGAAAAGTGTTCACAGAGGATTCCAAATAGCTGGAGAACATTAGAAAGGCAGTAAAATGTTCACTGCCCCTGCCGCGAGGCAAGACTGGCTAAGAACACATCTCACAGCAAAGACACTTCCTTTGGGGTAGACCGGAATCATCCATCATGATGCATTAAACTCAGGTTGCATCAGAATGAATGGCCAAGCCAAAATCTCCTTGATTATGGGAAACTTAGTCATTTGTTCTCTGAGTCAGCTTAATGGCACATAATGTTCACATTACATTCTTTTGGAGCTAGGCCAAGAGGCCAGCATGCTTGACAGCAGTGCAGCAATGAGCTAATCAGCCTTTTGGCTACCACATTCCTGGCCAAGAGCTCTTCTGGAATTAGTTCTGTCACTGCACCAGACCAGAGACCTCATGTAGAGTGCTCTTTCTTTTCCTCTATGTCTCATGCTAGTCCTTGCTTTCATCTGATGATCCCCAAATCCCTTCTCCCACAAAGAGCCTTGTGAGGCTGAGGATCTGAGATGTGATGCTATAAATTGAGCCCAACAAATTATTTATTGAAAAGCCCTGTCCTGGTGGCTGCTTGGTGGACAACAGCCCCCATTCTCAAGGAGCATGTGTCCTCCACAATGGGAGGCTAATGCATGAACACAAGTGTCTTCAATGCCATACACTGCCAGGTATGCATTATCAGAGAAGAGCATACACCCCACAAAGCAATGTGGAGCTTCAGAGAGGTGGGCACTTGAGAAAGGGAAGGAGCCTCAAAAGGATGGCACCTCAGCCTGATCTTGGAAAGTCTGTGGAACAGGCCTGGCATGCAGGGATGTTGTGGTAGGGGAGAGTTACTGTCATTTTATTGCCTAGACTTCTGTTTTCTAACTTGTAAAATAGAAAAAAGTTGTTTTCCACATTTCCCAGGGACTGAATTGTGAATCCCAGGTGAAACATCAGAATAAGGTGCATGGGGAATAGTGTGTAAAGGTGGACAGGCCAGGCAGGGAGTCAGCATCTGATGACTCATGATCGTGATTCTTCAGCCTGCATGATATCCACCCTGGCCACTTCTGAGGCTCACACAACAGGGGACAAGTCTTCTGGACTTTGTGGAAATTAGTAGGGCGCCGCTGATTCAAAAATGAGCCATGGCTACATGTTCTGTATCTGTCTTATTATTAAGATACTATAAGTAGTAGAATAATTCCTTTGTAAAAAAAAATTTTTTTTTGAGACAGTGTCCCACTGTTGCCCAGGCTGGAATGCAGTGGCATGATCATGGCTCACTGCAGCCTTCGCCTGCCAGGCTCAGGTAATCCTCCCATCTCAGCCTTCCCAGTAGCTGGGACCACAGACACGCACCCCGACACCCAGCTAATTTTTACATTTTTTGTAGAGGTAGTATCTCACTATGTTGTCCAGGCTGGTCTCAAACTCCCGGGCTCAAGTAATCCTCCTGCCTCAGCCTTCCACAGTGCTGGAACTGCAGGTATGAGCCATTGGATCTGGCAACTCTGTGATTTTAAGTGGTATGATTAAAACAGAGAAGTTTTTAAAAATTAAATTATTCGTATATTCGCCACAAGATTGTGCTGGAACATAAATTCAGAAAGATATTTAATTTTTTATGCTGTGTAGTATTCTAATGTACATGTTCCATAATTCGCTTGTTTGTTCAACTAAAACAGTTGAACTGCTGATGTGCATTTGGGATATTTCCAGTTTTTCACTATTAGGCATAAAGCTTCTATGAACATTCTTATAGATGTCATTTGGCCAACATATGTGCATATTTCTCTTGCATATATATCCAGAAGCAAGACTGGTGTGTCATACGGTTGGTGTAGGTTTATTTTAATTAGATACATAAACAGTTTTTCAAAGTGGTCAAATCAGGTCGCAATCAATCAGCAATGTATAAGAATTCAGCCTTGCCATTTTCTTTTTCATGCTTGCCTTTCCAAAGACTGTGGGAGTATCTCACTGTGGTTTTCATCTGTACTTTCTGGATCACTGACAGCATTTGAGCACTTCTTTATAAGTTACTGGACATTTCAATGTCCTCTTTTGTGAAGTGTCTGCTCAAGTCTCTTGCCCATTTTTTGTTGGTTGCCTTTTAAAAAAATTAACTTGCAATCATTTTTATACATTCTGAAGACAAATCCTTTGGTTAATACATATTGCAAACATCTTTTCTTAGTGCATGCCCTCTCTTTTCACATTTCTCTCTCTTAATGGTCTTCTGATAAACAAAAGTTCTTAATTTTAATAAAGTCCAACTTCTCTATCTTCTTTGATAGGCTAGGGCTTATAGTGTCTGGTTTAAGAAAAATCTGTTTACCCTGAGGCCATGAAGATATCCTTTCATGTTTTCCTCTAGCAGCATTACTGCATTCCTTTAACATTTAGTTCCAATCCAACTGTGACTGGTGTGAGATGGGAGTCCAAGTTCGTGTTTTTCATATGAATATCCAGTTATTCTACTCCCATTTATTGAAAAGACCATTCTTTTCCTGCCTAATTATAGGTGGTGCCTTTGCTAAAAATCAAGTGGCCTTATGTACCAGGTTCCAGTCAGGAAACAATAATTACACTAGTAATTTGAATAGGGAAAATTTAATAAAAAGAATAATTAGCTAGTAAAAAGGATTAACTATCAAGATGGGTAAAGGGTAAAGTCCACTGTAAAGAATATAGGAGTAACAAACATAAAAGCCGCTAAAGGAAAGTCCTCAGAAATGGAATAAACCCAGAAGAGGGTCTCCCTAACAAGTTTGAGATTCAGGCATTGTTACAGAGGGCATGGCTGGACCCACTGGAAAAACTTGCTGAGATACTTGAGACTGGAGCTGGCGCTGAGGTGCCTGTGAGATTCTCTGGGCAGTCATCTATCAGGGCGCTGGCTACTCTTGTTGAGAAACTGCCCATTGGCTGCCATGCCATCAAATGAGAAAAGCAGCCCTGGAATCTGGAAGAGAAGCCCCTTCTTCTAGTAGTGCCCCTCCAGCACCCTCTGCTGACAACCACCACTACGCCAGCTGGTCAAGGAGAAATTTTCTTAGGGTCCAGCACCTATTTCAACAAACGGGGCCAAGACAGGTGGGATCAAGAGTTAAGAGGTAATAACTGATAACTGACACAACAGACTGGGTGGGTCTGTTTCTTGACTCTTCTGTTTCAATTTCTCCATCTTGGTTGAAGGCTCTGTGCTGATTACTATAGCTTGATAATATATCCTCATAATGGCTGGTGGAGATTCTCCACTGGCATGCTACATAAAGATTGCCTGTGCTATTCTAAGTCCTTTGCGTATCTTTACACATTTTAGAATAAACACACCAATTTACACCTTAAAAAAAACACCTGCTGAAATTTTTATTGTGGTGTTTTAATTTCACAGATCAGTTTGGAAGATAATTGATATTTTTAAAATATTGAGTTTTTCAAATCAAAGAATATGATTTATTCCTCCACTTAAGCATTCTTTAATTTTGCTCAATGATACTCTGTTGTTTTTACTATAGAGGCAAAGGTTTTGTTCGATTTATTTCTAGAAATTCTTTTGATTCTATTGTTGCTGCTGCATAGAAATATAGTTGAGTGGTGTTTATTCACCTTCTATCCAGGAAGCTTGCTAAATTTATTTACAAATTTCATGTAATCGCATATAAAGCCTTCAACTATGATTATGTATTTATCTAGTCCTCTTTTCAGTTCTGTTTTTGCATTTTGTATTTTAAGGAGAAAATATCAGATGCATGCCTATTCAGGGTGTTATGTATTCCCATTCAACTAGCCCTTTTATAATCATGCAATGACCTTCTTTTTCTCTGGTAATATGTTTTGCCTTAATGGCAACTTTCACTACAGTAATAAAGTTACTCCACTTTGGTTAATGTTCAAGTGGCATAGATCAGGCGTCCCCAAACTTTTTACACAGGGGGCCAGTTCACTGTCCCTCAGACCATTGGAGGGCCGCCACATACTGTGCTCCTCTCACTGACCACCAATGAAAGAGGTGCCCCTTCCTGAAGTGCAGCAGGGAGCCGGATAAATGGCCTCAGGGGCCGCATGTGGCCCACAGGGCCGTAGTTTGGGGACGCCTGGTATAGATTTTCCTCATCTACTTTCAACCTTAAATACATCCTTACTTTTAAAATGTGCTTCTTTTAGACAGTACATAGTTTTCATTTAGTATGACAACCTTTAGAATTTTAATTGGACTGTTGAATCTATTTGCATTCAATTTGTATTTCTAAAATGTGCTTTTTAATTCTACCATCTTGCTATTTGGTTGGTGGTTGTTTTGTTCTTGTTGTTGTGGTTGTTGTTTTTTGAGTGGGGGGGGGGTCCTATGGTTCTTTGGTTACTTTATTTCCCCTTTCCCATCTTTGTTTGGAATAATGAGATATTTTTTATTCCATTGTTTTAATCTCAGCTTCTTTTTTATTTATTCTAGTGTTACCATTTTAGTAGTTATCTAAGAGATTTCAATTACATTGTAATTTATTACAGACTGCTTTAAAAATCTCAGAAGAGTTTAACTCCCTTTATCCCCTCCCGCACTAACAGAGTCATACATTTTTACTTTATGTGCTTTAGATTCAATATGACATTACTTCTATTTTAAGCAGTCAATATCTTAAAATATTTGTTCATATAGTTACCCTTTCTTGTGTTCTTCATTCCTTCTATGCTTCCATTTAGTAGTATTTTCTTTCAACCTAAAGAACTTGCTAAAAGTTTTTTTTTTTTTTTTTTTTTTTTTTTTTTTTTGAGACAGAATTTTGCTCGTTACCCAGGCTGGAGTGCAATGGTGTGATCTCGGCTCACCGCGACCTCTGCCTCCTGGGTTCAAGCAGTTCTCCTGCCTCAGCCTCCCGAGTAGCTGGGATTACAGGCATGCGCCACCATGCCCAGCTAATTTTTGTATTTTTAGTAGAGACAGAGTTTCACCATGTTGACCAGGATGGGCTCGATCTCTTGACCTCACGATCCACCCGCCTCAGCCTCCAAAAGTGCTGGTATTATAGGCGTGAGCCAACAGGCCCGGCCACTAAAAGTATTCCGATAGTGCAAGTCTATTGATGACAGATTGTCTCAATCTTTGTATGAGACATATTTACGCTGCCCTTCATTTTTGAAAAATATTTTCACTGAGTATAGAATTCTAGATTGACAGTTGTTTTCTGTCAGCATTGAAATTCTTCATCTTTTTATCCATTTGTTCCTCTTTTCCTATTTTTAAACATCTTATTCATATTGGTTCTCATCAAATTTATTGGGGAATAATTTACGTTAAAAATTATATTCAATCAAAGTGTACAATTTGATGAGTTTTAACAGTTGTATATGATCCTAAGACAGAACATTTCCATCACCCCCAAAAGATTGTGTTCCTTTATAGACTATTCCTTCCACTGCTTCTGGGTCCAAGAAAAACAGACATGCTTTTTGTCATTTTAGATTAGTTTGCATTTTGTATTAATAGAACCATATACTATAACCTCTTGATATCTGTATTCTTTCATTTAACATAATAATTTTGAGATTCACCCGTGTTACTGTGGGTATCAGTACAATGTTGAATAGAAGTAGCAAGAGTGGACATCCTTGCCATGTTGGTAGTCTTAAGAGTGTTTACTATTTCACCTTTCAATATGAAGTTAACTGTAGGTTTTTTTATAGATGCTCTTTATCAGGTTGACAAAATTCTTGTATGTTTGTAATTTACTGAGAATTTTTATCATTAGTGGGTGTTGAATTTTGTCAAATTTTTTTTCTGCATCTATTGAAATAATTGTCTGGTTTTTCTCCTTTATTCTGTTAATATCTTAAATTACATTGAACAGTAATGATTACATTGAATGATGATTAAACCAACCTCATATGTTTGTGATAAGCCCCATTTGGTTGTGACGTTTTATCCATTTAAAATATTTCTGGATTTGATTTAATAACGTTTTAAGGATTTTAGTATCTAGTTACATGAGGAATTTTAGTCAGTAGGTTTTTCTTGTAATAGCTTCATCTGGTTTTGGTATCTGGATATTACTGGCCTCATAAGATGAGTTCAAAATAGTTTTCCTCTCTTCTGTTTTCTGGAAGAGTTTGGGTAGAATCAGTATTAATTATTTTAAAAATATCTTGGAGAATTCACCAGTGTAGCCTTCTAAGCTTAGAGTTTTTAACTAGAAATTGAATTCATATAGTCGATATAGGCCTATTCAGCTTATTTCTTTCTTTTTGAATGAGTTTTAATTGCTTCATTGTTTTGAATGGGCTTTAGTCTTCCAAGGAATTAGACCAATTCTTCCTAATTTTTTTAGGATATTCTCTTATTATCCTTTTATTATCTGTAGAATCTGTAAAATTAATTCCTCTTTCATTCTTCATATATAAATATATATATATATAAATATATACACACACACACACACACACACACACACACACACACACACATATATATATATGTATTTTTAAAATTGTACTTTAGGTTCTGGGGTACCTGTGCAGAACATGCAGGATTGTTGCATAGGTACACACATGGCAATGTGGTTTGCTGCCTCCATCCCCACCCCCCATCACCTATACCTGGCATTTCTCCTCATGTTATCCCTCCCCAACCTCCCTACCTCCTGCTGTCACTCTCCTAGTCCCCCACAACAGACCCCAGTGTGTGATGCTCCCTTCCCTGTGTCCATGTGTTCTCATTGTTCAACACTCACCTATGAGTGAGAACATGTGGTGTATGATTTTCTGTTCTTGTGTCAGTTTGCTGAGAATGATGGTTTCCATATTAATCCATGTCCCTACAAAGGACATGAACTCATCATTTTTTATGGCTGCATAGTATTTGATGGTGTATATGTGCCACATTTTCCTTGTCCAGTCCATCATCGATGGGCATTTGGGTTGGTTCCCAGTCTTTGCTATTGTAAACAGTGCCACAGTGAACATATGTGTGCATGTGTCTTTATAATAGAACAATTTATAATCCTTTGGATATATACCCAGTAATAGGATTTCTGGGTCAAATGGAATTTCTATTTCTAGGTCCTTGAGGAATCGCCACAGTCTTCCACAATGGTAGAACTAATTTATACTCCCACCAACAGTGTAAAAGTGTTCCTATTTCTCCACATCCTCTCCAGCATCTGTTGTCTCCAGATTTTTTAATGATCACCATTCTAACTGGCATGAGATGGTATCTCAATGTGATTTTAATTTACATTTCTCTAATGACCAGTGATGATGAGCATTTTTTCTTATGTTTGTTGGCCTCATATACGTCTTCTTTTGAAAAGTATCTGTCCATGTCCTTCACCCACTTTTGAATGGATTTGTTTGTTCTTTTCTTGTAATTCTGTTTTAGTTCTTTGTAGATTCCGGACATCAGCTCTTTGTCAAAAAGGTAGATTGCAAAAATTTTTTCCCATTCTGTTGGTTGCCAGTTCATTCTGATGATTGTTTCTTTTGCTGTACAAAAGCTCGGGAGTTTAATTAGATCCCATTTGTCTATTTTGGCTTTTGTTGCTAATGCTTTTGGTGTTTTAGTCATGAACTCCTTGCCTATGCCTATGTCCTGCATAGTTTTGCCTAGGTTTTCTTCTAGGGTTTTTATGGTGTCAGGTCTTACGTTTAAGTCTTTAATCCATCTAGAGTTAATTTTAGTGTAAGATTGTCAGGTAGAGGTCCAGTCCAGTTTCTGTTTTCTGCACATAGCTAGCCAGTTATCCCAACACCATTTATTAAACAGGGAATCCTTTCCCCATTGCTTGTTTTGGACAGGTTTGTCAAAGATCTGATGGTTGTAGATGTGCGGTGTTGCCTCTGAGGTCTCTGTTCTGTTCCATTGGTCTATATCTCTGTTCTGGTACAGTACCATGCTGTTTTGATTACTGTAGCCTTGTAGCATAGTTTGAAGTCAGGTAGCTTGATGTCTCCAGCTTTGTTCTTTTTGCTTAGGATTGTCTTGGCTGTGCAGGCTCTCTTTTGGTTCCATACAAAGTTTAAGGTGGCTTTTTTCCAGTTCTACCAGATATACAAAGAGGAGCTGGTACCACTCCTTAAACTATTTTAAACAATACAAAAAGAGGGAATTCTTCCCAAATCATTTTATGAGACCAACATCATCCTGATACCAAAACCCGGCAGAGACTCAACAAACAAAACTTCAGGCCAATATCCATGATGAACATAGATGCATATGACCCTCTTCTGTGAAGAGGGTCATGGGTAGCTTGATGAGGATAGCACTGAATCTATAAATTACTTTGGGCAGTATGGCCATTTTCATGATATTGATTCTTCCTAATCATGAGCATGGAATGTTTTCCCATCTGTTTGTGTCCTCTCTTATTTCCTTGAGCAGTGGATTGTAGTTCTCCTTGAAGAGGTCCTTCACATCCTTTGTTAGTTGCACTCCTACGCATTTTATTCTCTTTGTAGCAATTGTGAACAAGAGTTCACTCTTGATTTGGCTCTCTTTTAGTCTGTTATAGTCTCGTTTAGTCTTTTAATCCGTTAGAAATGCTTCTGATTTCTGCACATTGGCTTTGTATCCTGAGACTGCTGAAGTTGCTTATCAGTTTCAGGAGATTTTGGGCTGAGATGACAGGGTCTTCTAATCATGTCATCTGCAAATAGAGACAATTTGACTTCCTCCTTTCCTAACTGAATATCCTTTATTTCTTTATTTCTTGCCTGATTGCTCTGGCTAGAACTTTCTATATTGAATAGGAGTGGTGAGAGAGGGCATCCTTGTCTAGTGCCAGATTTCAAAGGGAATGCTTCGTTTTTGCCCATTCAGTATGATATTGGCTGTGGGTTTGTTGTAAACAACTTTTACTACTTTGACATACGTTCCATTGATACCTAGTTTATTGAGAGTTTTTAGCATAAAGCACTGTGGAATTTTGTCGAAGGCCTTCTCTGCATCTATTGAGATAATCATGTGTTTTTATTTGGTTCTGTTTATGTGGTGGATTACATTTATAAACTTGTGTACGTTGAACCAGCCTTGCATCCCCTGGATGAAGCCTACTTGATCGTGATGGATAAGTTTTTTGATGTGCTGTTACAATAGGTTTGCCAGTATTTTATTGAAGATTTTTGCATCTGAGTTCATCATGGATATTGGCCTGAAGTTTTCTTTGTATGTTGAGTCTCTGCCGGGTTTTGGTATCAGGATGATGTTGGTCTCATAAAATGATTTGGGAAGAATTCCCTCTTTTTGTCTTGTTTAAAATAGTTTCAGGAGTGGTACCAGCTCCCCTTTGTATATCTGGTAGAATTTGGCTGTGAACCCATCTGGAACTGGGCTTTTTTTGGTTGGTAGGCTATTAATTGCTGCCTCAACTTCAGCCATTGTTATTGGTCTATTCAGCGTTTCGACTTCTTCCTGATTTAGGCTTGGGAGGGTGCAAGTGTCCAGAAATTTACCCATTTCTTCCAGGTTTACTGGTTTATGTGCATAGAGTTGTTTGTAGTAATCTCTGATGGTAGTTTGTATTTCTGTGGAATTGGTGGTGATGTCCACTTTATCGTTTTTTATTGCATCTATTTGATTCTTCTCTCTTTTCTTTTTTATTAATCTGGCTAGTGGTTTGTCTATTTTGTTGATATTTTCCAAAAAACCAGCTCCTGATTTACTGATTTATTGAAGGGTTTTTTTGTGTCTCTATCTCCTTCAGTTCTGCTCTGATCTTAGTTATTTCTTGTCTTCTGCTAGCTTTTGAGTTTTTTTGATCTTGCTCCTCTAACTCTTTCAATTTTGATAATAGGGGGTCAATTTTAGATCTTTCTTTGCTCCTCATGTGGACATTTATTGCTATAAATTTCCCTCTAGACACTGCTTTAAATGTGTCCCAGAGATTCTGGTATGTTGTGTCTTCGTTCTCGTTGGTTTCAAAGAACATCTTTATTTCTGCCTTCAATTCATTGTTTATCTACTCAACATTCAAGAGCCAGTTGTTCATTTTCCATGAAGTTGTGCAGTTTTGAGTTAGTTTCTTAATCCTGAGTTCTAATTTGATTGCACTGTGGTCTGAGAGACTGCTATGATTTCTGTTGTTTTACATTTGCTGGGGAGTGATTTACTTCCAATTATGTGGTCAATTTTAGAGTAGATGTGATGTGGTGTTAAGAAGAATGTATATTCTGTGGATTCAGGGTGGAGAGTTCTGTAAATGTCTATTAGGTTTGCTTGGTCCAAATCTGAGTTCAAGTCCTGGATATCCTTGTTAATTTTCCATCTTGTTGATCTGTGTAATATTGACAGTGGAGTTTTAAAGTCTCTCACTATTATTGTGTGGGAGTTTAAGTCTCTCTGTAGGACATTAAGAACTTCCTTTATGTATCTGGGTGCTCCTGTATTGGGTGGGTATATATTTAGAATCATTAGCTGTTTTTGTTGCATTGATCCTTTTACCATTATGTAATGCCCTTCTTAGTCTCTTCGATCTTTGTTGGTTTAAAGTCTATTTGATCAGAGACTAGGATTGCAACTCCTGCTTTCTTTTTGCTCTCCATTTGCTTGGTAAATCTTCCTCTATCCCTTTATTTTGAGCCTATGTGTGTCCTTGCACATGAGATGGATTTCCTGAATACAGTACACCAATGGGTTTTGACTTTTTATCCAATTTACCAGTCTGTGTCTTTTGATTGGGGCATTTAGCCCATTTACATTTAAGGTTAATATTGTTACGTGGGAATTTGATCCTGCCATTTTGATGCTAGCTGGTGGTTTTCCACATTAGTTGACACAGTTTCTTCATTGTGTTGATGGTCTTTACCATTTGGTACATTTTTGGAGTAGCTGGTACTGGTTGTCTTTTCTATGTTTAGTGCTTCTTTCAGGAGCTCTTGTAAGGCAGGCCTGGTGGTGACAAAATCTCTCAAAAATTGCTTATTCATAAAGGATTTTATTTCTCCTTCACTTATGAAGCTTAGTTTGGCTGGATATAAAATTCTAGGTTGAAAGTTCTTTTCTTTAAGGATGTTGACTACCAGCCCCCACTCTCTTCTGGCTTGTAGGGTTTCTGCCTAGAGATCCACTGTGAGTCTGATGGGCTTCCCTTTGTGGGTAATCTGACATTTCTCTTTGGCTTCCCTTAGCATTTTTCCTTCATATCTACCCTGGCGAATCTGATTATGTGTCTTGGGGTTGCTCTTCTTGAGGAATATTTTTGTGGTGTTCTCTGTATTTCCTGGACTTGAATGTTGGCCTGCCTTGCTAGGTTGGGGAAGTTCTCTGGGATAATATCCTGAAGAGTGTTTTCCAGCTTGGATTCATTCTCTCCATCACATTCAGTGATCTCCTATCAAACATAGATTCAGTCTTTTCAAATATTCCCATATTTCTTGGAGGCTTTGTTGATTTCTTTTGACTCTTTTTTCTCTAATCTTGCCTTCTCATTTTATTTCATTGAGTTGATCTTCAATCACTACCCTTTCTTCTGTTTGGTCGATTTGGCTATTGAAACTCATGTATGCTTCATGACGTTCTTGTGTTGTGCTTTTCAGCTCCCTCAATTCATTTATATTCCTCTCTAAGCTGTTTATTCTCATTAGCATTTTGTCTAACCTTTTTTCAAGGCTCTTAGTTTCTTTGCATTGGGTTAGAACATGTTCTTTTAGCTCAGAGAAGTTTGTTATTACCCACCTTCTGAAGCCTGTTTCTGTCAATTCATCTGACTCATTCTCCAGCCAGCTTTGTTCCCTTACTAGTGAGGAGTTGTGATCCCTCAGAGGAGGAGAGGCATTCTGGTTTTTGGTGTTTTCATCCTTTTTGCACTGGTTTCTTCCCGTCTTCATGGATTTATCTACCTGTGGTCTTTGTAGTTGGTGACTTTTGGATGGGGTCTCTGAGTGGATGTCTTTTTTGTTAATATTGAAAGTATTTCTTTCTGTTTTTTAGTTTTCCTTTTAACAGTCAGGCCCCTCTGCTGTAGGAATGCTGGAGGTCCACTCCAGACCCTGCTTGCCTGGGGAATCACCTGCAGTGGCTGCAGAACAGTAAGGGTTGCTACCAGTTTCTTCTTCTGTTATCTTCGTCCCAGAAGGGTACCCGCCAGATGTCAGCCTGAGCTCTCCTTTATGAGGTGTCTCTTTGGGTATATGGGGGTCAGGAAGCTGCTTAAGGAGACAGTCTGTCCCTCATAGGAGCTCAAGTGCTGAGCTGGGAGCTCCACTGTTCTGTTCAGAGCTGCTGGGCAGGTACATTTAAGTCTGCTGCAGTGAAACTCATAACTGCCTTTTTTCCCAGGTGCTCTGTCTTGGGAATGTGGAGCTTTATTTGTAAGTTCCTGACATGCTGCTGCCTTTTTTCAGAGATGCCCTGCCAAGCAAGAAGGTAGTTTAGTCACAGTCTGCCAGCAGATGCATTGCTGAGCTGCCATGGGCTCTGCCCAGCTGCTGTTTGAACATCCTTGCAGTTTTATTTACAGAGGTACAGTGAAAACTGTCTCAGCAATGGAGGTCTACCTTAGTAATGACAGACTGCCTCGGTAATGGTGGACTGCCTCAGTAAAGGCGGACTGCCTCAGTAATGGCAGGCTGACTCGGTGGTGGTGGACTGCCTCAGTAATTGCTGACACCCTTCTCCCCACTGAACTGAACTGTCCTGAGTCCAGCTGCACTTGCTGTGAAACTCTCAATTCAGAGTGTTTCAGATTGCTGGTCTTTGTGGGGATGGGATACGCTGAGCCAGATCACCTGGCTCCCTGTTTCAGTCCCTTTTTTTTTTTTTTCAGTTGAATGGGCAGCTCTGTATCTGAGGTGTTCCAGGAGCCAGTTGAAACGGCCCCACCCAGATTTCTGTGAGTTCTTGTGCAGAGACCTGTGGTATGGGTTGAAATAGCCATGCTGGAAACTCATGGTTCTTTTCAGCCAGGGAATCTCCTGGTCTGTGGGCACTAAAAACTTGTTTGGAAATGCGGTGGTTACTCACCCTCTGTGTTCTTGCTGGGAACTGTACTCCGGAGCTGTTCCTATTTGGTCATCTTCTCCTCTTTCATTCTTGATATTCATGTTTTGTGCCTATTTTTTTTTATCTTGATCATTCTAGCTATGAGCTCATAGATTTTGTTGATCTTTTCAAAGAACCAGGTTTTAGCTCAATTTTTTGCCTGTTTTAAATTTTGTTGATTTCTACTTTATTTTTTTCATTCAACTTACTTTAGATTATTTTGCTGTTCTTTTTCTAGTTTTTTGAGGCACAACCTAAGGCCACTGTTTAGAAACCTCTTGTTTGTCCCTGAACTTGAGAGTAGCCTTCCTAGATTCTTGATTGAAAACTTTTCAGGTCCCTATCTCTCAGTCCTGAAAGTTTAGCCAGTTAAAGTTTCTGCCGGGCGCGGTGGCTCAAGCCTGTAATCCCAGCACTTTGGGAGGCCGAGGCGGGTGGATCACGAGGTCAGGAGATCGAGACCATCCTGGTCAACATGGTGAAACCCCGTCTCTATTAAAAATACAAAAAAATTAGCTGGGCATGGTGGTGCGTGCCTGTAATCCCAGCTACTCAGGAGGCTGAGGCAGGAGAATTGCCTGAACCCAGGAGGCGGAGGTTGCAGTGAGCTGAGACCGTGCCATTGCACTCCAGCCTGGATAACAAGAGTGAAACTCCGTCTCAAAAAAAAAAAAAAAAAAAAAAAAAAAAGCTTCTGAGCTGATCTTTTTAGCTTCCTGCCATACACTGATGGATTTAAAATCTGGAGAAATGACTTGACGGGGATATGGACTGTGTACTTGTTGCAGGCCTATTTCCTTGAGGGTGACTCTATTCCCTAGACAGCTGGAGAATGTGGGAGAGTTGTCATTCTATCTCACTGGCCCATCTCCTGTCTTCTTGTACAGTTCCAGAACTCACCAGATATCTGGTAAACAGGCATTGTATTGAAGATACCTTTAGTTTCCAGTCTGTTACAATAGTACCTTGAGATTGCAGAAAGACTCTACTGGTTTTTCTTTTCTCTCATAGAATCTCTCAGCTTGAACCACCCCTGATTCTTAGGCAATGTTTGGAATTACTGGCTTTTTAAAAACTTATCAAGAAGGGTTGTTATAGCTCGCACACTCTTCATTGATTTTAGAAATACAGTTTTTGCAATTTACCATTTTTTATGAACCTGCTTGTTCCATTGGTAATGTTGGCCTGCTCTGACTCACTGCATTCTAATTGAATGCAGAATTCTCCCTTTCTCTGTTCAATTTACATACAATCAAATTCATCAATTTCAGGTATACAGATTAGTGATTTGTGATGTGTATACACACACACATACACATACACACACACACACACACACACACATACACACATATTTAGAGTACTGTAACAACTACCCCCATAAACAAGACATAGAACATCACCTCAAAAGATTCTTGGTACCCTTTTTCATTCAATATTCCCCACTCTCACCTTCCAGTGTGGGCAATTATTGATATTCTTATGTTATGTAAATAGAATCATATGATATGTACTAACTTCTTTTGTTATGTCTGGCTTACTTCTTTCATCATTTTTAAGATTAATCTGTGTTATATGGAATGTATTTTGTTTCTGTTTATTAGTTAGTATTGCACTGTATAGTATGTTTGTTTACTTACCTGTTGATAGATTTTTTTAATTGTTCCTAGCTTTTAACTACTATAAATAAAGCTACTATGAATACTTGTATACACGTCTTTGTATAAGAATATACTTTCATTTTTTTGTAGGTAAATATCTGGGAGTGCAATGGTTAGGTGGTATATAGTTAAGTGCTGTGGTAAGGAGCTTTATAAGGATCTGTCAAACTGTTTTCCAAAGTGGTTGAACGGTTTACACTCCCATTTGCCCTGTGTGATGGATCCAGTTTACCACCATTTGTATTGCTATTTATTTTCATTCCATTTTAGCCATTCTACTAGATGTATACTGGCATCTCTTTATAACTTTAGTTTTTCTTTCCTAAAAACTAATGATAGATATTAGTATCTCATTGTGCTTTTGTTTTTACTTTCCTGAAGATTAATGATGATGAGCATCTTTTTCATATGCTTATTAGCCATGTGTATGTCTTCTGTGGTGTATCTGCAGAAATATTTTGCTATTTTTTATTGAGTTGTTGTTTCCTCATTATCGAGCTGCAAAAGGTCTTTGTATATTCTGAATGAGTCTTTTCTTTCAGATATACATAGGAGAAAAATTTTCCATTCTGTTATTTGCCTTTTCAACTTGTAAATGGTTATCTTGCAAAGAATATAATTTTAAAATTTTGATGAAATGTAAATTAAAATTTTTCTCTTTTATTGGTGTATTGCTTTATTTTTATTTCTTTATTTGTTGATGTATCTAAGAATGTAATAAGTCCCAACATCAGAAAGATTTTCTCTTTTGTTCTCTCTTAAGTTTCATGAACTTAGCTTTTATATTCAGGTTAATTTTGAATACAGTGTTAAGTAAAAATCAACATTCTTTTTTTTTTATATGAATACTCAGTTCTTCTAACAGTTTGTTGAAAATATTTCCCTTTCTCCATTGAAATGCCTTGACATTTGTCAAAAATCAATGGCTCATACAAGCTTGGGTCTATTTTTAGACTCTCTGTTCTGTTCCATCTACATGACTATCCCTATGCTATTACATGCTCCAGCATGTTGATTACTGGATACTTGAAACCAGGTAACTTAAGTCTTCCAACTTTCTTTTCCAAATAGTTGTGGCTGTTTTAGGTCTTCTGCCTTTAAAAACAAAAATTTAGAATCAGCTTCTCAACCTCTTCCAAAAAAGCCTGCTAGAGTTTGATTAAGATATCTTTCAATCTGTAGATCATTTCAAATTGACATATTACCAACATTGAGTCTTCTAGTTGGTGTACATCATAATCTCTTCATTTATTAAGTCTGTAATTTCTCCTAGCACTGTTTTGAAATTTCCGGTATATAAATCTTGCACATTTTTGTTACATTTATCCTGTTTATATTTTGGGGTACTATTATAAATAGCAGTTCACAATTTTATTTCCAATTGTTAGCTAGTATATAGAAATAGTTTGATTTATATATTGAGCTTGTATCCTCAATTTAGCTAAAGTTATTAGTTTTAATAACCTTTTCTCTACGATCTGGTCATCTGTGAATTCCTATCCAAAATGTACGCCTTTAATTTACTTTTCCCACATTATTTTCTAGGACTTCCAGTATAATGTTGAATTGAAGTGGTGAGAATGGATCTTCTTGCCTTGTTCTTATCTTAGGGGGGAAAACGTTCAGTCATTCACCATGAAGTATAATGTTAATTGCAGGTTTTTCATAAATCTACTTGTTAGCTTGAAGTGGTTCCCTTTTTCTTGTTTCTTAATTTTTTTTTTATCATCAGTGTGTGTTGAATTTTGTCAAGTGTTTTACCCACATGCACTGAGATGATCATAGAGTATTTTTATTTTGTTCTGTTAATTTTTGAGTTTACTAACCATGCATTCCTAGGTTGAGCCTCATTTGGTCCTGATGGCTTATCTACCTACTTACCTACCTACCTACCTACCTACCTACCATCTTCCTGAGTTTGATTTGCTGATGCTTGTCATATTTTATATCAGTGACTAAGGACTTTTATATCTATGATCACGAGTTAAATTTTCTGGTGTTTTTATCTTGGAATATTTTTGCAAGGTTTCATTACATGACAAAGCTGGTCTCATTAAATAAATTGGGCAATGTTCTCCCATCCATTTTCTGAAAAAAGAAATTGTGTAGGATTTTTTTTCCCTTAAACTTTTGATAGAATCCATCTGAGCCTCAAGTTTTCTTAGTGAGAATTAAGGAGGTAGATTTTTAAAGCTTTTCAGATTTTTGTGTCCTGAATCAACTTTAGTAGTTTGTTTTTGTTGTTTTTTAAGGTACTGAATTTTTCTAAGTTATCAAGTTCAGCGATATAAAATATTGCATCATTAGCCTTTTTGTTGTTGTAACATCTGTAATGATGTCTTCTTTTCCACTACTGATATTTTTAACCTGTATTTCTTCTCTTCTAATCAGTTGAGCCAGGGGGTTGTTAATTTTAATAACTTTTTCAAATACAATGAGTACTTCATATTCTTCTTTTTAGTGTTTTTCATTTTATTGATCTTTATTCTTAACTTTATTATTTTCTTCCTATTTATTTTGGGTATACTTTACTGTTACTTTGTTAGCTTAAGGTAAAAGATAATTTATTTGGGATCTTTTTTCTTTTCTGGTTTCAGCATTGGCATCTATACACTTCCATCTAACCACTGCTTTAGCTGTATCCCACATATTTTTGAACTTTTTATTTTGAAATAATTGTAGACTCACAGGAAGTTGTAAAAATTCATATCAAGAGTCTTGTGTTCTTATCAATAACTTTATTATTGATTTCTAATTTAATTCTGTGGTAGTCAGAAAACATTTTATATTATTTTACACTATTTCATGTTTTCTTGAAATTAATTTGTTTTCTTCAGTTGTTGGCTGGCATATTCTATAAATGTCAGTAGAACAAATTGGTGATGGTGTTGCTTAACTCTTCTATTCTCTTACCGATTTCATGTCTACTTGCTTTAGTAAAGGGAAAAGAATGCTGTCTTATAACTACTTTTAATTCTGTTTTATATATTTTAAAACTTGTTTTGGGGTACACATACAAGATTATATCTTTTTGATAAATTGATATTTTATCATGAAATGTCTTTATTTCTGATTGGTCTTTGCATGGCATATCTTTTTCATCCTTTTTCTTCTAATCTAATTGTGTCTTTATATTTAATGTTTTATTATAGGCAACATATTGTTGGGTCTTGTTTTTTATCCTGTCTTTGCCTTATAATTGGTATGTTTTGACCATTTACTTTTATTGTAATTTTGATATTTTTGGGTTTAAACTTACTACCTGTTTTTTGTTTGTTTGTTTCATCTGTTCTTTGTTCCTCTTTTTTATTAGTTCTTTCTCTTTTAGCATTCCATTTATCTCCAGCCCTGAAAACATCACTGTATTATCCATATTTATCATAGTGGATTTTTCTTTTTCTTGGTGGATGCTCACCTATATAATTTTAATCTCTCCTTAAGAACTTTCTCTAACATCCCTTATTACCTAAATTTGCTGGTGACAAATTCAGCTTTTGTTTTTCTGGAAAAGTCTTTATTTCTCCTTAATTTTAAATATTTACTCTGGAAATAGAATTATAAGTTAACAGTCTTTCTTTTAGCACTTTTAAGTTGTGGGTCCACTGTTTTTTGGCTGTCTAATTTCTGATGAGAAGTCCATGTCTATTCATTCTTATATTTCTGCCTCTGTACTCACGGTTCTCTTCCTACACTTTGGTGCCTCAGTATGGTTTTCTTTGTGTTTATCTTTCTTGAGTTTTACTAAGCATCTTCAAATTGTGGGCTTATTGCTTTTTATCACAATAGAAATATTTTCTGACATTGCCTGCCATTATTTCTTGAAATTTTTTTTTCTTCACACTTTCCTCTTCTCTTCTTCTGGGACTTCTAGGGCGTGCCACATTACCTGATATTGTCCCACAGGTCACTGAAGCTCTTTTTTCCTCACATTTTAGTTTGGGTCTTTTTTGTTATATAACTCTTTTTCTTCTGTATATCAGCTGTTAATTTCATTTATTTAAATTTTCACTTCTGGTATTTCACTGTCAAAGTTCCATCTAATTCTTTTTTATATATCTTCTGTTTATCTTATACTATGTTGATGTTACCATTTAAATATTTCTACATATTTATAATACTTATTTTAAGATCCTTGTTTGGACAGTTCATCATCTCTACCTTTCAAGGTCTGTTCCTATTGACTGCTTTTCCTCTTGTTTTTGGTCATATTTTCTTGCTTCTTTGTAGGTCCAATAGCTTTAGATGGTAGTAGACATTGTGAAAATTACACTAAGTGTCTGGATTTTGTCACTATTTTTTAAAAGAATAGTAGAGTTTCTACTTGGGGATCAGTTTTTTTTTATTTTAAGCTTTGTTAGGTTGCATGTACAGTATCTTTTACTCTAGAGCTAATTTACTCCTACTCTTGAGGTATAACCTTTCCATTACCTCTACTGATTGCCTTGGTGGTTCAGCCAGGATGCTTCATTCTGCCTGGCCAAAACTCTAATTGTCTCACAATCCTCTGCTGAGCAATATAAATTGTTCATCTTAGGCCAGGAGCAGTAGTTCAGACCTGTAATCCCAGCACTTTTGAGGCCAGGAGTTTGAGACCAGCCTGGCCAATATGGCGAAACCCCATCTCTACTAAAAACACAAAAATTAGCCAAGGTGGTAGCAGATGCCTGTAATCCCAGCTACTTGGGAAGCTAAGGCAGGAGAATTGCTTGAACCCAGGAGGCAGAGGTTGCAGTGAGCCAAAATTGTGCCACTGCCCTCCAACCTGAGCAACAAAGAAAGACTCTTTGTCTCAAAAAACAAAAGTTCATCTTCTAGACTTTTTGTTTTGTTTTTGTTTCTTGACTTCTGGAGTTTCACGTGTTGCTTAGTGTTTGGCAACAGACTGAAGAATCCCCAGTGCAGATTTTTGGAGCTATTTTTACTTTTCTTCAGAATGTTTCCATGATCTCCTCTTCGCAATCTCCAACTGACTCAGCCTGTCTGAGCTTTTATCCATTTCACCAATTATGATGTAAAGCTCTGCTGATGTTCTTCCTCATTGCCATGCAGTTTAGAAACTACTTTTACTAAGAAAATTGGGAATCACAGGGTTTATCTTTAGCAGTCTTGTGCAGCCTGTTGTCCAGTGTCTGAAGTAAGTTGTTTCGCATATTTGTTTTCAGTTTTCTGGTTGTTCACAACAGAAAGGTAAGTCCTAACCCAGTTATACTTCATCATGGGCAGAGGCAAAGGTCTCCTTCTTTATTGTATTTCTTATTTTTATTTTTCTTAGTGATGGTTAAAAAACACATAACATCGAATTTACCATCTCAACCATTTTTAAGTGGACAGTTAAGTGGCATTAAATATATTCACATTGTTGTGCAACTATCACCACCATCTATCTCCAGAACTCTTTTCATCTTGCAAAACTGAAACTCTGTATCCATTAAACAATTCTCCATTTTTCCCTTTCCTGCAACCTCCAAAAACCACCATGTTATTTTCTGTCTCTGAATTTGACTACTCTTGGTATCTCACTTAAGTGAAATCATACATTATTAATCCTTTTACGACTGGCTTATTTCACCTTTCTTTGTTTTTACAGAAAGTATAACATTTGATCTTTGCTTCTAATGTTAGAATGATGGTTTATAATACTCAAAATCTTCAAGCCAACAAGCTAAGCTAATATGGTAGAGTGTCACAAGGATATACGTTGATGGTTTTCTGTGGTAGAGTGGCAGGGGGCAGAGTGTGAGGAGAATAGACTTTTGTTTTTATTCCATAGCTTAACATTCACCAGACTTCATATAAGTTACTATAAACACTAAGAATGGAAAATTAAACTGTGGCATTGTCCACTCATATTCCTCTGGCTTTACAGATACTGTATGAACATTTTATTAGTCTGTTTTGCATTGCTATAAAGCAATACCTGACACCAGGTAATTTAGAAAGAAAAGAAGTGTTTTTGGCTCATTGTTCTACAAGCTGTATAGGCATGGCATCAGCATCTCCTTGGCTTCTGCTGAGGCCTCAGGAAGCTTTTACTCATGATGGAAGGTGAAAGAGGAATAGGCATGTCATATAAACAGAAAGAGAGTAAAGAGGGGGAAGTACCATGTTTTTCTTTAAACAAACAGTTCTTGTTTGAATTAACAGAGTAAGAACTCTCTCATCACTGCAGGGAGGACACCAAGCCATTGATGAGGGATCTTCCCCCATGATCCAAACACCTCCCACATTAGGGATCACATTTCAATATGAGATTTGGAGAGGATGGATATCTAAATTATATCAAGCAGTAAAATCAGTAATTCTTCTTCTCTCTTAAGAGTTAAACTCAGGTCCTTCCTTACCAATGGTACCATCAGAACTCCATAAATTTCACAAATTTCATACTTATACCCTCTTAATTTAACACATACTTCCACAGGACCTCATTACTTTTTTGTTTTTGTTTTTGTTTTTGTTTTTGTTTTTAAAAACAGGGTCTAAAAACAGCTTAGAGTGAAGTGGTGTGATCATAGCTCACTGCTGCCTTGAACATCTGAGCTTAAGTGATCTCTCCACCTCAACCTCCAGAGTAGCTGGGACTACGTAGAGTCATGTGCCACCACACCTGGCAATTTTATTTATTTTTGTAGAGACAGGGTCTCACTATGTTGACCAGGCTGGTCTCAAACTCCTGGCCTCAAGCAATCCTCCTGTCATGGCCTCCCAAAGCAGTGGGATTACAGGTATGGCCACCATGCCTAGCAGGACCTTATTTTTAAAACACTCACATGAACAGCTGTATTGATTCCTGTTATAACTTTCTTCAAGGCATAGTATCACTTCCCTGGAAAATTCTGTCCTGACTTCCCATCCTATAGAGAGTCTGCCATTCCACTGTAGTATTATACATATTTGTCTATGATCTCCTGTTACAATCCAATGTACTTGTTATTTTTAGATCTCTCCCTAAAACCCTAAATGTCTCTTTCACTTTAGATCTCCTTACTTTGCTGTGTATAAACCAAAGTAAGTCCTCAGTAAAGATTAATTTAAGGAAGGAAAGGCAGCATCATTATCCTCAATTATAGGTTAACTTAGTGACTCACCTAAATCTACATTTATTATCTCCAATTCTTTCCTATTCTTTCTTTACCCACTGCAATCTGGATTTTGCCCTATTACTCCACCAAAAACAGCCTTGTTGGGATCACCAAACGCCTCTTTGACTTGCTAAATCCAGTGGTCAAGTCTCAATCCTATCTTACTTGACCTAACAAGAGGATCTGAATTCAGGTCATTGTTTCCTCTTTTTTGAAATAATTTATTTGCTTGGCTTCTCCTAGGATATACTTCTATCCTATCTTTTCTCCTATCTCTCCGACTGCTGATATGCAGTATCTTTGTGTTGTTTTTCAGATTCCTTCCCCTATCCCAGGCCTCACTGGAAAGCCCAGGGTTAGGTTCTTGGTACTCTTCTCTATCTCACTTCCTTAGTGATTTCACCTGGTTTCATGACTCTAAATAGCACAAAGGGGCTGATGAATCTCTAGTATATCTTTTCATCCTGGACTCCGTCCCCTAAACTCTAGGCTGGTATCCATATTCCTACCTAACACTTTGATTTGGCTATATAATTGGCATCTTTCACTTCCCATTTTAAAAACGTAATCCAATTACCCTTCTGTTCCCACTAACCTGCTCCTCCTCATCTTTCTCTATATCAATGGATCAGACACCATTTTCCTGCTTGTCAGTCTAAAACTCTGGGACTCTCTTCTTTCTTTCATACTACATACCTAATATACAGCATATTCTAGCCACATTTTCTTCACATTATGCTCAGAACCCAACTACTTTTTTGTTATATTATTATTATTATACTTTAAGTTCTGGGGCACATGTGCAGAGTGTGCAGGTTTGTTACATATGTATATACATGCCATGGTGGCCTATCCCATCATCTACATTAGGTATTTCTCCTAATGCTACCCCTCCCCTAGGTCCCCACCCTCTGCCCCTCCCCTAGCATCCCATCTCCTAACAGGCCCCAGTGTGTAATGTTCCCCTCCCTGTGTCCAGGTGTTCTCATTGTTCAACTCCCACTTATGAGTGAGAACATGTGGTGTTTGGTTTTCTGTTCTTGTGTCAGTTTGCTGAGAATGAGGGTTTCCAGGTTTACCCATGTCTTGCAAAGGACATTAACTCATCTTTTTTATGGCTGCATAGTATTCCATGGTGTATATATGTCATATTTGATTTATCCAGTCTATCACTGATGGGCATTTGGGTTGGTTCCAAGTCTTTGCTATTGTGAATAGTGCCACAACAAACATACGTGTGCATGTGTCTTTATAATGGATTTATAATCCTTTGGATACTATACCCAGTAATGGGATTGCTGGGTCAAATGGAATTTCTAGTTCTAGATCCTTGAGGAATCACCACAGTGTCTTCCACAATGCTTGAACTAATTTACACTCCCACCAACAATGTAAAAGCGTTCCTATTTCTCCACATCCTCTCCAGCATCTGTTGTCTCCTGATTTCTTAATGATTGCCATTTTGCTGGTGTGAGGTAGTATCTCAATGTGGTTTTGATTTGCACTTCTCTAATGACCAGTGATGATAAGCTTTTTTTCATATGTTTGTTGGCTGCATAAATGTCTTCTTCTGAGAAGTGTCTGTTCATATCCTTTGCCCACTTTTTGATGGGGTTGTTTTTTTCTTGTAAATTTGTTCAAGTTCTTTGTAGATCCTGGATATTAGCCCTTTCTGAGATAGGTAGATTCCAAAAACTTCTTTCCCATTCTGTTGGTTGCTGGTTCACTCTGTTAATTGTTTCTTTTGCTGTGCAGAAGCTCTTTAGTTTAATTAGATCCCATTTGTGTATTTTGGTTTTTGTTGCCATTGCTTTTGGTGTTTTAGTCATGAAGTCATTGCCCATGCCTATGTCCTGAATGGTATTGCCTGTTTTCTTCTAGAGTTTTTATGGTGTTAGGTCTTCTGATTAAATCTTTAATCCATCTGGAGTTAATTTTTGTATAAGGTGTAAGGAAGAGATCCAGTTTCAGCTCTCTGCATATGGCTAGCCAGTTTTCCCAACACCATTTATTAAACAGGGAATCCTTTCCCCATTGCCTGTTTTTGTCATGTTTGTAAAAAATCAGATGGTTGTAGATGTGTGGCATTATTTCTAAGCCACTTTTCTGTTCCATTGGTCTTTATCTCTGTTTTGGTACTAGTACCATGCTGTTTTGATTACTATATCCTTGCAGTATAGTTTGAAGTCAGGTAGTATGATGCCTCCAGCTTTGTTTTTTTGTTTTTTTTTTTTCCCTTAGGATTGTCTTGGCTATGTGGGCTCTTTTTTGAGAACCTAACTACTTCTTACCACCTCCACTGCTATCACTCTGGCCCTAAGCCACCACTGTTCTTCACGTGAATAAGTGCATTATGTTTTTAATAGATCTTCTTGCTTCAACTTTTGCCCAGTTACAGGCAGTTAGTCCCATACTCATCAGAATGCTTTTTTGCAGGTTAACTTCCACTTCTGGGAAGATGGAGTAGATTTCCTTATCTGTATTCCTCCCACTAAGCATAATTAAAAACACTGGAAATTATGCATAAAACAAACATAAACTGAAAGGCAGAGGAAGGCAGACCAGATGGAGACCTTGGGACCCAAGGAATGACATGACAGTGAATTCCCTTGGTATTCATAATACCATAAATACAAATGGAAGCCCTAACAAAAGCATGCTTTATCTAGTTTTTACCAAAAAAAGGACAGCTTAGCAAGATAAAAAACTTTAACAAAATAACTGCTCACTCCAAACACCACAGAAATGTTCAGCTACTGTTTCATCAAGTACTTTTTTCAGCTCTGCTCTTTTTCTCCTCTTCTTCTAGAATTGTGATGACATGATTCTTAGCTCTTTTTTTCATAGCTTCCCCCCAGGTTTCCGAGCCTTTGTTCTTTTTTGGTCTATATTATATCTGTTATTAGTTTGGATAATTTCTAATGTTCAATCTTTCGTTTCACTGATTCCTTCCTCTCATCTCTCATCCAATAACCACTGAGTTATTCTGGTTATCATATTTTCCAGAAGACAAAAGAAGAGGAAAAACTTCTCAATCGATCTTACAAAGTTAGTATTATCCTGACACTAAAATCAAAAAAGACATTACCAAAAGAAATAAAAATACAGACCTACATCTCTCATGAATATAGATGCAAAATATCCTTAGCAAAGTATTAAAAAAATAGAATTCAGAAATCCCCTGATTTAAAATGGTTCAGCTTATGACTTTTTTATTTTATGATGGTGAAAAAGTCATATGAAACCATGAGGTTTCAGACTCTAAGCAACAGTGATTCTTTGACCAAAGACCAGGTTGCATTTTTCACTTATGATACTTTCAATATACAATGGGTTTACCAGGATGTAACCCTATCGTAAGTCAAGGAGCCTCTGTACGAATAATTGTGCAACATGACTAAATCGGGTTTACCCCAGGAATGCAAAACTGCTTCAGTATTTGAAAATCAATTGAGGAAGTACTTCATATTTACAGGCTACAGAAGAAAATTCAAGTAATCCTATTGCTCGATGTAGTGAAGCATTTGACAAAATCCAACATCCATTCATAATAAAACCTCTCAGAAAACTACAAATAGAGGGTGCTATGATCTGAATGTCCCTTAAAAGTGATGTGTTGAAACTAAATTCCCATTGTAATGGTGCTATTAGTAGCTGGTACCTTCTGGGAAGTTATTAAGTCATCAGGGCTCTGCCTTCATAAATAGATTAATGCCTTATAAAAGGGCTGTAGGGAGCTAGCTTAGGACTTTTTTTGCCCTCTAACTTCTGCCACATAGGGACACAGCATTTGCCCCTTCTGCCATGTGAGAATGCAGCAAGAAGGCCCTCACCAAATACCAAATACTGGGACCTTGTTCTTGGACTTCTCAGATTCCAAAACCATGGGAAATAAATGTATATTGTTTATAAATTACTAAGTCTCAGGTATTTTATTACAGCAGTACAAATAGACTAGGACAGAGCAAACATTATTGAACTTGATAAATACCATCTATACAAATCTACAGCTAGCATTATACATCATAGTAAAATAGTGAATGATTTTCCCCTAACATCAGAAACAGAACAAGGTTGCTCACTCATATTCCACATAGTGCTGGAAATTCTAGCCCAGGTAATAAGGAAATAAGTAAAAGACCTAGAGATCAGAAAAGATAAACTAAAATTGTCCTAATCTGCAGATGACTTGATTATATATGTAAAAAAAAATCCCAAGGAACCTACCAAAAAACTCTTCTAGATTCAATGAGTTAAGCAATGTGATAAAACAAAAGACACAAAAATTCATTTTATTTTTGTTTATCAATGAACACATGGATACTCAAATTAAAAATATAATAAAAATCCCTGAAAATAAACACACACTTAGGTGTAAATCCACCAAAACATGTAGAAATTTATGTTGAAAACTACAAAATGCTACAGAATTAAAACAAAATAGATCCAAATAAATGGAGAGACATTCTATGTTCATGGATGAGAACATTCAGCATAGTAGAAATATCAACTTTCCCTAAATTATTATACAAATTTAATGCAATTTCCATTAAAATTTCAGCAAAAATGTGTGTAGATATAGAGAAGTTGTTTCTAAAATAAATATGGAAAAGCAAATAAACTAGAATAGCTGAAACATTTTTTAAAAGAGTAAAATGAGGGAAACCTCTACCCAATTTTGAGACTTGCAGCCACAGTAGCCAAGATTATATGACATTGTCAAAAGGATGGACATTGCAATCAATAGAGCAGTATAAGAAATCCAGTGTGAAAAATACCACAGAGAATCACAGAAATATGCCCAAATGATTTTGGAGAAATTAGTTTCTCAATTGATTTGGAGAACTGCAAAGGCAATTGGAGACAGGATAGACTTTCCAAGAAATGATGTAAGAGCAATCAAATATTCAATCTAAGTCTCACACCCTACACAAAAAACAGCTGAAAATAAATTGCACACTCAAATACAAAATGTAAAACTATAAAACTTAGAAAGAAGGAATCTTTGTGATCTAGGGCTAGACTTAACACCAAACATCATTTGTAAGAACTGATATAATAAACTTCATCAAAATTAAAAGCACTGTATCTGCAAAAGTCCTTATTAAGAGGATTAAGAGCAGATACAGAATGGGAGAAATATTTGCAAATCTGTTAAAGACACATGCTGGAATATAGGTATATCTCAAAAATGTTGTGGGTTCATTTTTCGGGTACCATAATAAAGCAAATACTAAATTAAAGCAAGTCACATAAATTTTTTTATTTCCCAAAACATATAAAATTTATGTTTATACTCTACAGCAGTCTATTGTGTGCAACAGCATTATGTCCAAAAACAACATGCATACCTTAATTTTAAAAAACATTTTACTGCAGCCAGGCATGGTGGCTCATGCCTGCAATCCTAGGACTTTGGGAAGCTGAGGTGGGTGGAATATTTGAGGTCAGGAGTTCAAGAACAGCCTGGCCAACATGGCAAAATCTTGTCTCTACTAAAAATATATAAATTGGCTGGGTGTGGTTGTGCACACCAATAATCCCAGCTACTCGGGAAGCTGAGGCAGGAGAATCGCTTAAACACAGGAGGCAGAGGTTGCAGTGAACCAAGATTGCACAGTGCACTCCAGCCTGGGCAATAGAGAAAGACTCTGTCTCTAAAAAAACAGGAGAGAAAAAAGTAAAAATACTTTATTGCAAAAACAAAACAAAAACAAAACAAAAAAAACCTAATGATCATCTAAGCCTTCAGTAGGTCATTGTCTTTTTAGTGGTGAGAATCTTGCCTGGGTGATGGCTGCTGACCAGTGAGGGTGATAACTGCTGAAGACTGGGGTGGCTGTGGTAATTTCAGAAAATAAGACAACACTGAAGTTTGCAACATCAATGGACTCTTCCTTTCACGAAAGTTTTCTCTATAGCAAGTGATGCTGTTTGATAGGCTTTCACCACAGTATAACTTCTTTCAGAATTGGAGTCAGTCTTCTCAAACCCTGCTGCTGCTTTAGCAATTAAGCTTATGTAATATTCTAAACCCTTTGTTGTCATCTCAACAATGTTCACAGCATCTTCACTATGAGTAGACTGCTTCTCAAGTAACCACTTTCCTGCTTCTCATCCGTAAGAAGCAACTCTTTATCTATTCAAGTTTTATCATGAGATTGCAGCAATTCATTCACATCTTCAGGCTCTGCTTCTAATTCTCTTGCTGTTTTTACCACATCTGCAGTGACTTCCTTCAATGAAGTCTGGAACCCCTTAAAGTTGGAATCAACTTCTTCCAAACTCTGTTGATATTCTGACCTCCTCCCATGAGTCACAAATATTCTTAATGGCATCTAGAATGGTGAATGCCTCTCAGAATGTTTTTAACTTAATTTGCCCAGATCCATCAGAGGAATCACCTTCTGTAGCTGCCACAGCCTTACAAAATGATTTCTTAAAAAGTAACACTTGAAAGTCAGAATTACTCCTTGATCTGTGGCTTGCAGAATGGATGTGATGTTAACAGCATGAAAGCAACATTTCATCTCCTTGTGCATCTCCATCAGAGAGCTCTTGACTGGGTGCAGTAATATTTTGAGAACCTTTTTCTGGGTAGTAGGTCTCAACAACAGGCTTAAAAGATTCAGTAAACCATGCTGTAAACAGATGTGCTGTCATCTAGGCTTTGTTGTTCTGGTGTAGAGCATAGGCATAGTTGATTTGGCATACTTCTTAAGGGTCCTAGGAGTTTTGGAATGGTAAATGATCACTGGCTTCAACTTACAGTCATCAGCTGCATTAGGCCCTAACAAGAGAGTCAGCCTGTGCTTTCAAGCTTTGTAGCCAGACATTGACTTCTTCCCTCCAGCTATGAGTGTCCTAGATGGCACAGTCTTTCAATAGAAGGCTATTTTGTCTACACTGAAAATCTGTTCCTTAGTGTAACAACCTTCATCAGTTCTCTTACTGTTCTAGAGAACATGCTGCAACATCTACATCAGTACTTGCTGCTCTACCTTGCAGTTTTATGCTATGGAGACTTCTTTACTCAAATCTCATCAACCAACCTCAGCTAGCTTCAAATTCTCTTATACAACTCAGCTATCTCAGCCTCATAGAAGTAAAGAGCATTAGGGCCTTACTCTGGAGTGGCTTTGGCCTAAGGGAATGTTGTGGTTAGTTGGATCTTCTATCAAGACCACTCAAACTTTCTCCATATCAGCAACAAGGCTATTTCACTCCTTCTCATTTGTGTGTTCCCTGAAGTAACATTTTTTCATTTACTTCAAGAACTTCCTTTGCATTCACAACTTGGCTATTTAGCATAAGAGGCCCAGCTTTCAGCCTATCTGAGTTTTCAGCATGCATTCTTCACTAAGCTTAATCATTTCTAATTTTTTATTTAAAGTGGGAGACATGGCCAGGTGTGGTGGCTAACGACTATAATCCTAGCACTTTGGGAGTCTGAGGCGCGGGGATCACTTGAGGTCAAGAGTTGGAGACCAGCCTGGCCAATGTGGCGAAACCCCGCCTCTACTAAAAATACAAAAAATTAGCCAGGCATGGTGGCATGCACCTGTAATCCCAGCTACTTGGGAGGCTGAGGCACAAGAATAGCTTGAACCCAGGAGGCAGAGGTTGCATTGAGGTAAGATCACACCACACTCCAGCCTAGGGAACAGAGTGAGACTCTTGTCTCAAAAATAAAAATAAAAAATAAGTAAATTGAGAGATGTGGGACCCTTCCTTTCACCTGAACATGTGGGGGCCATTGAAGAGTTATTAATTGGCCTAATTTCAATACTGTTGCATCTCAGGGCATAGGGAGGCCCCATGAGAAGCAGAGAGATGGGGGAACGATTGGCTGTGGCGCAGTTAGAACACACAGAACATTTTATATGAGCACAGCTCATGGCACCACAAAATAATTACAATGGTAACAAAGATTGCTGACCACAGATCACCATAACAGATAAAATAATAATGAAAATGTTTGAAATATCATGAGAAGTACTAAAATGTGACACAGAGACATGAAGTAAGCAATGCTGTTGGCAAAATGGCACTGAAAGACTTGCTTAATACAGGGTTGCCACAAATCTTAAATTTGTTAAAAAATAAGAAAAAAATTCTGTAAAGTGCAATAAAATGAGTGATGCCTATACTGGCTGGGAAGCTATCAAGCTCACCATGACAGATACAAGTTTTCTAAAATTCTAAATTTTGCCTGAAAATTCAATTTTGTCATTTGCAACAAACATAAGCAATTAATTCCTTTGAAGTAACAGGCTCAGTTAGCTCAATTCTCAGACATTTTATGCCAAAAATACAAGTCTGGATAACCATGGTTTGTCTGTCAGTTGTTCTTTAAAGTAAAAACAGTGTTCCATTAAAAGAGGAGCTAGTTTAGCTCCTAACTCAAAAAAAGCACAAGTGCTTTTCCTCAAAACAATCATTGTAGTTCCATCTGCCAAAGTACATTATGCAAACTTTCAATTCTATCTCACAGAATATTAAAAAGACATGTACTCACAAGTCAAAATTTAATAAAATTAATCATTCCTACTTCTTCAATAATTTTTCTTTTTGAGATGGTGTTTCGCTCTTTTTGCCCAGACTGGAGTGCAATGGCGCGATCTCAGCTCACTGACTGCAACCTCCACCTCCTGGGTTCAAGTGATTCTCCTGCTTCAGCCTCCTGAGTAGCTGGGACTACAGGCGCATGCCACCACGCCCGACTATTTTTTTTTTTTTTTTTTTTTGTATTTTTAGTAAAGACGAGGTTTCACTGTGTTAGCCAGGATGGTCTCGATCTCCTGACCTTGTGATCCACCCGCCTCAGCCTTCCAAAGTGCTGGGATTACAGGCATGAGCCACCGTGCCTGGCCAAGAACATTCTTAAATGGTGTTGGCTTTTTGTATGCGAATAGGTGGCAGTGAAGAATATGACGACTCTCAGTAGAGTTTGCTGTCATGGTCTTGATTTCTGTCAAAGCGCCTGCCATTGGTTTCACACCATCAGTGTAAATGTCCACACAGCGAAAAGGAAAGAAAGGCTCCACATCATTATGAAAACAGTTTTGACCATATGAGCCCCCTGAAAGGTTTCCGGTGAGCCCGAGACTCCACAAATCACAGGAGATTCTACAGGCTTACTGTGGTTGCTATGGGATAAAAAGAGGGAAAAAAGAGGGTTTGAGTCTCAGCTCTGCTTTCACCGGCACTACAATATGCCTAGTGCCCCCAGCCCTGAGCTAACCATGAATGAGAACCACCATGATTGTTCATCAGCTATTACTGCCCCCAATGGGTTACATTTTATTTCTCTGTTCAGCAGCAAGTTGTAAGCTCCCTTCCAGCCTGATATTCTAATCTGGCTATCTGCCTAATGTATACCACAAATAAGAGCATTTGGGCCTTGCCTGTGGGTTCCCTTGGTGGCATGCCCTGCCTGTCTGTAGGGGAATGTTTGCCTAAATAAGATCTATCCCTGCATCGACACCAAGCAGACAGGCTCAGCCCAGGACCTCAGCCTCAGCTGCCCAAGAGGTAAAGGACTCTGCCTCCCTCCTGCGTGTGCTCACTGAACTGACCTCCACCCCACTGCCCCCATGCACTCACTTTTGGAAATGACAGAAGAAGAAAGACCAGGGTCAGAGTCTCCTCAGTAAGTCCTGCAAAGCACAGGACCTTGCCTCAACTATGCTCTGTTCTTCTGGTGAGAGAGCTTCTTAGGGCCTTACCACAGAACTCTGGACAACAGAGGCACTCCACAGGCTCCAGCACATCTCTATCAGCTTAGGAGAAGCTGTGTCCTAAAGATGCAGTGGCTCCCAGAGCAAGAAAAATAGATACGATGGATCCCAGGTGGGGCACATCCAAGAGAAAGAGGCCCCTGTGGATGTCCAAATGAGCCAGGGAAGGAGGAAGTCATGAGGGGCTGGACTCCTGTTCCAGGAGCCGGGGAGAAGAGTCAGTCCCAGCCTGGCTCACAGACCACAAAGGGAATCTACAGACCACATCTGATTCCAGTGCCCTCATATAAAAGCAAGCTACTACACCTTCTCTCAGTATCAGCCTCCACACTAATTACATGAAAGGCTTACCATTGAAAAGACAATTAAACAAAAACTTTTGGTTTCCTAAGTGGACTTAGAGAAGTATGGCTACCTCAAGTTTATCAATTTCTTAGAAAGCAACATAACCTACTTCATTATTATTTAATTAATTAGATAATGAATCAAGTGTTCTGTGAAAGGGCCATATATGCAAAGCAATCCTCAAATACCGAAGGAGCCAAGAAACCAAAGAAGGAGGCAAAGAAATCCAGTTTGTTGGTACTGGGTAATTTGTTGGAGAATTTACAGACAGAATCATGGTCTTGGGCAGGTGCAGACAGGTAGATCTCTGCACTACAAACCCCCAGACATAGTGTTCATATCTTGGAACATAAGTGTAGTGCTCTGGAAGATATGTGTAGGATGCTACAGTCATCACAGCCTATGATCTCTGAAACAACAAGGGTTAAAGAAAACTTACAATGAATTGGTGTTCCTACATGAAGAGTAGTAACATCAACTAAACATTATGGAGGCATTATCAGCTCAGGGTTAGTCAGAAGTTAATGGCGGATTTACATTTGAAATAAAGTCACTTTTGAGTCTCGTCTTGACTCAAGTCAAGATAATTCACTGAAAGACATTACTGAGAAACATGGTTCCATTACAAAATCTCATTATCTTAGAAATTCATTAAAAACTCTAACCAGCAGTCTAGGACCTTAAGTATTATGGATAATTATTAACTGGGTTATACCACAGATAACTGTAAATTGAACACTCTATATCAGCACTTTGGATTGTTTCTTTCTTGCTTAAGGATAATTATAAATAGAACTCAGAACTCTACAGAAAAGCACCCAACTCAGTAAAACTCATAAGGAGTCCAACTCACTGGACCTTTCCTCTCTCAATGCTGTAATGTTTCCAAGGCTGGTTTTGGTACTTTACAGCAGAAACACATTGCCTCAGAGGATGAACTTAGTGTGCTAAATAAATTATTTACCTTCCAAAAGTACTTCAGGATGAAATAATAATGTCTTCTCTACCCAGAGAGCTTTACTATTGAATGTGTTTGCACATCAGTCATCTCATGTTACTTCCACAAGGGCCTCAGAAGAAGCTCAAGCCAGGTATTCACATTTGCCTCTCTTTAAAGCAGAAAAACCCAAAGAAGGCCCAGGCACTTCTTATAGGATACTACAGGCAAAGGGATGAGTCTGGAAGTTGTCCACATCACTGCAAATTAAATACAAAACTCTTTTCTTCATCAAAAATTTTTATCATTATATCTCATCTTATCAAAAAAACTGAAGTGTCTTATTTTTTTCTTCTTGTAAGAAATCAGAAAAGGTTTGATTTTCCAATGTTAATACAGTTAAAAACAAAAAAGATGGACTCCCATACTATGCCTTTGTGATGGCTGCTTAGAAAACTGCCACAAATGTACAGCTTCATTTCTAAACAGTAGAGAGGCAGAGGGAAGTAGAAAATGGGTCAAATAATTCCCAAAGAAAGAGTCTAATCAGAAATTTTCTTCTTTCAAATTCTCTATCATTAAATACATATTTCAATGGAGATAAATTAACATAGAATTGGGTTCTCTGAAGAGGGTGATATCATAATATCACCCCCTGTCAGACAGCAGGTAATGAGAAGACCTATTTTATACAGTGCATGTCATTTGGTGAAACTGTTTACCCCGATCACCTGAAAGCAGACCATGCACACACCCAGCCTCCAGTTCAGCGGGAAGAGAAAAGGAAATGCCGACTGTCTAGGTGACTGCTACTCATTTTGCTTAGTTGAGCATCACAGAAAAACAGGAGCTTAAGCAAAAACTGGCTGGCTTGAGGGAGACAGGAAAGCATCTAGAGACAGTCCAGAAACATGGGCCTCAAAATACGGGAAAAGCTATCCCTCTGCACCCCAAGAGTAAGATGTGCGGCTGAACATGTTCTGAGGACCAAAGACCCATTAAGACTTCACAACGAAGAGAGGGCTACACTGTACACACAGGTGAGATTACATTATGTTAAGCTTCAAGATACCCTGAGTAGGGAGAACCACACACATAAGAAAGCAAAGATATGAAGTGGGCTAGAAGATTTTAACTAGAAAAGAACTTTGGCTATAGTTACTGGCACATAAAACTACCAGATGCAAATAGATCAGAAGCTACTAGAATTGGGGAGAAACTGCACTGCCAAAGACATGAGCTTAAAACAGTCAATGACTGTCAAAATAACCCAAATTTCCACAAGCAGAAAGCAGGCTGTGGGATCTTGCAGCCCCTAACCTCTGAGGAAGACGTTCTCCCTATTTTAGTCCATTTTCTGTTTCTTATAATAGAAAACCCAAAACGCAGTAATTTATAAAGAAAAGAAATTTATTTCTTACAGTTATAGAAGCTGAGAAGTCTAAGGTCAAGGAGGAGAATCTGGTGAGGGCCTTCTTGCTGGTGTGGACTCTGCAGAGTCCCAAGATGGGACAGAGCATCACACGGTAAGGGGGCTGAGTATGCTAGCTCAGGTATCTCTTCCTCTACTTATAAAGCCACCAATTCCACTTCCCTCATAACACATTAATCCATTAACCCACGAATGGATAAATCCACTCATAAGGGAACAGCCCTTAAGATCCAATCACATCTTAAAGGCCCCACCTCTCAATACTGCTATATTGGAGATTAAGCTTCAACATGAGTTTTGAAGAGGACAAATACTCAAACCATAGCACTCTCAAGGCCTAGCCAGATGGAGCAAGGAGGCCTGGAGGATAACAGACCAGTTTCTTCTGCCCCCACTCCTAGGATAGGCGGTAAAAGAATCAGACACGCTATACTGTGACCATGATGAATGAAGACAAAAACAAGATTGTGCCAAAATCTCTCTCTCCATTGACATGGAGTGATGACTGTTTCTTTACCAATCATAACTTTAACCTCACTCCAGTCTATCCTCTTTATAGATAAGACTGAATTAAATACTCATCATAAAATTGTTCCTACTTACTGATAGCACCCCATTTTCTTGAACCCTCCCCCAAATCACCTAATGAAAACCCAAATCCTGTAACAGGTTCTTTCCAATACCCTCTTACCACAACACCCCATGGTTCCCAGGGGAGTGTCCAGTGGCCTTTGCTTAGAAAACATTGATAGATGCCTTCATAATACTTGCCCATGGGATGTTGCTCTTACTGTGGACCAAGAACTGATGTTTACCTTCCATTCATCTCCTTCCAAAATGGAAGTTTTAAAAATTATAATTGGCTTGATTTGGCTCCACTATTATACAGTGTGAACACCAGATAAGCTGTGTGTCAGTTCAGTCATCAAACCACAAAAGTGACAACTGGATTTGATAAAAACTACACAACGTTAGAAATTCATCCTCTGTGCAAGACACAGTAACTAGGGCAACTCTGGATTGTGTCCCTGGAGAGATGAGCACATGACAACTGTCAAAGAAGGGTGTGCCAAGGCGAAGGACTGAGACAGATATAACCACGAAGAACTGTGCTCCCCTTTCCCGGGACAACATTGAAACTGGGAAGCAATTGTCAACCAGAAACAACAAAATACAGATTTCTCACCTCCATCTAGATAGAACCCTGTAACTAGATCTTGCCGGTGGAAAGCATGAAGAGATACAGATCATGGTCCTTGTCACTTGTAGGCCAACATGGCTGAGAAGCATGTGTGCCTTCTCCATGTGTACTCCCCCATCTGCCAGTTGGACTGACAGGAAGCTGGGCCTAGAGGATTAGGATGCCACCTCCGTAGCAGATGGCATGACCACCCACTGTAAGAAACTGGGCCGAATCACCACACAGAGGAAAGCTGATCACTGACGAGGAACATCCACAGTGAACTGTTACATGAACAAGAAGTAAATTTTACCATGTAAGGCCCTGAAATTTGTGGGATTGTTACAGACGTGAAAGTTACCCAAAATATCCAAAAATTGGGGCAAGAGATACAGAGCAAAAGCATGAATCAGATACTGAGGTACCAGCCCTCAATTTGCACTGGAACCACAAAGCGCTAACCCCTTAAGGTAGAGAATAAATCCTCAGAAGCAAGTCAGCCTTCCCAAGCACTGAGCCTTTGTTCTACTCATCCAGTTGTCCTTAAGACTACACTGGATTAAGTTGGCTCCTTTAAGACTAAAGAACCGGCAGGGCACGGTGGCTCATGCCTATAATCCCAGCACTTTTGGAGGCTGAAAAGGGTGGATCACGATGTCAGGAGATCAAGACCATCCTGGCCAACATGGTGAAACACCATCTCTATTAAAATATAAAAAATTAGCTGGGCATGGTGGCATGTGCCTGTAGTCCCAGCTACTCAGGAGGCTGAGGTAGGGGTACTTCTTGAACCTGGGAGGCAGAGGTTGCAGTGAGCCAAGATCACGCCATTGCACTCCAGCCTGGCAAAAGAGCAAGACTCTGTCTCAGAAAAAAAAAAAAAAGAAAGAAAGAAACTTAGCAGTACCTGATGAAAACCTCTGTAAAAACAATAATCAACCCAGGTTTCAAATTATTCCTCAAAAATATTCTGCAAATACAAATGTCTAGCACCCTGAAAGAAATGAGTGACACATTGAGGAAGAAACAGTAGAAATCACAGAAAACAAAAGCATATGTACAAAGACAAGAAGCTGGAATTACCCAATACAGATTACTTTAACAACTACACTTGTATAATAACAAAAACCCAAACAACCCAGTTAAAAATCCAGCAAATGACCTGAATAGAAATTTCTCTCAAGAACACATACTAACGGGCAATAAGCACATGAAAAAATGGTCAACATTACTAATCACTAAAGAAAAGCAAATTAAAACCACAAAGAGCTATCATCTCATACTCATTAGAATGGCTATTATCAAGATAATAATATGTGTTGGTTAGGATGCGGAGAAGTTGGAACCCTTGGGCATTGCTGGTAGAAATGTAAAATGCTGGGGCTGCTATGAAAACAATACAGTCACTCCTCAAAAACTTAAGAAAAGTATTAGCATATGATCTAGCAATTCCATTTCTGGGTATATGCACAAATGAAGTAAAAGCAAGGAACTCAAATATTTGTATATTCATGTTCATGGCAACATTATTCGCTACAGTCAAAAGATAGACCAGGTGTCCATCAAAGAATGAATAAACAAAATATAGTGTACATATACAATGAAATATTATTCAGCCTTAAAAAGGGAAGAAATTCCAACACATGCTACAACATGGATGAACCCTGAAGATATTATGCTACATTTAATAAGCCAGTCACAAAAGGAAAAATATTTATTACTCCACTTGTATGAGGTATCTATAGCAGTCAAATTCATAAAAACAGAAAGTAGAATGCTGGTTGCCAGGGTTTGGGAAAGGGAGTTATTGTTTAATGGGTAAAGAGTTTCAGTTTTACAAGATAAAGAGTACTGGAGATGGATGGTTACACAACAACATGAATGAATTTAATGTCACAGAATTGTACACATAAAATGTACTATTTAAAATGGCAGGCTGGGTGCAGTGGCTCACACCTGTAATCCCAGCACTTTGGGAGGCCAAAGCAGGCAGGTCACAAGGTCAGGAGTTTGACACCAGCCTGGCCAAAATGGTGAAACCCCATCTCTACTAAAAATACAAAAATTAGCCAGGTGTTGTGGCATGCACCTGTAGTCCCAGCTACTTGGGAAGCTGAGGTGAAAGAATCACTTGAACCCAGGAGACAGAAGTTGCAGTAAGCCAAGACTGCACCACTGCATTCCAGCCTGGGTGACAGAGCAAGACTTCATCTCAAAAAAACAAATAAAAATAAAATAAAATGTCAGATTTTATGTTATATGTTTGACTAAAATTTTAAAACTACACTTGCTATAGTTAAAAACAGAAACAATAGATTAGAAGCTACATGAAGTAACAGTTTTAATTTTCTTAAATCTAAAACCGAAAAGTTAAAAAGTCATAAATGGGTTTTAAAGCAGATTGGGTGCTGCTGAAGAAAGAATTAGTGAATTGGAAACTAGGTCAAAGTAAAATATTCAAAGTATTAAGAGGAGAGGCCAAAATCTAGAAATATAAAAGAGAGAGAGCATGAGAACACATGGTAAGAAATCTAACACAAATTTAATCAGAGTCCCAGAAAGAAAGAAAAGAGATGAAACAGAAGCAATATCTGAAGAAAATGGCAGCGAATTTTCCAGACTTATGAAAGACATCATGCCACAGATACAAGAAGTCAACATACCTCAGGCAGGAGCACTGAACTTAGTGAAACCATAGAAACCTAAGGATAATGGGAAAATCCTTTAAGGCAATAGATTACCTCCAGAAGATAGCAGTTACATTTACTGACTTCAGAACAGGAACAAGAAAAGCCAGATGCTGTGGAAATATATCTCCAATGTGCTGGAAAAAAAAATGCCAACATTAAATTCAATATACAGAAACAAAACCATTTAAGAATAAACATGAGAGTATGATGTAAGTGAAAACAGCAAAGAACTTAGAAAAATCCCTTCTTTCACAAATGCAATTTTTAAATGGCAAAAATTGTCCAAATCATTTTTTCAGAAATCTAGAAATTTAACCAAAGGGTTGCCACAATCTGGAGAATATTTGTTCAGGAAAAATGGTTAAATATCCAAGAACAGAAATTCTGTGGTATTTTAACTTACCCTATTCCCATTCCCCACCCCCTAACCTTACCCCAGCTCTACAGTAGTCTTGAAAACCAACAGCCTATAATCATAGTGAAAACCAACAGCCTGGCAGTAACACAAGAGGACAAAACAGGGTTGTAGCCCCTTCAAAGTCTTATTATTTGATATGGCTAACAGGTTCCACTTGCAAGGTTACATTTATTTGACCTGACACACAGGTCACTGAAAAGTATTTTCCACAGAAGTATCTGTCAAAACAACTAAAGGCAATTGTTTAATTTTGTGACTACCTGAGACAGTGGACAATAGTTGGAGCAAATAATATATTAACCCAAAAGCTTAAAAGGAAAATCTGGGGAATGAGATGCCCACAGGGTATTGAAAACTCTGTATATTTCTGGTAATCCAGACGGCCATGGTGCATCTACTCAAGGTTGTGTGAATGCCCAGAAAAAAAACTGGAGTGCCCTGAGATAGCCCTAAGCTCTCACACTGGGCTGACATTAAGACTCTGCACAATCAGAAAATGAAGACTAAGTCAGTTATAAACTGGTAGGTTAAGGGCTGACACATGCCCAAACACATAGACAGGGTCCCTTGGGAGAGACTATGAGACTTAATGATTCCAGGTATTTAAGGAAATCTCTGTCCAATTATTAGCTGAACATTAAGCTATTCAAGTACAGAATCAGTGAAGGTATATGACAAAGAATACATACTTGACTGGGCACGGTGGCTCACATCTGTAATCCCAGCACTTTGGGAGGCCAAAGCAGGCAGATCACCTGAGGTTGGGAGTTCAAGACCAGCCTGACCAACATGGAGAAACCCTGTCTCTACTAAAAATACAAAATTAGCCAGACATAGGATTACATGCCTGTAATCCCAGCTACTCGGGAGGCTGAGGCATAAGAATTGCTTGAACCCAGGAGGCGGAGGTTGTGGTAAGCCGAGATCACACCACTGTACCCCAGCCTGGGATACGAGCAAAATTCCATTTCAAAAAAAAAAAAAAAATGAATACAGACTTTACAAAGTTAGTTCAGGAAAGTCACTAAATAAACAAACAGAAGCTACTACAACAAGCAGCAGCAACAACAACAACAACAACAACAAAATGCAAAAAAGGAGAATCAGATTTCCAGACTTGCCATATTATATTATTTAAAACATAAAGTTTTCAAAAAAGTATTATGACACTTACAAAGAAACAGGAAAATATGGCCCATACACAGGAAAAGAAAAAGCAATCAACAGAAACTGTTTGGGAACAGTTTGGACTTTAAATAATCTGAAAAAGCAATCAATAGAAACTGTTCCCAAGGAACAGTGTCCCAGTGTTGGACTTTAAATAATCTATTTTAAATACATTTGAAAAACTAAAGGAAGCCATGTCTAAAGGATTCAAGAATGGCAGTGGTGTTTCATCAAGCAGCCATCAATAAAGAAACAGAAATGATAAAAAGAAACCAAATTAAAATTCTAGAGTTAAAAATAAAATAACTGAAATAGCAAATTCATTAGAGGGGTTCAACATCATATTTGAACAGGGAGAAGAATCAGTGAGCTTGATGATAGATCAACTGAGATTATCCAATCTAAGGAACAGAAAGTAAAAAGAAGTTAAAAAAAAAAAAATGAACATCCAACAAAGGACTAACATCCAGGATCTACAAGAAACTCAAAACAACTCAAAAAGAAGAAAAACATAACCCCATTAAAAAGTGAGCAAACAACATGAACAGGCATTTTTCAAAAGACATACAAATGGCCAAAAAACATATGAAAAAGTGCTCAACATCACTAATCACCAGAGAAATGCAAATTAAAACAACAATGAGATACCATCTTACAACACTCAGAACAGCTATTATTAAAAAGTCAAAAAATGACAGAAGTTGGCAAATATGGAGAGAAAAGGAAAACAAATGTAAATTAGTACAACCTCTATGGAAAACAGTATGGAGATTTCTCTAAGAACTAAAAATAGAAATAGAACTACCATCCAATCCAGCAATCCCACTACTGTGTATCTACCCAAAGGAAATCACTATATCAAAGCACTATTCACAACAGAAAGATATGGAACCAATCTATCTATCAACAGATGGTTTGATAAAGAAAATGCAGTATACATGTACCATAAAATACTACTGAGCCACATAAGAAAATGAAAGCATGTCCTTGCAGCAACATGGATAGACTTGGAGGCCATTATCCTAAGTGAAATAATTCAGAAACACAAAGTCAAATACCATATATTCCCATTTACGAGAGAATATGGGACTAAGTAATATGTACACATGGACACACAGAATGTAATAATAGACACCAAAGACTTGGAAAGGTGGGAGGATGAGAGGGGGTTGAGGGATGAGAAATTACCTAATGGGTAACATTTAACTATTCGGGTGATGCTTATACTAAAAGCCTAGATTTTACCAGTATGCAATATATCCATGTAATAAAACTGCACTTGTTCCCTCTAAATCTATTTTTAAATTAAAAAATAAAAATTATTAAAAACAAAACTGTAACAAGTGTAGATAACTGTAAAAGGTAATAATTATAAATCTGTGTTGAAGTACACAGAATGTATAAAGATGCACTTTTTTTTCTCAGCTCACTGCAACCTCCACCTCCTTGGTTCAAGCAACTCTCCTGTCTCAGTCTCCCAAGTAGCTGGAATTACAGGCACGTGCCACCAAGCCCAGCTAATTTTTGTTATTTTTTTAGTAGAGATGGGGTTTTACCATGTTGGTCAGGCTGGTCTTGAACTCCTAACCTCAAATGAGCTGTCCTCCTCAGCCTCCCAAAGTGCTGGGATTACAGGTGTGAGCCACCACACCCAGCCAAGATGTACTTTATATGACCATAACAGCACAAAGGAGGAAGGAGGGAATGGAGACATACAGAAGCAAAGTTTTTGTATACTAGTGAAATTAGACTGGTACTAATCCAAACTAAACTGTTGTAAACTGTCAGTAGTAAGCCCCCAAGTAACCCCAAAGAAAATAACAAACAATAGTAAAAAGAAAGGATAAGGGAAATAAAACAGTACACTAGAAAATATCTATCTAACACAAAGTCAGTAATGGAGTAATAGAAAATTCAAAAAGACACTGCATACAGAAATCAAGAAGCAAAATGGCTGGCATAAATTTCACCTTATCAAAACTGCATTAAACGTAAATGGATTCAACATTCCAATATAAGTATAGAAATTGTCTAAATTGATTTTTTCCTGATTCAGTTATATGTAGTATACAAGAAATACACTTAAAAGACACAGATAGGCTAAAAGCATGGAAAAATATATACAATGCAAACAGTAACAAACGGAAAGCTTGACTGGGTATATTACCATCAGAAAAAATGGTCTTTAAGACAAAAATTGTGATTAGAGACAAAGAATATTTTATAAGTATAAAAAGGTCAATTTATCAAGAAGATATAACAATTATATATATATATATCTCAAAATAAAGCCCCAGAATACATGAAACAAAAATTAAAAGAAACAAAGGGAGAATTAGCTCAACAGTAATAGTTGGAAACTTCAAAAGTCCATTTTCAATACAGGATGTAATTAAACAGAAAATCAGAAAGAAAACAAAAGATTTAAACAACACTAATAAACTAATTACACCTAACAGACATTTATAGAATTCTCCATTCAAAAAGCAGAAAACATATTATTCTCAAATACACATGGAACATTCTCTAGAACAGACCAGGTGTTAGGCAAGAAAATAAGTCTTAAAATTTTTAAAGACTGGAATAATACAAAATATGTTCCCTAAAGACAGGGATAAAAAATAGATATCAGTAACAGATAGAAATTTAAGAAATGCAAAAGTCTGTGGAAATCAAACAATACACTGCTAAACAGCCAAAAAGAAAGAAAAATAAAACAAATATTGGGGCAAAAATGAGATAGAAAATAAAAAACAATGAAACCAAAGTTGGTTTTTTGAAAAGACCAACAACACTGCCAAGTATCTAGAATGACCAGGAACAAAAAGAGGGAAGACTCAATTTACTAAAATCAGAAAGAAAACTACCAACCTCATAGAAATAAAAGGACTATAAAGAAATACTATGAACTACTGGCCAACAAATTGGATAAGCTAGGTAAAATTCATAAATTCCTAGAAAGAAACTATCAAAACTAACTCAAAAAATAGTACATCTGAAAAAAACCTAAAGGAAGTAAAGTTACTGAGTATTTTTAAAATTTTCCACCAGGAAAAGTTTACAAACAGATGGCTTCACTATTCAATTCTACCAACTATTTAAAGAAGAATGAACACCAATCATTCACAAGGAGTAAAGGATACTTCCCAACTCATTCTATAAGGCCAGTATTACCCTAATACCAAAACCAGACAAAGAGATCACAAGAAAACTACTGATTAACATGCCTTAAGTATACAGACAATACAGACATAAAAATCCCTAACAAGGCTGGGTGTGGTGGCTCACACCTGTAATCTCAGCACTTTGGGAGGCCGACATGGGTGGATCACTTGGGGTCAGGAGTTCAAGACCAGCCTGGCCAACATGGCAAAACCCCGTCTCCACTAAAAACACAAAAATTAGCTGGGGATGGAGGTGTGGGCCTGACATCCCAGCTACTCGGGAGGCTGAAGCAGGAGAATCACTTGAACCTGGGAGGCAGAGCTTCAGTGAGCTGAGACCACACCGCTGTACTCCAGCCTGGGTGACAGAGAGAGACTCTATCTCAAAAAAAAAAAAAAATCCTCAACAAAACACTAGCAAACCCAATCTGCCAATATATAAAAAGGATTATATGCCATGACAAGTGGAATTTATCTAAGGAATTCAAAGTTGGTTCAACATACAAAACTGAATCAATGTAATATATGACATTAATAAAGGACAAAAATAAAACTTAATATTGTTAACCTGACAATACTCCCCAAATTGATCTACAGATTCAATTAATCCTGACCAAAATTCTACCTGCATTTTTTTTTTTTTTTTTTAAAGAAAGTGACAAACTAGTCTTAAAAATCATATGGAAATGCAAGGGACAACGAATAACCAAAATAAATAAAAGGAACACAGTTGAAGGACTCACATTTCCCAATCTTAAAACTTAGTACAAAGCCATAATAATCAAGATTGTGTGCTGCTGGCATACAGAAAAACATATAGGTCAATGAAATAAGAGTTGAGAATTCAGACATAAACCCATATTTTATGGCCAACTAATTTCTGACAAAGGTGCTAAGGCTATTCAATAGGTAGTCTTCAACAAATGGTACCAGCACAACTAGATAGTCACAGGCAGAAGAATGAAGTTAAACTCCTCCCTTATACCATAGATAAAAATTAACTCAAAATGCACTGAAGACCTAAATTTTAGAGCTAAAACTATAAAACCCTTAGAATAAAACAGAGGTGTAAATCTTTGTGACCTAGAATTAAGCAATGTCTAAAATATGACAAAGCACAAGCAACAAAAGAAAAAAATAAACACGATATCATCAAAATAAAAACCATTTATGCATCAAAGGATACTATCAAGAAAATGAAAAGACTACTCACAGTTGGAGGGAAAATATTTGCAAATCATTTATCTGATAAGAGACTAATATACAGAATATATATTGAACATTTACATCTCAGTGATAAAAAGACAAACAATCCAGTTTTTAAATGGGCAAAGAATTTAAATAGCCATTTCTCCAAAGAAAAAACAAAAATGGCCAATAAGCAGTACATGAAAAGGGCTGAATATCATTAGTCACTAGAGAAATGCTAATTAATACCACAGTAAGATACTACTTCCCACCCACTACATGGCTATATTCAAAAAACTGAAAAATAAGTGTTGGAGAGAATGCAGAAATTGGAACCCCATAAATTACTGATGGGAATGGAAAATGTTTCATTTACATTCCAAATCATTTGGAAATTTACATTGCCAAATTACTTCCCAAGGATGCTGCACCATCTTTGGGAAACAATTTGGCAGTTATTCAAAAACTTAAACAGAATTACTGTATGACTCAGCAATTCTACTTCTAGTATAAACTCAAGATAAGTGAAAACATATATTCATATAAAAACTCGTACATGATTGTTCATAGCATGTTGTTCATAACAGCCAAAAAACAACCCAAATGTCTACTGATGAATGAATAAACAAAATGCCATATATGTATACAACTGAATATTATTCAGCCATGAAATGGAATAAAATACTGACACATACTACAACATGGATAAAGCTAGAAAACATTACGCAAAATGAAAGAAGCCAGACACAAAAGCCCACATATTATATAATTCTATTCATATTAAACGTCCATAATGGGCAAATTCTTAGAGATGAAAACTAAATTAACAGTTGCCAGAGCCTTTGGGGAGGGAGAAACAGGTAGTTACTGTGTATGAGGTTTATTTTTAAGGTGAATAAAATTTTCTGGAATTATGTAGAGATGAAAGTTGCATAATCTTGAAAATATACCAAAAACACTCAGTTGTAAAGTTTAAAATGGTGAATTTTATGGTGTATGAGTTATATACAATGTAATGTTGAACTAAATTGAAACAATTTGTTAAAAGATGAAATAAAAATATTTTTAGATTAAAAAATACACAGTGTCAGCCAGGAGTGGTGGCTCACGCCTGTAATCCCAGCACTTTGGGTAGTCGAAGTCGACAGATCACGAGGTCAAGAGATCAAGACATCCTAGTCAACATGGCAAAACCTCGTCTTTACTAAAAATATAAAAATTAGCTGGGTGGCTCCTCACCAGCAAGGAAACAAAGCAGGATGGAGAACGAATTTGACGAATTGACAGAAGCAGGCTTCAGAAGGTGGGTAATAACAAACTTCCCTAAGTTAAAGGAACATGTTCTATCCCAATGCAAAGAAACTAAAAGCCTTGAAAAAAAAGGTTAGACGAAATGCTAACTAGAATAACCAGCTAACAGAAGAACATAAATGACTTGATGGAGCTGAAAAACACAGCACAAGAACTTCATGAAGCATACACAAGTTTCAATAGCCAAATAGATCAAGTAGAAGAAAGGATATCAGAGATTGAAGATCAACTCAATGAAATAAAACAAGAAGGCAAGAAAAGAGGACAAAGAGTGAAAAGAAATGAACAAAGCCTTCAAGAAATATGGGATTACGTGAAAAGACCTAATCTATGCCTGATCGGGGTATACTGGAAGATGACGGGGAGAATGAATCCAAGCTGGAAAACACTCTTCAGGATATTATCCTGGAGAACTTCCCCAACCTAGCAAGGCAGGCCAACATTCAAATACAGAAAATACAGAGAATACCACAATGATACTCCTCTAGAACAACCCCAAGGCACATAATTGTCAGGTTCACCAGGGTTGAAGCAAAAGAAAAAATACTAAGAGAAGCCAGAGAGAAAGGTCGGGTCACCCACAAAGGGAAGCACATCAGACTCACAGCAGATCTCTCGGCAGAAACCCTATAAGCCAGAAGAGAGTGGGGGCCAATATGCAACATCCTTAAAGAAAAGAACTTCAAACCTAGAATTTCATATCCAGCCAAACTAAGCTTCATAAGTGAAGAAGAAATGAAATCCTTTATGCACAAGCAATTGCTGAGAGATTTTGTCACTACCAGACCTGCCCTGCAGGAGTTCCTGAACAAAGCACTAAACACAGAAAGGAAAAACCACTACTGGCCACTGCAAAAAGAACCAAATGGTAAAGACCAGTGACGCAATGAAGAAATTACACCAACCAAAGGGCAAAACAACCAACCAGTAATAAAATGGCAGGATCAAACTCACACATAACAATATTAACGTTAAATGTAAATGGACTAAATGCCCCAATCAAAAGATACAGACTGGCAAATTGTATAAAGAGCCAAGAACCATCAGTGTGCTATATTCAGGAGACCCATCTCATGTGCAAAGATACACATGGACTCAAAATAAAGGGATGGAAGAAGATTTACCAAGCAAATGGAGAGCAAAAAGAAGGCAGGGGTGGCAATCCTAGTCTCTTATAAAACGGACTTTAAACCAACAAAAATCAAAAGAGGCAAAGAAGGGCATTACATAATGGTAAAATGATCAATATAAAAAGAAAAGCTAATGATCCTAAATATATATGCACCCAATACAGGAGCACCTAGATACATAATGCAAGTCCTTAATGATCTACAAAGAGACTTAGACTCCTGCACAATAATAGTGGGAGACTTTAACATTCCACTGTCAATATTAGAAAGATCAATAATACAGAAAATCAACAAGGAAATCCAGGACTTGAATGCAGATCTGGACCAAGTGAACTTAATAGACATTTACAGAATTCTTAGCCCCAAATCCACAAAATATATATTCTTCTCAGCACCACATTGGACTTACTCTAAAATCAACCACATAATCAGAAGTAAATCACTCCTCAGCAAATGCAAAAGAACAGAAATCATAACAAACAGTCTCTTAGACCACAGTGCAATCAAATTAGAACTCAGGATTAAGAAACTAACTCCAAACCGCACAACTTCATGGAAAATGAACAACTGGCTCTTGAATGTAGACTGGATAAATAATGAAATGAAGGCAGAAAGAAAGATGTTCTTTGAAACCAACGAGAACAAAGACACAACATACCTGAATCTCTGGGCCATATTTAAAGCAGTGTCTACAGGGAAATTTATAGCAATAAATGCCCACATGAGGAGCAAGGAAAGGTCTAAAATCAACACCCTATCACCAAAATTGAAAGAGTTAGAGGAGCAAGATCAAAAAAACTCAAAAGCTAGCAGAAGACAAGAAATAACTAAGATCAGAGCAGAACTGAAAGAGATAGAGACTCAAAAAACCCTTCAAAAAAATCAACAAATCCAGGAGCTAGTTTTTTGAAAAGATCAACAAAATAGATAGACCTCTAGCCAGAATAACAGAAAAGAAAAGAGAGAAGAATCAAATAGATGCAATAAAAAACTATGGGTGTGGGGGGCAGGCGCGGTGGCTCACGCCTGTAATCCCAGCACTTTGGGAGGCCGAGGTGGGTGGATCATGAGGTCAAGATATCGAGACCATCCTGGTCAACATGGTGAAAACCCACCTCTACCAAAAATACAAAAAATTAGCTGGGCATGGTGGTGCATGCCTGTAATCCCAGCTACTTAGGAGGCTGAGGCAAGAGAATTGCCTGAACCCAGGAGGCGGAGGTTGTGGTGAGCCAAGATCACGCCATTGCACTCCAGCCTGGGTAACAAGAGCAAAACTCTGTCTCAAAAAACAAAACAAAACAAAACAAAAACAAAACCAAAAAAAAAAAAAACAACGATAAGGGGGACATCACCACCGATTCCACAGAAATACAAACTACCATCAGAGATTACTGCAAACAACTCTATGCACACAAACCAGTAAACCTGGAAGAAATGGATAAATTCCTGGACACTTGCACTCTCCCAAGACTAAACCAGGAAGAACTTGAATCCCTGAATAGACCAATAACAATGGCTGAAGTCGAGGCAGCAATTAATAGCCTACCAACTAAAAAAAGCCCAGGTCCAGATGGGTTTATGGCCGAATTCTACCAGATGTAGAAAGAGGAGCTGGTACCATTCCTTCTGAAACTATTCAGAACAATACAAAAAGAGGGAATCCTCCCCAACTCATTTTATGAGACCAACATCATCCTAATACCAAAACCAGGCAGACATGCAACTAAAAAAGAAAACTTCAGGCCAATATCCATGATGAACATTGATGCAAAAATCTTCAATAAAATACTGGCAAAAAGAATGCAACAGCAAATCAAAAAGTTTACTCATCACGATCAAGTAGGCTTCATTCTGGGGATGCAAGGATGGTTCAACATACACAAGTCGATAAATGCAATCCATCACATAAACAGAACCACATGATTATCTCAATAGATGCAGAAAAGGCCTTTGACAAAACTCAACAGCTCTTTATGCTAAAAATCCTCAACAAACTAGGTATCAATAGTACATATCACAAAATAATAAAAGCTATTTACAACAAACCCACAGCCAATATCATACTGAACAGGCAAAAACTGGAAGCATTCCCTTTGAAATCTGGCACAAGACAAGGATGAACTCTCTCAAAACTCCTATTTAATATAGTATTGGAAGTTCTAGCTAGAGCAATCAGGCAAGAAAAAGAAATAAAGGATATTCAATTAGGAAAAGAGGAAGCCAAATTATCTATATTTGCAGATGACATGATTGTATATTTAGAAGACCCCATCATCTCAGCCCAAAATCTCCTGAAACTGATAAGCAACTTCAGCAAACTCTCAGGATACAAAATGTGCAGAAATCACAAGCATTTCTATACACCGATAACAGAGAGCCAAATCAAAAGTGAACTCCCATTCACAATTGTTACAAAGGGAATAAACTACCTAGGAATACAACAAACAAATGATGTAAAGGACCTCTTCAAGGAGAACTACAAACCACTGCTCAATTAAACAAGAGAGGACACAAACAGATGGAAAAACATCCTATGCTCATGGTTGGGAAGCATCAACATTGTGAAAATGGCCATACTGTCCAAAGTAATTTATAGATTCAATGCTATCCCCATCAAGCTACCAATGACCTTCTTCACAGAACTGGAAAAAAACACTTCAAACTTCATATGGAACCAAAAGACAGCCTGCATAGCCAAAACAGCTCTAAGCAAAAAGAACAAACCTGGAGGCATCACACTGCCTGACTTCAAACTATACCACAAGGCCACAGTAATCAAAACAGCATAGTACTGGTATCCAAACAGAGACACAGACCAATGGAACAGAACAGAGGCCTCAGAAGCACACCACACATCTACAACCATCTGATCTTTGACAAACCTGGCAAAAACAAGCAATGGGGAAAGGACACCATGTTTAATAAATGGTGTTGGGCCGGTCAGGCACGGTGTTAAGCCTGTAATCCCAGCACTTTGGGAGGCCAAGGAGGGTGGACCACGAGGTCAAGAGATTGAGACCATCCTGGTCAACATGGTGAAACCCCGTCTCTACTAAAAATACAAAAAATTAGCTGGGCGTGGTGGTGTGTGCCTGTAATCCCAGCTACTCAGGAGGCTGAGGCAGGAGAATTGCCTGAACCCAGGAGGCGGAGGTTGTGGTGAGCCGAGATCGCGCCATTGCACTCCAGCCTGGGTAACAAGAGTGAAACTCCGTCTCAAAAAAAATAAAAATAAAAATAAATAAATAAAAAATAAAAAAATAAACAGTGTTGGGAAAACTGGCTAGCCATGTGCAGAAAACAGAAACTAGACCCTTTCCTGACACCTTACACCAAAATTAACTCCAGATGGATTAAAGATCTAAACATAAGACCTAACACCATAAAAACCCTAGAAGAAAACCTAGGCAAAACCATGCAGGACATAGGCATAGTCAAGTACTTCATGGCTAAACACCAAAAGCAATGGCAACAAAAGCCAAAATAGACAAATGAGATCTAATTAAACTCCAGAGCTTCTGTACAGCAAAGGAAACAATCATTAGAGTAAACCGGTAATCAACAGAATGGGAAAAAATTTTTGCAATCTACCCATCTGACAAAGGGCTAATATCCAGAATCTACAAAGAACTAAAACAGAATTCCAAGAAAAAAACAAACCCATTCAAAAGTGGGCAAAGGATATGAACAGACACTTTACAAAAGAATACATCGATGAGACCAGCAAACATATGAAAAAATGCTCATCATCACTGGTCATTAGAGAAATGCAAATCAAAACCACATTGAGATACCATCTCACAACAGTTGGAATGACAATCATTAAAAAATCTGGAGATAACAGATGCTGGAGAGAATGTGGAGAAATAGGAACACTTTTATACTGTTGGTGGGAGTGTAAATTAGTTCAACCACTGTGGAAGACTGTGGCGATTCCTCAAGGACCTAGAAATAGAAATACCATTTGACCCGGCAACCCCATTACTGGGTATATACCCAAAGAATTATAAATTGTTCTATTATAAAGACACATGCACACATATGTTCATTGCGGCGCTGTTTACAATAGCAAAGACTGGGAACCAACCCAAATGTCCATCATCAATAGACTGGATAAAGAAAATGTGGCATATACACCATGAAATACTACACAGGCATAAAAAATGATGAGTTCGTGTCCTTCATAGGGACATGGATGAATCTGGAAACCATCATTCTCTCAGCAAATTGCCAAAAGAACAGAAAACCAAACACCATATTTTATCATTCATAGGCAGGTGTTGAACAATTAGAACATGTGGACACAGGGAGCAGAGCATCACACACTGTGGTCAGTAGGGAAGGTCTAGGAGAGGGATAGCAGGGGTAGGGAGGGTGGGGAGGGATAGTGAGGGGAGAAACTAGATATAGGTGATGGGGGGATGAAGGCAGCAAACCACCTTGCCATGTATGTACCTATGCAAAAATCCTACATGATCTGCACATGTACCCCAGAACCTAAAGTACAATAACAACAACAACAAAAATATTCTAAAAAAAATAAAATAATTAGCTGGGCATGGTGGTGCCCACCTGTAGTCCCAGCGACTCAGGAGGCCAAGGCAGGAGAATTGCTTGGACCAGGGAGGCAGAGGTTGCAGTGAGCTGAGATCACACCACTGTACTCCAGACTGGAGACAGAGCCAGACTCTGTCTCAAAGAAAAAAAATCGCAGTATCTACCACCAGCTGACCTGCAACAAAGGAGTTTCCAAAGAAGTCTCTTTGGGCAGAAGTGAAACCTTTCCAGAATGAAAGTCAGAAATGCCAGAGAGCAATGAAGAGCAAAGAAAAAATAAATCTCTGAATAAATCTAAACGAGTACTAACTGTTAATATTACCATTAATACAATACTGTTCATGTTATCAGTAATAATACTATTAATACCAACATTGTTAATATGATAATGCCATTTAATATTAATTTATTTCACTGAATTTATAAAGAATATAGAATTAAAATGCACAATAACAAGCATATATATGAATCTGGAGGTGGTCATAGAGTTCAAGTCTTCTAAGAAACTATGATTTATCTAGGAGAAAGATAAAGGTATAATTGTATTACCTGGATAAGTTAGTAACAATTTACATAATCTCCAATCTACTGGAGAAGGTGAAAAATGGAATGATTGTTTTTTTAAAAAAATCACATAATCAGATTAAAATAATGCAAGAAAAGAGAGAAAAATAAACACAGAAAATGTAAAACAAGATAAATACATAATAGGATTGTATTTGTACAATCCAATAGATTAGTAATTACATTTAATGTAGATTAACTGTTCCAGTTAAAAGACAAAGATTATCAGATTGAATGAAAAAAAAAATCTAAGTATACTCTTTGTAAGAGACATACCTAAATTATAAAACTACAGTAGGGTTGAAAATAAGATGATAAAAAACAAAGATATCATGCAAATATGAGCCTAAAACATCTAGCATGGCTATGTTAATATTAACATCAGACATATCATATCATAAAGTCAAATATTCATTACTAGAGATAAAGAGAACCAGTCATAATAATTAAAGTCTCCATTCATCAGGAAGACCCAACAGTTTTAAATCTGTGTGCTCCTAATAACATGGTCTCAAAAATTTATAAATAAAAATGAACAGAACTGCAAGGAAAAATAATACAAATCCATAATCATAATGAAATTATGTAATTATCTTAGTAACGAATATAACAACCAAAAAGACTAGTAAGAAAGCAGATATAATATGCTTATCAACTCACCTAAAAAAAAATATGGTATAATACATTGAACCCAATTATTTCCAAGCACATAGGAATGTCTGAGAAAACCTACATACCATATTCTGGGCTATAAGACAAATCAACAAATTTCAAAGGATTAAAATCATAGAAAGCAAGATCTTTGGGCAGATAACTGTGCTGAAGAATAATAAAACAAGGAAATATGCTTATGTTTAGAAATTTTTAAATGTTCTAAATTACGTACGAATCAAAGAAAAAAACCAGAATGGAAATTAGAAAGTATATCAAACATTAATGAAAATGTCTTAAATCAAACTTTGTATGATGTAGCTGAGGCATTGTTTATAAGAAAATATGTCACTTTAAACACACATACTAGAAAAAGGGAAAAGCTGCAAATTAATAAATTAAGTATTCATCTCAGATTAGAAAGAGAACAGCTACAAGAAAAGAAAATTATGAGCCAATTTCACTCATAGCCACAAAAGCAAAAACCCCAAACAAAATATTAGTCATCAGGCCAGGCATGGTGGCTCACATCTATAATCCCAACACTTTGGCGGACCACAGTGGGCAGATCACCGGAGGTCAGGAGTTTGAGACCAGTCTGGCCAACATGGTGAAACCCCATCTCTACCAAAAAATACAAAAATCCCAACTTTAGGTGGTGTGCACCTATAATCCCAGCTACTCAGGAGGCTGAAGCAGGAAGAATTGCTTGAACCCAGGAGGCAGAAGTTTCAGTGAGCCGAGATCATGCCACTGCACTCCAACCTGGGCAACAGAGCAAGACTCTTGTCTTAAAAAAAAAAAAAAAAAAAAAAAAAAAAAAAAAAAAAAGCCATCAGAATCTAATCATATATTTTAAGAATAAGCTGGCATGATCAAGTTATATTTAAAAAGTAGTCATCTGTGGGTAGTAGAATTATCAAGATTTTTATTCTGCTTTTTATGCTAATCTTTCATTTAGAAATTTTCTACATAAACATCTATTACTTTAGAAACCAGAAAAAATATTTTTGAAATAATCATTAATAGTCTGATCTCTCATCTTTTTTAGATCAACTAATTAAAAAATGGCAAGAAGAAAAGAACAAGGGCTGGCTCAGAACAACCATTTTGCCTGAGTAATATAAGGATACAAGGTCTTATTTGTCTCAGTGTCTTTACTAGGTTGACTGAGAACAAAGAAAGGATGAATAGGAGTAGAAAAGGATTTACAGAGACAGGAATGTGACAATAGCAATTTGTAGGCTTTTCCTCAAGCATTAAGGGAGCGATCTTATACACAAATGCATCTATAAATAGAATCCATATTGCAATTAGATGAATAATTTAAAACCACTTTGCAAACAGGGTTAAGAAAACAGGAACCTAGATGCTTAAAAATCAATAGTTTTGTCCTATCCCAACCTGGAGAGTTACAGAAACAGATGTCTAAATTTTAGGTTATTTTTTAGAAATGTTGGAAGATAGATGGTTAAGTACCAGAAGACTTAAAAACATTTACAAGCTTTGAGCTAACAGTTCTACCTTTAGAAATTTAGAAGTAATCAGTGATACACACAATGATTTTTGTATAGGATATTTTTCAAAGCATTATTTATTATAGTAAGTATTTTCAAGCAACATAAATGTCCAGCTATGGGGAAACGGTTCAATAAGCTGGGACACTCTTTGGAATAGTATGCAGCCATTCAAAATCATATTTTAGAAGAACACATTATGAGACAAGGAAGTGTTCATGATCCAGTAAAAGGAAAAATATTGGTTTATAAAACATATTTTGGAATGCATCCCAACTTTAGGATATGCATATCATACATAAATATAAGTAGTAAAAAACACTGAACATCCTTTTGTGGTAAAATTATGGATAATGCTGATCTTCTACTTTATACTTTTCTGTTTTTTCCAATTTTTCTACACAAAATATTTGTATTACTTTTATAAATACAAAAAAAGCTTTATAAAAGAAAATAAATAATAAGCTTATTAACTTAAATAGAGTTAAACATCCTTCAACAACCCAAATCCACTTCTAATGGGAGGTCAGTAAAGATCAGTATGTCAGTTTTCTATTGCCACATAACAAACTATCACAAATTTAATACCTTAAACCAATATGTATTTATTATCTCACAGTTTCTATGAGTCAGGAATTTAAGCAGGCTTAACTGGGTCCTCTGCTTATGGTCTTACAAGGCTTCATTCAAAGTGTTAGCCAGGCTGCATTCTCACCTGAAGGCTTGACTGGGGAAGAATCTGTTTCCACGCTCACTCTATTACTGACAGAATTTGTTTCCTTGTGCCTTTGGACTGAGCACCTTCTGCTTCCAGGATGAAGATTGTACCTCCCTGCCCCATCTGAAATTAGGTATGGCTAGAATGACTCCTTCTGGCCAATGAAATGTGAGCAGAATGGACTAGCGACTCTTCCAAAGTGATTAATTGCTAGTGCAAGTGTCTCCATGTTTAAAAAGGTCCATATCCAGACCATTTAAGAATCAATTTTGCAAAATTTCCAGGGAACAAAAATTCCTCCCTTTCAGAAACTATTACATTTGGGAGGCCAAGGTGGGAGAATTTCTTGAACCCAGGAGTTCAAGACCAGCCTGGGCAACACAACAAGACCCTGATTCTACAAAAAGAAAATTCAAAAATTATTTGGGCATGGTGGTTTGTGCCTATAATCCCAGCTAATAAAGAGGCTAAGGCAAAACGATCACTCAAGCCCAGGAGCTCAAGGCTGCAGTAGGATATGATAGCACCATTGCACTCCAGCCTGGGTGACAGAGAGAGTCCCAGTTTCTAAAAAAGAAAGAAAGAAACTATTACAAAAATGATGAAGTATCATGTTGATACCAAATCTAAATAAGGGCAATGCAAGAAAAGATTATCACTGGTCAACATATCTTATGTACATATATGCCGAAATCCTAAATGAAATCCTAAATGAAATATTTGCATATTGGATCCAGTAATTTAGGCTAGCGTGCAGAGGCATGATCACATTCCACTGCAGTCTCAACCGCCCAGGCTCAAGTGATCCTTCCATCTCAGTTCCCCAAGTAGCTGGGACTACAGATGCATGCCACCATGCCCAGCTAACTTTTCTTTTTTTTTTTTTTTTTTGATTCTCTGGCCTCAGCCTCTCAGTGTTGAGATTACAGGTATGAGCCACCACACCTGGCCCAATAATATTTTTTAATGTAATACATTACAGTTTCTCCCAGGAAATCAATGATGGTTTAAATTAAAAGAATCAAATATTTCCACTCAATCATAATTTAAAAAGAAAAGCATAAAATTATCTAAATAAGTACACTGTATATAAAACCACTTGAAAAAATTCAAAATCTACTCATTTTTTTAAAAGCTTTCATTAAACTACTAGTAAATGTAATCATCCTTCTAATAAAAGGAATCTACCAAAAAAAAAAAAAAAGCAAAGTTTACAATTAAGTCTTTCACAGCATTTATTTTAAATGAAAAACAATATAAGGATAATCTTACCACAATCTCCATGCAACTTTCTCTAGTGGTCCAGGCAAAGGAAAAAAGACAAAAAAAAAAAGATCAATAAAAGATTTAAGAACTAGGAAGAAAGAAATTATCATTATGTACACAAAGAAATCAGAAAATGATCCACACATTTGTGAAATCTGATGTTTCAAAGGTAGCACTGCAGATCAGTGGGGAAAGGACTGTACTCAATAAACAATACTGGTACAATTAGTTATGAATTTGGAAAAAATTTAAAACTGGATCTCTATCTCATACCCCACACAAAAATAAGTTCCAGGTAAACTATAAAAAGCAAATATTTAAACATTTTTTTTTAAAGAGGAAACTATATTATGACTTACATGGTTTGGCTATGTTCCCACCCAAATCTCATCTTGAATTCTCATGTGTTATGGAAGGGAACCAGCAGGAGGTAATTGAATCATGGGGGCTGGTCTTTCCCATGCCATTCTAATGATAGCAAATAAGTCTCACGAGATCTGATAGTTTTAGAAAGGGGAGCTTCCCTGCACAAGCTCTCTTCTCTTGTCTGCTGCCATGTGAGATGTACCTTTCACCTTCTGCCATGATTGTGAGGCCTCCGTAGTCATGTGGAACTGTAAGTCCATTAAACCTCTTTCTTTTGTAAATTGCCCAGTCTCAAGTATGTCTTTATCAGCAGCATGAAAATGGACTAATACAATGACCTGGGAGTAACACAAGATTTCTTAGATCAGACTCAATCACCACAAACCGTAAGGAAAAGACTGAAAAATCCAACTTCATTAAAACTGAACATCTGTTCATCAAAACAGCATATTTAAAAGCATAAAGAACAGGATACAAATAGATTCCAGAATATGTGAAAGAACTTCTAAAAAACTATAAAAAGGATAATCCAGACAATAAATGGACAATTTAAGAATACAATTTTTAGAGAAGCTCAAGTGGCCAAAGTATGGGTAGAAAATCCTCAAACTCACTAGCCAAGGAAATGCTAATTAAAAGAGGAAGATATAGCCAGGCATGGTGGCAAGTGCCTGTAATCCCAGCTACTTGGGAGGCTAAGGCAGGAGAATTGTTTGAACCCAGGAGGCGGAGGTTGTGGTGAACTGAGATTGCACCATTGCACTCCAGCCTGGGCAACAAGAGTGAAACTCCGTCTCAAAAAAAAAAAAAAAGTAAGATATTTAATATCTATTCAATTGACAACAATTAAAACATCTGAAGATACAAAGGATTAGTGAGGATGTAAAGAAACAAAACTCTGGAAAATAATCCAACAACTGTGAGGCTGGAATTGGGCCTAGCCTGTGACACCACAATCTCAGCTGTTAAGCATATACCTGGTCTACTCTTTTCCAAGTGTCCAACACAGGAAAGATAAGCCAGTGGGACATGGCAATTGGGAAGGGTAGAGGCTGAGGAAGCTGATCAGAGAGACTGGAAGTGGGATTTGCACCACATAAGACAACATCAGATGTCAGTCTTGACTAGGAGATGAAATGGGCATAGAACTATGCTTATCTGGGGTGGATTCTCCCCAAGTGGCAGCTCCATCATTTTATCTTCTAAAACCAATCTGATCATGTTATTTCCTCCTTAATTTTGTCAGCTAAAACTGCCAAAGGAAGACCCCCAGGCTGTATCAGCTTCTTACTGCTGTTGTAACAAACTCCCACACACTTAGTGTTTAAATACGACAAACATTTATTTTACAGTTCTGGACAAGTCAGACACAGTTCTCACTGGGCTAGAATCAAGGACTGCATTCCTTTCCAAAGTCTCTATGGGAGAATCCCTTTTATTGCCTTTTCCAAAGGCTTCCCACATTCCTTGACTAGTGCACCCTTCCATCTTCAAAGCCATCAATGGCAGCTGGAGTCTTCCTCATCTCATATTACTCTGACATTGACTATTCTGCCTCTCTCTTCCACTTTTAAGAACACTTGTGATTACTCTAAGCCCACCCAGATAATCCAGGATAATCTCCCTATTTTCAGAGGAGCTGATTAGCAACCTCATTCCATCTGCTGCCTTAACTCCCCTGCCATGTAACATAACACAGTCCTGAGATTAGGATGTGGACAGCTTTATGAGCCATTATTCCACCTACCATGCAACCCCGCCTCCACTCTTACCCCAATCCATCTCCAACAGAGTTCCAACCATTTCACAATGCCCCTAACACTTCTAGCAGGGTCCCAACTCCTTCACTATGCCTCCCCATACCTCCGGCCTCCACACCACTACATACTCTGTACTCTGGTTATTCCAACCTTCCAGGCTTTTTCTAATAATTGTACACCGAATCCATGCCCAATTACAATTCAGGCTCTAGGGCCCAGCCCAAAGGCCACCGCTTCTCTAAAGCTTTCCCTGATTCTCAGCCAAAATGAATCACCCCTCAACACATTTGCCTGGCTTTCTATGTATCTGAACTGCAGCACTGAGTATGGCCTCCTGTCATTACATGTTTACGTGTTCCTTCCTCAACCTGAACTGGTGAGCTCTTCAATAAGAACTCGGTCTCATTTGTCTGTGGGTTCCCAGTTCATAGTAGAGGAAATGGCAAAGAGTAGACAATCAGGGAGTATTGCTGAAGCTTGGATGAGGCAGAAGGAAGCTTTCCTAAGTTTCCATCAATGGAAGAGATGTCAAAGAGTAACCTGGGTTATGTGTACAGCAAATGGGGACAAAGAATCAGTTCAGATGATCACAACAAAAAGCACCTCAACATCCACTGCTTAGCTTGATATATAATTTACTACCATGTGCAAGAATCTCTGCACCACAAGTGACACCTATCTTTTTCTTTTATTGCTAACCTGTGGGTCAATTCTAAAGTAACTGACAAAACCTCAAGAGAAAAAAAAGTTTCATCTAAAATGATTTAGAAGCATGTCCTCAATATTAGAGAAAAGAGTAGATATTGCTCTAACACAACAGGAATGCCTGGCAACCGCTCAATCGCCCAACACATACACAGACCCCTTCTTCAGGAAAGGCTGAGAACCAGCATGCTGGAGAATGCAAAACATGCTACAGTCAACCCTTTTGGGGACAAGCTGCCCCTACGTAGATATATGCCTACAGATGTATGTCTATATTGTAATAAAGGTGCTGTGGTTGAAATATCCCTTCCAAAACTCATGTTGAAACATAATCCTCAATGTAGCAGTATTGAGAGGTGGGGCCTTTAAGAGGTGATTGGATCAAGAGGACTCTGTCCTCATAAAATGGATTAATCCATTCATGGGTTAATGGGTTAATGGATTAGTGAGTTGTCATGGGAGTAGAGCTGGTGGCTTTGCCCCTGGATCCTAGACTTCTCAGCCTCCATGACTATATGAAATAAATTCCTTTTATTTGTAAATTACCCAGTTCCAGGTATTCTGTTATAAGCAAAAGAAAACAGACTAAAACAAATTGGTACTTTCTTTAAAAAATGGTTGTTAAGAAAACAGGGTTTCACTTAATTTCAGTGATTTGTTACTTGATGACCATATAAAAGACTAGGCAAAAAGAAACGTAATGTTGTAACACAATTATCCTCAAAAAAAAAAAAAAGAAAAAAAAAAAGAAAAAGAATACAATGGCTTAAGTGTAAATTTCAGTTCAACAGAATTTCTCTGATCAAATTGTATTCAATAATATGAATTTTGAAAATAATTTTAAAGTATACTGGAAAGGAAGCCTGAGGCAAACACACACACACACACACACAACAACAACAACAACAAAGACAAAACACACACAGAAACAGGAGACATGGCTTCAGCACCATGGACAGCGGACCAATGACGCCTTGACTATTGGGAGTCATTGCTACCAGGGATGACAGCTGAGATATCAGAGCTGCCCCAAAAATCTACAGCATTTATTCTAATGTTCAAGTTGGGGTAATTCCAACATGAGCAAGTATTTTCCTTGGTTATGGCACAAAGCATCAGCCTTCTTCACTGACAGGATATACAACTTACATGTACCAAAATCTGCTTCTGTGATCACCTTTACAGTAAAGCCCTGGGACATTTGTAAAAATAGAGATGATTCTGCCATTGACACAGGAACTGAAATAATCAAAACTGATACACAGAATCCAAGTTTGAATGGCTATATTGGTTCAAGAAGCTCATGAGACTTTTTCAAATTTATAAATGCAGCATGCTCTCAGACTCCCTCAGAACAATAAAGGATAGCTTCTTCAAAACAGCTAACAAAATACACCCATGTGTTGAATTTTTTCTCATAAATAGCTAAAAATGTAAACATAAAAAGGAATTTTCCCGTACCGTGAGTGTTATAAAGATATCTGGGAAAGTGACGTTTTGAGGTACAATATCACCACTAACCAGCAGCACCTGTGGCAATACCAGACAAAAAGCCCTCAATTCTAGAGTGTCCTTTTTTTCAGTTATAAAGACGCCATTTACCATCAAAACCTTTCCAAAACCTTATATTGAGTATCAACTAAGAAAATACGTGAAGCTACGTAAGTTCTAAAACATTTGTAATGAACTCGCACTGTATAAACAACAGCATCTACGTACAAGTGAAAAAAATTATACTGCTCGAAAGTGAAAGACATCAGTTAGTCGGTCACTGCACTTGTGTTTAAAGGCCCCATGTTTTCTGACAGATCTCCACGTCTGAAAACACCAGAACTACTTCAGCTTTTCTCATGTGAGAATCAATGGCCCCATTGATTCTCAAGATCTGACAAGGACTTTTCAGATCTTATCATTGATCCCTCCAGAGTGCCATTGTTCTACAAACACCCCTCTTTGGGCCAAAATAGGTATCTCTGACATGCTTTAAGATGATGAATTGTTCTTGAATATGACGAGACTGGGAGTTACTTCTTTTAAATAGGAAAGCACTCTTGCACATTCCTTTGGGATCCACATCTGAGAAAAGTCCAAAGAAAAGAAAAAAAGGGCAACAGTTTTCCCCTGAAAGGGAGTTCAATTTCAGAGGGATGTGTGAGGGCCTGTGCCAGAGAAATATTTTTGAAACGGGGACTCTGTAAGTTACCCAGTGAAATCTCTAAAAGCCTCTCCGCAAGGCCCTACTGCCCAAGATTCCTTCCGGTGAACCCCACTCTACAAACGCTCATCAACCCAGAGCGCTACTGGCTCACTGGAGGGCTAACGAGACCTGCAAATCCAGGCTGCTTTGAAGGACGATAGAAGATAGCCAACGCCTGGCCACGAGATTTAGGACCTGACCCTTGGTTAACTTTCAAATTTCTTTTGCCAGAAACAAAATTCGGAGTAGGGGGAAAATGGAAAGCAACACCACGCAAAAAGAAAAAATGAACTCTTTCACGAAACAAGACTTCCAACTAGAACACGTGTGGGAACAATAAGAAACCCGTTCTAAGCACCCCCCAGAATTAAAACAAACCACAGCGACCGACAAGAGGGACCCGCGCGCGCCCCGGCGCCCGCGCGCGGCTCTCCGCAGGGTCAGCGAGGGGCGAGGCCGCGCTCTCCCGGCGGCCGTCCAGGGGGAGGAGGCCCCGCGCCGCGCGCGCCGCCCTCCAGTCCGCCGCGGCCGCTCCGGGGGGTGCCCAGACCTCTTCTCCGTCAGGAGGAGAAACCGAAGCCTCCAGAAGTGCAGGCGTTTTCTGACCGGCGGCCGAGGCGCTCTCGGCTTCCCGCGGCAACTTCCGAATTTGGGGAGCGGGCGGAGGCTGGGGGGCCCGGCCTGACGGCCGCACCTCGAGGGAGCGCGGGTCCACTCGCCGTCCCGGGCCGCCGCAGGCGCCAGCGGCGGTCGGGGACGGCGCGACCCAGCCCGGGACCCCCGCCCGCCGCGGCTCGGGCGAAGTTTGCCGCGGTCCCGGGCCGCCCCGTCACGGCCTCCGTCGGGGGCTCGGTCCCCGACCCCGCCCGCCACCGCTCACTCACCTGCCCTGCGCCGAACGGCGAGACCGTGGGTCGGCGGGGAGAGGCCGGGCGGCCCGGGCGGGGTCCGGACGAGGCGGGCGGAGAGGCGGCGGCGGATCCTAAGTCGGCCGAGGCGGCGGCGACCGCGGCTGAGGCGGCTGAGGCGGCGGTCGCGGCTACAGGCGCTCCAGCCCGAGCGCTGCGCGCGGCGCGGGCCCGCCCCTCTGCGCCACTGACCAATCTCGCGCCGCGCGCACCGCGGGCCCCGCCCCCGCCTAAGGGCAGGCTCGCGAAAGTGGGCGCCGCGGGCCAATCACACGGCGGAACATCGACCGGCGAGGCCAATCCGAGACCGGGAAGTTCTCTGGAAAAAGCCAACTCGAGTCAAAGGGGCGGGGGCGGGGCTGCGGGAGGCGGGGGGAACCAGGCCCAATGACGTGCGGGGGCGGGGCAGACCATTGCCCGGGGGGGGAGGAGGCGGGGCCTCGAAAGGACTGGTTACTCGTCGTGGGCGGGGCATTTAGTGGGTGGGTCAAGAATCGGGGCGGAGCCCTAATGGAGTGAGGCGGGGCGGGGACGGGCCGTGGGCGGGGCGGGGCGGGACATCATTTGGGGTGGGGCAGCGGAGGGGCAGGGGCGGGGCTAAGTTCGGGAAGCCTGGCCGGGGCTACGCCTAAGTCGGGGCGGTTGGAAGACGGGCAAGAGCAGTGAGCGGGGGGCTCGGGGTTGGGGAATTCAGGCCCTTGACTGGGCGGGGCCCAGGCCGGGGGCGGGTCTGTGGTGGGCGGGGTCGCGGATGTCTTGCGGAGGGCGGGGACTTGGTGGGCGGGGCGGCTCTGTGGTGGGCGGGGCGGGCCCATTGTGGGCGAAAGGCGGATGGGCGGGGCGGGCCCGTGATGGGCGGGGCGGGCCTGCGGTGAGTTTGGCCTTGGTTAGTCAGGGCGGGCCCGTGGTGGGCGGGGACTTGGGGGGGGACGGCCCGTGGTGGGCGGGGACTTGGGCGGGGCGGCGGCCCGTGATGGGCGGCGCGGCCCGTGGTGGGCGGGGCGGCCCGGCTGGGACGGGACGGGACACGAGTGGAGGCTGAACTCTGGGGCCAAGCCGCGGCCCCGAGGGCCCCTGGGTGGCACCCGCTTCCCGTTCTCTGCGGGCTTCGCGCCGGCCCCGAGGCTAGGGCAGGGGCCCCGAGCGGCCAGTGAAGGGTGGGTCCTCCCCGGCGGGGCCCAGGAGCCGCCCGCCCCGCTCTGGCCCCGGGCCCCGTCCCCTCCGCCTGCCCGCCCGGCGTCCCGCCTGCCCTGGCCTGGGGCGGGGCATTCGGGGCCCCGTGGGCTGCAGGGCGAGGCCGCCCTTCCCCGGGGCTGGCTTCGGGCCGCTGTGCTCCGCGCGGTTTTCCGCGTCCTTCCCGTGGAGTCTGCCTCGCGGTGCGTCCTCGCCGGAGCGTTTCCTCCGCGGCGCTGAGCGCCCGCCGCGGCCTTGGGCGAGGGCAGCCGGACGCCCCCAGCGAGAGCGCTGCTCGACGCATCCCAGTCGCCGCGCCCTGGTCCCGCTTCCCCTGGACCCTCGCCGGGTTGGGAGGCGCCTCCGGGTGTCTGTGGGGATCGGGGGGTGCGGGGGGAGGTGGGACGGCAGCCGGAGAAAAGTCCTCGCGCACCCCAGGGCCCCGGCGGCTCGCCTCGGACCGTCCTCTACAGACGGGAATCACGCCCCAAAACCCGGGGCCCGCCCTCCTCCCGCCTCCCGCGTGCGCCAGGGGTAGCCGGGCCGCCGGGATGTCCTCCCGAGGCGGCGTCACAGGCCCCCCGGGCGCCCCCGAGCCGGCGCGGAGACAGGGCTTCCGATGGACAGAACCCACCCGGGGAACGTTCTGGGCCGTCCACGCCACGCGCAGGGCGGCCGTCAGCTGGGGTTGGAGGTGGGTCGGGAAGAGAGGTGTCCTTTGGTCTCCAAATGTCGCTTCTGTCATTTAAAGACAACCTTAAAATAGAAAAAAAAAAAAAAAAAAGCCTTGGCTGGCGTGAACGTCCTCGAGCTACAAAGGCTGAGTCCGCAGAGAAGGGAGGTCGGGGCCACACCCCACTCGGGAATGGGGACGCCCCGCGGGCCAGTGTGGAGCGCAATGGGGGGCGCGCTTGGCGAGCCCGTGCTTTGGACAGGCCTGGCAGTTGGGGTGGAAGGAGGATGAAGGAGGGATTGGAGGCCGAGACAGTGGGAATGCAGGGGGAGGACGCTGTGGCCAGGATCTTGCTGGAAATTAACCAGAAGGGATGGTGAGGCAGGGCACCGTGGCTCTCGCCTTAATCCCAGCGCTTTGGGAGGCCAAGGCAGGAGGATCGCTTGAGCTCAGTAGTTAGAGACCTGCCTGGGAAACATCGTGAGACTCTGTCTCTGTTTCTAAAAACGGAGGAGGAGGGATAGTGTCCCCCCATCCCAGAGGACCCGGGCCGGAGGGAGGCCCAGAGCCCGGGGCTGCCTCAGCCCCACCTTGACTCTGTGGGCAGAGGCCCGGAGGGACCCAGGGACGCCGTGCTGGAGGCTGGAGCTGGCGCGGGGCTCTGGGCAGAGTGCTGTCAGTGCCCCCAGATTGCAGGCTGCCAGCCTCCCACGTCGCGGTCCTCTGCGGGAGCCCGCGGCCTCAGCTGCCTGCCCCGCCAGCTGAAAGACACAGTTAGTCATTAGGAAAGTAATGATAGTATTTTCAGGGCAGCGTGTTGGACCCTAACTACTTTCTATTATTTCCAGTTCCTGCCAACCCTGTGAAGAAAAAAGCAGCTCATCTCTCACGGCCCCGCCCCTTGACACGCAAGCTGATCAGGCCTTGTTCTGGGCTCTCTGGGAGCCTGGGGGCAGCCCCGCCCCAGGCCGCAGCAGCTGGGCCTCCCCTCCTGGTGCCCAGCCTCCAGGTCCAGAGCTTCCTGCCCTCCTGAGTTCAGAATGCCTGTCGGGGTGCTGGTCCTGGCAGAAGGGCACCCGGGGTCCAACATTTATAAATAACTCTAGGGCGTCTTGTTGTGGGTATGGAAATCGGGGAGGGAGGTTAAAATCTGTTTGGAATGATGTCAGATCCAGCCCCAGGAAATCTCCAAGCGCCAGGCCTTGTCAGGGGCTGGGACATCTGCAGGGGTAGGGGCGGGGGCCTTCTGTAGCTCCACTTTAGATGGCTAGAGTTCGGGGAAAACAGTTACACACAGAAAGCAGTCACAGTGGTAATTAACGTCAAAATCCTGCGTGATGTTTAGGCCTCCGCAGGAGCCCTGGAGAAGCTGAGCCCTTCCACACACCACCAGCACTTACAGCTGCAAGCCTCCTTACCCCTGCTGTGGAGGCATGTTGGGAGTCTGGGCAGAGTTTGTGGCCTCTGTGGCCTTCAGCAGTACTACACCCAGGCTGAGCCTCTCCTCAGAGAATTCACATTGCCATGGGACCACCCTTACCTCAGCCTACAACTCTAGAACACAAGTTACCTCTTGGCTCTCATATCCTCTTCACAAAGCACAGGGGCAGAAGTCCCTCTTCCAAGGGACCGGCAGCACCCAGCCCCTTCCTCCCCAGGCTTCTGCCCTGTACAAGGACTGCTGCCAACCTCCACCAAAAGCTGCTGGCGGGAGGGCAGGGCTGGCTCAGCTGAGCTCACAGAGCACCCCCTGATAGCCAAAGTGCTGGAGTGGAAATCAGAGGCGGAGAAGCCAGTCCCTGTGCCAGCTGCCCCTGCACCCAGTAAGGAAATACAGGAACTAAAAATACTTCCCACTTCCATTTCCTCCTTTTTATATCAGCCTCATCATAAATGCACCTGACCCAACTTACCTGGTGCTGTGGTGTTTGTACTTTGATTAGGTGGAGCAGCTCGGGGGTCCCCTCACGCCCTCTCCCCTGTCCTCCTGCTGAAGAGGCAGCGCCCACATGCAGCACTGCCTGACCAGCCCCTGGCCCTGGGCCTGGGACACCTGCAGAGAGACAGCAACCCACGACCAGCAGGCTTGTGAGGTGCCCCCAGCTTGGGTGATGGTGACATCCAGAACAGGGCACTTCCTGGAAATGTGCTCTGGAGGTGAATGGGCATGGGGGGGCATCGGACAGGCGGAGAGGGTCTTCTGGCATAGGTGGGGCTGCAGCCGCCGCTCCTCTTCAGGACTGGTGAGTAACCCTTACCCTGTGCCCGCAGCTGCCCCGCATTCCAGGCTTTTCCCAGACGCACACTGCACTGCGTCTGCATCCTGGGCACTCCCTCAGCCTCCAGCCTCCTTCCCCTTCCCCAGCACAGAGTGGACACAGGATGGGGAGCACGTCTGCAGATGTGAGGGGCTGGCGATGACACCTGTCCCTCTCATAGGCACAAAAAGTTATCAGTGTTGGTAAGTTGGATCCAAGCCATGCACAGAAGCAGATGGCTCTGCCCCAAAGGGTAAAGCATCCTAGAAGTGAATTGGAGTCCCATGTAGAGCAGCTCGTCGCCTTCTCTGGCAGCGTGCCCTGGTTTTAGCAGAAAATAATCACAGGGTCTCTAATATTTGGCTGTGGAGAGGCACCCGGAACTCCCCCATCTGCCCTCATCATCCCTGATGGACGAGGGGTGGGTCCTGTGTCCTCTCAGCCCTTCCTGCTAAGAAGCAGATGAATCCTTAGCCTGCCCCTCAGACTGGCACCTCTGCAGCTCGGACAGACATCTCAGGCCCTGGAGATCCTGAGTCACTGCCGGCAGAGAGAGAGAGATAGAGGCAGAGAAGAGACAGAGAGGGAGAGGAGGGCTCCTGCTGCCAGCCCGGTGCCCTCGGGGGCCTCTCAGCCCTGGGGAGCAGCCATCCTCTGCCCTGGGCCCCTCCCCAACTGCATGCAGAGCTCCCGTGTCATCTTTTTTTTATATACGCAAGGTTTCTCATATTTTGCCTGAGAAGAAATGTACACACCTCACATATGAACCAGAAACATCACGGGTCATCCAGACCTTCCTTTTATTTTAGGAAGACTTTCAGCTCAGAGCAGCCAGAACTCCACCCCTTCTGTGTGTGCCTCAACGGGCACCATTAAGACTCTAAAATTAGAATGACTCTTTGTTTTGGGCACAGCCACCACGTCACTCCCACCCTCCCTCCAACCTCTGCTCGGTTCTCAGGAAGAGACTGGAGGGGAAACGCAAAGCTTCCAAATCCCACAAAGGAAGCCCACCAGCTGCCGGGCAGACCAGCACGGGTGGGGTGCGCTGCCAACACCCTTGCTTTGCCTACCCACAAATAACACTTTAAGACTGACTGTTATACCATCTGCTGCTTTTTTATCAGGGCCACCCGAAACCTCACTCCTGACATCAGTGATCCTCTGTAATATTTGTAGAGATGGATTTAAACACGTGGAACTGTTCAGCAGAATATTCCTGTAAGAGAAAGAGGGCAGTGGAACAGGGTTGGCCCAGCTCCCAAGCCTTTATTTACTTGGGACCCCAAGTTTCTTCGTGTCCCACCTCTGTCACGGTTCAGCAAGGGCCTGCCTGCCTACTTCACTGGACTGGAAAATAGATACACATGCATTTAGCCTCCTTGCAACCAAAGACCTCTGATGAGTATTTTATGGTGAAAATTCAAGAATGTAAATCGAGAGAAATACACTATTAAAATGTAAATTAAGGGGACAAAACCCCCCACTGTAGCAGGGGTCACAAACAGGAGCATAGGAACTGAGTCTGGTTCACTGAGGGTCCTTTTTAGGCCCCTCTCTCCCAATTCCCCACCTGACCTCCCGCCCTGGACCACCCAGGACTAGGCTAGTGTCTGCGTTTATGGTACCTAGGGAGCTTAGGAGTTTGCAAATCCATGAACAAAGGCTGGGCAGCGAAGCCAAGGGCAGGAGGTCTTGCATGCACTGCCCTCCGGCCTCCTGGGTGAACGAGTCGGAAGTCCCACACCCAGAGAACAGAGTGCGCCCCGCAGGCGGGTTGCCACGGCCGGTTCCTCTCCTCTTTGCCTGACATCCAGATGATGGGACTTCCTGGAAAAGCACAGATGAGACTCTCACATCTGTTGGCGTCCCAAGCCCCACCAGCATCGGTCTCCTTTCCTGCCCATTGCTGGTCCCCACTTAAATGCTGGAGGGACAGGTGGTGGTGGAGGCGCCTGCTTGCCCACTCCAGAGTCCCGGGGTCAGCCATCTCGGAGAGCCAGGGGCACTCCAGGCCGCTCCAGCTGGGAGGCTCCTTGGGGTCCACCCCACCTCAATCCACCCCTGCCCCCCCCCCGCCACCAGCACCCCTGGCCCACACGTGCTCTCTTCCGAGCTCAGCAGGTCCAGCCTTGCCTACCTCTGGTCTCAAGGCCCCCAAAGGAGCTGGTGGCACTCACTCTGCTGGTGTGGACACTGCACGGAGGGTGCCTGTAAGTGGCTCCAAGAGGGCCCGACAGCAGCCTCCACGCCATCCCAGCAGGCTCCACAGCTGGCTCACACACACTGCTGCTGTTCCTTCTCTCTCAGTCGCTCCCTGGGCAGCAGGCAGAGCCCATGGTGCTGATCCTGGGAACAGTCCCGCCCAAACCACAGCCACCACAGAGAGGCAGCTCAGTCCCAGGACTGCTGGACATACGGAGTGAGGGCGCTGAGCTCCCTCCCCGGCCCAGGCTGCGGGAGCGGGACGGCGCCAAGGACGCGAACACTCCAGTCTGGAGGAGGTGCCCCCAGTCACCAGCATGCCCACTGCCCTGTGCCTGGCGGCCCTTTGGGAGGACTGGGAGGGAGCAGCATGAACACAGGGGAGAGGTCCCTGCTGGCTGCTGGGCACGAAGCTACAGGCAGAAATGCGCAGCCCTCCCCCAAACACACACACCACATGCACATCACACATACACACATCACACATACACACGTATCACACACATGCACACACATCACACATACACACATATGTCACACACACATACACACACCACACACACACACATACCACACACACATCACACACAGGCTAAACACACATGCACACCACACACACGTCGCACATATACACATATCACATGCACACACACCACACATAGACATATGCACATCACGCACACATATACACATCACATGCACACACCACACACATCACACATATGCACATATCACAGACACACACCACACAGACATACACATCACACATATCACACACATTCACACAGCACACACACATTAGACACATACATATCACACACACATCACACACACACCACACATATATACATCATACATCACACACATTCACATATACCACACCACACATATACACAAGCACATACCACACACATGTACATCACACCATGTTACATGTAAACACACATCACACACATACACACACCACCCACATCAGACACATCACACACACATACACATACCACAAATCACAAACTACACATACACATATCACATACATATGCACATAGCACACATACATCACACACACACCACACACAACATACAACACAACACACACATATCACACACAGCACATACATACATACACATATACACACCACACATACATACACACCACACACACATCACATACAGCACACATTACACACATGCATATCACACACGACACACACATACATACACATACATACACCACACAGACCACACATACATATACACTGCACACACATACATATATCACACACAACACACATCACACACACAACACATATACATACGCATACACATATCACACATATATACACACTGTATACACACATAGTGCACACACATACACACACCACACATCACACACACACCACACATACATAGATCACACATCACACACATACACACTCCACACACTTTCCACAACACAGACACATGCACACACACCATCTGAGACCTCCAGCCTCAGAGACGCACATGCCCCAGGGAAGACTGGGCTGCCTCCCCCGACCGCTCCCACAGCAGCAGCAGGTCATGGAAAAGTGTCTCTGTCTTCTGCTGGTCCCCATCACCAACAGTGCAATTCTTTGAAAGAAAGAAGCAAAACCTTGCAGGAAGTTCCGCAGGGAGCACACATTTCCATGTGATCACCCTCAAACCAGCCTCTGTTTTCAAACTAGATGGAGCCGATGCCACTGCCTTGATGGGGAAGGGGACATGGTGGGGAGGAGGGGCAAGAAACCAGCCTTGAGAAGCCCAAAGGCAGCTGCCGCAGCAGATGTGAGGCTTCCCTGGGGCAGTTGCGCCCAGCCTCCGGCCCAGGGAAAGCAGCTGTGGGGCAGTACACGTGTTCTCCATCCCCACCAGCTCGGGGACCAAACGCACTTTGCTGGCACGGCTGGAACAGCAGCACAGGCTGCCAGTCCCACACTGCCCTCGGCCGAGGGTGTCGTCCATGGGGCCTAAAGTCTGGGGGCTGCTGTATTCCTGCATTCTAATTGGGTCCTATAAGCAGAACACCTCAGGGGGAGCAGGGTCCTGGCAGCCCAGGAGCTGAATGTGGCAGTGCCTGCTGGCCCTAGGAGCCAAACACAGCATGCCCTGCCCACCTGAGGAGCAGAACACAACAGTGCCCTGCCCATCCTAGGAAATACCTGCGCGTGGGACACTGGGAGCCAAGCCCCAGGGAGACTCAGGGACCTACCCCAGGAGTGAAGAGCTGGAGGATCTAGTGACTCGGACATGCCTTCCATGGAAATGGCAAGTTGTTGCACCTTGAATCTTCCTCCTTTAGGAAGGAGGCACCGGATTTGGTGGGTCTCCATGGATTTCAGAGACAGCATGTGCCAGAATCGAAAAGAGTTCCAACCTACTTTGTATCAGAGTCAGAAAGTGGCTGGTTCAAGAGAGACCCAGAGCAAGGGAAGGCTCCTCCACAGGTCCAGGCTGCGGGGCGAGCTGCTGAGCCACCTGTTCGTGGGATGGGCAGAGTCAATGGTTCCGGAAGTACCTGTGGAGAGAGCAGCACAGCAGCGTTTCTGGTGAATCCGGATATGACAATCACGGAACATCCCTCAGAGTTCTCCAGCAAGCCCATGCCTGCAGTGCCAAAGAGCTACCCTCCACCTCAAAAGCAACTGTGAGCACGCTTGGGGCGTTAGCAGAGACTGACAACACAACTCGAGGTCAAGTAACTGTGTGAGCAGAGCTGCCGTGTGAGCTGGCTACCATTGGTGCCCCGAGCCCAGGCAGGCAAGTGCAGGGACAGCCCAGCACACGAGGGAAACCATCTGAGCAGGCTCAGAGGGCACAGGTGAGTTCCGGGCGCTGTGGACTCCGTGCTGCCTCCATGGCACCATTGTGCTGTGGACTCCTGCCTCCATGGCACCATTGCTCTGCCTCTGCTCACAGCCATGCCCTCATGGGGGTTCCCTGTGTTAACTGACGGAGGAAGCTGGAAACACAGATGCAGCAGCACGGGATGCTGGTTCCAGCCGGGTATGGACGCTGCCACCCTGGGCCCTCTGAGTGCGGGAAGTCTCCTGGTGAGAGCTGTGCATGCGGCACTCAGGGCTCCAGTTCTGCGGAACAAATGCTAAGCACCGGACAGTAAGTATCATCACAGGCTTGTAGGCAAGCAACCCAAAAGGGGCAAGATCAGAACACTGGAATAAGAAACGTGGGAGAAGAGCAGGCACATGGTCCTACGAAAGAGGGCCCCATGCATGGGGCCTGAAAGATGAGCTCATCCTAAAGAAAGATGTCCAAGCTATGCGAGGGAGAGAAATGCACGGGAAAGCTTTGGGGGTGAGGAATGTCGGTCTCGCGTCCCCCAGGGCAAGAGACGCATTAACGAATCAAAACAATGATAAAATAAAGGGCAACACGAATAAACAAATGGTTTGGAAATGAACAATATTATCACAGAACGTAAAAACTCAAAGGAAAGGCCAGAAACAGATAAGACACCGTAGAAATGAGATCTGGCACGCTAGAACGCAGAAAGGCCTTCAAACATTCAGGAGATGGGTCGTGGCGAGATGTGAAAAGCAGAATGAGCCAACCTGGCAGAGGCCGCGTCTGAGTCCGTTCCCGCTGCTGTAACAAAACACCCGAGGCGGGCAAGCTGCAAACAGCATGAGTTCATGGCTCACAGTGTGGAGGTGCTCACCTCATGTCAGCCTGAGCAACATAGTAAGATCCTGTCTCTACAAAAAATGTTAAAATTAGCCAGGTAGGGTGGTGCATGTTGTCGTCCCATCTATTCAGGAGGCCAAGGTGGAAGGATCGCTCGACCCCAGCAGGTCATGGCTGCAGTGCACCAGGATTGCGCCAGTGCCCTACAGCCTGGGCAACAGAATCCGACCCAGTCTCTAAAAAGAAAAAGTGAAGAAATGTCACGCCTGGAGGCACAGCCCTTGTGGCCTAATGACCTCCTAAAGGCCCCTTCTCTTAACGCTAGCTCAGGATCCCACACCTGAATCTGGGGGACACATATTCCAGCCCCAGCGGACAGTGATAGAGGGCAAGGATGCGATGTTCCAAGAGGTGGTAACTCCAAATTCTCGGAATGTGAGGTGCCTTCGTCTGCTCGGGCTGCTGTGAGAAGTGCCACAGACTGGGTGGCTCATTGAGGCACACTGGTTCTCCCAGTCCTGTAGGCTGGAAGTCCAAGGTCAAGGTGCCTTGGCTGGTTCCTCTGGGACCTCTCTCCTGGGCTTGCAGATGGTGTCTTCTCCCAGCGTCCTCACAGAGTGTCTGTGTCCTCACTCTCTCTTCTTATGAGGACACTGATCACACTGGGTGAGGGCACCCTAACATCCCCATTTTAAATCAGTGACCTGTTTAAAGGCCCCATCTTCTGATGCAGTCCTGTTCTGAGGTCGCTGGGATTAGGACTTCAACACAGGAATTTGGGGAGGGGAGGACACCATTCAGCCGGTAACAGAAATGAGTGAAGATAGAGCAGGAGGAGTGCAGCACTCTAAGGCTTGGGCAAGATGAAAACACAGAATCCCAAAAGCAAAGAGGAGCGTGAAGGTAACTGGAGGGAAAAGGTAGATGCCATCAAGGAGGAAGGACCAGAGTGACAGGAGGAGCCGGCAGCAGCCTCAGATGCCGGAGAAAGAGCGACTTCTTCCCGCTAGGAGGGGAGCAGACCCCCGAGAACGGGCCCCGGAGGGGAGCGGACCAGCTAGAACAGGCTCAGAAGGGGAGCAGACCCCCAAGAAGGGGCCCAAAAGGGGAGCGGACCTCTGAAACAGGCCCAGGAGGGGAGCAGACCCCAGAGAAGGGCCCCAGCTGAATTGTCATCCAAATGGGAGCTGAGGTCAGGGTCAGTCCAAAGTGACCACTGAATGTCACAGCCCAGCAAGAAGGAAAGTAAACCCAGAAGGACGTCGTGGGATGCAGGGGGCTGGAACGAGAAGCCAGAATAAGACTGGAACGTGAGAGGAGCCTTGTGGGGGGGGGGGTGTGGGGACTGGAAGACGGAGCTGGGGCAGCAGAGCTGCGTCTGTGGGAGGACACGGGGGATTCCTGCCGTCGCGCCCTGATCTGAGCCTAGAGCTCTGAAGCATCGTGGCGGTGGCCTGTCTGCCACGCTTTGCAAACAGCCACTGTTTGGCCACAGGCTGGCAGCGGGGTCTGCCTTGGGAGCCCACACGGGCTTAAAAGCTATCCTAGTTGTTTGTCAGGAAGTTCCAGGCTTCAGGGACCCAGGATGTGGTCCCCAGGGGAAGAGTGTGGGATCCAGGTGAAGATATCCCATTGGCCCCACAGATTTCCTGTCCTACCACGGGAGAGGCAGGTCAGACAGACAGGCTCTGGGCGGAATCCCTGAGGTCCAGGTGAGGTGAGCCTGATGGCGTGGCTGTGCACATGTCTCACTCGCTATCCACCAGATGGATAAGTGGCTGTAAGAGACACACGCACACACAGCGCCACAGCCTAGGGTATGGAGCCGTACACGCCACATGCAGAAGAGACCCTCGCGGCTCTCCAGCTTCTGGACGCAGCGCAGGCGTCTTCACAGGATCCAGGCAGGCCCAAGAGCGCGGTGCTACCGGCGGTCTAAACGGAAGGTGAAATTGCTGATATCATCTCTCTCCCTTCTAGGTGAAAATGAAGTTTTTAGCAATCAGTAAGAAAGTAAGTGCCCTTACAGGCGGGTGCCTGAGAGGCTGCTTGGGAAAGAGCCATTTGGAACGGTTTCTGAATGACATGTGACCTCCTTGCCAAAACCTGTTAAACTTGTCACCTGTAACAAGTCTCGTGTTTGCTTGTCCTTAAGATAGAGAAATGTTTGTTTTAATCTGTTAAAAAAGTATTCTAAATAAAAGATTTCAGTGAGCCTTGAGCCCATTTGTTAAAAATATATGAATGCAACTCTTTCCAATTAGTTTTCAGAAACAGGGATTTGTATCACGGAAGACAGAAATTTTCCAGCTGAATTTCACCAAAAGCCAGTGCATATTCGATAGATGGAGTGAAAAAAAGAATATTATGATTCTGTAAGTGCAGCCAGCAATCCCCTTTTTTATCTGAATTTGCATATTTTTGAGGTGTTCTTTTTAGCTATCATAGCCAACTATTCAAACAAGCTAGTCTTAGACCAGACTCTTGAAATCGCAGTTTCACAGCACGTTAAACCAAGGCATTTAAGATAAGGAAGCTGACGTTCATTCACCAAATAGGATTATGATCATTAATGTTACATTACTAAAGTGTTAAATTGAGCACACAATGTTTTTAATACTAAGTGAAACATTTGGAAATATTGTTTATTTCATTTTATCCCATTCTTTCTCACATTTGTGCATGTTTTTAGTGTATTCTTAATTCGATTTCATGTATTTGGGGAAGTTTGCTCAGATACTTGTAACTGATGGGCTGGATGGCCTGAAAAGCTTAAAGACCACTCATCAAGATAAAGGATTAAAAAAAAATTTTCAGAGCCAAAAAATATGCAAAATGCCAAAGAGAATTCAGAAGCATCAGATAAGAAAGTGCAGTTGGCCAGGAGTTTCATCCAGAAACTGTTCATTCATTCCCACAATACACGTACAAAGTAAACCCCTGCCTGGGACCCCAACGGGAGACGTGAGTAATGACAGCCCCTCTCTGGGGCTAGCTGGTGGATGAGCAGACAGACATAAACCATCAGTGCCCAGCACATGGCAACGGCCATATGAAGGCGGCCATTCTGATGAGGTGAAACTGCATGACCTTGCCAGTGTTCAGCTGTCTGACCTACAGATCAGTATTCATCATTCTCCCAGGGGCAGAGATGAGGAAAATAAGCATGGAGGCATTAGAGGAAAGTGGAGGGTTGTATTTTCCAAAATTAATACAGTGTGCCTGACCATACATCCTTCCAGAACTTGCTACTAGCCCACGAAGAGGCAAGGCCTGTGTCCACGCCCCTTGACCCCACCTGGACTCGTGTGCTGTGTCAATTCAGAAGACAGCGTGGGAGATGCCACATGGCCTGTGAGGCCAGCCTAGAAAACGCATTCAGCTTTTGCCCGGCTCTGTCCCTCTGGAGCCCTGAGCTGCCATGTAAAACCTCCACTAGCCTGAAGGGAACCATGCTGGAGAACGCATGGAGGCAGACGGGGCTCCACAGGGCCTGGCTGCTCTGAAACTGCCTTTGCAAAAATTATAACTGAGGAAGTGATGACAGTGACAGAGATCAGACCTAACCAACTCCATCTTGCTTCTAACCCTTAAGCTGTCCCTGTTCATTCCTGGGCGTAGGTTCCACTAACCTAGGGAAGGAATTTAGTTTGTGGTTTGACTGAAACAAAATTGATGACAGCCCTTTCCTGAAAAGACCCCCTTCTTGCCTTGGGACCAGGCTGCCTTTGCAGGACTAACAAATTAGCTACAAGATTAGAAATTGTGGTTTAGGGGGTCACGCAGCTTCTGGCTGCAAGAGTCTGAATCTCCCCAAATTGCTCGATAACAGATAACATCACTATTGTAAAACCTGAGATCAGTGCTCGAGGTATTCTGCGGACCCCACACTCAGTGGATCAGCTGACACCACCCAGACCAGTCACCTGGTCCAGCCAGTTCTGCCACACCACCCAGGAACGGAAGACAGCAAGAAAAACTCACTTTGACCATCTCTAGCCTGACCAATCAGCACTTTTCACTTCTTAAGCCCCTACCTGCCAAATTATCTTTAAAAACTCCGAATGCCTGGGGAGACTGATTTGAGCAGTAATAACTCTTGGGCCTCCTGCACAGACAGCTCTGTGTGAGTTCCTCTTTCTCCATTGCAGTTCCGCTGTCTTGATAAATCAGCTCTGTCCAGGCAGCCAACAAGGTGAACCCACTGGATGGCTGCAGTCCCAGCCCCAGCCCTGGGCCAGGCACAGGTGAATGAGCCTCCGTGATTCCCTGGCACCATCCAGGGCATGCGAGAGCCAGCCAGCTGAGCCCTGCCAACACAGAAGCAACACAGACAGAGCACACACCGTTGCCATGGCTCTAAGCTGCCAGGTTTCAGGCTGCCTGTTACCCGGCCCTGGGTACCTAGAAGGAGTAGCTTTGCTGAGTCACCACTATGCTGGTCAATGCTGCAGCCTCTGCTGCCAGTCCAGGGGCAGCCTCCATGCCTGGGGTCCTGCCTGGCAAGAGAAACACCACAACTCCAGGGGTACGCTGCTTCCCATGGTCCATGGAGAGCCTGTGAGGGGACGCCACCTCCTACTGACTCAGCAAAGACCCTGAAGCATCTCCCAGGCACTGAGCACTGGGAAGACATGGGTACGTCCTGCGGAGCCCCATCCTCATGGGCTTACAGTCCCCGAGCACTGAAGGGAAATCAGATGGTGGTATCTGTGAGGCTGGTGACCTTGCTTTCTGAGGAGAGGAGGCTACCCGGCTCCCATTCCCAGGACCCCTGCCCACTCCTGGCCACCTGGTCACATTGCTGAGAGCACTGTCCCAGGAACGTTACCACATTTTACTTAAAAGCAAAAGAAAAGAAACAGCAAAACAAGCCACACCCCCCCAGGTGGCCCTGCTCCTCTGAAACACTTTAAAAGCAGAATTTTAATCAGTCCAAAGCTAGGACAGGTTCCTATAAGCCCTTGGATTATGAGCTCAGTGTTACAGCTGCACCGTAATGTCCTGCGATGCCTTTCCCAGGGTGCCAGGCCCCCAGGACTCCTCGAAGAGCCCGTTAACCCCCAGCGCCCCGGCGCCCTGCCACACTGCGTCACTCTCTGTGACAAATGACACTCATCTTGGACAAAGCTCGGCATTAAAATGTTCAAGGGAGAAAAATCCTGAGAAGATTCTGATGGGGATGAAGTGACTGATCCTTCCTGAGAGTTTCTATCTCTGCGAGGGGAGGCTTCGGATTAAAGCCTCGGTCCTAAAGACATGGGGCATTGTACTTCCTGCTGCTGTCACTGGAAACCAGAGTCTTTGGCTTAAGCTTATTTTTTCTCTTTAAGCTCCCGGCACATACTTTGCTTGCAGTGTTTTACAAAGCAAAGATATTTATTTCCTGAGTTCTGGGAAATCTGCCCCCCTCCGAGTGACCTGCTTTGGCAGAAGGTAAAGAAGGAAGCCCAGGCTGTGCACACGAGGCTGCTGAGCCCTCGGGGCGGCCCAGACACCACCTCGGGGTTGGAACTTGAGTCTGCTCAGTGGCCCACTCGAGATCATTCTTACCTTGTGGGTATGACTGCACTGTTTTTGTTAAGAGTTATAGGCGTCACTGGTCAGTGACATCCCAAGTCCAGGAGCGGGGCCTCGAGACTCCCCGTCCTTCTCCCCCAGGCGCACACACTCTCCCAAGTCAGGGTTCAGGTTTGCCTGGGTGGACACTCCCCTACATGGGCACCTCCAGCTGCCTGGCTCAGCACCCACTGTCTCTGGGCCTCAGTTTCCCTTTCTACATGCAAGACTGGGACATCCACATCCCGATTTGTTCTCAAAGTCACTGTGAGAACCAAACGGCATTGCAGGCTGTGGAAGGTGCTTTAAGCAGAGCTGCAGGCCAGCTGTCCAGCAAGCAGCCAGGCTGAGGCGCACAGGGCCGGCTTGGGCAGCCTTCCTGTCGGAAAGCTTCCTCCGTGAGTTTCCATCGCCAGGACACACCTCTGTGCCTCTGGCTAAGCCAGGACTCCTGGTGTCCAGCAGGCTCTTGCAAAAACCCTGTGGAGAAGAGGGGAGAAAAGCAGGGAAGGAGACAGAGCGGATGGAGGGACAGGGAGAGAGGAGGAGAGGCTTGGGGGAGGGAGCGGCTGCCCATGGCCCGAGGAAGCACCACCTCTGCCACTGCTCCAGGCCTCTGGAGGGTGAGGAGGGACAGTGGTGCTGACCCTGCGGCCCCTTCCCGGGGTCAAGGCTGCCAAGGCTGGTTCTCACGGCATTCTCTGCACTGCCACGAGGCCTCATCAAATGCCACCATCGCTCATCCCTGTGGTTGCCCCAGATGAGCAGAGGATCCACAGAAGATGAAGCCACCACCTGGCCCTGGGGCTGCAGCAGGAATGGAGCACGTGCGGACCCTGCTGGGGAGGCCCCTGGGCTGATGCCTGGTGCAGAGGACGTACACGCGTGTCTGCCCTGAGGTCCTTCGCGCTGATGGGGCAGTGATTCCAGGAACGCCGATGGGGGTGCAGAGCTACCTGTCCCTAGCAGCCGCCTTCCGGAGGGACTCGCCACTCATGACACACCCTCACTAGCCACCGCTGCAGGCCCCGAAGGGAAAGGGCAGAGACCCCCGGGCCACGAGACATCCAAGATGCTTGACCTGCTGAAGATCACAAAGCCGGGACAATGCCACAGGGGACATGGGTGTGGGCGCCTCTGCCCGAGGCATTTTATATCCGTGTATATAACTTACAGAACAGAGACGAAAACTCGTTCCAAATACCAAAACTTTAGCAATGTCTTAAACGACCATTTAATTTAAAAATGTGATGTAAATGTAATTTAAATGTCCAGCTTTTCTGAAGCCTTGTGACACTCATTGTCCTTTGAGGTGACATGGCACACACAGAAAACAGTGGGTGGGCATGGATCCGGGTCCTGTTCGGGAGCCTGGGGAGGGGTGGGGCTGATGAAAACCCGGACCCTGTGTGGGAAAGGTGGCAACGGGCATTTTCAGCAGACACTTGGCTCCTCTGGGTGGGCGAGAGGACTTGGACTCCCAGGCAGCCTGTGGTGCAAGTGGTCACACCACGGGGCAGGCAGAGCTGGCTCTCCTAGGATGAGGCGGCTGTTGGCTGGGGCGCAGCTGCTGTGTGGTCCTCACCACTCTCTGCCTGGCCCGGTACGGACGCGGCCGTGCAAATGCCGAGGTGCAGGAGGGGCTGGGGAGGCCAGCAGGCACGGGGTCCACGGGCCAGGGCTGCCGGCAGGTGGGGGACGTCCGGACGAGTCTGGGAAAGGCCAGGCGCATGTGCTCTGCAGCAGTGCCCGTTTAGTACGAATGACTTTGGAATACGCCTGTTGTCCTCATTTCAGGACAGTCCAGGAGTGAGGTGCCGTGGGAGGGGGTCGGTGAAGTCCCAGGAAACCCCGTGGCTTTGACAAATCTGTGGAAGGTCTGCGGCGTGGAGGCCTGCGGTGGTGAGTTTGTCTGCACTGTTCGTTCTTAAACTTTTGTTACAGTGTTACCCACAGAGCCGTGCACAGAGCATAAGGGGCGGCTAGCCAGCTACCGCAACGCCCTGAGAGAAGCAGAATTCTGCGGACACCCGCGAGCACTCCTGGTGCCGCCCCCCTACCCCCTTCCCCACCCCCGTCATCCCGGTGAGTTTCCCGCACGTCTTGTTTCCACGTCCCATGCGTGGCTGCCCCGTGTGCACCTGCGGCCTGCTCAGTCCCACGCCGGCGCTTACTGCTGCGTCTGTCCTACCTCCCCTCAGCTGGCGAGCAGGTGGCCGCTTCCTCTTTCCCACATCTGAGCACACGCTTGCACCTGTCTGTGCATGACAACGTAGGACATGAATTGCTGGATCGGCACTGGTGGACGCGCTCGGCTTTCACGAAAGGGGGCCAGGCAGCCCCCCCACTCCCGAAGAGGCTGAGCCCACCTGCTGTCCGCTGCGGTCCTTGTCACTCCCCATGGTCATCGACAATGTCACAGTCTAGCCATTCTGTCACACGGGGGCATCTTATTGAGATTTAACTCGTGTTTCCTTCGTGGGTCCTGAGGCGTTTCACCCTTTGACTTTTTACTGCGAACGTCCTCTTTTGTGAAGCTGGAGGTGCCTGTGCCTTTACCACTGTGCTGTTTCCCTTCTGGGTTTGCAGGACTTCACACTACGCATTGCCTGTAACATCTTCGTGGCTGTGCCGCAAATACCTCCCTCCACTCTGTGGCATTTCTACTCACTCTCTTTTCTTTTTTCTTTCTTTATTTTTATTTTTATTGCCCAGGCTGAAGTGCAGTGGCATAATCTTAGCTCACCGCAACCTCTGCCTCCCAGATTCAGGCGATTCCCCTGCCTCAACCTCCCAAGTAGCTGGGACTATAGGCACCCACCACCACTCCTGTCTAATTTTTGTATTCTCAGTAGAGACAGGATTTCACTGTGTTGGTCAGGGTGCTCTTCATCTCCCGACCTCATGATCCACCTGCCTCAGCCTCCCAAAGTGCTGGGATTACATGCGTGAGCCACTGCGCCCAGCCTTTTATTTTATTTTTGAGATGAAATCTTGCTTTGTTGCCCAGGCTGGTGTACAGTGGTGCGATCTGAGATCACTGCAGCTTCTGCCTCCCAGGTTCAAATGATTCTCGTGCCTCGGCTTCCCAAATAGCTGGGATTATAGGCTCCTGCCATGATGCCCAGCTAATGTTTGTATTTTTAGTTGCCATGGGGTTTCACCATGTTGGCCAGGCTGATCTCGAACTCCTTGCCTCAAGCAATCCACCCACCTTGGCCTCCCAAAGTGCTGGGATTGCAGGTGTGAGCCACCGCACCCACCCGGCCCCTGTTCCCTTCCTTCATGCTGTCCACTAGACAACAAAAGAGCTGAATTCTAACATGGTCCAACTTACCAATCTTTGCCTTCACGTTTAGTGCTTTTCATGTATCTCAAGGTCGTAACTATATTTTCTTAGAAAAATTTTGTTTTGTCTTTCACTTTGGTTGCTGGGATGAAACAGAGATGTTTCTCAGTCAGCTTTTGCTGGATAATGAGCCAGATCACAGCTCAGAGGTTTGAAACAACACGTGTCTGGGCCGGGTGGCTCGTGGCTGGTCTCTGCGGGTGGCGTTTGGGCAGATGACTCAATGCCTCACCCAAATGTCCCTTGTTTTACTTTCATTTTTTCCCTTTATCCCTGGTTTTCCACATTTTCCCTCTAGGTGAGGTTGAGGTTTTCTTTCAGTTTATCCTGCATGGCGTTTGTGGGGTTTCCATAATCTGGGGTTTGACATCAGTCTTATGTCATTATCAGTCATTACCTCTTTAAATATTTATTCTGCTCACACGCTCATGCCTTCCCTTCGGGGACCCAAATGCCACAGATTAGCCCTCCCACCGTCGCTGGTGCCCTCCTGTCTCACAGTGTCCAGCTTCGTCTCTTCCCTACCTTACCCCGCTAACGTAAAGCGCTTGCCCGTTATGTGAATAACGCATAGTAACAGTTACACCGACTGACCCATAAATACCCCGTCCCAGCCCCCGGTATACGGCAAGACTTCAAGCTGAGTTGAAAGGGAAGCCGCAGGAGGGGGTGCTGGCCAGGCCTCTGCCCCGCGGGGCCCGCCCATCTCAGCAGGCGTGTGCGCCTGATGTGATGCAGCACCCTCGGACACCCGGCCTGCCAGGCAGATGTTGAGCACTGCTGGGGTTCTTTCTTCCTTGGGGTGGAGAGCAAACGTGTCCACACAGGAGGCTCTCCAGCTGGACCTGGTCTCTGCTTCTCCAGCATCCCATAGAACGTGGTCTTGGGCTGGTGCCAAATTGGTGCCCAGGGAATCTGCCAATGAGTGAGGAACAAAGCGCCTTCTCTGCTCTTCCTCAGAGCCCTTCTGGGAGAGCCCAGGGGCCTAGGACAGAAGCACCGTGCCACTCCCTAAAAACCAAGCCATGCACCCAGACCACGAAGCTTCCTGGTGTTATGAAGACTGCTGACTTAATCTCATTTTTGCCCTAGGAGGTTTTAGGAGACAGCTTCTGCCAGACTGAGGGTGAGTCACTTCCAGGTTTATTTAAAGTCTGACGCTCCTGGTGTGAAATGTCCCCAGCTAACAACTGTCTGAGAAGAACTGGAATGTTGTCTTCCTTCACTCTGTAAGCCTCAGATTCCTCCACACCCCCCAGTCACCTGAAACGGCAACCTCAGGGCACCAGACGCCACTCCACCTTTCTGCTCAGAAGGGCACTGCGTCACCCTGGCTCCGAGGCTCCTGCAAACCCTTAAGGAAGAGGAACAAATGCAGTCCTGCCTGTGTTCCCACAGAAGGCACACTGCACAGAAATCCTCAACACGGTTCCAGTAAACCACACTCAGAACACATGCAGTCTTTCCCGTGTTCCCACAGAAGGCACTCTGCGCAGAAATCCTAAATATAGTTCCGGTAAACCAAACTTGGAACATATGAAAAGGTGGTCGGGTGCCGGGCTCACACCTGTAATCCCAGCACTTTGGGAGTCCAAGGCAGGAGGATTGCCTGAGCCCAGGAGTTCAAGACCAGCCTGGGCAACATGGCAAGATCCCATCTCCACAAAAAATTTTTTACAATCTAGCCAGGTGTGGTGGCTTGTACCTGTAGTCCTGATTACTCGGGAGGACGAGTAGGGGATCACTTCAGCCTGGGAGGTCAAGGGTGCAGTGAGCCATGATCTCACCGTTGCACTCCAGCCTGAGTGACAGAAAAAGACTCTGTCTCGAAAATAAATAAATAAAAAAAGTTAAAATTAAAAGGCCAAGACCAAGAAAACCTGTCCCAGAAATGCAAGATAGTTTTGACATTCAAAAATCAATCAACATCACTGGTAAAATAACAAAAACCATATGGTCAACTCAGTAGACTCGGAAAAAAACATTTTATAAAATTCAGTTGGTTCACAATGAAACCTATAAACAAACTGGAAGCAGGAAATTCCCCAGTCTGGTAAAGGATTTGTATGGAAATGCCTCAGGCAACATTGGAAATTCATAGTAAGGACCTCACAACACACGTTCAGCTGACATCCAGACTTCACAGTGAAGACCCCCTAACACACACGGTCAGCTGACATCTGTACGTCACAGTGAAGACCCCCTAACACACGCAGCCGCCTGCCTGGGGAGAGGAAGCATTTTCACTCCGTGGTACTGCAATAACTGGATGTCAGTTGGGAAAATCAGGAACCTTGGCCCTTCCTTTGCAGCACACATGGGAGCTAATTTGCAACAGGTCATAGAGCCAAAGGGGACAGGCACCACAGTGCTTCTGCGGGAAAACACAGCAACACCTCCGGACTGGGCACTTGGGGGGATTTCTTGGGCAGGACTGGATAATCTCACTGATGTAAAGTTAAACATTGACAGATTGGACTTCATAAAAATTGAAAGCAACTTCATGCCAGATGAAATAGACAAATTTGGCTGGATGTGGTGGCTCACACCTGTAATCCCAGCACTTTGAGGAGGCGAGACAGGCAAATCACCTGAGGTCAGGAGTTCAAGACCAGTCTGGCCAACATGGCGAAACCCCGTCTCTACTAAAAATACAAAAATTAATCAGGTGTGGTGCCTTACGCCTGTAATCCCAGCTGCTCAGGAGGCTGAGGCAGGAGAATCGCTTGAACCCAGGAGGCAGAGATTGCAGTGAGCTGAGATTGTGCCGTTGCACTCCAGCCTGGGTGACAGAGGACACAGGAAGGAAGGAAGGAAGGAGGTAAGGAGGGAGGGAGGGAGGGAGGGAAGAAAGAGAAAGAAGGAAGGGAGGGAGGGAAGGAAGGAAGGAAGGAAAGAAAGAAAGAAAGACAAAGAAGGAAGGGAAGGAATGAAGGAAGGGAGGGAGGGACAAATTCCTTGAAAAACACAACCTACCAAAATTGACACAAGCAGATATAAAACTCTGAATATCTATGACAGTACTATATCTACTACAAATTCATTAGAAGACACCATCAAGAAAATGAAAGAGCAAGCCAGAGTCTGCTGAAGATATTCGCAATACATTTATATGGCAAAGGATTTCTGTGCAGATAGATCAAGAATCACAAGTAATGAAGAAAATGGCAAACAACTGAACAGAAGCATTGACAGTGCCTTGAGCAGACGCTTCGCAGGAGAGGACATCCATGCAGCCCAAGAGCATATGAAAATGTGCATACAATCAGTACTCATAGGGGAATGCAAATTAACACCGCAACGAGATACCACCACACCCTCACCAGGAGGACAAACATTCAAAAGGCTCGCAGTGCCAAGCTCCGGCTGGCAAGGGCGGAGAGCAGTGGGAAGTCCTGTACGGTGCTGGTGGGGGTGTGAATGGTACAATCACCTTGAAAAGCATTTTGACAATTTCTAATAAAGTTGAACGTATGTCCACCCTGTGGCCCAGCAATGCTCCTTCTAGCTGTGTGCCCAAGAGAGGAGGGCATCTGTCCACAAACATGCTTGAGAAGAATCTTCACTGGACCCTTGCCATAACACCCCACGCTGGAAACGGCACCAGCATTTCGCAAGAGGGGATGGATGCCCAAATCAGGGCCCACGCAGTTGGAGGGGTGCAACCCAGCAGGAGAGGGAAAGGGTACCATGCCAGGCACAGAAACTGTGGAGTCTCAAAGCTCAGATGGAGTGCGACAGTCAGACTCCACAGCTCAGGATGCACAGAGCATCCCACTTCATTCGAAGTTCCAGAAAGGCAAAGCGAAATCTGGAGCAGAAACCATGACTCAGGCACACCTGGACCGTGCAGCCGTGTGGCACAGCGCTTCCCTCCTGGGCTGCACACCTGCGCAGCGTGTGACTGCACTAACTACTGCAGACTGCGAGCATCCGGTAGGGGCAGGGTGGGGAGCTGCCACCTGCGAAGGGGCAGGAGGGGACTTCCCGGGAGACAGAAATGCTCCATATTTTGCTCAGGGGGCCAGTCACATGAGCGAATATAGAATTTCTGAACTTGAAAACTGGTTATTTGAAATTACCCCATCAGAGAAAAAGAAATGAGAGTGAAAGAGAGTGAAGACAGCCTACGAGTATGTAGCACTATTAAGTGAACAAATGTTCATATTGTGGGACTTTCAAAAGCAGAAGAGAAAGAGAAAGGCAAAGAAAACTTATTTAATGAAATAAGAGCTAACAAAAAAATCCCAGTCTGGGGAGAGATATGGACGCTGAAAGTCCTCAAGTCAATTCAACCCCAAAAGGTCCTCTTACAGGCACATTATAGTCAAACTCTCAAGCAAAAGACAAATAATTCTAAAATGGCAAGAGAAAATCATCAAGTCACATATAAGGGAATCCTCATGAGACTAACATAAGATTTCTCCACAGAAACATTACAGGGCAGAAGAGAATGAGATAATATATTCAAAGTGTTGAAAGGAAAAAAAAGCCCAGAATACTATACTATATATTCTTCATAAATGAGAGAGAAATAAAATATTTCTCAGAAAAGCAAAAATTGAGGGAAATCATCACCATTAGACTGATCTTACAAGAAATGCTCAAGGGAGTCCTGCATCTGGAAGTGAAAAGACGATAATCACTATAATGAAAACACACAAAAGTTTAAAACTCACTGGTAAAGCACATATACAAAAGAGAAAAGAATGAAACTTTATCACTATGGAAAACCACCAAACCTCGATGATAAATGATGAAATGGAAGAAAGGAACAAAGAAACAAAGGATATACAAAACAATCAGAAAACAATTAACAAAATTATAAAATAAATTCTCATCTACCAATAATAATCCTGAATGTAAATGGATGAAATTCCCCACTTAAAAGATATAGACAGGCTGAATGAATTTTTTTAAATGACCTAACTATATACCGTCCCTAAGAAACTCACTTCACCTATAAAGACACATGTACTAAAAGTGAAGGGATGTAGAATGTAAAAAGATATTTCATGCAAACAGAAACCCAAGTGAGCAATAGTAGCTATATTTCTATCAGATAAAACACCCTTTAGGTCAAAAATTAAAAAGAGATGAAGGTCATTATATAATGATAAAGGGACTATTTCAGCAAGAAGATATAACAATTGTAAATATATATCCACCCAACACCAGACCACCCAGATATATAAAGCAAACACTATTAGATCTAAAGAGAGAGAGAGTCTGCAATATAAAAACAGCTGGGGTCTTCAACAGCACACTGCTTCAGCCTTGGACATACCATCCAGATAGAAAATTAACAAATAAGTGTTGCATTTCAACTATGGTTGCGACCAGATGGACCTAACAGGCATTTACAGACTATTCCATCCAACAGCTGCACAGAATGTACATTTTTCTCCTTGGTACATGGAACATTTTCCAGAATAGACCACCAAAAAACAAGTCTCAACAAATTTAATATAATTAAAATATCAAGTTTCCTTCCTCTCCTCTCCTCTTCTCTCCATTCTTTTGTTTTCTTTTCTTTTTGCTTTCTTTTTAAGAGATGAGGTCCCACTCTGTTGCCCAGGCTGGAGTGTACTGGCATGTCACAGTTCACCAAGCCTCAAACTCATGGGCTCAAGTGATCCTCCCTCCTCAGCCTCCCAAATACCTGTAACCACCAGCATGCACACCACATGTGGCTAATTAAAAAAAAAAAATTCTTGTAGAGGCAGAGCCTTGCTTTGTTGCCCGGGCTGATCTTGAGCTCCCGGGCTTCAAGCAATCCTCCTGCCTTGGCCTCCCAAAGAGCTGGAATCTACAGGCATGAGCCACCGTGACCAGCCCCAGCTAGACTTTTAAATTTTAGTCATGCTAGTGTGAGAACCTCATCTTAGGTTTGACTGGCACTTCCCTGATGAATAATGATGTTAAGATCCACACTGACCTTTGATCTGATTTCCAACCTCTGGTGATCTGCTTAGAAAACAACAACAGATAACATTTGAGATGAGAGCAGCATAGGGAGGAGCGCGCATTGTGGAAAGCATTGAAAACCTTGGAGGTGGTTTGTCGCCTGCTCTTACCACCTCAGAGGCTCTGGGAATCCCAAGCTGGAGTGCCTGCTAGGGCCTCACAAGACATAGGGGCACCCCCAACCCCACCCACCTCCCTGCTGACCAATGGCTTCCTGACCAAGCCCAGTGGGTTGAAAAGGACAGTGGATAAAGGGGACGTTTCTGGGAGGGCACTTCTGTAACGTCACTCTGCCTCCTCCCCAACGTCTCTCTGGTCCGAGTGGCCGGCTGGGGCGGCGTGTGGGGGAGGGTCACTGTGTGGGTCCCGTCAGTGGGGACGGTGGGGATCGTGTCACCTCTGCAGTGGGCCCTGGGGACCCTCCTCTAGGGCTGCTCATACCTGTCCTCTGCCAGGTCCCAGGTGAGGCTGGCGAGGCCGTTCCACCACCACACAACATCTGCATCAGAGACCAAAGTAACGGGGTGGAGTGGGACCGGCTGGCTGTGCCCAGTGCACCATGTAATAGCACAGACAAAACTACACAGATCTCAGCCGGGTGCGGTGGCTCTCGCCTGCAATCCCAGCACTTAGGGAGGCCACAGCAGGATGATCACTTGAAGTCAGGAGTTCGAGAGCAGCCTGGCCAACATTGTGAAACCCCATCGGTACCAAAAATAGAAAAATTAGCCGGGCATGGTGGCGCACGCCTGTGATCCCAGGTACTCAGGAGGCTGAGGCAGGAGAATCACTTGAACCTGGGAGGTGGAGGTTGCAGTGAGCTGAGATGGCGCCACTGCACTCCAGACTGGGCGACAGAGCAAGACTCAGTCAAAAAAAAAAAAAAAAAAAAAAAAAAAGCCACACACACACACACACACACACACACACAAAACTATGGAAATCCCCATTAAACACAAGCAGCTGAGTCTGCTTTGCACTGTGTCGAGGTCAGGCTGCCTCTGGGGACCCAAAGATACATGGGTTCCATCCAGGGATTTGCTTCCAAGAGAAACCAGGTCCATCCACATGCTGAGGCCTGAGCCAGCAGGGAGGCTTCTTGTCCATAACTTTCTTTCCTTTCTTTTAAATGCTGTGGAAACACCTGCGTCTCTCCCACCACTTTGACTGATGTGGACAGTTTCCAGGTAGGTGAGGCGCTGACCAGTCACTCCCTGCCCTGGAGGGAGATCCTGCTGAAGGGTGTCAGATCCTTTTCTTAAGATGTGCACATACTTAATTGTGCAAAACCATGCAGCAATTGCTTCTTTGTGAGGTCTTTATGGAGGACTCTGGTCTTGGCAATGCTGAGGTCTGAGGAGGGATAATGTGGGAATTGAAAAGTTCCCTTTTAAAGTTTCCTTTCTTGTTAAAGAATAAGTGTGCTAATGACTTTGTGAAGCCCGATCCTATGCAGCTGTTGGACACGCCGTGCTCACAGGCACGTAGCACATTCTGTGTCCTTGTGCTTTAACGAAGATACCTGTGCTAAACCTGCTCCCAGGCGTGTCCCAGCTCTCCATCGCTTTTACCTGTTTAGAAAAGTGTTAAGTTGTTAGTTAATCGGGTTTTAGTTTAGATTGTGAGGTCTGGCTCCAGCCAGCGGAGATCAGACACAGCAGAAAGGACGACCCCAAACACGTAAGGGACAAATGTGTGTGTTTTCCTTTGTTCGTTGTACTCTCCTGGCACGATGGCCAGCGAGGGTCCCCTTCCTGAGTCCAGGAAGTAAAAATTGCATTGCTGAATGATCCTTTGTCTCAGTGCTGCTCTTTCTTTGTGGCACTGAGCGTCTATTTCCAACAGACAAGTTGGGCTCAGGCTCTTCCTCTCACCCAGCGTCTGCTGCCTGGCCATGCTTGAGGTATCTGTCAGGTCTGCCACAGGCTCAGAGAGGAGAATCAGAGAGCCATAGTGGAGGGCTGCAGGGATCTTGAGCAAAGCCACGTCCTCCTCAGCAAACAACGCTCCTCTTCTCCCTTCAAGGAAATAGCTCTCGGATGGGCCCTGAATCCGAGGTTGACCAAGGAGCTGTTTGGTGTGTTGGGAGGTTGGGTGATTTATTAAGAGATTTATTTGGTTCACAGTTCTGCAGACTGTACAAGCAGCATGGTGCCAGTATCTGCTTCTGGTGAGGCCTGGGGAAGTGTCTACTCATGGCGGAGGGTGATGGGAGCAGGTGCCCGCAGACCCTATGCGAGAGGAAGCAGGAGTGAGGGGGAGGGGAGGTGCCGTGCATTTGTACCAGTCAGTCCTCGTGAGGAGGAGTAAAGCAGGAATGCTCTCATGACTGCAACACCTGTCAGGCCCCAGCTCCAACATCAGGGTTCAGATTTCAGCATGAGGCTGAGGAGACAAATGTCTGAATTATTGCACCAGGCAGGTGCCATCGCAACGAGGGTTACAGGCTGGCACTCCCAGCAGCCCCCAATGTCAGGGGGATGCAGTGGCAGGAGACCAGGCCTGAGAGGGTCTCCAGGAGCACGTCAGGTGACACGTGCTTTGCCATTTCCACGTGAACTGCAGACGGAGGAAGAGGTTCCTGCCTTGGGCAGGTAGCTCTGCTCAACGTGTTGGTCAGTGTGGGTGGTTGAAATTTGCATAGTGTGTGTTGTTGTTGTTGTTTTTCTTGAAATGAGGTCGCCCTCTGTTGCCCAGGCTGGAGTGCAATGGTGCAATCTCGGCTCACACCAACTTCTGCCTCCAGGGTTCAGGCGATTCTCCTGCCTCAGCCTCCAGAGTAGCTGGGACTCCAGGATGGATCCTGGTGTATCACAGGGGGCCCCGGAGAAAGTGGAGCCCAGGTCTTCCTGGAGGGAGGCGTGGGAGTGTCAGGGTGGTCTGCGTCCAGGCAGGGGCAGCCTGCAGATGGGATGGGGAGCAAGCCCATGACTGCAGCCCTGCGAGAGTCTGAGGAAGGAGCACATGGGTGTCTGGGAGGGCCAGGCTCGGTCCACCCTGTGTGATTGTCGTCAGCCTCCTCCCTGCTCTGTCCCAGGAATGGCTCCAGGGGCCACGGCAGCCCGGAGGGAACAGGCACAGTGGGGGTGACGTGGCCCTCTTTCCGCCAGGAGCAGCAAGGGCTGCAGGGGCCTGGGATGGCAGGTTGCACTGGCGCCTCCATCCCGAAGGAGCTGGAGTCACTCTCGCTCTGGACTGGACTCGCATTCCCTGCCTAACTGCCCCTTCCATGAGAGCAGAATCGCCCACCCAGTGGCTCTGGCCTCCGGGCTGGCAGGAGGATGCAGAATCAGCTGGGCTTGCCAGCTTCCCAGAGGCCCCGCACGCAGCCGCCGTGGAAAGCACCTGGGCGCTGGGCGGTGGGAACTCGACGCTAATGACCCACCCAGGGCCCGCGCTGTCCCAGCCAGGGAGCCCAGCCTCGCGGCTTTCAGAAGTTTTAGCTGAGGGATTGAAGACTCTACCAGGAGACACGTTGGGTCCCCACAGTTGAAAGCTGAGGGTGAGTGTGAGGTTCCGAGAAGTGCGTGCCACTGGGGAAGGCCCCTGCAGAAGTTACTGTGGTTGCTGGGTGACCAGCCTCACCACCAAGGGGCTGCCCTCTCGCCTACATTCTAGGGGGAGCCCCCTCAACAGACCCTGCAGCGGGGATGGTGTAGGTCACCCCCATCGTCTTCAATAAACCCTATCTGCAAAGCCTGGTGAGGGCGCAGACACTGCCCCTGCTATTGAGGGCCCAGCTGCAGGCACATAGCTCAGAACACTGTCCCCGCTCCAGGAGCCCCCCTGCAGCCCACCGACCTGATCCCCCCTGCCCTGCTGGCCGCAGCCATAGTTAGGGCACGCTGAGAGAGTGAACTTTAGGGTACATCCCAGGATGCCAGATGGTAAGAAGGGAGATGGCGGGACTGGCAGAGGAATGAACATTGCCTGGAGTCCTGGACTGAACCTGGGGGGACCTTTCTGGCCCCTCAGTAAAAGAAGGGCTGACCTGGTCTGGTGGAAGCATGTGGGAAGAAGTGAACAGTGCTGTGCAGTCTGGGGGTGGCTGCTGTCACGCTGGTCCTCAGACTCCCTTCCTGTGCTAGGGGAGTTCCCTGGTCCATAAGCAGGAACCCAGGCAAGCTTAGCAGGAGACAGCAGGCAGGCAGGGCTCCCCTGCACTCAGGGCCAGCGCCAGCCCCTCCCACGCCGCTGCAGCCTGCTTGGGTGTGCTCTGTGTGATGGGTGTCAAGATGAGGGTGAGGTTCCCTGAAGTGCCGGCTCCACCTGAAAGCCCACGCGGCTCCCTGCCAGGAGCACACATGTTTGCATCAGAACACCGCTTTGGAGTGCGTATCCACGGGTGAGACCAGCGCTCCCGGGCATGCGCCAAGCTTGCCCTGTGGGTCTGTGTGCTTGCTGGCAACCTCCAGAAATGGCTCCAGGGTAAGAAACAAAATGCTGTGTGTTCGTTTTCCCAAACTGGGCTTTTGTTTCCTCCATATGGAACCACAGATTACAGAAGTGACTCTGGTAGCAAACCAAGCTTGGATGTCTACTTGGAAGACCCAGGAAGACAGCAGGTGATATGGTTTGCACCTGTGTCTCCTCCGCCCAAATCTCACCTCTAACTGTAATCCCCAACGGTGGAGGTGGGGAGGTGGGGACTGGTGGGAGGGGGTTGGATCATGGTGGTGGTTGAGAGTGGGCTCGCGCCAGCATCTTGGTGCTGTTCTCCTGATAGTGAGTGAGTTATTGGGCGATTAGGTTGTTTAAACGTGTGTGGTACCCACCCCCCCAGCTCCCGCCATGTGAGATGCTCCTCCTTCACCTTCCACTGTGACTGCAGGTTTCCTGAGGCCTCCCTAGAAGCAGAAGCTGCTATGCTTCCTGCACAGTCTGCAGAACTGTGATCCAATTAAACCTCTTTTCTTTATGAATTGCCCAGTCTCAGGCATGTCTTTGGAGTAACGTGAGAATGGACGGGTGCACCGTGACAAGCCGATTTCACTGGTTACCAGATGCGTTTTTCATTCTAACCCCAGACCTGGATACGTTGCATAGGTGCTGACAGCAGGTGGCAGTGTGAAGCAGCGGCGTGACACCTGTAGGACCCTCTGGGGACACCACACAGGGGCAGCCCCAGCGTCTGGGAGCCGTGAGATATGAAGGCCACAGGTACCTCTCTAGCCAGCAGACCAGCGGGGAAATTACAGCCTACTGAAGCATCTCTGCAGCACTCGTCAGCTTGATGAATGTCTGAGGAATGAACCCAAAACAGGAACCATCTCTTCCAGCGGCTTCTCACCATTGCACACACTTCCTGGCTCGTATCTAGCACCTAGATATTTTATTCACGTATGTTTTGAATATTTCATGGGTCCTTCCCCCCAGAGGCCGCAGAGCACTCCCAGAATTGGAATGGAAATACACAGTGTGTCCTTGTCAGCTGTCTGGGCCGCAGCATTCACAGGGCAGGACGTAGCAGCTTCCACTCAGATTAGAATGATCTGGCTCCTCAAGCGGAAGATGATTGTTGGGGCTTTGTGTTTTTAAAGTATTGCCTTAAAAAGCAAGATTAAATGAATGCTTGTGCAGTATGGCAGGAAAATCTGGGGGTCTGCCTGGACTGCCCACCCCAGCCCTCTCTGCATGTGGTTCTCCTGCAGCGCTGAGGAGAGCAGGGATGCTCATCTCCAGGCCTTCAGCAAAGATGTCAGACGGTGCTTGTCCCACAGGCTTGGCTGGCAGCAGCAGGGTCCCCCCAGAGTGGGGCTCGCCAGCTGCACTGCCGCATGTGGCTCTGGGAGAGCCTGCAGGAGCCTGCTGGGCCCCATGGGCCTGGCAAACATCTGCCCAGGTGGGCTGAAGTGCCCCGGGCCCTGTGGCTAGAGGAAGACTGCTGGCCCCTGGGAGATCTGGGAGAGGAGAGCTGGATAGCTCACCCACCATTGCCAGCACGAGAGGCTGCCACTAAGTCCCCCTCACTGTCAGCCTCTGCTCAGAAGTCTCTGGAGTGGTGTCCAGGTGTGAGGGGGTGCACTGATGCTGCACTGATGCTCAGCCAGGAGCAACTGGAGCAGAAAGCAGCAGTCAGGGCAAGATGCCTCAGATCACACACAGGCACATGTGCACAGACACATGCCCAGACATACATGCACATGTGCACATTTGCACACACATGCACACGTTCACACACAGACACATGCACACATATGCACACACATGCACACATTCACAGACATGCACACACATGCACACACAGAGACACATGCACACACCTTCACATGTTCACACACAGACACGCACACATGCACATGTTCACACGCAGACATGCAAGACGTGCACAGACACATGTGCACATGTACACATGCACACACATGCACGCAGACACACAGACACATGCACACACGTACAGGCACATGTACATTCACAGACATGCACACAACATGCAGACACGTGCACATGCACACATATGCACACACATGTACACAGACACATGCACACATTCACACACCGACACATGCATACACACATGCATAGACATACATGCACACATTCACATACAGACACATGCACTCACAGGCACACACATGCACACATTCACACACAGACACATGCACATACATGTAGACATGTGCACATGCACACATATGCACAGACACACACACATTCACACACCGACACATGCATACACACATGCATAGACATACATGCACACATTCACATACAGACACATGCACACACACGAACAGAAAGTTCAGTTAAAAGATAAAGATGATCAGACTGGACCCCACAGGAGACGTACCCTCAATGTCAGGCCATAGAAGGGTAAGTGGAAAAGGAGGCCTGGAAAGCTGGGGTAGTTGCATCCACACCAGGTGGAGGAACCATGGGCAAGGAGCTCAGCAGACCAGGGTCAGTTGGCAGCACAAGGCCCAGCCCACAGGAAGATGCCAGCCTCAAGCTACAGAAAACAAAGTTGCAGAGTCTGAGAGAGAAGCGGAGAAGTCCATAATCATATAGAAAAATTTAAAACATCTCTTGATCATCAATAAAGCATGTGTATTAGTCCATTTTCACACCGCTGATAAGACATACTCGAGATTGGGAAGAAAAAAGATTTAATTGGACTTACAGTTCCACATGGCTGGGAAGGTCTCAGAATAATGGCAGGAGGTGAAAGGCACTTTTTACATGGCGGCAGCAAGAGAAAATGAGGAAGAAGCAAAAGCAGAAGCCCCTGATAAACCCACCAGATCTCTGAGACATATTCACTGTCACGAGAATCAATTACCTGCCCCTGGGTCCCTCCCATAATACATGGGAATTTTGGGAGATACAATTCAAGATGAGATTTGGGTGGGGAAACGGCCAAACCATGTCATTCCGCCCCTGGCTCCTCCCAAATCTCATGCCCTCACATTTCAGAGCCAATCATGCCTTCCCAATAGTCCCTCAAAGTCTTAACTCATCTCAGCATTAACCCAAAAGTCCGCAGTCCAAAGTCTCATCTGAGACAAGGCAAGTCTCTTCTGCCTATGAGCCTGGAAAGTCAAAAGCAAGCTAGTTACTTCCTAGACACAATGTACAGGCATTTCCATACAGGATTGGATAAATACAGCCATTCCAAATGGGAGAAACTGGCCAAAATGAAAAGGCTGCAGGCCCCAGGAAAGTCCGACTTCCAGCAGGGCAGTCAAATTTTAAAGCTCCAAAATGATCTCCTTTGACTCCCGGTCTCACATCCGGGTCATCCTGATGTAAGAGGTGGGTTCCCATGGCAGCTCCGCCTCTGTGGCTTTGCAGGGTACAGACTCCCTCCCGGCTGCTTTCACCGGCTGGCATTGAGTGTCTGCAACTTTTCCAGGCCCACAGTGCAGGCTGTCGATGGATCTCCCGTTCCGGGGTCTGGAGGAGGGAGACCCTCTTCTCACAGCTCCACCAGGCAGTGCCCCAGGAGGGACTCTGTGTGGGGGCTCTGACCGCACATTTCCCTTCTGCACTGCCCCAGCAGAGGTTCTCTATGAGGGCCCAGCTCCTGCAGCAAACTTTTGCCTGAGCATTCAGGTGTTTCCATACACATGAAATCTCAGCAGAGATTCCCAAACCTCAATTCCTGACTGCTGTGCATCCGCAGGCTCAACACCATGGAAGCTGCCAAGGCCTGGGGCTTCCAGCCTCTGAAGCCACAGCCCAGGTTCTACGTTGGCCCCTTTCAGCGACAGCTGGAGCGGCTGGGACACGGCACCAAGTCCCTAGGCTGCGCACAGCACGTGGACCCGGGGCCCACGAAACCACTTTTTCCTCCTAGGTCTTCCAGCCTGTGATGTGAGGAGCTGCTATGAAGCTCTCTGACTTGGCCTGGAGACATTTTCCCCATGGTCTTGGGGATTAACATTTGACTCCTTGTTACTTATGCAAATTTCTGCAGCCGGCCTGAATGTCCCCTCGAAAAAGGTTTTTCTCCATGACTGCATGGTCAGGCTGCCAACTGTCTGAACTTTTATGCTCTGTTCCCTTTTTAAAGCAGAATGATTTTAACAGCATCCAAGTCACCTTTTGAATGTGTTGCTGCTTAGAAATTTCTTCTGCCAGATACCCTAAATCATCTCTCTCAAGTTCAAAGTTCCACAAGTCTCTAGGGCAGGGACAAAATGCTGCCGGTCTCTTTGCTGAAACATATCAAGAGTTGGCTGGATGCGGTGGCTCACACCTGTAACCCCAGCACTTTGGGAGGCTGAGGCAGGAGGATCATGAGGTCAGGAGATCGAGACCATCCTGGCCAACATGGTGAAACCCTGTCTCTACTAAAAATACAAAAATTAGCTGAGAGTTGAGATGGAATCTTGCCCAGTCTCCAGGCTGGAGTGCAGTGGCGCAATCTTGGCTCACTGCAACCTCTGACTCCCTGGTTCAAGGGATTCTCCTGCCTCAGCCTCTCACATAGCTGGGATTACAGACACCCGCCACCACACCCAGCTAATTTTTGTATTTTTAGTAGAGATGGGGTTTCACCAAGTTGGCCAGAATGGTCTCCATCTCCTGACCTTGTGATCCACCCGCCTCGGCCTCCCAAAGTGCTGGGATTACAGGTGTGAGCTACCATGCCCTGTAGGTAATACCCCACATGGGCACCAAGGAAGGGGAACTGTGCAGACCCCAGGCACAGTTAGTGCCTGAAGCATAACTCACTGCTTACTATATCTAGCTTATATATATAATCACACTTCGTTCCATATAATCTTTCTATGTAATCATATAGGTATTGTAGTCGGAGCTGTACTGACACATTTAGTGCTGATTTATAGAATCCTTCCATATAACCATATAGTCATTTGTAGTAGGAGGAATGCCTAGAGCAGTCACAGAACAGAAGCAGTACATGAGAAAACAGCCGGACCAGGATGAGAACCAAAGACCCAGGTGGTGGTGTCCCTGCCTGAAAGGGCATACGCTGTATGGCAGGCTTGGAGCAGGAGCCTCTCCTCCTGATAAAGGAGTTGCAGCACCTTGCATCCAGTTCCTGTGGAAAGTCGGCCTCAGGCCTGAGATCCTGGAAGTAACCGAGGGAGAAGAACCTCTCTGGTGTGACCAGTCACGGCGGCTGGACACCCTGTCGGTCTTTTCTCACTTCTGTGCTAGCTCAAAGAATCCTCCCATAAATATCTTAAGAGAAGAGCACAAGTCTGTCAGCTCCCACTGCACTGGCTCACAGTATCCTATTAGAAATCCTTTGAAGTCTCAGCCCCCAGATAAGAAGTGTCGTGCACGACACCTGCTGCACACAGCCCACCTCCTTGCCTCGGTGACCTAATGGGGGTGGACCCCTTTTCTGCACACAACCCTCTACTACTGCGCACGGCCCACCTCTCTGCCCAGGTGACATAATGGGGTGGTCCCCTCACTTGTGACTCATGTGATTATGTATGCCCTATCACTAAGACTATAGAAGATGACCTGACTTAGGACCCTTCCCCCTGCCTGTACCTAATAAATACAGATGCTTCTGCGTGTTCAGGGCCTCGCCTGTCTCCACACACAGGTGGCGTGGACCCCCGAGTCCAGATGCTCTTCACCAGTTCTTCAGTGTCCTGACTCTTTACTGCTCAGATCCTGCACCTTAGCAAAGCATAAGGGACACCCCACGACCCTGTGGGGCCAACAGCCCTACAAATCTCATGCTGTGCAACCCAGAATTTACCAAGATGAGAATAATGAGATATATAAACCAGTAACTCTATATAAAGTGCTGCAAGAGAAGATTAATGTGAGACAGGAAGGCATTTCGAGGCAAGAAGATAAGGCAGGCCACATCGCGGAAGAGGAACTTTGGCTGGGCTTGGATGACGGGGCATTTGGGTAGGTAGAGCCGTGGAGAATTTCTTGAGGCACCTGAGCCCCCCAACCCAGCCCTTTCCGTAAATTAGGAGGGACTTCCTCTCTGTTACCCAGCCCAGCAGCTGCACTGCTTGGGAAGTGAACAGCACCTTTGACATGAGGTGCTATTCAAACAAAAGCCTAAAACAGGGAGAGCCGTGTTTGGGATACAGGTGTGGGCTGAGGCCCCTCAAATAGACTGATAGTAAAGTCTTAAAGGCCAGTGAGGAACGTATGGAAGATGGAAAAAGCTATGCTGCCATGTAGCAACGGAAAAGTTAGTTAAAACATCCTTTGGGAAAACCAGGCACCAAAAAATACACTACATGAGCTGGTGGGTTTGACTGCAGAGACTTTCAGGCCGACTGGCAACTGCTTTCTTTTAGTTGAGTGTAAAATAGATAAAATAGTGAAGGAATGTCCCACTTTTGAGCAAAATGTAAAGAAGCTATAAAGGCGTCAGGACTTGACTGGGTTTCTCATGTGCATCTTTCCAACAACAAAAAAAATGCTCACAGTAAGAAAATGCTTCATGGCAAAGATTGAACTCAGTATGTTTCAAGTCAACTATGGCTGTGGGGTAAAGTTCAGATTAAAAGTTCTGGGGGGAGACCCCATAATTGCCGAGGCAGGAGTCAGAAGCCTCAGCCTATTCCCATACGAACAGTGAAGAAGAAAATAACTACAGATTTGACCGTGGTAGTTACTCACAGGTGATCTTAGTTATTTACATGTGATCTTAGTTATCCATAGGTGATCTTAGTTCTCTCCCTAATGAAGTGTGAACCTGGGGTGACTTTGAGAAAGGAATGACCCGAAGGCACGATGCTTTAAGCCTCCGTCAGGCCTGTGTAAGAGTTGCTGGAGGGCGCCTTGGCTGTGCGGCAGGGCCAGTGCTGGGAAAGCGCCCACTGTTTAGCAAGCTGCAGAAGAAGATGTCAGAGATGTCTGCTTCCCTGGAGGAGTTAGGAGAAAACTCTGCTCCTCCAGGCTCTTGCAGTCGGTCTGAGGGCTGTCAGGAGGCCCGCAGACATCCGGGGGTTTCACTGTCTCTATGTGATGGTTGCTTCAGCGGTCACGTTCCATGTCCGCTCTCATGTTCTGCTTCTGCACCTGGTTCCTTTGTTCTTAGAAGGGATAATCAGTAAAAGTAACATAAATCTTAATGTCTTTGTTTTTTCTTGTCAATTATGGAAAAGTGCTAATGCACTGTGCTCCTTATCTCATCTCAGCTACCTGAAAGTCCTGGGCCCCTACCTGTATGACATGTGATGTACTTCACCCTATCACCGACCACCAAGGCCACGTCCTATGTGCCTTGCCTCCAGCTCTGTACTCCATAAAAGTCAGAGTGTCCAGGCACTCGGGGCCACTGCTGGACTCCACACTTCGGTTGGCAGTGGACCCCTGGGCCCAAACTCTCTTTTCTCTGTCTCTCTGTCTTGTGTCTTTTATTTCTACAGTTTCTCATCTCCACACCAGCAGAGGGAAGCTCAAAGGTCCCTGTAGGGCTGGACCCTACAACAAGTGTGGATTTCACACCTTTTATTGTGACTTGAGAAGGATTTAAGACATGCCTCATTGACTCTTTCAGTGAGACTGAGAGACTTGTGATAATATCTTCTGTATAATGGAGTGAGACCCCCACAAGGTTTGTAGGAAATCCACCAAGTGTTTAAGAGAATTGTATAGGTGGAAGCATTGTCAGCTCTGAATAAAGGGGACAATTCAAAATTAGAAGCATTCTCTGGAACATCAACCTTCTCTGTCCAGGAAGCGACTAAGAGAGGTCATCAGATGAAAACAGGAACCATTTTTCAGGGGAAAGGAAGGGTGACTCAGAGGATGGAGTCAAGAGCATGGAGGGAGAGGCAAGAACATAGAACAAATACTCAGCTCTATTTGAGGTATATTTCCTCCCTCTAGCAGGAAAATTGGTGCACTAGCAGCTGGATTTTAGCTGTGTTGGCTTTGATGGCTAATGTGCCTCCTAGTTTCCAACTTTTCAGTCAGAAAGGTCTATCCTGGTATCTTTCCTCCTCATTGTGTTAAAATGTTGGGTACATGGAGCAGGGAATTTGACTCTTTTAGTTTGTAGCTCTTCAGGCTGGGAGGAATTGTACTTGAGTAAATGCAGCTGAGGAATACAGTGGGGGGGGTCCTTTACAGACCTGGTGTGGATGATGAGACCCTGGACTTTGTGCTGACGCTGTAAAGGGCTGGGATTTGGAGGCCTTGGGGAAGGAGATGAGTGTATTTTGCATATGCAAGGGACGGTCATGTCTGTAGCCAAAGGGTGGACGTGACATCGTGTTGTTTCTCTACGGCGGCCACAGCAGTGGCTTTCCATCCCTCATGTTCTTCTGCGACGTGAACTTGCTATACCCTCATCAAGAGATGGGTCTATTTCTTGACCCTCTTACACAGTCAAATGAGGCAAAGTAGAAAATGTATTCATTCTTAGCCTAAGATAAGCATGCAGAGGAAGAGACATTAATGAATTCATGCAGCATAAAATTTTCCCAGCGGGGGAATATAAAAAAGATACATTATTAGAACAAATAGAATTGTAAAATGACATAAGTGGCTATATCTTTTTAGGACACTCCTCAATAAAATCAAGCTGTTTAGCATTATTGCATTTTAACTACATTCCATTTTTCTGACATTAACCAAAAAAAGCCCCACAATTAATTTGGTATGTTTTGAGTGTGTCCTTGAAAGTTCTGCTCTCCCCTCAGCCTGGGTCCCAGGCTCCCCCCGGCACTCCCTCCAGCAGCAACCTTCTGCCGTCTTCAGGGCCTGGTGTACTCACCGGCATGACCACCCAGAGGTCAAAGGGGGCTGCAGCCCGTGGCCCGCCAGGACCCTGGGTTTTCAGAGAGCCCTGCTGAGTAAACACCCTGCCCACTTGTCTGCTCAACTGCCTGACTTCAGGCTCAACATATCTGGAAAAACGTGTTAGAGAAGGTCTCTGACCCAGCTGCAGGCTGGCGCTCTCCAGCAGCCCTGAGTGTGAACTGCACTGGTAAGCTGAAAGCCGGGTCCCCAACTCAGTGCCCACGTCTGTTCCAGGCCTGGGGGAGGGGGGTGGAGGGGACCAGGTGTCTCAGGCTCTGCCCCGCCCCTCCTGACCCCGCCCCATCCCACCCTGCCCCCCGCTGTCCCCTCCCAGCCCCACCTCACACCAGCCCCACCCCCATTGTTCCCGTCCCCTCCCTCCCACCCCAATCCTGGGTCCTTTTCTGTCATAGGCCCCTGGGGAGTCTTTGCTGACACCCCGGACCAGACAGAGCCCTCCCATTGGCACCTACACCCCTTGCAGGGTCCGTTTCTGTGTCAGTGTGTCCCAGTCCTGGCTTTCATATCACAAGGATAACAGCAAATAGCTTAAAGGAAATAAAGAAAGCATGTGGGTTGAAAGGGCACAGTACATCCTAGGAAAAAGGTGCCTCAAAAGCAACACTGACCTATGAACTAGGGTGCACTGGGGATGGCTCGCACCAGCCTTTAGAACTGGCTGTTAAATCCTCAAGAATATTGTGAGCCTTCTAAATATACAATCGTGTCGTCTGCAGATAGAGACAATTTAACTTCCTCTTTTTCTAATTGAATACCCTTTATTTCTTTTTCTTGCCTGATTGCCCTGGCTAGAACTTCCAATACTATGTTGAATAGGAGCGGTAAGAGAGGGCATCCTTGTCTTGTGCCAGCATCATCTCAGCCCACAATCTCCTCAAGCTGATAAGCAACTTCAGCAAAGTCTCAGGATACAAAATCAATGTGCAAAAATCACAAGCATTCCTGTACACCAAAATCAGACAAACAGAGAGCCAAATCATGAGTAAACTCCCATTCACAACTGCTACAAAGAGATAAAATACCCAGGAATACAACTAACAAAGGGCACGAAGGACCTCCTCAAGGAGAGCTACAAACCACTGCTCAAGGAAACAAGAGAGGACACAAACAGATAGGAAAACATTTCATACTCATGGTTAGGAAGAATCAATATCGTGAAACTGGCCATACTGCCCAAAGTAATTTATAGATTCAATACTATCCCCATCAAGCTACCATTGACCTTCTTCACAGGACTGGAAAAACCCAGCTTAAATTTCATAACCAAAAAGAGCCCATATAGCCAAGACAATTCTAAGCAAAAAGAACAAAGCTGGAGGCATTGCACTACCTGACTTCAAACTATACTATAAGGCTACAGTTATCAAAACAGCATGGTACTGGTACCAAAACAGAGATATAGACCAATGGAACAGAACACAGGCCTCGGAAGTAACCCCACACACTTACAATCCTCTGATCTTTGACAAACCTGACAAAAACAAGTAATGGGGAAAAGACTCCATGTTTAATAGATGGTGTTGGGAAAACTGGCTAACCATGTGCAGAAAGCTGAAATTGGACTCCTTTCTTACACCTTATATAAAAATTAACTCCAGATGGATTAAAGATTTAAACAGATGACCTAACACAATAAAAACCCTAGAAGAAAACCTAAGCAATACCATTCAGGACATAGTCACAGGGAAGGACTTCGTGACTAAAACACCAAAAGCAATGGCAACAGAAGCCAAAATACACAAATGAGATCTAATTAAACTTAAGAGCTTCTGCACAGCAAAAGAACAATCATCAGAGTGAACCAGCAACCAACAGAATGGGAAAAAATTTTTACAAACTACTCATCTGACAAAGGGCTAATTTCCAGAATCTACAGAGAACTAAAACAAATTTGCAAGACAAAACAAACAACCCCATCAAAAAGTGGGTGGATATGAACAGACACTTTTCAAAAGAAGACATTTATGCGGCCAACAAACATGAAAAAATGCTTACCATCACTGGTCATTAGAGAAATGACCCGGCCATCATATTTAAATTTTATCATGCACATGTATTAATTCTATCTTTCTTTTTTTTTTTTTTTTTTTTTGAGACGGAGTTTCGCTCTTGTTACCCAGGCTGGAGTGCAATGGCGCGATCTCGGCTCACCGCAACCTCCGCCTCCTGGGTTCAGGCAATTCTCCTGCCTCAGCCTCCTGAGTAGCTCGGATTACGGGCATGTGCCACCATGCCCAGCTACTTTTTTGTATTTTTAGTAGAGACGGGGTTTCACCATGTTGACCAGGATGGTCTCGATCTCTTGACCTCGTGATCCACCCTCCTCGGCCTCCCAAAGTGCTGGGATTACAGGCTTGAGCCATCGCGCCCGGCAGTTTTATCTTTTTTAAAAAAAAGAAGGAAAAGAAAAAAGTTTTAAACATCTGATTAACTTTCCCTGCAAAAGGCATCCAGCTGGTTTCCCATGAATTGTCAAGTCAGATTGGTGACAGAAATGATCACTGTGGCCTATTTTGAACGTTGGTTTATTTATTTAGAAAATTGAAATGTGAAATGTGTACCAAAATATGACAGACCTTACAGGGGGATGAGTTTGTGTGAATTCTCGACCACTCGCATTTAACAACCTCCTTATCTCCACTGAGTTTCACAGCCTGGTCGTGTCTTTCCAGGTGTCCTTGGACCCTGTGGTGGTAAATGGGACACCACCCCTGCTTGCAGTGAGTCAAACAGAGCTGCCCACTGCAGGGGACAGAGCCCCGAACCGGTTGGGTTTTAGATAGCGGGTGCCTGCCTTGTTACGAGGTACCTTCTCCCAGGGCCACGACCTCCTCCCTAGAGCCCGCCTGTCGTATTCTCCAGAGAAATACCAGGGGTTTACTGGAGATGGTGTGGATCCAGAAGCCTCCCTTACCTCATGTCTGTGGGGAGCACCCAGGAGACCCTTGGGGCCCCTCCAGCTTGATCTGTACAAGGTCAGAGTCCTTCCCAGGGTCCTGTTGTCCCTGACCACATAACGTGTGATGCGTGAAGGAGTGGAGGGACTTGCTCCGTTAAAAAGGCTGGGCTGGGCAGACCGTCCCCCTCCAAGGTGGCCTCCTTCTCACTTGCCTGTCTGGTGTCCCCCCCAAACCTGGGCTCCCTCTCCCCACATGGAAGCCCACCCCTAGGCCTCTCAGTGAGCCTGGGCTCCACCCAGCAGGGGGGTAGATGGACTTCCTGTGTAGCAGATGCTTCCAGACAGCAGAAAGCAGGGGCCATAAGCCAGCTCCCCAGGATGGCAGCTCTGCTGGGTGCTGCCTGTCAGCACGGCTATGGGGCACACCAGGCTTGGGGCCACGTTATGGGAAGAGGGCTGTGGCAGCTGTCTCTGGGGACACACTGGCTGCCGCTGCCTCCCGGCCACAGTGATTCACGTGCTGGCAAGCAGCGTGCTCTCACCCTGTTCCGAGCCTGGAATATCGCTCCCAGTTAATGAGTTCGTCATCCTCATGGGGTCCAGGTGAGGCTGAGGCTGCATGGGGGTGGATCCCCCGAGTCTACAGCGGGACAGAATAACTGCAAACAGCACTCCCCACTCCAGAGAGGGGCGTGGGTGCAAGTGACCACCGGCCCACAGCAATTCTGAAATCCATCTGGACGCAGGCCACCCGTGATCGCCCCAGAGACCCCGTCCGGTGGCTTCGCAGTGCCAGAGGGCAGTGCAGGTCCGACGCCCACCTCGTGGTGACCCTGCTCACCCAAGGCCTTCTCTGAGCCCACATTCAAACCCAAGCAGGCATCTGCTGAGGGAAGTGAGAATTCATCACCGCCGTCCCTCACGCCCGCCGTAGTCGTCACCTGGCTTCACACTCCTGCAGGCGGCGTCAGGCACGGGCATGGACCTGTCCCCGACAGAGACCGATTCCCGCTGGGACTGTGCTGTCACCTCCTCCCCACTCACCCCCACCCTCCCAGCACTTCTGGGCCTCCTCACTGTCCTCACCATCTGGTCGTGCGCTCCTGGGCACCATCCTGTCCTTATCCTCCTGCGGTCACAGCTGCGGGGCAGCAAAAGTGGCTGGAATGTGGCAGAGACCGTGACCAGTGTCTCCTGCGCCTGTGGGGAGTCTGGCAGGGATGTGACTGCCTTCCAGAAAGCCTCGGGCCTGTGACTGTGAGACTGGTTCTTACCAACAGCACTAGGCAGGAGAGATATGGGCCACTCCGCCGAGGCCTTTAGAGGCGGCTCTGTCTCTGTCAGGCTCAGGAGATGGTGGGCTCAGCCACCAGCTAGCCAGGGACCCCAGCTGGGACCACAGGGGTGGTGAACACTCAGCTATGTCTGAGCCATTTTGTACCTTGGGGACTGTTTTTCACACACCCAGCCTGCCCTGGCAGCACAGAGGGCCTCTGAGAAGGCGTGTGGAGTGAATGAGCAAGTGCAGACACTGGCAGCCAGCACCGGGCATGTGTCTGCTGCAGCTGGAGCCCAGTGTCACCTTCCAACTGCCCCCCATGGCCAGATGCCCAACAAGGAGGGTGCAGCTGGCACCGGAGGTCTTGGGCCTGTGCAGGAACCTGAAGAAAGTTCTAGAACAGGTATGCTAGCTGTGTATGCCGTCATACCCACTGATCATGCACCTTGACTCTCCATTCAGTACTGGCACCTCTGGGCAGGACCTTCCCTTCCCAGTTCCCACTCCCAGGAAGCTCTCCTTGGCTCACATTGAAATGGAGCGGTGCCCAGAGTTTGCAGGAGTGGCCAAAGGCCAAGTGGCTGAAGCTGCCCACTGGGAAGGACATCAGAGGCAAAGGCTCCCACATCCCAGGGGGACCCACAGACCAGAGGCACCCACATCCCAGGGGTGCTGGCATCCTAGGGGTGCTGTGCACAAGAGGCAGCCCTCCTCTCCCCGCCCTCCCCCTGGGGGCACTGCTTTCCAGGAGCTTCCGGCCAGAGTGCAGAGAACCCTGTCTGGACTGGGAGTATCAGGGAGGGAAGGGAAGCCAGCCAGGAATGCGCATTGTGGCAGTGTGGGCCCTGATTCCGGTGGAGTTTGGCAGAGACACCCCAAAGATGCAGCACTTGGGCTCAGAGCTCCAGGCTGAGTGGGAGGGATGTGGGTGCCAGGTGGAGCGTGGACGTCCAGCCGCAGTAGGGGAAAGTCCTGTCGAAGCGACAGACTCATCGTAGGGCCAGCTGGAGTCAAAGGACAAACAGCAGGTGAGCCCCAGGCTGCCAAGGCAGGCAGGTCTGACAGCTCGCAGGTGCCTGGCATCCAGGCACTTGGGCCAGAACCTGCTGTAGATTGAGAGAGAGAGACAGCTGTGCCACGCCCTCACGCCTCCACCAGGAAATTGATTCTGGGGTTCAGAAAGGAGGAGGAGTGGGCCCGGGGACAGCTGCCCACACAGGAGGTCCCCATGGCTGAGGACGGGCTGGAGCCATACGGTGAGGACACTTGCCCACCTCTGCCCGCTGGCCTTGCTGCCCTTGCTGGGGTGCATCCAGGTCCCGAGTGGAGACCACAGCAGCCGCAGCCCCAGCCCCCAGGCCCCTCCCAGGCTCCCTAAAGGGCAGCAAAGCCTCAGGAACCTTGCAGGCCATGCCAAAGCTGCGTCTTCACCTTGGGTGAGAGGCCACGCACCTTCCCCAAAAGGCGGTGCCAACATCTCGGTCACCGCCCACCTGACCCCAAGGTGCAGACTTGGCCACTGTCACTGCTCACCTGACCCTGGGGAGTCCAAGCACTTGCAAAGCTGCCTTCAGCCCCAAGTGTAGGGGGCCGGGCTATGCCCTAGCTCCAGGCATCCAGGGTCGAGCGGGCAGGATCTGAGGATCAGATCCGCAACCCCCCCGCCACCTGCCATGGGGCTGTGCACTGGCCAGCCCTCGAGGCCCTTTCCTGAGCCCAGACGCACTGCACACAGCCCGCCTGGGCCCCCTGAGCAGGTGGGATCATCCTGCCCCTCCCGCCCGTCGCCGGGTGGTCCTCCTGCCCTGGTTCTCAGCACCGGAGTCGCCATCCTCCTCCAGGTCCTCCGGGGCCCCCCCGTCACTGCTCCTTGGTCACCGCCAGCCGTCCCCCAGGCTAGCTCAGCGCCCACAATACTGTTGTAATTACTTTAAAGTCATAAGAGAAGAAAAGAGAAATTTTAGGTTAAATAAAGTGTTTTCACATAAAATATTAGAACCTTTGGGCTTCTTATCAACACTCACGTAAAACAGGATTTTTGACATTTTGTGGAGGGTAGGCTGGTGGAGGCAGAGAGCCTGCCCCGCCATCTCGCCTCCCGGCTGCTGGGCCACATGGCTTCCCAGCTGGGCAGGACCCTCACCCCCTAACTCCTGAGGTTCACGGCCTTGGCAAGAGCAGAAACCTCCTGGGTCCAGTTGAGCGTCTGGATTCTTGGACGGAGTTCAGGAAGGATTTTCTGATTCCGTGACAGCTTGCTGTCCCGGCACAGCTGCTGTCCTCTTCCTGCCGAAAAGGCTGGTCACTCCCTGGTGCGGCAGAGCCAGCTGCGTGGCTTGTGGCCCGGAGCCACAAGCAGAGCCCCTCAACCTGGGAGTGCCTGGGGGTCTGGAGGGGGTCCTCAGCAGGGGGTCTGGAGGGGATCCTCAGCAGGGGCGTCTGCACAGTTGCTGCCCCTCCAAGGAGTGCCCAGGCAGTGCCACATGGTCCAGAGAGATTTAGCCCGGGGGGGCCAGAGCCATAGGAGGCAGGCAGGCACTACTTCCTGCAGGGTGAGGGCCGCATGCTCGCCTCCACAGCCACCAGCAGGAAGGCACAGGGCCCGCGTGGGGGGTGGATGGCACATGTGCCCAGGGTCGCTCTGACAGGTCCTCCTCGGGTAGGAAGCGAGGACCAGTCGCATGGTGTGTTCAGAGGCGGGAATCAGCGTCAGGCGTTCTTGGTGCCTGACACGCTTTCCTGTAAGCCCGAGGCTGTCTGGGAGAGGTGGGAACCGACCCTCAGCCTCTCTCTGCAGCTCTCCTGCCAGGGGCAGCTCCCCAGACACCACCTCTTCTTCCAGGCCCTGCCCCAGGGGGACTCAAGGAACCCCCAAAATCAACCCGTAGGTGGATGACCCGGAAGTCCCGCAGAAACCAGGAGCCCACGCCAGGCAGCTTCGGCCTCATTTTGGAGGTTCCAGCTGAGCTGAGCTGGCAGCTGACCCAGCCCACAGGCTCTGCCATGCCCGGAGGGCTGGCACAGCTGCTCTAGGTCCTCCCAGGTGGGTGCCGGGGCTAGATGGGGCGGAAGGAGGGCCAGGGTCTCTGATGAAGGAGAGAAGACTTTCGTGGTCAATGAGAGGAAAAAAAAAAGAGACAAAGAGATGCAGTTGGTGCCGCCTGGGCTATCCAGCCAACTTCTATTCCAACAGTTGAAGGACGAGAAAAGGCTTAATCAGCTAATGGATACAGGCTGGGCCGCCAGCTGCGTGTGAGGGGCCGGGGGTCAGCGGCTGCCGTGTTTGAAATGTAAATCAGCAGCGAAGGCACCAGTCTGCCCCGGAAAAAGCTAGCCATGACCCCAGAGCGGCTCACAGTGCCCGCCCTGCAGGCGGGGCAGGGTGGGGGTGGGGGGGACCAGCGGGCTGGGGCCACATTTGGGGACCGGGGGCAAGGGCAGGGTAGGGAGCTTCTTCCCGGGGTCCTCCCGCATCTGCAGCTCAGGCAGCCGTAGACAAGGGCAGGATGGGTGGGGACACCGGGCGGGGGCCTCCAGGAGGCACTGGGAGAAGGCCCGGGGCCGGAGCGGAGTCTGTGAGGTCCTCCTCAGGGTGGATGCTCCGAGGCTGTTGGCGGCAGTTTCACTGATGTCTGCCCAAAGCTGGCACATCCAGCTGCAGTGCATTCGAAGCCTTCTCAGCAGTGAGAAGATTGCTATCCCCAAGTCGGGAACAGAAACCCACCTGCAGGGAGGGAAGCCAAGAATCCTCCCAGGACGCCCCAGCAGCAGGTGGGGCGCTGGTGGGAAAGGGGCTTCAATGGGGAAACAGCCCAGCCTGCCCTGGGTGGTGGGTGCCTGTGTGCATGAAGTTACCAGAACCCAGAAGTAGATACCTAGTTCGTGCATTTTAGTAGAAGCTAATTAACCTCAGCTGTGCACATGTACATAAAATTCTCAGAACCAAACTTCCACCCTGTTGTCTCTGGAGGCAAATCCAGGATTTGTATCCATTAGCCCAGGCTGTACCCTTTGGTCCCCCACTCCGCCTTGGCCCCCGGGCCCTGCTTGCACACTGCTCCCCACCGGAGGGCACAGGTGAGCTCCTGGGCCCAGGGAAGTGGACATGGGACGTACCCGTCCAGCAAAGGCTGTGCCAGCTGTTACGGTGCACGTCTGCAGGGGCCAGCTGGGACACATGGCGCAGGAACTCTACCAGCCGTGGCAGGGATTCTGCTTTCCGGAGCAGGCCACGCTTTGGGGCCCACTTGAGAATGCTGGGGTTCTTTGTTCCCTGAGAGACAGGAGGGGCGCATTGGTGCGCACTGCACGTGGCGCAGACATGCTTATGGTTTAGCACGCCTTTTCTGCAGAGTCTACCAACCTAATCAAACTCAGAGGGGGTTTAAATTATTCTTATATGAGGTAGGAGCTAAAACAGCAAAACCTGAACCAACAACAACCAGAAATGCCGTCACCAGAGGCAGGAGCCTGGCCGACTCCTCATCCTGCGGGCATCAGGGCCCGGCCCACTGTCCAGGCAGGTGCTCCGGGTGGACCAGCAGGAAGACGGCAGCTGGGCACGAAATAGGAGGGGGAGGAGGGTGGCCAGAACGCCCACCGCCTCTCTTCCGCTTCGCCGTGGGAGCTGCCGCTGTCAGTCCGGTATTTTAGCACCGGTGGCTCTGCAGGGGGAGATCTGGCCAGCGAGGAGACCCAGCAGAGCTGGAGAGACGGAAACGCAGCTGTGCAGCCGCTGCTGGCCTTTGCGTTTGTGGGAACAAGCAAGATGGAGAAGCGTCGCTGTTCGAAGGCCCCGGCCCAGCACTTGGAAAGTGGTCCCGCCTGCAACCTCTGGGCTGTGACAGACAGAATGCGCAAGGGCTGAAAGCCTTGCCAGCCACTAAAATGAAGCAAAAAGCCAGGAAAATGAGGAGCGTTGAGATAAAAAGCAAGGGATACCGCTGAGTTCCAGAGACACGCAGGTCAGAGGCCAGGAGGCGCTTCCTGGGAGCTGGTCACAGACCAGATGCAGCTACAGAGCAGACCCAGGGCCTGGAGGCCAACGCAGAGACTCACCCCCTCCAAGGGAGTGTGAGAGCGGGGAACGGCCTGCGGGAGGCAGAGCCCACGCAAGTAGGGGTCTAGACATTCTTGAGGAATAAACGAAAACATTTGAATGGAAAAAAAAGAACTGAAGACATAAATGGAGATGTTTTCTTCCGGCCTCAGAGGATCTGTTGACGCAGACGGGAACTCGTGCTGTGCTGCTCTAAGGAGACCAAGCAAAGAAACAGGCACGGGCTGGGAATGCATTTGAATCACGCGAATTTTGGAAACATCCCACGTGTGTCTAATACACACACACACACACACACACACACACACACACACACGGAAAAAGAGTTTACCAACAGAGACCAAAGCTGGCTGGTCCTCAGTTCCCCACCCCTGCCCCGCCCCAGGGTGTCTCTGTGCAGGGAGAAAGAAAAGGGGCCCCCGGGTATGTGAGTGAAGCCTCCCCTCTGTAAGCCTGTTTCCTCCTTTGCAAGATGGAGCTAGTTCCAGCTCCCACCCATAATGCTGGTGGAAGAGCCTGTGGAGACCCTGGCACTGCCCCAGGTGGGGTCAGGCACTGTATTAATATGTTGTTATCATTGGCATGAGCCCACAGAAAGATGACTTTAGCAACCCAAGAGCTTGATGCCCTCTCCAGTACTAAGAACGTTCCATCCAGTGCTGGCATCAGATGGGGCCCTTTATATTTCAAGAATGCCCAACTCAAATCAACTTAAACATTAATTTGTTGATTAATATTGACTCACAACTAGAAAATCCGGAGGAAATCAGGCTTCAGGTACAATGTGATCAGGGTTCCAGTAACATTTCTCGACAAATTTCTGCTATGCCATACTCCACCACTCTGTCTTATTCTTCCCTCTTGCTATCAAAGTAGCTGTAGTAGCCGGGCGCAGTGGCTCATGCCTGTAATCCCAGCACTTCGGGAGGCTGAGGCAGGTGGATCACTTGAGGTCAGGAGTTCGAGACCAGCCTGGCCAACATGGTACAACCTGGCTCTACTAAAAATACAAACCTTAGCCTGATGTGGTAGCGTGCACCTGTAATCTCAGCTACTCAGGAGGCTGAGACAGGAGAATCGCTTGAACCTGGGAGGTGGAGGTTACAGTGAGCCAAGATTGTGCCACTACACTCCGGCATGGGGGACAGAGTGAGACTCTGTCTCAACAAAAGAAAAAAAAAATAGCTGCAGTGGGACAGCACGAGCTTCCACCCTAGACTTCCGAATGAAGACCAGGAAACTGCCCTGATGGTTAAAGCACCACTCCCCGGGAAGCTAAGATCACCGCGGAGGCTGTGCTCAGAGTATCAGGGCGCCCCTCCGGCAGGTGCAGGCCCAGCACTACCGGGGAAGTCGCTGAACCCTGAGGGTAGGTAGTTGGCCTGTAGACCCAGGCTCCATGCAGCCCCTCCCCCAGAAAGAACCAGGCGTGCAGCTGGTCACAAGCCGCAGTGACTTCAGGCTGGCCAGGGCCTTGCCTCCTCCAGCACCCTACACCAGCCTCTGTGCTTTCCGGGGTGGCAAGCATCCTCCAACTCATCCTTCACCCCAGAGACCACATCTCCTCCTGACTGTGACGGCAGCCGCTGAGGCTGCTCTGTCTGTGTGTACCGAAGAGCTGGCCTTTGACTTCTGGCACAGCTGTACGGTTCATGCTAGGGAAACTTTTACCTGTTCTCCCTGGAAGGAAAGCCGCAGGGACCCATGCAAGACTTGCACCCTTGCTGCTGTCCTCTGCTGTTGCTTCCTTCTTTCACACGATAGGAAATGAACTCTTTCATGTACTTTGTAGAAACACCGAATCAGGGTCCAAAGAGCCCCAGGGTGGTAGACGGGAAGGGGACGCTTTGACCACGGGGAGCAGTAGCCCCAGGGTGGTAGACGGGAAGGGGACGCTTTAACCTCGGGGAGCAGGAGGTTGGGCCCAGAGAGAGTAAACCATGTTCTCAAGGTCACAGGCAGCAGTTCATAGAACCAGATCTCACCCAACACAAATTCCATTGACAGACCTTGGAGGAAAGAGCGATTTCGGCGGTTTCATGAATCACAGTGCACCTGCACACGCTGCTTTTCTCTAATTGGAATGAGAAGGGAAGTGTGTGCTTTTGAAGAGGGCGTCTGTCTGGGAACGCTGCACATTCGTTTTGACAGGAACAAGGCAGGCAAAACAATCTGATTAGTGACCCTCCGGGAGCCGCGATCCGATTAGGCCTCCGGGCGCCCGTGCCGGCTGCCCCGGACGGACGGAGGTGGCTGGAGACAGCAGAGCAGGCGGAATCAGGTCTGGTTTATGTTGAGGACTAAGATGCCTCTCTGGGGACGCTTGCCAGCTTCTGCTTGGACTTGGCAGCTTTGTTAACCTGGCAACTGGAGCAAGAAAGAGGCCCATTTGAAAAATTAAAGACATGACGAAGGAAAAAAGGTCTCTGGAAATTTCCATCTGAGTGCTGGAGACCAAATCTGTCCCCGCCGCCCCCACGAGGACAGCAGCTAGGCTGCCATCTTCCTGCCAAGAAGCTCAGCGGGGCGCGCTTCCACTCAGCCTGCTGGGGAAAAGTCGGCTATTAGCAGGGTTATTTTTTAAACATGAGACGCATTCTAAGAGAATTCAGAAAACACATTTGTCTTAAAAATTATGACTTATTCAGTGCAAGCTGTTTGCTGTGTAACAAGATTGGGTGAAATGAAATCGGCTCCCGTGACGGGGCTTCTGTTGCCGTGTGCCAGTGTAGACAGTCTGTGTTTACAGCCTTGAGAGTTTGTCATTTTAAGCTCCAGAAAGAACCCACACACTTCCATGGTGAATGCTAAAGGCTGTGCTGTGCTCTCCGTGTAACACCAACAATCACAGATTTTACTCCAAAGCCGCATTTCCAACTCTGGGGTTCCCACGTGCTTCCCCCGCCCTGGCTTCACTTTATTGGGAACACAAATTAACTGCACACATTTAAAGTGTACAATATGGCGTGCAGGCACCTGTGAAAGTGTCACTAAAATCTAGATCGTGAACATATTCACCCCAAACCCTCCGCCTCAGCTTCTCTTACTCTGCTCCCCTGTCCCCAGGTGACTGTCGGTCTGTTTCCAGAGCTGTGGATGGATCCCCACCTTCTAGAGTTGTGTAGAAATGGACTCAGGAGACCGGGCACGGTGGCTTACGCCTGTCATCCCAGCACTTTGGGAGGCCAAGGCAGATGAATCACCTGAGGTCAGGAGTTCGAGACCAGCCTAGCCAACATGGTGGAACCCTGTCTCTACTAAAAATGCAAAAATTACCCAGGTATGGTGGTACATGACTGTAATCCCAGCTACTCGGGAGGCTGAGACAGAAGAATCACTTGAACCCCCAAGGTGGAGTTTGCAATGAGCTGAGATCGCACTATCACACTCCAGCCTGGGCGACAGAGTGAGACTCAGTCTCAAAAAAAAAAACGGACTCAGGCTTGAACCCATGTACATCTAAAATACTTCCCTAGGTGACCATCGAAATCCGTAATAGGCTAAACATCAGTTCATACCAAGGTCTCCCACTCAAACCTGGCTCCGTGTGGTCATCCCAGCTGCCTCTTCTTGTGTCTGTAACCTCCTAATAGTGAGAAACCTGTCCCCTGCCATCTGCTATCCTTGTATTTGATTGCTCAATTTCAGTATATACGTGCTATGGTTTGAATGTGTTCCCCAAAAGTTCATGTGTTGAAACTTGGCCCCAAGTGAAGCAGTGTTGAGAGGTAGGAACTTTGGGAGGTGATTGGATTAATCGATTCACGGACTAATGGGTGGTGCAGGGAGTGGGTTCGTTCTCACAAGAATGGGTCTGCTGTAAAAGTGAGTTTGGCAACTCTTGTAAGCCTCCTCACCATCTGATAGCCTGTGCCACTTGGAACTCTCCAGAGAGTCCCCAGTAGCAAAAAGGCCCTCACCAGATGCAGCCCCCTGAACTCAGACCTCCCAGCTTCCAGAATGCTGAGAAATGGATTTCTTTATGAAGTACCTGGTCTTAGGCATTCGGCTACAGCAACAGAGAACAGACGAAGGCAACGTTATGGTAGTGTTAGAACTGTTAACTCACACCTCACCAGCAGGCAGCTTTATCAGCTAGAGTCCAGTGCTGAGGCACTGCTCCCTCGCCTTTACTCTTGCAGACCCCACTCATTCTGAATGAGGTCAGGGCCTTTTCCCCCACTCCCTCAGTGAGAATGTTTCATGTGTTTGTAATGCAGTTAGATGGTTTTTTCACATTCTGAATTCTATCCTGATGTCCCTGAACTTCCTAAATGATTTTTAAATTTGCATACAATGAGGTGTACCCTTTGTACTGTAAGGTTTCACAGCTTTTTGATATTTATAAGTTCACATATCCACCAGTACACTATCATACAGAATACTTTAACTGCCCTAAATCATCTCCTGTGCTTTCCTATTCAGTGCCCCAAATTCTTGACAAGCACTGATCCTTTCATCAGCGTAATGGTCTTGCTTCTCCAGAAAGTCACATCGCTGGGGCTGTACAGCATGAGGTGTTTTCAGCCTGACTTCTCTCACTGAGCCTTGTGCCTTTAAGATTTAACAGGAAGGTGTTTCTGTATCTATTGACCACATGGTTTTCTTTTATGTCTATTGTGGTGGATTCCATTGATTGATTCTCCACCGTTAAACCAACCTCACATTCTTGGCATAAACACCAATAGGTCACTATGTAGTTTCTTTTCTATATGTTGTTGGGCATAATTTGCTAATATTTTAGTTGAGAATTTTTGCATCTACATTCAACCAAGGACAGAGCAGGGTGAAATATTTAAAGCGTTGAAAGAAAAAAACCCCCACCAACTTAGAGTTCTGTATCCAGTAAAATTATTCTTCAATGTGAGGGAAAAATAAAAACTTTCTCAGACAAATAAACATGGAGAGAATTAATCACCAGCAGACATGCTGCACAAGAAACGTTAAAAGAAGTTCTTTAGGAAGAGGGAAATTATATAGGCCAGAAACTTGAATCTACATAAAGAAACTAAGTGTTTGAGAATGAATAAATATAAAATCCTTTCCCCCTTATTCTCAGTTGATCTAAAATACAGCTATTTATTGAAAATAATAATTGTAACAATATTGGGCGAGTATAATGTATAGGTAAGAAAACAGATGGCAGCAATGTGGTAGGGGAAGGAGAGCTCAGGGGCACCCTGCTGAAGGCGCCTGTAGTGCGTGTGTAGCAACAGTGCGATGCGGAAGTGGACTTAGGTTAGTTGTACGTGTATATTGCAAACTGTAGGAAAACAACTTACCTTTTTTTTTCTGAGACGGAGCCTTGCTCTGTTGCCCAGGCTGGAGTGCAGTGGCACCACCTCGCCTCACTGCTTCTCAGCTTCCCAAGTTCTTGCAATTCTCCTGCCTCATAGCTGGGATTGCAGGCACACACTGCTATGCCCAGCTAATTTTTTGTGGTTTAGTAGAGACAGGGTTTCACCGTGTAGCCTAGGCTGGTCTCAAACTCCTGAGATCAGGCAACCCACCCACCTTGGCCTCGCTAAGTGCTAGGATTACAGGTGTGAACCACTGTGCCCAGCCATAACTTAAATTTTTTTTAAAGAAAAATTGATATGTAAAGAGAAGAAACATATAAGATGGAATATATATAGAATCATTTAAGATGCTCAGTTAAAACCAGAGAAGGCAGAAAAAGAATCTCAAATTTTGCTTTTATCTTCAATCAGTTTAAAATACTTTCTGATTTCCCTGTTCATCATTTCTTTGACTGTTGGGTTATTTAGATATCTGTTTTCAGTCTAAATATTTGGAGATTATTCAGAAATCTTTGTGTTATTAGTAGCTGATATATTTCCAATGTTCCAGAGAATATACCCTGATGCAATGAATCCTTCAGTTATTGGGAATTGTTTTATGACCCAGAATACAGCCTATTTTGGTAAATTGTTTGTCTGCAGATGAAAATAATGTGTATTCTCCTGTTGTTGGGTGACGTGATCGATAAATATCAGTTTGGCTGATAGTATCGTTCAAGTGTTGCCTGCCTTTACGAGGGTGTCTGTCAGTTTGTTCTATCAATTATTGAAATAGGTTGTTGAAATCGATGACTGTAATGGTTGATTTGTCCACTTCTCCTTACTTTCTAGCTGCTTTTGCTTCTTGTATTTTGAAGTTTTACTGTTAGGTGTGTACATGGTTAGGGTTAAGTTCTCTTGATGAATTGATCCTTTTATTATTATAAAATAATCCTCTTTATTTCTTACAATGTTCTTATCTGATATCTACTTTAGTATTTTCATAGCCACTCTGGCTGTCTTTTGAATAGTGTGATGGTATTCATTTTTCCATCTTTTTATTTTAAACCAATTTGTATATTTATACTTAAAATGTTTTTCCCTGTAAGTAACATAAGTTTGAGTCTGGCTTTCTTATCTAATCATATAATTTCTGCCCCAGTTGAAATGTTTGGGCCATTAGAACATAATTATGATTATTAATATGATTGAGTTTCAATCTACATCTTACTATTCATCTTGTATTTGTTCCATCTGTTATTTTTTCCTTTTTCTGCCTTCTTTTGCATTGTGTTTTTAGTTCTGCTAATATTCTTTGTTGGCTTATTAGCTATAATTCTTGTTTTTTCTTTTATTTGCAGTGGTAATATAAAGAGTATACTTCTTTAATGAACACAGTCATGTTATATTACAATAGTGTATTTCCACTCCCCCTCACAGCTTTTTTGCTGTTGTCAAACATTTTTTAACCTCTCACACTTTTTATTTATTTTTGAGACAAGGTCTTTGTTACTCCGTCATCCAGGCTGGAGTGTGTGGTGCAATGGCACAATCATGGCTCACTGCCACACTGACCTCCTGGTATGAGAGATTCTCCCGCCTCAACCTCCCAAGTAGCTGAAACTGTGGCACATGCCACCATGCCCAGCTAATTTTTGGTATTTTTTGTAGAAATGGGGCTTCACTATATTGATCAGGCTTGTCTTGAACTCCTGAGCTCAAGCCTGCCCTCCTCAGCCTCCCAAAGTCCTGGGATTACAAGCGTGAGCCACGGTACCTGGCCAACCTCACACATTTTTAGACCTCACAGTACATCATTACATTTTTTCTTTTTGTTTTAAGCAACTGGTTATCTTTTAAAGAGATTTTAAAGGTAAGTTTTAATTATGTATCCATATATTTTCCTTATTCCTTTGTGCATCTTCAGATTCTCCTTCTGTCTGAGGACTGCCTTTAACATTTCATACGACATTTGTCCACTGTGGATGATGTCTTTCAGTCTTCGGATGTCTAAAAAAGTCTATTTCACCCGCATTTTTAAAAGCTGCTTCTCTCAGGGTTAGAATCCTAACACTTTTTAAAAACCTCTTGCTACTTTAAAGAGGTGGGGGCACAGTCTCCTACTGACATCGTTTCCAGCCAGAAACCCACCCTCGTCCTTCCTCGTCGTTCCTGTGTGTGTGAAGTTCCCCATCCCTCTGGCTGCTTTTTAGAAATGTCTCTTTAACACAAGTTTTGGGCAGTTTGATTATAATGTGACTTGGTGTTGTTTTCTTATTATTTCTTGTGCTTGGGGTTTATTGAGATTTTCGGATTTGTGGGTTTACCTTGTTCAAATCCTTGTTTTACAACTTAAAGTGCTCTAATGTGTGTGTAGTTAAGATCCCTTCAACTTTGAGGACCTTAATTACAGACATATGAGGGCACTCTAGGGCTTCCCGTAGCTGACTGATACTCTGTTCATTTTCTGTGTGTTTTATTCTGCGCAGTCTCTGTGGCCATTGCTGTGCCTCAAGTTCCCTCGTCTTTTTTCTTCAGTTCTAACCTGCAGGTGTCCCGTCCGGTGCACTCTTCACCTCAGACACTCATTTTCGTCTCTAGAGTTTAATTTGGGTTCTTTTTGAATGTTCAGTGTGCCCCCTCCCATTAGCCACTCTTTTCTTTACCATGTTGAACATAAAAATATAGTTGTAATAATTGTTTTAATGTCCTTTTCTACTAAATCTACCTTCTGTGCCATTTCTAGATCTGTTTCTATGGATTAATTTATATCCTCATTTTGGGTTACATTTTTTTTTAATGCATGCCCACTAATTTCTGATTGGATGCCAGACACTACGGGTCGACTTTGTCAAATAATTGACATTTCTGTCTTCCTACAAATATTCCTGAGCTTGTTCTGGAATGCAGTCAAGTTACATGGAAACACTTGGTTCCTCCCAGGGCTCCCTCTGAACTCTCCAGCGAGGTCAGAACAGTTTTCAGCCCAGCAGGAGTCCGTATCCCTACTGAGGCAAAGTCTGCCAAGTGCTCCGCTCCTCGTCGCGGGGAACATGAGATCTTCGCTGCGACTGGCGGGAGCGGCCAGCATTCCTGGCTTTGCAGGAGCCCCAGAGGTCAGGCCTTCTTCTCTTTCCTGACGGTCTTTCCCTGGCCTTGAGCGTTTGCCTGTCACACCTGTGCCGATCCATACACACCCAGATCCCGGAGCAGGACCTTCGCGGACTTTTGGAATCTGTAAGTACAGCTCCTTTCTCTCTGGACTGTGTCCCGTGATTTCTGGCCATCCTTGCCTCACAGGCTCCCAGCTTTGTTTCCTCAGCTGCAGGAAACTGGGGTTCTGCCTGGATTACTTCCCCATGCTGCGTCCTGGAAACTCTCTCCCAGTCATGAGCTCTGGCAGCTCTAGGTCCCAACCTGTGTGCTTCGCGTACTCAGGGAGCACCGCACCACACCGCCAAAGGCCAGGGGCTGAAACCTTTTGTTTCACATATTTGCGTATTTTTAGCTGTTTCACGGGGGAGAGTGGGTCTAGGTTCCGCTGCTCCACGCGTGCCGCAGTGCGTGTTTTCAGAACCAGACTTCTGAAAAACTTCCCAGAGACCGTTGCAAACATTAAGCAGTCACTTCCAATGCACGTGTGGCAAATGTGTGTGGTACTGTGTCAGTGTGATGTACACGTGTGGTGAGTGTGTGTGGTACCATTTCAGTGTGATATACACGTGTGGTGAGTGTGTGTGGTACCATTTCAGTGTGATGTACACGTGTGGTGAGCGTGTGTGGTACCATTTCAGTGTGATGTACACGTGTGGTGAGTGTGTGTGGTACCGTGTCAGTGTGATGTGCACGTGTGGTGAGTGTGTGTGGTACCATGTCATTGTGATGTACACGTGTGGTGAGCGTGTGTGGTACCGTGTCATTGTGATGTACACGTGTGGTGAGCATGTGTGGTACCGTGTCATTGTGATGTACACGTGTGGTGAGCATGTGTGGTACCATGTCATTGTGATGTACACGTGTGGTGAGCGTGTGTGGTACCGTGTCAGTGTGATGTGCACGTGTGGTGAGCGTGTGTGGTACCGTGTCAGTGTGATGTGCACGTGTGGTGTGTGTGGTACCATTTCAGTGTGATGTACACATGTGGTGAGCGTGTGTGGTACCATTTCAGTGTGATGTACACGTGTGGTGAGCGTGTGTGGTACCATTTCAGTGTGATGTGCACGTGTGGTGAGCGTGTGTGGTACCATTTCAGTGTGATGTGCACGTGTGGTGAGCGTGTGTGGTACCATTTCAGTGTGATGTACACGTGTGGTGAGTGTGTGTGGTACCGTGTCAGTGTGATGTGCACGTGTGGTGAGTGTGTGTGGTACCATGTCAGTGTGATGTACACGTGTGGTGAGCGTGTGTGGTACCATTTCAGTGTGATGTGCACGTGTGGTGACCGTGTGTGGTACCATTTCAGTGTGATGTGCACGTGTGGTGAGCGTGTGTGGTACCATTTCAGTGTGATGTACACGTGTGGTGAGTGTGTGTGGTACCGTGTCAGTGTGATGTGCACGTGTGGTGAGCGTGTGTGGTACCATTTCAGTGTGATGTACACGTGTGGTGAGCATGTGTGGTACCGTGTCAGTGTGATGTGCACGTGTGGTGAGTGTGTGTGTGTATCATTTTCCACAAAAATTGCTTTTGGTTCAGGCCTGAGCTCTCTGACTGACAACGGTCTTAAAATTAAGAGGAAAGCCTGTGGAGTCAGTGTGCATTTCTGGGAGTCTTACCCTTTGCTGTAAAGTTTCCCACCCTCACTTCTTTTTCCTTTTTTTTTTTTTTTTTTTTTTTTGAGATGTAGTCTCACTCTGGAGACTACATCTAGAGTACAGTGGCATGATCTTAGCTCACTGCAACCTCTGCCTCCTGGGTTCAAGTGATTCTCCTGTCTCAGCCCCCCAAATAGCGGGGACTACAGGTACACACCACCACGACTGGCTAACTTTTGTATTTTTAGTAGAGAAGGGGTTTCACTGTGTTGACCAGGCTGGTCTCGAACTCTGGGCCTCAGGTGATCCGCCTGCCTCGGCCTCCCAATGTGCTGGGATGAAAGGTCTGAACCATCATGTCTGGCCTCACCCTCACTTCTCATGCAGGGTCCAGCACGTGTAGCTGGAACCCACTAGGCCAACATGGGAACGCTGGGGGGTGCTCCAGGCTCCGGACCTGCCATGTGTAATCCTGGTTCAAAAGAAGGACAAACACAACACTGTTCTAACTCGACAGAAACTGACGGATGATAAGCAAGCGGCATGGCAAGCTGTGACCGCAGAATACCCAGAGATTCGTTTCATACTTTGGCAAGTGTTTTTGGCGCGCCTTTCACGGCCATTACTGATTCCTGTTTTACTTTGGTCACAGTTGTCTGAAGGCATTCGCCCCGAGATGTGTGTTGTTCAGACCTCTTGTTTCTCTTGTGTTCTCACCAAGACTCGGTGACATTTGCTCTCTCCAAGTGCACGCCAGCAGAAAATACTTCGGTCCACACGGCGGGGAAGTGGATTAGGCTCAGTGGTTTATTCTTGCTCCTTCCGTTTTTCCCTTGCACCACGGGTGGCTGAGAAGCAGCTACGTTTCGAAGGGCAGGGAAGGACCACAGCAGTGGTAAGAACGGCAGCCGAGGCTGAGCCACGCCGTGAGCATCCCCTCCGCCAGCCATGAGAGCACCACGGCGGCGTGGCTGCCACGGTGCCTCTTTATCAGAGAGGTCAGCTCACAGGACAGCGCCGATTCTCGGTGGCACGGGCGTCCCTCAGCACCAAGCCCGTGTGCTGCTTTCCTTGTTTCTCTGTTTGGCCTCAGCCCGGCGTTGGGTTCGTCCTCCTTGTTGGCACTTGGCCACCACTGTCACCACAAGGCCCCTCACCTTTGTCATTCCTCTTCTCGGTCCCTTGAATCCTCATTCCCAGCTCCAGCTTCCGCTCTGCTCCCCCACCATGAGCAGCTGTCCCTGCTGGCCTGGTCTCTTCCCTGCTGTTCTGGAGGACTGTGTGTCATTTTGTTTGGACTTTGATTTCACTTCCAACTGGGGTGCTAGCGCTACGTCCCATTTCCACATGGTGTCTCAAAGACCCCCCTTGCTTCGGGGCAGATCAGCTCCTGTGGGCACCAGGATGGACACCCTAGTAGGTGTGCCAGCGTTGTGTCCCATTCCCACGTGGTGTCTCCAAGAACGCCCTTGCTGTGGGGTGGTTTAACTGCTGTGGGCGCCATGGTGAGCACCCAGTTCGCTCTGCCTGACCCTCCCCAGGTGATGGACACGAGCCGTGGGCACTTCCTGGTGTGTGCCCTGTGTGGCTGTGGGAGGGGTCCTTGGGGGCTGGAGCCCAGATAGGACTTGCTGGGCCTGGCATCCCACCTCTTAGGGCCAGGCCGAAGGCTGCACAGTTTCTGCTCCATGAGCCACCCCAGGACTCCCCTGTGCCCACGTCTGGCCACACCTGGCACGAGCCAGTTTCTACATTCCGGGAGCGGGAGGTGTAAGGCGCTGCGTCCCGGAGATTAAGCTGCATTTCCAGCGTTCAGGCACTGTGGGCGGCCTGTTCACATGCGATCCTCTCTCTGGGGCTGCGGCCTGTGGCCTGAGTTCAGCTGTGCCTGCCGCCCACGCAGAGGGCTGTCTGCCCCGTCATCACCAGAACTGGACGTTACAGTGAAAATAAATCTGCATGTCACACCTGGGGCCGTTTTGGCAGCAAACTCCACATCTGGCAATTTCCTTAAAAATGCCGTGTGTGTGAGGGAGTGGCACACATTTGAGTGATTAGCTCTTCACCGCTGCTGCTGAGGAACACAGAAGCTCTGGGATCCACGTGTGCCGATGAAGAGCCACCTCCAAGAGGTGAGAGAAACGCTCGGCGCGCAGGTGTGGCCCCACGTCAGGAGGTCCATTGGCACGCGCCGGCCCACGTTTGGCTGGACGCTCCCCGGACAGAGCTGGGAATCAGAATCTGCAAGTACCTGCAGGGGCCTCTATAAAATAAAGACCGAAAAACAACTGGAAAAAAATAGGTGAATCTTAGCAAATCTTTGTAAGTTGGAACCTGGGACGCCGCATTCCTGTGGTCTCCGCAGCACCCCAGTCCTGCTGTTGGCCCCATGGGGGGACTCGCCCGCATCCCGGCCGTCCTGAGCCTATGTGTTCGTCTCACCCTTGGCACATGGCGACACCTCACCCACCTAAACACAGCGCGCCGGCGATGCCCGGATGGGCCCGGGACCCGGACGCTCACCTGGCCTCCAGGTTGCGCCGTTGACACACGGCTACGGGGCTAGCAGTTCTCCATGGTGCTTTTCGACTTGAAGATGTTCTTCGGTTGGATGCAAACGTGTCTACCTGCCTTTTTGTTTGTGATTTCTGCCACTGACATCCCCAAACTTATGTAGTTACTGACTTCCACATGAAAATTCAATTTGACTGAAATTTGTCTTCCTGTGTGCTGAGAAATGTGAACACAGCTCCATCTTGTTCCAAGCGACCAGGCGGCCGTGCTCTGTCCTGCCCTGGGAACAGGCCTGGCAGACTCCCTCAGATGCCCAGCCGCAGCACTCCCTGCCCCAGCTCCCTCCCTCCCCATGCCTGCCCTCGCTCAGACCAAAAGCTAACCTCCCACACGTTTAGTTTTGGAGCCGAACTCGAGTCATGCTGGCCGCATGCACAGAAGCAGCAGCAGCCTCTGCAGCCTGGTGGCAGCACCTCCGCCTGCTACATCCCAGGGAGGACCCCTAGGCCTCGCCGGCCAGCACCCCTTCTGTGGCATCACTGCCTTCCTGGGTTCTTAGGGGATCCCACCGCAGTGATAACGTGGCGAACCCTTCCCCCTTCAAAGGCTGGAGGGCTCGCTCGGGATTTCTCAGCAGCCAGAGCTGCAGGCCCACACCCTGGGGCCAGGCTGCAGAGCCAGCACGTCTGAGTCCAGCTGTGGCCCGCCCGGGTTTGGGGGTCTCAGTTCTGCCGCTGCAGATGCCGGCGCCGTGCGCTTGCCTGGCCTGGTCTTCGCCGGCTGTGTGCAGTCCAGGAGACCCTTGGTCCTGAAGGGCTTTCAGAACCCACCAGCACAAGACGTTTCAACCACCAGGACCAGGCTGGGAGATGGGGCCACAGCTGTCTGAACACAGAGCCACTTGGCATGGATTGCCTTTGATGGCACAACTCTAAAAATATCCCCAAATAGGTGGCCTCACGGTCATGCCCTCTAGGGAATGTAGCTCATGTCCAAACAGGAATGATTCCCGTCCTTCAGAGATGCAGGAGGCAAGTGTGGGCATCACACTAACACTCCCCACCAACCTGCTGAGAACACGGCCACCCCCACACCCCACTTTCCCATCCACGGCTGCCTGGGCTGCATCTGTGCTGTTAGTTCAGCAGAGGGCTCTGCCTGAGCCAGGACAAGCTCCTCACTACCATCCCCAAGGGTCACCAAAGCCCAGAACAGGGTCCCACAGAAGCCCACCATCGGAGTGGGGGTGGAGGGTTCAGGCTTGGGACCATCCCCTCTGCCCAATTCTGGGCAGTGAGTGGCCTCGTTTTGGGGCCCTGCACCCCAGTCCTGGTGACCACACAAACCCTCAGCCCTCGGTCTCTGCTCTGGCCATGAACTGCTCCAGGGCTGCAGCTGGGGCAGGACGCTCCCGTCAGAGCATCATGCGCCAGCAGCCTCCGGGCTCACCCATCAGTGTCAGAGACTACCAGCAAGGTGTGCAGGGCCCAGGGCTCGGGCCAGCACCTGGTTCACCCAGAGCGAAAGAGAAGCCCCAGGAGGATGTGCCAGAGGCTCCAGGGTGTCACGAGGCCAAGGTCTGGCTCCACTGATGGGAAGACCCATCTCCCAGGCCCACTCTCTGAGTCCCAGTGCCCTGGCCTCGGGTTCTCTACCCCACACCCCTCCCTGCTGCTAGGGCTCCAGAAGTTCCAAGGTGCAGCCTCCAGCTCCATTCTTCCTGAGTCCCGAGTAGCTCCATGCAGCGGGCACCTTTGTACGAGGAGCTGACACATGGGGAGGCAGTGGCTGGTGCCCAACTCCGGCACCAGGGCAGCAACCAGGCCAGGGCTGAGTCCAGGGAAGGCCATGTGGTGTCCAGAGGCCTCTTGGAGCAGCCGGGTGTCTGAGGCACTGTCCCAGGAGACGCATGCAGGCTGGCTGCAGGGCAGGGTCCCCAGGAAGCCCCGGGCACAGGTCTCCCACACACCTTCCACCTGATTCTCTCCATCCAAGATCTCACAGGGGAAGTGGGAGAACATTTAAAATACTTTGGTGCAACAGAGACTCAGATCAGCCACGGAGCCCTGGACACCGTCCTGTTCCGTCACCCTATCTGCGGCAGCTCTGCCCGGTCCCTGGCCCCGCCCCGTGTCGCCTGGAGCCACAGCTGCCGACAGGTTCATCTCTGGCTAGTTTAGTCTGCACCGTGTTTTGGGAAGAATTCAGTTAGTTTCAATTAGCACAAATTTAATCAATTTTAATTAATTTTAACTAGCTAATTCTAAGTCTTTAATTAGTTAAGAAAAACAGGGTTTCACATAAGAATTACAGATTTCAAACTTCTCTTTAAAAGTTGGAAGCATCAAAAACCCAAGGCCACAGCGGGGTGCTGGTGGGGACCCGAGGTGGGGGACGAGCTGCTGATGGTCAGGCCTGGCTCAGTCGACCCCGCTGCCCCGGGCTGGAGCTTGCAGTCTTGGGTGGGCCTGGTCTTTATGTCTTCGGCCGAGGTGGAGACGCTGATGTGCCCAGCTTAGGAATCTCTGGTCTTCCCGGACCACAGGCTGAGAGGCATCCCCTGGGTGGCTGTCGCCACCCTCTTCCAGGGACCCAGACAGGAGCATCGTTGTGGCCGCCTGGACGCTCAGGCCCCTCTTTTCAGCTGTGTGCCCCACCCCAGCTTCTGTTCTTGGCTTTGACCTATGACCTCCGGCCTTCAGAGGTGGTCCCCAGTGTGGGGATTCTGCATACAGGTGGAGAGTGGAAGTGCCAGAGTGCTCCCTGGCCCCACTGCCACATGCCCCTCCCACCTGGCCCCCAACAGCCCAAGCCAAGACTGATGGGGAGGTGGGAGGGGAACCCCCGCCTGAGACTGCACCAGCATCCAGCTCCCAGGCTCTGGTGGGGGCTGGGCCGCAGTGGCCTGGAATGGCCTTGCCCTGTGTGGCCCTGGGGACGCAGTGGCTGACCACAGCAGGCCGGCCCTCTAGCCTCAGTGGTCCTGTCTGGCTGGAGACCCAGGCGAGTCACCCTCCTCCCCGCCTCACACTGTCTGCGGTCAGCTCTGAAGGCCCCAGGCAGAGCCCAGGTCAGGTCAGGGCCACCCAGAGCTGGGTAGGGGGGTCTTCCTGGAAACCTGATGGGAGCGACTGTCCGTGGCCATTCCGGGCGTGCAGACCTCGGTCCAGGCGCAGCGTCGCGGTGATGTCACTCACGGGCTCATGGGCCCGCGGGCACCACGTGGTGGATCCAGTTTCAAGGTCCGAGACCCCCTCCCGGCACGTCCAGGACCCGCATGGCGGCAGCGGAAAGCGGTGGGTGCGGACTCATGGGGCCCCTCGGCTCGCGTGAAACTCTGCTTGAGTCACTTTCCGCCAGCGCCCGCGGTTCGCGTGGGGCGCACCTGACCCGGAGGCTTCGGTCCCAAGCCCCGCGCCAGCCTCAGGCGCTGCCCCACACGGGCCGCCACTCTCCTGCGTCCCACGGCCGCGCGGGCTTCACCGGCCAGGACGGTGGGTGCGCTGCAGCCCCTGAGCCCCGGGACGCCGCCGCGCAAACCCGCCCCCCTTTTCCCACCGACCCCCCACAGCCTCCGCCCCCGCCGACCCCATGTAATCCCCACTCCCACCGCCCCAGCCCCCGCTCCGTCCCCACTGCCCCCCCACCGCCCCGGCTCCCTGCAAACCGCGCTGCCCTCTGTGCCACCCCCGCCGACCCCCGCCGACCCCCGCCGACCCCCGCCGACCCCCGCCGACCCCCGCCGACCCCCGCCGCACCGTCCCCGGCTCCGCCCCCGGCACCGTCCCCGGCTCCGCCCCCGGCACCGCCCCCGGCTCCGCCCCGGTACCGCCCCCAGCACCTCGAGGCTGCGGGCGCCGCTCGCCCCCTGGTGGCCAGTCCCCGCGCTGCGGTCCCAGCAGCCTGGCGCTGGGGAAACCGAGGCCTCCAGGGCGCAGACGGGGCGGCCCCACGCGTCACCCAGAGGCGCTCCTGTAACAAGGCGCGGGTTCTGGAAACATCAACCCAGGAGACGGCCCTGAGGTCCTGATGTCATCGCAGGGGCTGCTTCTGCGGAGACGGCGGGGGCCTCGCTGTTGAAGCAGCAAACGAGGCCCGCGCTGGGATTCGGTGACTCTCGACAGTTAAAAGCCAATAAAATGGGAAAAACACGGCCAGGCCGGGCGCGGACGCTCACGCCTGTAATCCCAACACTTCGGGAGGCCAGGGCGGGCGGGCGGATCACCTGAGGTCGCGAGTTCGCATCCAGCCTGACCAACATGGAGACACCCCTGTCTCTACTAACAATACAAAATCAGCCGGGCGTGGTGGTGGGTGCCTGTAATTCCAGCTACTCTGGAGACTGAGGCAGGAGAATCGCTTGAACCCAGAAGGCAGAGGATGCGGTGATCCGAGGTCACACCATTGCACTCCAGCCTGCCTGGGCAACAAGAGCAAAACTTCGTCTCAAGAAAAAGTGTGGTGGTGGGGGGCGTCCAAATACTAAGAGGAAGGTTCACTTGTCAAGAGGAAGATTCACTTGGCAACTTGCCTTAACAATAATAGTAAAAATGACAGCGCAGCAGCTTCAGTCACCACAGCCAAGCAGAATGTCCCAAATGTCCAACCACGAATGGATGAAAAATCAAATGTGAAGAGGTTCCCAGGGAGTACCGCCAGCCTGAAAAGACGTTCCAGCCGTCCTGCCCCGTGCTCAGTGACCTGGCCAGGCACAGAGGACGCCCACTGTCTGTGCTTCCACTTAGAGGCCCCACAGCGCCAAATCCCACCCAGAAAGTGGGATGGGGATATGGGGGTAGGGGGTGAGTGTGTCTGGGTGCAGACGGGGGTGACAGCCACGCAACACTGGAATGTCCTTAGTGCCATTGATGTGTGCGGGTAAAATGGTTAACGTGGTACGTTCTGTGTCTCTTTTACCACAAAACAAAACAAAACAAACAAAACAAAATAGCAGCAAGGCCTGGGGCTGTGATGAGCTGGGCCGAGCCACCCCTGGGGGCCTCTGGACTTTATTCTAGGAAACCCTCATGGGCTGGAGAATGTGGCCTGGAGTATGTCAGTCATGTCCTTGATGCCATGTCCAAGGGTCATATCCACCATGACCCTTGCACAGATCCTAAAGGTCGGCAGCCCCTCCCCACAGGCCACTGGGAGGGATGTGCCGGCTGCCACACCTGGCAGGACCAGTAGAGCCTCCAGCGCAGGACCCAGCCCCAGCCCCACTTACAAACAGCACCCACAGCTGCAGAGGCCTCAGCCCTCCCACCCCAGCCTCCCCCTGTTCCCGTCCGCCCCAGCCCTGTGCCTGGCCACCTGCTCCTGTCCCACCCTGGCCCTGCGTCTGGCCACCTGCTTCTGTCCCTCCCCAGCCCTGCGCCTGGCCACCTGCTCCTGTCCCACCCTGGCCCTGCATCTGGCCACCTGCTTCCATCCCACCCCAGCCCTGTGCCTGGCCACCTGCTCCTGTCCCATCCAGGCCCTGTATCCGGCCACCTGCTTCCATCCCACCCCAGCCCTGCGCCTGGCCACCTGCTTGCTGGGGTGGGAAGGTGCAGGGCTGGGGTGGGATGGGAGCAGACTCTTATTTCTTCTCAGCATTGGTGCTGAATCCTCCAGGCGAGCGAGACAGTGGAAGCTCACGATGCTGTGAGCACAGGCGCCTTAAGCGTGAGGAGTCTGCCGCCTGCAATTTGCCAGAAGGAAGAGCTTCCATTGTGTGAGGTCTTGTGTAAAAGTGAGCACAGGGGGCCCCAGGGGGAGCTGGGGCTGGCGCTGCCCTGGGTGCCCGGTTCAGGGCAAGAGGCTGTCCGCTCTGCTGGTGACCGTGGATTTTAGCACACAGCCATTGTGTGTTCTGTGCACTGTCTTCCTATCCGTACAAACGCAGGGTGCACAGACCATGGACCCGTGTCAGGTAGGACTCCTGGCCCATGAACGACCTGCATGCCCTGCATTTGGGGTCTGGGACCACACCCAGGGCGGGGCTGAGACCGCCACACTCCACTGGGACCCGCCCCTCTCTGCTGAGACCAGAGGCACTCTGCTGGGTCCGGCCCCTCCCTGCCGGGACTGGGGCTGCCCCGGGTGCCCTGTTCTGGGCGAGAGGCTGTCTGCTCTGCAGGTGTCTTTGGATTATAGCACACACTTGTCCTTACTTCACATGGTCCCGAGACCTGGGCCTGGGCAGGGATGGGGCACTTCTGTACCCTCGAGAGCTGCCAGTCCTGGACTGGCTGAGGCTGCAGGTGGGTGTGGTTCTCCCCATTGGCTCTCCCTAGGGCTCTCCCTGGGGCTCCCTGACCCAACAGTCACCAGTGTGCACACCGCCTGCTGGTGGCACAGCCTGTGAGCCTCCCTGGAGCAGACAGGAGGGGAGTTCTGCTCTTCTCCTGGGGGCTCGTGGGAGCTGGACCAGCCTGACCGCCGCTGCTCAGGCAGGGAGGGAGGTCCTGAGGCCAGGAGGCTGCTGCCCTGGGCGGACACAGACGCGGCCCCAGCAGCCCAGCCTCTCCCTTGGCGCGTGGCAGGCCTCTCTGGTCCGGGGGTGCCCAGGCCCGCTCCCTGGGGTCATCACTGTCACCTCTTGGTGATACTGTCAGTCCCCTCACAGCCAACCTCGTGGAGTGACGGGGACGGTGGGTCAGGCACTCGGGGCGGACACCTTTCGTAGAGAAGCAAATTCCGCCACTGCTCTGAGGGACGCACCTGACACAGCCATGAAGAAGCCGTGCAGAAAGCCGAGGGTCTCGGGCCAGCGTGGCAGCAGAACACGCAAGGGAGTGGGTCTATCTCCGCACTGCCCTGAAGCGTGGACGTAAAGCAGACGTTGTGAACACACAGGAGGCACGAACCCGTCACCGAGGGGAACTTGGCTCTGGCAGACTTGACAGCTACCCCAGAAAATGCGTGAATGAGGCTACACGGCCGAAATCCCACTGTCTGCCATTTATTTAGATTTTATTGTTCACGTGAAACACATCGTGCATAGAGAAGATGCATTTTTTTTTCGAAAGCCCAGGAGCAAGTTTAAAATATAACCCAAAACCAAGCCACACGTCGAAGCTTACAACATTTCACAAACGAAAAGCTGCTTAGGCCACATTCTTTGACCTTAACTTTATAAAATGACATATTAATGAAACCAACAAACGCAGCAACATCTGGCCACTGGACACGTTTTGATCATCCCTCAAATGAGTCCCGAGTCCAAGAGGAAATCAGGCAAAAATCATGTCCTCGGCAGAGGCTGACGGCAAGCGTGGGGACGCGCCTACGGGCCTGGTCAAAGGCGCCACTGAGAGGAATGAATTACTAAATGATTCATCATGCCTAGTTTTATTAATCAAATTAAAGGAACATGGCAGTGAACTCAGAAACTAGAACAGAAAAGGAACAACAAAACCAACCGGGGAAAGAAAAGTTAATGAGAAAAGCAGAAATAATTACTTGGAAAGCAACTGAAACTTGACTTTTTAGATCCAAAAGGTAATTCCTTAAAAGAAAATAACAGGAACAGAGAGTGCGCTGGCCAATGTGACCAAGAAATAAAACGAACCGCTGGTGCTGGGACCCAGAAAGGGTGCCCAAGCCAGGTGCAGCTGGGACTGTGGAGACCAGGAGAGGAGAGGGAGTCACATGAGGGGAAGGTGGGGGAGGCAACAGATGTGGGGGGGAGAATGGGGGAGGTCGGGGGGAGGCAACAGATGTGGGGGGAGAATGGGGGAGGGCTGGGGGAGGCAACAGATGTGGGGGGGAGAATGGGGGAGGTCGGGGGGAGGCAACAGATGTGGGGGGGAGAATGGGGGAGGTCAGGGGGAGGCAACAGATGTGGGGGGGAGAATGGGGGAGGTCGGGGGGAGGCAACAGATGTGGGGGGGAGAATGGGGGAGGTCGGGGGGAGGCAACAGATGTGGGGGGGAGAATGGGGGAGGTCGGGGGGAGGCAACAGATGTGGGGGGGAGAGTGGGGGAGGTCGGGGGGAGGCAACAGATGTGGGGGGGAGAATGGGGGAGGGCTGGGGGAGGCAACAGATGTGGGGGGGAGAATGGGGGAGGTCGGGGGGAGGCAACAGATGTGGGGGGGAGAATGGGGGAGGGCTGGGGGAGGCAACAGATGTGGGGGGGAGAATGGGGGAGGTCGGGGGGAGGCAACAGGTGCTGGGGGGGAGAATGGGGGAGGGCTGGGGGAGGCAACAGGTGCGGGGGGGGAGAATGGGGGAGGTCGGGGGGAGGCAACAGATGTGGGGGGGAGAATGGGGGAGGTCGGGGGGAGGCAACAGGTGCGGGGCGGGAGAATGGGGGAGGGCTGGGGGAGGCAGGGCTGCGGGAGGGAAGAGGTGGGAAAGGCAGTGGAAGGGGGAGGAAGGCAGAGGAGGGTGGTGGGGGTAAGGGAGGTGGGGGGGAAGCAGAGAGGCTACCCCAGACTGCATGCCCCTGCACCACTGCGTGTGGATGTTGAGAAGGAATGCCAATCATCCAGGAACACATGCATACAGAAACATTGAGAAGAAGAGACAAAACCTTGTGCAACGAAACCACAGCAGCCCTGGGCATGCAAGCCCAGCCTCCGAGCGGCCTCCCAGCAGGGCGCCGTACCCCTGTGCCCCTGAACCCTGAAGCCCCAGGCAGATGGAGCTCTGGCTGTGGTCTCCCCTTGGCTGGGAGAACTGATCTCCGCCCTGCCCAAACCTGCCTGTTTATTTCACCCATCCCACTCCGGATCTAAATAAGACAGTGTAGTCACGGAAATTCCAGCTGGAAGAGCCAGCCCTTTACACCCGGAACCGTTCACGTGTGGACGGGGTGGAGGATGCCCACAGGAAGAAGAGCGCTGTGGAAGACCCCGTCTCCGTGGGGTCTGGCACTCGGGGTCCTGAGGCATCTGTGGGGGGGCCGGAGAAAGCCACCAGCTGCCACCTGGGGACAGTCTCATGTGACCCTTGGGGGTGCAGAGGGCTTCACGGGGTGGGAGGTGCCTCCCTAGGAGGGAAACACTCCAACCATGGAGGCACCCAGGGCAGTGCATGGTGCGTGGCAGAGACCAGGAGGAGGTGCCCCCTGGGCCGGGTGGGCAGGGGCAGAATGCACAGGAGCCCAGGAGGGCCTGGGACAGGGGTGGTGGCACCCCACGCTGACCCCCACTGTCCAGTTTCCGCCAGTTCTGCAACATCTGAATGCCCCAGCCTGGGGCTGGCGAGAGACAGCTCACAAGATGCGGGAGAGTTTGGGGCTCTGCAGCCTAGGAGGGCTGCTCCTGCGGCTGGGAAGGGGCAGAGATTAGGGGTCTCTGTGGAGACAAGATGTGAAGGAGGTCACACGGAGACCTATGTGGCCAGAGCACACTGGAGCTGCACCCCACCTGCAACCAAGAGCCAGAGTGTGCACCCAGCTGTCCTCCTCACCGTCCATCCCCCAGCTGTCCCCTCCCCATCACCCACCACCTGTCCCCCTGCCCCTCCCCCCACCTGTCCCTCTCACAACCACACACCACCTGTCACCCTCCTCACCACCCACCACCCACCACCCACCACTTGTCCCCTCCCCTCCCCCACCACATCACTGCCCTTTTCTCCCAAGGCTGAGGCTGTTCCGTGTTCTCCCTTGTGACCAGCTGGGGCCTCCATTGTCTCCCAAGAGAGACGGAGGGCTTGGAGCATTCGACCTGCTTCCAGGCCTTTCACCCACTTCCAGCAGTGCAGGCTTTTAAAAATCAATTTTATTGAGGTGCAATTCACATGCCATAAATTACTTCTAATGTACCCATTAGGAGCATTTGTTAAATACATCTGACAAATGACCACAACCATTAACCTCTACACCCATCAGACACAGAACAATTCCACTGACCCGGAGCCTCCAGTACAGGTACCTGCTCACCTGCCTCCCCGACAGATGGACTTTCTCAGGCCGGACTCTGGCCCCCCGCACGAGGGTGCTGAGACTCACTCAGCTGTTCTTTCCTCTTAGTCTGAGTAGTCCCTGTTACGTGGAAGTGCTGTGTGTTTATCCTTCATCCCATAATGGATATTCGGGTTGTTGCCAGTTTTTGGCAGTTACTTGAGAACAGGGTACAACCCCTGTGCATGGGCTTTTGTGGGCTCATGCATTCCTATCTCTTCAGCAGATGCCCAAGAGTGGAGCTGTGGCTCATACAGCAGACACATGCTAAACTCCAAGGGAAACTGCCCCTCTGTTTTCCAAAGTGTTTGCGACTTTTCGCATCCCCATGTATTGCTCCACAGCCTTGCCAGCACTTGGTATTGTCAGCTTCTTAAATTTTAGCGTTTATAGTGGTTTGGTACCTCAGGCTTGGATGACAAAGGAATATGATATTTATCATGTTACGTGTGTTTTCACATCTTATTAGTTGTTTGTATATCTTTCTTAAGTATTCAAATGTTTTGCATATATTTATTTATTTATTTTTGAGACAGAGTCTTACTCTGCCACCCAGGCTTGAGCACCATGGCAAGACCTCAGCTCACTGCAACCTCCACCTCCCAGATTCACGCAATTCTCCTGCCTCAGCCTCCAGAGTAGCTGGGACTACAGGCACCCGCCACCACAACAAGCTAATTTTTGTATTTTTAGTACTGGTGGGGTTTCACCATGTTGGCCAGGCTGATCCTGAACTCCTGACCTCACGTGATCCACCTGCCTCAGCCTCTTTTGTGTACTTTAAGAAGTGGGCTGATATATTCTTATTACTCAGTTGTAAGGGTCACTTAGGTGTCTGGATTCAAGTCCTGCATCAGGTACAAGGAATATGAATGTTTCTTCCCAGCTGTGGCCTGACATTTTGTTTACTTCCTGTGTCACTCACTGGACACAGGTCACAAGTTTGACAGTATTACCTTTTCATTTGGGTCTTGCAGCTTTCAGTACAGAGAACTTGCACATTTTTTGTTAAATGAATTCTCAGGTGTTTTCTGATTTTCAGTGGCATTGTAAATGCTGTTTTTCAAATTTTGTCTTCCAATTATTTTTGTATATAGACTTGGTATCTCATGACCTTGCTAAATTCCCAAATTATGTCTAGTATTTTTGATAAACCTATCAGGATTTTCTGCCCTGACAGCCATGTCGTCTGTGAGTAGACCCTGCCCTTCCTTCCTCACTGCTGTGTCTTCCTTTTCTTCCCCTGGTCTCTCACCACTGAGGGCAGCGCCTCGTGGAGGCTTCTCACGCAGCTGCCTGCAACCAGGACCCACGCTGGCGATTGTGGGCTCCAGGCAGACCTCCTCCAACCCAGGACGTTCCTGTAGCCAGCCGTCACTCCGCCTGTGGGCACAAGGGTTGGTGATCACCTCCAAGTTCTGGAAATGAGGATCAGGCAGGGGAGGGTTCCAGTTCCACTGTGCGCTGGCCAGATTCCCACTGGTTAATGTTTTTTAAACACTCTCTTTTTAGATGACATGATTCTAAACAACTGCTTGGTAATTTCAAAGAATTTCAAGCCTCCCCCTTTCCCCGGTAAGATGGGCTATTTAAGCATGATTTTGTGAAAGTCTGGCTGCAGGGAGACGTGGGGGCATCAAGACCCACTGTTTTGCTGCTGGGCCTGCTGTAGCCACTGTCTGGTGCCCCAGTGGGGCTGGGATTCCACTCCACTCCCAGAGGACCAGGCGGGACACACTTCCAGGGAAGGGGTGGGGCAGGCACAGGTCCGGGCTAGCCCCACTGCTGGCAGGCTGTGAGGGTCTCACACAGGACAGGGCAGCACTTCTTCCTGTCGGCTTTGCTTCTCTGCTCAGACGCCACAGGGCTCCAGCCTCACAGAGAAGGTGTGGAGGATGGTGGCCAGCTCAGCCTCCCAGAGGATAGGGGTGGCAGCTGTAGGCAGGCCTGGGCCATGGCTGGTGGTGGGAGGCCCGGCGGAGGGGCATCCACATCAGTCCCCCTTCTCCAGACCTTTGGGCACCTGGGCCTTTGTGGGGGGCCACCCCTGGCCACTGGCAGTGTTAGGAGGTCAGCTTCGGGAAATGGGAGGCACAGGCCAGCGGGAAGGGGTGGAGAGAGGGGCAGCTGCAGCAGAGACCCACTGGCCAGCAAGAGAGGCAATGCGTTTACCAGGGCGCGCTGCACCTGTACTGCGCTGGTCCAGTGGCAGCAAAAGCACTTGCCATTCAGCAAGGGAAGCCTGGGGGACACAGATGTGCCTTGGTCAGGTGGTGCCGCCTGGAAGCGTGGCTGAGAGGCAGTGCACAGGCCAGTTCATGGCACGTGGCAGGGCGGGGCATGCCGGCCCACTCCCATCTTCCTGCACATGAGGTGCCATGTGCATGTGAGCATGCGTGTGTCTCTATACCTGTGCATATGTCCTCGTGGCGTCTGTATGTATGTGTCGGGGGGGCGGGGAGCTGTTTTTGTGTTGCTATAAAGAAATAAAGAGATTGGGTATTATGAAGAAAAGAGGTTTAATTGGCTCACGGCCCTGCAAGCTGTACAGGAAGCATGGTGCCAGCATCTGCTCCTGGTGAGGCTTCAGGATGCTTCCACTCATGGTGGAAGGCGATGGGGAGCCAGCATCACAGAGTAAGAGCGGGAGGAAGGAAGGGAAGGCGGAGGTCCAAGACTCAAACAACCAGCTCTCAAGTGAACTAACTGAACAAGAACTTACTCATCACCAAGGGGATGGTGCTAAGCCATTCATGAGGGACCTGCCCTCATGATCCAACCCCTCCCAGCAGGCCCCACAGTCCAACGTGAGATCTGGAGGGGACAAAGAATTCAAACCATACCAGCGTGTGTGCGTGCGTCTGTGCGCATCTCTGTACATATGTCTGTGTGCATGTCTTTGCACGTCTGCATGGATCTGTGTGTCTCTGCACATGTGTGCATTCGTCATGTGCACCTGTGTGTGTGTGCATCTTTGTGCATCTCTGCATGTGTGCCTGTGTCTGCATGGAGCTGTGTGTCTGTGTGCATCTGTACGTGTGTCTGCGCGGGTATGCATTTATCCGTGTGCACCTGTGTGCGTGCATATCTGTGCATCTCTGCACGTGTATGCATGTGTCTGTGTGCACATCAGTGTGCATCTGCATGGACCTGTGTGTGTGCATCTGTGTCTGTGTGCATGTATGTGGACCTGTGTGTCTGTGTGTATCTACGTGGACCTGTGTGTCTGTGTGCACCTATGTGGACCTGTGTATTTGTGTGCACGTGTGTGGACCCATGTGTCCGTGTGCACAGCTGTGTGCACATGTGTGGACCTGTGTGTCTGTGTGCACATCTGTGTGCATCTGCGTGGACCTGTGTTTCTGTGTGCACGTCTGTGTGCATGTGTGTGGACCCGTGTGTCTGTGTGCATCTGTGTGCAAGTCTGTGTGCACGTGTGCGGACCTGTGTGTCTGTGTGCACGTGTGTGGACCCATGTGTCTGTGTGCATCTGTGTGCAAGTCTGTGTGCACATGTGTGCACCTGTGTCTGTGTGCACGTGTGTGGACCCGTGTGTCTGTGTGCATCTGTGTGCATGTCTGTGTGCATGTGTGTGGACCTGTGTGTCTGTGTGCATCTGTATCCATGCGTTAGCATTTGGTCCAAGCCTTGCTTCCAGAGCCACAGCAGCCACACAGCACCAGCTGAGGGAAGAGGCTGTGTGAATGCCACTGCCTTCCTGATGCTGACAGGGGACCTTAACCACAGGGACAGCACTGTTTCTCTAGCCAAGGCAAAGGACACTGGCAGGCTGGTCTCAGGTGGCAGTGGGTGGGTAAGGTCCTCGTTCTCTGGCCGAGATTTATCTGCGAGTGCTCAGGCTCTGCTGGTGGGTGTGGGCCCAGGAGCTGGGGCTGGGGCACTGCTGTGGGGTGGGCTGTAGAGCACACCTGAGGCCCTCCAGGAGGCGAAGGGGTCTCTGTGGCCTGTAGCCCCCAGACATCACTGTGGGCATACATGGCTGGAGCCTACAGGCTGGAGGGCTGGGATCCGTGCTGCTGGGCCCCTGCTGACCCCTCCAGTCCAGGGCTTCACCCACCGACCAGCTCTCCCCACCCCTGACACTCAGGCACGTAACTGTCTGACAGATGATGGAATGCAGAACTGGGATTGCAGGAGGCTCGTGAGGCCCCAACCACAGGGTCCCTTCCCAGATGCCAGGGTCACCCCCAAGCCACCTACTTTTGTAAGTCTCTGTTTTGGGTGGAACCCTCCTGAAGCCTATGCCCTGGTGTGCCCAGACCTCGATGGAGGTTTCTGTAAGATCTTCGGGAGTCTCCTGGCTCTTCCCTCAGAGCAGCTGCCTCCAGATTACAACTGCCAGGTGCTACTGGTGGCCAGGCCTCACCTCCCCACCCGCACCAGCTCCTACAGGAAACCGGGGCCTCGTGTAGCTGGGAAATCCCGGGACTCCTGCCTCGCAGGGGACCAGAGGGCGGCTTGGGCAGGCCCCTCCCGCAGGCAGGGGCGGATTCGCTGGGCTCCACCTGGCTGGAGAGACAGGTGAGGAACTGGTGTCTGCATGTCCTGCGGGACCCGCTTGGGGCTGTGGCTCCCTGCCTTCCTGTCTCCAGGTAGGAAGGGGGTGGGAGCCATCCTTCTGTGGGAAGCAGGCTGGGACCCCCACTGCTGTTCATCCCTTCTTCCCCTCAGCTTCCTGGCCTGTCTCATGGAGCGGGCTCCTCTCTGCCTGGAGGGAAGGAAGGACCCCTCCTCCTTGGCGATGACCCTCCTGTCTTCCAGCAGGGCCAGGCTCTGCCCACCCGTGGAAAATGGCAGTACTGGAGAGAGAGCTGGGAGGCTCCCCGGAAGCAGGAGTCCCTCCAGGCAAGACGCCCCGTCCTGCAGTGCTCCCTTAGATTCTGCAAGCTACCCCAGATCCCCGCTTTTGAGCCAACAAATCCTTTTTAAGTTCCTTAGAAATTTGTTCGTGTGGCTTGCTGCATACAGGACTCCCAAAATCGGGCCAGGTTGGGGCTTTGGGCAGGGAGCCATTTAATCCTGTGCCGGCTTCCAGCGGGGCCTGGGCGGGGGCTGGTGGGCAGGAGAGACAGATCTCGGACTGTGTACATCTGTGCTGTCTACACTCGGGAAGGGGTGCATTCGAGGGGCTGCTTCCGGAGGCCCACAGCTCACCAGGTACCCGGAGCCCTGGGCTGTGGATCCCATGGTGGCCGCCTCCTTCTGTTCTGTGCAGCTGGCTTTCAAGCACCTCCTTGGCCGTGGGGCCCCCCACAGCCCTCGGCTTTGCCTTCCTCCCCATAGCCAGGCCCTGGATAACGTCCAGGGCAGAGTGACCCTGTGCGCACCCCCACGCCCCCCCCCCAACGTGTCCTGCACAGGCCTGGGGCGGCGCTGTCTGCTGCAGCCCCACAGCTTCCTGAGCGCGACTGCGCCACCGTCCCCACCTGCGAGGCCCGCGCGGTTCTCCCACGGCTCTCCCTGCTGGTGGCCGCGGGCCGCGTCCTGGATCCCGCTTGCTCCTTGGTACCAGCCAGTGAGGGTCACGGTCAGACAGGAGGGCGGGCAGCGGGGGTCCTGGGGGCGCCGGGCTCTGGGCTATGCGTGTCCCTGCTGGAGCCCCACGAAGGATGCCCGGGGCCACCCCTGAGGGCGCGTGGGCCAGGCCCGCGTCCCGGATCCGGCATGCGGCCCGCTGGGAATGCAGGTGTGTAAGGGTGCCAAAAGGAAAACGCTCCAGGCCTCCTCGGGAGGTGGGCTGGGAGTGGGGGTCAGGAGGGGCTGGCGGTGGGGAGAGGGAAGGCGGGGCGCCCGCGGCGGGACCCACACCTCCGCGCGTGGCGCCCCGGGATGCTGGCGCCGACGCGGGTGGGGCCCGAGCGGCGATCGGGGTCGGGGGCGGCGCGGGGGGCGGGGTGGCAGCACGAGGGGCCGCGCGACCCAGGTGCGGAGCGGGCGGCAGATTTCGGCGCGGGCCGGGACCGGGGCGTGGGAAGCGCGGGGAGGCCGGCTCCGGGACGCGCGCGCCCGCGCCCGCGCCGTGGGTTCGCTCCCGCCTGGCCCCGCCCCGGGGCGCGTTCAGCGGGGCCCCGCCCCTCCCGCCGCCGCGCGCCGAGCCGCCCTGTGGGCGCTGTAGTCCCGAGGCCGCCTGCGCGGGGTCCCCGGAGCCCCAGGCCGCGCCCGCCGAGCCGCGTGTACTTGTGGGGCTCGGGGCCGCCTGGCCGCATGTCGGGGACTGTGGGACCCTGAGGTGAGTGCCGGGGGCTGCGGGGTGCCCGGGGGGCCCTGCGCTGGGAGCGAGCCGCGGGCCAGGCTCTGCGGGGCTCCGGGGAGGGTGCGGCGCCCGGGGTCTGCAGTCTGGGGTCGGGGGTTCCTGGGGACCGTGCGGGGCTCGGGCCGGGGTCTCCGCGCGCTGCGTGCCGGGCGCCTGCCATAGTGCAGCGGGTTTCGCGCCGCTGACTTTCCGCCCCAGTCCGCCCATGGGTGCTGAGTCCCGCCCCCAGCCTGCCCTGCGCGTCATCCGGGGGCGCCGAGTTCCACCCCCGGGTCTGGAGGAACGCGTGGATCCGGCGTTGGAGCCCAGGCACGTGCTGCTTCGGGACGGGCCAGCCGGCGGGAGAACCCTGCTAGCCACGCGCGGGGCGGGCCCCTGGCACTCCTCCAGGCCCATTGTCTCCTGTGCCAGAAGCGTCGTGGGTGCAGCTTTCCCTTGGAGCACCTGTGTGCGCAGATCCAGCGGAGTGGAGTGAACCTGAGGCTCTCAGCGCCTGGACAGCCGCTGTGGGAGCCTTTCCTGAGCAGGTCCTTCCAGCACCTCTACAGCAGGAAACCCATCCCGAGGGTCCTGTCCATCCGAAACGCTTGTCCTGGGGAGTCTGAGCTGCCTGGCCCCAAGACACAGGCTGAAATTTAAGCTGGCCCTGAAATGCAGAAGCATCCAGAGCCCTGGGGACGCCTGCTGACTGAGGTGGCCTCTTCCTAAGGAGACCTGAGGATCCAGCACAGATTCAGTCAGCAGAGCCCAGGCCCCTCTGGCCCAGGGCACCTGCCTGCTGGAGCCAGGCTGCATCTCACTGGCCGCCTTCACTGGGGGCCACCTGTGCACTGCTTGCTGCAATTGCTAATCACTTTCCTTCTGAAGGGGCTTTGGTGGATTTTTATAGTTCCAGATGTTCGAGTTATCTGTGCTGGACAAAGATGAGACACTGTGCTTCTGGGGTGTTTGGGCCCGCAGCAGTGACCGCCAGAGGGTCTAACTGTGTTCTTAGGAACCCTGAGCTTGCTCATCTCAGCGGGGTTGGGAGGTTGTATGATGCTTTCTGCTTCTTCTTTCTTCTTCTTTTTCCTTTTTTTAACTAGCAGGCATTCTAAAAACGTAACAAACACTCCTGGTTAGCCTTCCAGAGTAGGAGCTGGTTTAAACACAGAATGACGGGTGGCTTTTGCCTTTGTTTCGATTGCAAATCTCCAGCCTTCTCACATGCTTGGAAGAGCAGAACGTGGGCAGGGTGGTCACTGGGGACGGCGGGGCTGCTACAACCTTCTCCTGAAGGCGGGGATTCTCCTTGCTTCCCCGTGGCCCTCCTGTCTGGCTGGGGACCTCCTTCAGTTGCCAGGAAGAGGCCTCAAGTGGTATGGGACGGGGCCGGATGCTTGGTGTCTAGGCTTCCCCTGGCTTGGGGCTGGATTTCTATGATGGCGTGAGTCGGCCTTGCTAGCTGAGTGCCTGTCGGTGTGCTGCGTTCACCGCGCGTAAGGCCAGCATGCTGGCAGCAGAGGCTGACCGTTAAGACCAGCAGCTCCTCCTCGCTGGCTGAAACTCCGGCTGTCTTTGATCCTCAGGCCGCAGCCCGGGCTGTGGCTGGGGAGGGACTGCCCTGGCCTTTTCTTCTGCAGGCTGCAGAGTAAACAGGGCTTGAGGCCACCCCTGCCTTGGGGTTGCAACCTGCTGTGTGCCTTTAATGAGTTTCTTTGGGTCTGTGGCATTCAGCATTTTTTCTGTTAGTGGCTGCCATTAAAAATGGATTTCAAATAAGACCCGGGACTTCTGGCCCCTGTTCCTGCATGGCAGCCAGAGCTCCTGGGAAGAGCCCGGGCACCTGCTCTGGCCCACCTCACTGCTGTGCCGTCACCGGCCTGTTGGTGCTTCAGTGGGCAGCCCCAGGCCTGACTTCAGGGTTTCTGGGAGTCTTCTTCAGTTCTGTGGAAGTGTGGGCAATATACAGGAAGGACACCTGTGCCAGAGTGGAGCAGGCCTGACATCCCTGGGTCCCTTGGTTCAGACAGAAGCGGGCACCGTCTGCCCTGCGTGGTTGGCCTGCCACAGCCCTCACCATGGCCAGAGGCTGCCTGCCCCCTGCTTCACCCTGGGTGCCGCTGCAGGCGGAACTCTCAGCAGGAGGGGTTCCTGGAGGGGGTCCCGGACTATGTCCCACCCTGAGGGCACTGGAGAGGGCCTTGTGCTGATGGGAGAGGCCGGGTTTTAGAACCCTTGGTCTCAAGTGGAAGTGAAGGTGGTGGTGGGATTGGGGAGCCTGGGGCGTCTGGCACTGTCTGACGCCTGCTCTCCCTGGTGTTTCTGCCTCCTTCTGGTGTGAGTGGGTCACGGGACCGGCCCTGTGGGATGTAGGAGTAAAGGCCCTCTTGGGACAGACTGGCAGCCTTTGTCCAGGATGGGCGCCCCTTGGCCCCGGGTTGAGGAGCAGGGAGTTCCGCCTTGCATGGCCCTGGTGCTCCCCTGTGCCCATGGCTACCCTGCTGGGAGGGCCTGCCCAGCATTTCCATGGAGACCCCAGCCAGGACTCGGGTCTGCTGGCTTTGCTAAGCAGGCGCCTGTGGGGACTCAGGTGGGAGGCACTACCCTCCCGGGTCCCAGGGTGGAGCCCAGGGCTGAGTGAGCTTTTGGAGACACACCTGGTCCCTTAGTCCTTAGCAATCGTGTTGTTCAAGAACAGGGTGGCCCAGGGCCCTGGCTGGCCTGCCACCTGCCACTGGGCTTCCAGACACTGCACAGCGTCCACACATGGCAGGGGTGGGGCTCATAGGAGCTCTCTCAGGAGGCAGCTTTGAGGATGCCACCAAACAGGCCTGACCCAGCCCTGCAGCCAGCCCTGTCCCTGTGCTCCCTAGGCCAACCGTGTGTGTCATGGCCCCCTGGCCCTCACCTGGGGTGGAGCCTGGCATTTGATTTCTGGGAAGTGAAGCTCCAGCTGTGTATCATTGTCCCGGAGGGCTCCAGGCTGCCCACCTCCCTGGTCCCTTCGAGCTGGCCTGGGGAGGTGCTGGGGAGAGCACGGTCCTGTCTGAGTGTGGGCTGGGGTGGGCCACTGAGCTAGGACTGGTCACAGTGGATTTCACACAGAACTTCTCACAACACCGGGAATCCTGAGAGCAGCCTCTCCAGGTGTGGCGAGTCCCCGGCTCACCTGTGGGATTTGTTGAAGGGTAAAGTCCTGGGCCGCGGTGTGTAATTGCAGCTGGGCGCTGGGATGCAGGGCCTGATGCGCTCTCACCCCTGGTTAGGAAGTGCTGCCTTCGGGTTTCAGAAGCCTCTGGAGTCCAGGATGTGAAAGTGCTCGCCCTGAGCTGGTGTCCAGGAACTCAGGAGTCCAGGATGTGGAAGTGCTCGCCCTGCCATGTAGCCAATTCCTGACACCAAGGAAGGAATGTTCCGGTCACCTCTGGAGGTGGCGTCTTTCAGAACAGGGAGCCCAAGTTCCCCAGGGCTCCTGGGGGTCCTGTGGGCAGAATCCTGACTTCTGGGGCCATGGACTCTGGGCACAGACCCTGGACTCAGTTCAGCTCCTGATGAGTCCCTGTTGGCTGTGATGATGTGGGTGCTCTGGGTGTCCCAGGATCAGAGCACCTGTTTAAACCTGCTGACAGGGGTTGTGGGGAGTGAACTTGATGGGGAGGCCCGGGACTGGATGGGTCTCTGGGTGGGGAGGGTTGGGGAGGAGTAGGTATGGTCCCAGGTGAGTCCAGCTCCACCTGTGGCCTCTCTGGGCATCAGGGTTCCTGGTGACGGAGCTGAACCTTTGTGTGCTGATCTTCCCAAGCCCTGGGGAGGCCTGGAAGGCGACCGTGAGACCTGCCTTGGCCTCGAGGTGGCCCCTGCCTGTGCTTTATCCTGCCTGGCCGGCTGTTTTCATTCTGGCCCTTTAAGAACTAGGGTCCGAGCTGCCTCCAATGGAGAGTGCCGGTCCCATCATCTTCCCAGCCATGCCCTCCCAGGTGCTCCGGAAGCCTCGTGGTCCCCAGCCCTTCCCCCACCTCCCTGTGGCTCCCACGGCCAGCCCATCAGCCCCTGCCTCTTACCGCTTCCCTGCCACCACTTCCCATGTCCCTTCATCACAGACATGAGTGTGCAGAGGCGTGAAGACAGGGCCCGGGACGATGCCAGTGGCTTTGCCTGGCGTGGCGTGGGAGGGTCTTCCTCCCCCTCTCCACGCCTTTCCTAAGCCTTTGTGTCAGGTTGGGGGCCCTTCCAGGAGCACTGCCAGCCTGAGTGGTTTCTGATAACCAGAGCTGAGTGCTGAGAACCTGGGGCAGCATTTCTTCAGGGTCCCTGAACCCCCAAAACCAGCCCCACATCCAGGATGCTCTGTTCCCCTGCTGGGAGGTTGGAGGAGACTCTCCCCGAATCCAGACCCTCTGCAGACCCCCTCCCAGGCAGGCCCTGTGGCGAGGGGCAACTGTCCAACTGTGTCAGCCCAGCGCTGACGGGACGGCAACCCTGCTCCACACGGCTGCCCAGCTGCCCTCTGCACGGGCTGCGTCCACAAGCAACTCTGCTGATACAATGTGAGGTGCACCCACGGGGGACAAGGGTGGGCCCTGTTCTCACTGGGTTGGCTTGGTGTGAGCACCCGAAACACTTGTTTATGGTGGCTCAGTTTTGATTGACTTGAAAGAGAACTTTTCACCACGACTTTACGTGGAAAACCAGCAGCACTGGAGCCACGATGCTAAGTGGACAGGCTCCTGCCTGCAGCTGGAAGGGAGGATTGTGGTGGTGAGACACACTCTTTCCCGCACTGGGGGGCCTTTCTCCTGGGCAGAATCAGGACTGAAGGAGACACGCCCTCTTGTGGCTGCTCTGACGTGCCCTGGCCGTGTGGGCGGAGTGCCGGCTGCACCCTGCCACATGGGGCGGGGGCACCAGCTGGGCCCGGCCGTGTGGGGCAGAGTGCTGGCTGGAGGCATGTTGCCTCGTGGATGAAGGCCCACGATCTGGATGCTCCATCTGGAATGTGTCGGGTCCGCTCATGGCTCCGGCCAGCTGCTTCTGTCTAGGGTAACCTGCCTCCAGGAATGCCGGGTCCCTAGGCTCAGGGGCCGGGCCTCCCCTCTCCCACGGGTGTTTCACCCCTGGGTGCCCTCAGCCCCCTTGAGGATACCTGCTTCTCCCTCTGCCCTTTCCTTACTGTGGGCTTTGCCTGCGCGCCCTCCTCCGGGGCATGGGGGGCTGTGTTCCCCATGCTCATGTGCAGGATCGGACCCCAGGCTGAAGGGGACCTGAGGCTTGTACCTGTTGCCACCCGCCCGGGGTGTGGCCAGGTGTGTCCCTGGCCTCTGGCAGCATCTGTCCCTGCCTGTGCCCTCCCGGGGCCACCTGGGTGCTGTTAGAGCAGCAGGTATGTGGGCTGCCCTCTGGCCTGTGGGGTGAGGTGTGCCTGCCCTCCACGGTCACACGTGCTGCCCAGCAGTGCCATGAGTCTGTTGTGGCCCCAAGCCCTGAAATTTAAATTTTGTTAGTTAATGCAATAAGTCATCAGTTAATTAACTTGATTTTGATTGGCATTTAAATTGCTCCTTGTGGCTGGAGACTTCGATCAGCCTCGGAGACCCTAGAGGTGGTGACGGCCTGGCCTGGGGCACTCTGGAGCAGCTCAGGCTGGGGTAGCTCCCAGGTTGGTGCTGCAGGGTGAGGAGGGATCTGGGGTGTGCGTTCGCCTCCAGGGTGGTGTTTGGTCCTGAGTGGCGAGGAGCAGGCCTGCACTGGGCCTGGTTTCTCGGGGCGGGAGGCCTGCAGGCCATTTTCTCAACCTCCCCTGACTCCGCTCTCCTTCCACACAGAGCGTCACCTTCGACCCCTCCAGGGCTGCCCGTGGCCTGAGCAGGATGGTGCCCTCCAACCCAGCAGTGGAGAAGCAGGTGCCCATGGAGCCCGGGCCTGACCTCGAGCTCCGGTCCTGGCGGCGCCTGGTGTGCTACCTCTGCTTCTACGGCTTCATGGCGCAGATCCGGCCCGGAGAGAGCTTCATCACACCCTACCTCCTGGGGCCGGACAAGAACTTCACTCGGAAGCAGGCACGTGGACACAGGGGCGCGGGGGCGGCCAGTGGTGGGTGGGCAGGGAGCAGCTTCAGGGGCCAGGGTGCTTTTCCTGTTGGAGGTGTGAGCTCTGAGGCTGGAGTGGGAGAGTGGCCGTGTCAGCTGATAGTGGTCCCAGAGGGAACCTGGCTGGGGTCTCACTCCCCACAGCGGGCACCGTCCGGTAGAGGGGCTTAGTAACCAGGCTACATAACAAGTGATGCTGTGTCCTGCAGAGAGGGACGGGCACATGAGGAAGCCTACATCCAGCCCTGCTGGGCACCTCCCCCTGCAGAGGGTTAGTGGCTATTTACCTACAAAGATTATTGAAGGAATTTTCCTTCTGCTCATTTTACTCAGCCATGAGGACAAAGGCTCTTATTGAAACTGTTGTAATAAACTTATGCCCCATCACGGGCCTCTCAGGCCATGTGAAGGGTGGAGGCAGGAGCTGGCCACATGGTCCGTAGGCACGTCTACACAGGAGCCTGGAAGCCTTTGTGGGAAAAGCGTGCTCACAGGCTGCCAACCCAGCTGGTCACCCCTGCACCCATCTCAGGGCCCATGTGCTGCCCGTGAACCTGTTTGGGGCCCACTCACCTGCCCGCCCCAGCCACTGTCCCTGTCCTCGGTGGTGTGGCCACCTGGCCTCTGCTCCCACATTGCTGGCACTCCGTGTGCCCCTCGTTCCCTGCGCCTCTCAGCCGTAAGCCAGGCCCCGCCCCTCGCAGACCCTAGAACTGTGACACTGACGTGCAGATGAGGAGTATACCCTGGGAGGAGTGGGGGTGCTGCCCTCCCGGTGCCCGGCTCAGAGCACCGGGTGAGTGTGATGGTGTCTGCTCCCACGGCCGGCACTGCTGACCGCCAGAGCCGGGTGGCCAGGTCACCTTCCCAGTGAGGCCAGGGTCTCTAGCTGTCGGTGGTGGGGCTGGTGCTGGGGGTGGGGCCGCCTCCTTGACCCTTTATGAAGTGCCCTCTGCTCCTGGCCAGTCTGCCCCTCCCCCCGCCACCCACTGACGGACCAGATGGCATCTCTGCTCTTAAGGAGGGCCATTGTTCAAGGTTATTTATAAAGATGAGCATATGTGTGGCGTTTCCCTGAAAATAAGAAAAGTCTCTACAGCGAAATGTTTAAATCCCGTCTGCTGCCCTCTCACGTTGCACAGTAACTGATTGAAAAGCAGATTCCAGAAAGTATGCCATTCCTCCAGGCCTGGGATGTCATTGGGTGGGTGCTCTGCACACCTGCCACCCGGCAGGGCCCCCGATCTCAGCCCGGCTTAAGATCTCAGCCCCTCTGGCTGCCGGAGAGGCCCAGCCTGTTAGGACCTGCAACCCCTGTTGCGAGCTGGTGTTTAGAAAGTTCACCTAAGTGCTGTCTTGTGACTCAGCTTTCGCAAGCCGCCCTCCTTCCCAATCTGACTCGAGGGAGGCTCCACGCAGGTTCAGGGCGGTTCTTAAGCTGCGCCTGGGGGTGGAAGTGCAAGGTGCTTCTCTGGCGGTTTGCTGGGGGTGATGGGGGATTCCGGCTTCTCCGACTTCGCGGAACGCTGCGGGTAGAGCACTAGCGGGCAGCCTCAGGCGGTGGGCCTTGACCCAGCGCACTCCTGGGCGACTGCTTCCTCCACAGCCCGCCGCAGGTTGCCCGTGTGGCCCTCGCCAGCTCAGGTGGGCTGCGGAGCGCCGCGGTCTGGCCGCTGTGAGGAGTGTGGTCTCCTTTGCTTGGTCTCCGTGTCGCCCGCTGTGGGCCGGTGTTTCCCGGCAGCCCCGCGGTTGCTGTCCTTCTTGAGCCTGGTACCCTTTCCCGCCTCCTGGGGACCCAGTGCCCTTGGGATTGGACTGGCCGTGTGTTACATACGGTGTTTCTCTAGAGCCATTTTGAATTTGGCCACATTCCCCTCCAGGCTTTCTGCTTTGAGCGTGAGCTGAGAGTGCTTTCCCCGGCCGGGTCTGTGAGGTGCTCCTGGGTGGCTTGAGGTCGCCTGGGCCGCCGCGGAACTGTGCTGTGTGGTGGGAGCTGCAGCCCCCGCCCTCCTCCAGGGAGGAGGGCCACGGCCCTGTGCGCAGCAGCCCTTCTCCACCCACGGCCGATGACTCGACCTCGGCCAGTCCCTGTTGGGTGCCCTTCTGTGGCAGCCGGTCCTTCCGCTGCCCCACACCTGGCCCTGCCCCCGCGTCCTGCCTGCCTGCCTTCGGGCCTTGCCCACCATGCCGCCTCCCTGTTCAGAGAAGCTGCCCTGAAGCCGCCCAGGTGTCGATCTGGGCGCAGCTGCCTGCACTCTGCCCGTCAGCCTGGACCTGACCCGAGAGCTCTGGAGAGCGGGGCAGACGCTGGGCTCAGGCCGCAGGAGCCTGTACTCATGTGGGAGCCATGGCCGCCTGACACACGCCACCTCCCTGCTGGGACCTTTGTGGGTGGCCCTCCCCCGCAGCCTTGTAAGTGGGACGCAGGTCAGAGCTCCAGCAGAGCCTCCCTGCTGTACACCTGCCAAGTGTGAGGAAGGGAAAGTCGGGACCACTCAGGCGGCACAGGGACGGGGTGGGAGGGCCCTGGCTGGGTGCTGGGGGGTGTTCAGGCTCCATCTCGACCCCATGCTCTGCTAAGGGGGAGCACTGCCCTGGGAGCCTCAACAAAGACCAGGAGGTACCTGGGGAGGCCCCGGCCTGCAGAGCCGGCTCCTGGTGGAAGAGAAATGAGGTGTGCTCCATTCATTCAGAGGTGGGAGAGGCTCCTAGGACTCCCGGCCGCCCTTTTCCAGAGAGCGGTGGGCTCTGGGGGAGCCTCTGCTGGCTGTCTACCATTTTAACTCTGGGCTGTGGGTGGGACCCGTGCCCTGGCCGGGGGCTGGGGTTCCCAGGGCCCCTCGCCGCCTCCTGTGTCTGCAGTTCCTGAGGTGCTAGGAGGGCCCCTGCCTCCGAGCCTCTTCTTTCGGACTCTGCAGAAGTTCTCTGGGCTGGCCCTGATGAGAAGCCTCCCCAGTCGGCCAGGAGAGCCTGCCTACAGAGGGGCTCTTTGATGTCCCCAGGGCTTTGCTGTAAACACAGTGTAGCAGCTGGTGGCTGGCCCTGAGGCTCCCCGTGACCCGGCCTGGTCACTCAGCCTCCCAGTGCCTGACCTGCATTGAGTGTGTCCTGGCATGTCCTGGGTAGGACGGAGCACGGCAGGGACCTTGGGTGCTCAGTGCTGCTGGGACCACAGCCTTTGGGGCAGGCTCCGGGCTGTGACCTCAGGGTGGCCTCAGGTGGGGTCTCTGGGTAGACTTCCCCCAAACCCCTTGGAAGCTTCTCAGCATGCTGGCCCTGACCGACAAGCCTGGCTACAGGGTCCTGTTCCCCAGCTGTTCACAGTCACCGGTGGCCAAGCCCTGAGCACATCAGGCCACACATTTGGGTGGGCCGCACAAGGCTGAGAGGCCCTGGGTTGGGGGGGGTGTGGCTTGGGCAGCCCCCAGTGCTGACCCCAGGTTCGGTCCTGTCAAGTGTGGCTGGCAGGGGCAGAGGTCACCTGAGGCAGCAGGAACAGGGCTGTGGGGTTGCTGGTGGTCAGGCCTGAGTTGAGTGGGGCCTGTGGGAGGCCCAGAGTCCAGGGAGGCCCTGCTGGCTCACCTGGTGCCAACCCCCAGCAGATCAGAGGTGGGGTCTGATGGGGCCCCTGGGCGGGGCCACCTGCTGAAAATGCACCTGGGCCCCAGGGAGGCTCCAAGCACAGGGTGGCTCCCACATCAGTCCCCAGGGAGGGGCAGGGCCAGCGGCTTGGGCCTCACAGGACTGGGGCCTCTTCCTCTGGACTGTGCCCAGGTGTGCCCACAGCAGCCCCAGCCCTTGCCAAGCCAGCTGAGGGCATTTGCTACCTGCCTGGAGGAGAGTCTGGGGCAGTGCCTACTGAGCTGGTCCTGCAGGAGACAGCACCCCTGCCCCATGCCCAGCCCCAAGTTCCCAGGGAAGGTGGTTGTGTGTTGAGGCCACAGACATGGAAGCCAGGCCTGGAGTGCCCACTGGCAGCTCAGCGGCCAAGGCTGTGGAGCTGGATTCCCACATAACATGACGGGGGAGGCAGGGCTGGGCGGGCTGACAGGCTATCCTGCCTCTCCGAGGTGGGTACAGGGTGGCTCCAGGGGCACTTGACCCCCTCCCTGCCCCTGGGTTAGAGCCTGGCCTTGAAGACCTTGCTCTGGGGACAAGCGTGGTATGGGAGTGCGCACCCCAGGGCCCTTGGCCCTTCCCCACGCCTGTTCCCTCTCTTCGCCCTTCTTCACTCCTGTCTTTCTCCCTCTGCTGGGTTCCCCACAGTCCCTCCCATGAACCTGCCCTTCCTGGTCCTGCCCTTCCTCTCTGTGTCTTCTGTTTGTGCCTCTCTACAGTGATGATGGAAGGAGCTTGTGTTGAAGTGAATGTGTATGGGTTACAGCTCTGGTTTCTGTATTAAGATGAAACGAAAACATGTTTTTATTCTATTAAAAATAGAGAGGCTGGCCCGGCGTGGTGGCTGTCACCTGTAATCCCAGCACTTGGGGAGGCTAAGGTGGGTGGATCACTTGAGGTCAGGAGTTCGAGACCAGCCTGGCCAACATGGTGAAACCCCATCTCTACTAAAAATACAAAAATTAGCCTGGTGTGGTGGCGCATGCCTGTAATCCCAGCTACTTGGGAGGCTGAGGCAGGAGAGAATTGCTTGAACCCGGGAGCCATAGGTTGTAGTAAGATGAGATCAAGCCACTGCACTCCAGCCTGTGCTATAGAGTGAGACTTCCTCTCAGGAAAAAAACAAAACAAAACAAAACAAAAACCAGAGAAGCTTAGATCAACAGTGTTGTTAATAACGATGACTTCCGTGGCCACTGCCAGCTTTCTGCAGGCAAATGCTCCCAGGCTGCGGAGACGGATCAGAAAGCGAGGGACCGAGGAGCGTTGCGGGGTGGGGTCACCTCAGGCAGTGAAGCGGTCAGCAGCGATGGCCTCGGGAGGGCCACGTCCCCCGAAGCCGCGCAGTCGCTGACGCCCGGTGGGGCGCACGCTCGCCCGTCCATAGGTCACCAACGAGATCACGCCGGTGCTGCCCTACTCCTACCTGGCCGTGCTGGTGCCCATGTTCCTGCTCACCGACTACCTACGCTACACGCCGGTGCTGCTACTGCAGGGCCTGAGCTACGTGTCGGTGTGGCTGCTGCTGCTGCTGGGCCGCTCCGTGGCGCACATGCAGCTCATGGAGCTCTTCTACAGCGTCACCATGGCCGCGCGCATCGCCTACTCCTCCTACATCTTCTCGCTGGTGCAGCCCGCGCGCTACCAGCGTGTGGCCAGCTACTCCCGCGCCGCGGTGCTGCTGGGCGTCTTCAGCAGCTCGGTGCTGGGCCAGCTGCTGGTCACCGCCGGCGGGGTCTCCTTCTCCACGCTCAACTACATCTCGCTGGCCTTCCTCACCTTCAGCGTGGTCCTCGCCCTCTTCCTCAAGCGCCCCAAGCGCAGCCTCTTCTTCAACCGCGGCACCGCGGGCCGTGAACCCTCGGCCTCCGCCTCGGAGCTGGAGCGCATGAACCCCGGCGCAGGCGGGAAGCTGGGGCGCGCGCTGCGGGCGGCTTGCGCGGACTCGGTGCTGGCGCGCATGCTGCGGGAGCTGGGGGTCAGCCTGCGGCGGCCGCAGCTGCGCCTCTGGTCCCTCTGGTGGGTCTTCAACTCCGCCGGGTACTACCTGGTCGTCTACTACGTGCACATCCTGTGGAACGAGGTGGACCCCACCACCAACAGCGCGCGGGTCTACAACGGCGCGGCCGACGCCGCCTCCACGCTGCTGGGTACGTGCGCCCGGGTCCGGGCACCCCCCCCCGCCCCCACCGCAGCTCCTTCCCGGAGGCTCCCCCACCTCCCCTGCCCCGCGGCTCCTTCCGCTGCCCCCCCCACCTTTCCCTGCCCCATGTCCCCCCAGGTGACGCCCCACCCCTCACCCCCCAGGTGCCATCACGTCCTTCGCCGCGGGCTTCGTGAAGATCCGCTGGGCGCGATGGTCTAAGCTGCTCATCGCGGGCGTCACGGTCACGCAGGCGGGGCTGGTCTTCTTTCTGTCGCACACGCGCCACATCTGGCTGTGCTACGCGGCCTTCGTGCTTTTCCGCGGCTCCTACCAGTTCCTCGTGCCCATCGCCACGTGAGTTCCAGAAGGCTCTGGAGAGCCGGGGTGGGCAGGCGCTTCCCGGGTGCTCCCACCTCCTGCCGCGCCCCAGCGGCTGAATCACTGCGGGCCCCAGCCACCTGGCGCTGACCAGGGTCACCCCTACGTCTCCCTGGCACCCTGCCAGTGCCGTCCTGCCCCTCTCCCAGTCCCTCCGCCTGCCCGCCTGTGCTCCTCTCTGAAGCCTGCCGGGCTCACAGTCTTGCCCTGCACCCAGCCCAGCCCTCCAGGTCCCAGGCTGCTGAGAGCCCACCCAGGCAGGAGGGAGAGTGGACACCTGTGTGAGTTCATGCTCAGCTCACACCCACACCAGGCACTCACACCACACAGACACACAAACACTCACACATGGACACACACTGCATGTTCACACATGGACATACCACTCAGACATGAACACACAGCACACGCTCACAGATAGACACACACCACACATGAACACATGCATGGACACACCACATGCTCACACGGCATGAACGTACCCACACATTGGCACACTGTCACCACATGCTCAGACCACACACATTGGCACACTCAGACACTGACCCTGCCCACCCACACCAGCCCCTGCCTCCCTGACCTGTTCCCTCTTTCCTGCCTCCTGGGAGGACCCTGGGCTTCACCTCCCGAGTGGCCTTCAGGCCCTGCCCCCCTCACCCCATGGACCGTCCCCCTGGGGCTGACGCTGCCACAAGTCTGTCTGAACTAGAGTGCCCTCCCGGCCCTTACGTTGTACCCTCTGTGCCCGTGGCCGGACCCCTCACCGTCCTGCCTGGACGTTCCCGGCCCTGCGCTGCCCCATCCTCCCCACACGCAGGCAGCTCCTGGCGTGGGCAACCCAGCTCACCCTTCTCTCCTTCCCTGCCATGCCTGGGGGCCCTTCTGCATGCTCCGGGGTGGCCGCCTGCTTCACGCTCCCCAAGGCCCGCCCTGGGCTCTTGCTGCCCCCAGCCTGTGACAGCCATCTTGCTCGGGCCCCTCCCTGACTTGCCAGCACTGTGGGAAGGGCCAGGCCTCTGCTATCCCGTTGCTGTGTCCAGGGGGACCACGCCTGAAGGGTTTTCGTTATAAAGCCATTGGTGCCCGTCACAAAACCTCGGGCACTGGGTAGCAGTGTACAGAGCGGAAAACCGCCATTTGCTCCCAGGAATCCGGCATTTTTTGCTCATCTGTGTTGGGTCGGTGTCAGACACACACATAGGTGGTCGCTGCTGGTCACGAGTGGTAGGCCTCACAACCCACCCCTAGTGGATGGCTAAAATCACCATTTCCATTTTTCTTACAATAGAAAAACACTGAGATGAATATCCTTCTACCTACATTTTTCTTTCTAAATTCTTTTTTTTTTTTTTTTTTTGAGATGGAGTCTCACTCTGTCTCCCAGGCTAGAGTGTAGTGGCGCAGTCTCAGCTCACTGCAACCTCTGCCTCCTGGGTTCAAGCAATTATCCTGCTTCAGACTCCCAAGGAAGTAGCTGGGATTACAGGTGCACGCCACCATGCCCGGCTAATTTTTTGTATTTTTTTAGTAGAGACAGGGTTTCACCAGACTGGCCAGGTAGGTCTCGAGCTCCTGACCTCGTGATCTGCCCTCAGCCTCACAAGTTCTAATAATGGTCCGCAAGTGGATTCCTGGAAGGGAAATGGCCAGGCTGGAGAGTATGTGCTTTTGAAAGGTTTCTGTCAATATTGCAGGTGCCCTGCAGGCCTGCATGCGGGCTTCCTCCCGGTCAGGATGGTGGATGGCCTCCCCCACCCCTCAGCCCCGACGGGAAGCTGGACTCCCAGCCTTTCCTTAACCAGAGCAAGGCCTACTATCCTATCCTGCTGTGGACCGAGTGGCCACTGTGTCTCCTGACTGCTGGGACTCGCTTTCCTCCCTTCTGATCTGGAGTGCCCTCATCTGTATCACGTATTTTCAGTCACGTGTGCCCCCGTCACGCCCCACAGTTGTTTGCCTTTAATTCCACTCATGGTGTTTTCTGAGCACCCTTGGAAGCACCCTGGGGGCTGGCCTGCGTTCTGCCCTGCCTGGCAGTAGCGTCCAGAAGCTCATGTTTGTGCTGGTTCTCCTGGTGTTTGGGTGCCCTTTGTCCTGCTGACCTGCTCCCCCGGCCCTCTGTGTGTTTCTCATTCTCCCTGCCACCCGCTCGCCCGCGTCTCTACTGTCTCTGCTGGCACGCTGCCTCCACCGCCCAGCAGCACAGGGACCTCCATCCTTCTCTGAAGGCTTTCTGGCATTTTTGTTTATTTTTTCTTAAGGTGAACTTTAGGACATTTTTTGTCCAGTTTTTTTTTTTTTTTTTTTTTTTTTTAAGCACTTTGTGGATTTTAATTGGAACTGCATCCAAAGACCAGTTTGTTTGCAGAGCACCAGAAGCCTGGCCTGTCACCTCTCCATGTGAGGAATGTGGCGCCTTCATTCCTGGACATGTGCCCGCCACCGCCCACCTTTAGGGCCCGCCCTACCTGGCTGCCACTCACCCTCAGGACCCGCCCTACCCTGCCTCCAGGGCCCGCCCTACCCAGCTGCCACTCACCTCCAGGGCCCACCTGCCTCCCTGGCCTGCCCTAACCAGCTGCCACTCACTTCAGGGCCCGCCCTACCCAGCTGCCGCTCACCTCCAGGGCCCGCCCTGCCTCCTTGGCCTACCCTAACCAGCTGCCACTCACCCCAGAGCCCGCCCTACCCAACTGCCACTCACCTCCAGGGCCCACTCTGCCCGGCTGCCACTCACCTCCAGGCCCGCCCTACCCAGCTGCCACTCATCTCCAGAGCTCACTCTACCCAGCTGCCATTCACCTCCAGGGCCCGCCCTGCCTCCTTGGCCTGCCCCACCCAGCTGCCTGGCTGCTCCCCCACCGACTCTGATTTCACTGCGCTTCCCCGAATTTATCAAACATTTAATCATGAAAGACTTTCGTTCCAGACTTTTCTGTCTGTGCCCAGAGATTCCCTTGAGGATGACTTTCTGAGCGTTTTGAGATGGCTGTAACCTGGTCTGTCCCAGCGCTCAGGGAGCCCTTCTGGGCATCTTCTTGAATTTGTGTTTTGTGGCACCCATTGTACAGTTTCAGCATCCCCAATTTAAAAAATCCAGAATTCGGCCAGGCGCAGTGACTCATGCCTGTAATCCCAACACTTTGGGAGGCTGAGGCAGGCAGATCCCCTGAGGCCAGGAGTTCGAGACCAGCATGGCCAACGTGGTGAAACCACGTCTCTACTAAAAATACAAAAATTATCTGGGCATGGTGTTGCATGCTTGTAATTCCAGCTATTCGGGAGGCTGAGACAGGAGAATTGCTTGAACCCGGGAGGCGGAGGTTGCAGTGAGCTGAGATTGTGCCATTGCCCTCCAGCCTGGGCAACAGACCGAGACTGTCTCAAAAAAAAAAAAAAATCAGAATTTGAAATACTCCAAAAGCTGACAGTTTTTGAGCACTGAAAGGACAGCCCAGTGGAAAGTCTCTCACCTGACCTTGATCCATGAGTCTCAGTCAGAACACAGTCAAAAGTTTCTTCATGCACAAAATTACTGAGAATATTGTATAAAATCACCTTCCGGATGTGTGGATACAGTATGTATGAGACATAAATGAATTTCATGTTTAGACTAGGGTCCAATCCTCAGGATACCTCATTACGGATATGCAGGTATTCCAACATCCCAAACTTCTAGTCTGGGCATTTTGGATAAGGGACCCTCTCCCTGTACCGAGCCGGGGAATGCAGCAGCTCCCAGAGTGGCTCCTCAAGGGTGGGCAGCCTGGGTGCTGGCTCCTGCCTGGTGGGGGAGGGCATGTGGGGGGGAGATGGGGGTCTGGTGGGGGCTTGTGCGTGCCTGGGGCCCCGTGGCTGCCCAGTGGGTCGTGGGTGGTAGGAGCTGGGCTGCGGGCTTTCCCCTTGCTGCATCTGGTTCTCCCGGCAGTGCCTGACCGTCGCTCTTCTTGTTCAGCTTTCAGATTGCGGTTTCTCTGTCTAAAGAACTCTGTGCCCTGGTCTTCGGGGTCAACACATTCTTTGCCACCATTGTCAAGACCGTCATCACCTTCATCGTCTCAGACATCCGGGGCCTGGGCCTCCCCGTCCGCCAGCAGGTGAGCCGGTTTCAGGCGTGTCCTCGGGGACGGAAGCTACTTGTGGGGACGCTGTCAGGGCCTCCTGGTGCCCACCTGACATAGAGGCCACTGTGGGCTGGGGGCGTAGCATGTGGGCCTGGGGCTTCCCGGGGGACACACCGGCCAGCGAGAGCAGGAAGTGAGAGAGGCCCCAGCAGGGATCCACTGTCTGTTGTGGGCGGGAGTGTCCGCGGGTCCTGAGCCTCCGTGGGAGCGACGGAGCCTCTGCTCGCCGTGGCGGACCTGGTCTCCGCTCTCTGCCTGTGGCTGCTGGAACATGGTGTCCTTGAGCCCTGGCTAGAGGCCACGTGAGCCTTGTTCTCTTCAGGAGAGCTGAGCGGAGGCTCTCAGCAGTGCTGGAGCACAGGGCTCAGTGGCAGCCTCCCGCTTCCCGCCACAGGCTGGCTTTGGCTGCTTCTGAGAAGAGCTGGAAAACACGCTTTTAACTCCTGACGGTCCCGGCCAAGGCAGGGTCTCTGAGTGAGCTGAAATCAGCCACGGTGGGCGCGGTGGGAGAGGCCCTGCGGGCTCCTCGGGACTGCCCCCCAGCCTGCCGCTGGACAGATGTCCTTGGCAGGTGGGACAAGGGCTTTGTCCACCTGGGGCCCAGGTCTTGCTGGGCAGGAGGGCTGTCAGGGTTGGCCCTGATCCTCCAAGGACGCCCCGTCTGTTCAGCCTCAGTGACTCCAGAGCTTCGAGTGAGGCCCGGGCAGTAGCAGGCAGCCCCTTCGGCTTGTAAATGCCTTTAGGTGAGGATGGCTGTTGGTTGTTTGTGGAAGTGCATCCTTCAGACCCAGTGTCATTAGGGCCTGTCCACACTGGCAGGCCTTGCGGCCCTGTTGTACCTCTGGGGGCACTACCCCCGACGCTGGTGTGAACCCTCAGACGGGTGAGCCTCTGAGGCCGGAAGGTGATCAGGGCCAGGTCCAGCCTGGCGGACACAGCCTGGGTGGATGGTGGCTGGGCTGTTCTAGGGTCTGTAGAAGAGAGGCCCGGAAGGTCTCTGTTGCCTGCATGGTCCTGGGATGGGGGTGCTGGCCACAGTCTAGCTGGCCCTGGAGGGGCCCCAGCATCCGGGAAGAGGCCCTCCTCATTCTTGGAGCCCTGAGTTACCTCTGCCCCTAGACAGCAGTGGCTGCCAGCGTGTATGGGCAAGGAGGGCCTGTCCTAGAGAGACTCCGAGGGCCCTGTGTGGCCCCAGGCGGGCTGGGCCTGGCTTTTGACCTGCCTCTGGGTGCTGTCTGACCCCCACTACCGTGCCCCCCACCTCCATCCTTCTGTGATAGCCTGTTGTTCAGCGAGGGGCAGACGCTAAAGGACCCTTTAGGGACCCTGTGCCCCCCGAAGCTGCCCTATGGAGGAGACCCCTTGAAGTGGGCTTCCAAGGGCCCATGGGGGTTTGGTGCAGGGGGTGGAGCCGTTCTTCCCCAGAGGGCTAGTTACAAGGAAGCCCCTTCCTCAGCTGGTCCTGGTCCCGGTCCCTCCCACGTGGTGGTGCAGCCGTGGAGGCCATGGGGAGGCAGAGGCAGGTTCTGGCCCGTGGTTCCTGGTGGCCTCTTGTCACATGGGAAAAAAACACACAGACTTTTTTCCGGCTGCTTTGATTTCCGGGCTAAAAAGTAACTCGTGGGCATTTTGCTCTTGGCTAGACACGCTGTTTGGCCTAGAGGAGGGTGGCGCCAGCCCGTCTTGCCCCCGCCTATGCCTGGGTGCTGGGTGTTCACTCCTTCCTCCTGCACGCAGAGAACAGCGGGGCTGGGAGTCGGGCTTGGTGGCATAGAGTCTGGAGATGGGTGGGAGCTGTGATGGAGCATGGGGAGCAGCCAGGCCTGGAGCTCGCCTGGGTTCACCTGGTTTTTAAAGTAAGCTTTATATTTGGTAATCTGATATTCATATGCTGTTTAATAAATAATACAGGGAGATCCAGGTACCCCGCACGCAGGCGCCCTGCTGCTCACATCTCACGGTTCTGTAGCACATCACAGCCAGCATGCACATTACAGCCGTACAGTCAGGATCCAGAACGTTCTATCCCTCACGATGCTCTTTGAGGCCACGCCCACCCTGTTCCCAGCCTCACCTTCTCTTCAGTCCCTGGCAACCACTACTCTCTTCTCGGCGTGTGTGATTTTGCTGTTTCAGGCGTGTTGCATAAACACAGTCATGCATTAGGGCTTGGCGCTTTTTACTCAGCATTGTTCTCTGAGCACTCATTCAGACTGTTACTGTGGCACTAGCTGATTCCTTCCTGCTGTTGAGTGGTGTTCCAGGGTGTAGACATTCCACACTTGATTTGACTATTCACCATTGAAAGACTTGTTTCCAGTTTTGGGGTATTACAAATAAAGCTGCTACAGACATTCTTTTGTAGGTTTTTGTGTGAATCTAGATTTTCGTTTCTCTGGGATACATGCCCAGAAGTGCAAGAGCTGGGTCACAAGGTAGTTGCCTGTTTCTTAAGAAGCTTCCCACTTTCCAAGGCTGTTGGACCATTTTATATCACCACCTGCCACCAGCAGTCTTTGAGAGATCCAGTCGCAACATCTTCAGCGTTTCAAGTTGCCACTATTTTTTATTTTAGTCATTGGGGTAGATGTAGTGATATTTCCTTGTGTTCTAATTTGCATTTCCCTGGTGGATAAGGATGTTGAAAATCTTTTATGTCCTTACTTTCCATTTGCATGTTTCTTCATGTCTTCTGCCCATTTTCTCATTGGATTGTTCATTTTTATACTCTTGAGTTTTAAGCATTGTTTATTCCAGATATTGGTTCTTTGTTGGATATGTACAGTTTGCAATTTTTTCCCCAACTCTAGCTTGTGGTTTCATCTACTTAATGTGGTCTTTTACAGAACAAGTGTTTTTTAACTCCCGTGAGGTCTGATTTGACAGTTTTTCCTTTTACAGAATCTCTTCAGAGATTCTGTAAATTCAGAAGATTTTCCCCAGATTTCTTTTTTAAAGTTTCGTATTTAAGTCTTTGATCTGCTTTGAGTTAATTTTTGTATAAGGTGTGAAGTTTAGGTTGAGGCCACTTTTTTTTGGCTTGTGTGTATTCCAGCATCATTTGTGGAAAAGACTTAGCTCTCCCCATTGAATTGCTTTTGCACCTTTGTCAAAAGTTGAGCATATGTATGTGAGTCTGTTCATGTTTTTTAAAATTCTGTTCTATTGAACTGTGTGTTTACTCTTGTACCAATATTACACTGTCTTGGTTATGAAGCTTTACGGCAAGTTTTGAGATTGGAAGCTTTATGGCAAGTTTTTTCTGTGTATGTTCCTCCCTGGTATCTCTGTCTTCTTATAAGCACACCCAGTCAGGTTGGAGTAAGACTCCATCCTTCTGACCTCATTTAACCTTAATTACCTTTTTAAAGTCCCTACCTTCAAATGCAGTGACATTGTGGGTTAGGGCTTCAACATGTGAATTGGAGGATGGGTTCACGATTCAGTCGGTAACAGTGTTTATTGGATAGACTGATTGCTCCAACTTCTTTTGATTTAGAATTGTTTCCACTATTAAAGTTTCTTTGCCTTTCCATATACATTTTAGAGTAATCTTGTTTGTATCTACAAAAACTCTTGCTCAGATTTTGTTAGGAGTTGCAATTAAGCCAATATATCAATTTTGGGAGAATTGACATGTTTACTATGTTGTTTTTCAATCCATGAACATGGTATATCTTTCAGTTTATTTAGATCTTTGATTTCTTTCAGCATTTTGTAGTTTTTAGCATATGAGTACTGTGCATATTTTTGGTATATATATATATATATATATATATATATATATATATATATATTTTTAAGTGAATCAAACCATATTTTGAAATTTGTTATCTGCATTAGCCTGTTTGGACTGCCATAACAAAGTATCACAAACTGGGTGACATAAGCAACAGAAATATATTCTCTCACAGTTCCAGAGGCTGGAAGTTTGAGATAAAGTGTTGGCAGGTTGTGTTTCCTGATGCCCCTCTCCTTGGCTTACAGTTGGCATCTTCTCCCTTTGTCTTCATATGGTGTTTTTTCTGTGTATGTTCTTCCCTGGTATCTCTGTCTTCTTACAAGGACACCCAGTCAGGTTGGAGTAAGACCCCATCCTTTTGACCCCATTTAACCTTAGTTGTCTTTTTAAAGGCCCTGTCTTCAAATGCAGTGACATTGTGGGTTAGGGCTTCAACATACGAATTGGGGGATGGGTTCACAATTCAGTCCATAACAGTGTATATGTGTTTATTGCTAGTGTATAGAAATACAGTTAATTTTTGTGTGTTTATCTTGTAGCTTGCAATTTTGCTGAGCTTACCTATTAGTTCTAGGAGGATTTTCCATTTTTTGGTCTTTGTTTTTGAAATTCCTTGAGATTTTCTATGTAGATAATTATATTGTAAAAGATATGCAGATCAGAAAGAAAGAAATATGCAAATATTCTATTAAATAAAAGATATCTTCTATGAAATAAAATATATTTACATATTTCTTCCTTTCTGATCTGTATATCTTTTATTTCTTTTCCTTGACTTACTGTACTGGCTGGAACTTTTATTAATTCCTTCCCTCTGTTTGCTTTAGATTTATTTTGCTCTTCTTTTTCTGGGTTCTTGAGGTGATATATTGATTGGAAAAATTTATACATCTAACACTATAAATTTGCCACTCAGTGCTGCTTTAGTTGCATCCCACAAATTTTAATAGGCTGTGTGTTCATTTTCACTTATTTCAGTGTTTTTTTGACTATTATTTCAAGTTTTGTTGTTTAATTTCCAAGTGTTTTGAGATTTTCTTGCTATATTTCATTATTATTTTCTTTTGATTCTATTGTGATCAGAAAACACATTCTATATTATTTAAGTCCTTACAAATTTGTTAAGATTTGTTTTAAGACCCAGAATATTATCTGTTTTAGTATACCGTGGACACTTGGAAACAATGTATATTCTGCTTTTTGGGTGGAGGGTTCTGTAAATGCTGATCAGACCTTATTGGCTGATGGTATTGATTTCATCTCAATTCTTGTAGATTTTCTGTCTACTTTTATTATCATTGAGAGAGGGGTATTAAAGTCTCCCAAGTATAATTGTGGATGTGTTTCTCCTTTCAGTTCTGTCATGTTTTTAGGTCACATATTGGCAGCTCTTTTGTTTGTTGCATACACGTTTGGGATTGTAATTTGTCTGGGTGGACTGACCCTCTTGTCAATTATGTAATGGTGGGATTATATAATGTCTGTCTCTGCCTCTGGTTTTTTTTTTTTTTTTTGCCTCTGAAGTTTACGTTAGCTGATGTTAATGTAGCCACTCCTGCTTTTCTTTGATTAATGTTTGCATGATACCTCTTTTTTCATTGTTTTACTTTCATCCTTCCTATCTTGGTATATATGAAGTGAGTTTCTTGTAGACAGCATGTAGTTGAGTCATGTTTTTAAATCTACTTTACTAATCTCTGTCTTACATTTGGTGTATGTAGACCATTTATATTTAATATGGTAATTTTTATATTAGGGCTTAAGTCTGCCATTTCGTTTTTAATTTTTCATTTATTCTCTGTTTTTAGTTTCTGTTTCCTTTTTTTACAGCTTCCAGTGGGTTACTTGCACAAAACCTTACAATTTTGTTTGGTTTACCTATTGTGTTTTTGAATGCACTTAGTATAGCTATTGTGGTTGCTTTATGTATTACATTACCAGGTTGAGCGAAGTATAGAAACTTTGTCTTCCTTTATGTCACTTTGTCATCTCCCACTATATAGTACAATTATCTGAAATAGTTTCTCTACATACTTTTATTGCCACATAAGATAATGTTGTAATTTTTGCATTAATCATCAAACGTATTTCAGAAAACTCAGGAAGGAGTCTGTTTTATTTACACATAATGTTACCTATTATGGTGTTTCCTCTTTCCTGTTATTTCAAGATTCCTTTCTTCTTTAGTAATTTCCTTTCTGTTTAGAGAATTTTGTGTGTGTGTGTGTGTGTGTGTGTGTGTGTGCGCCATTATTTTAGGTAGATCTTCTGCTGGTTACAAATTCTTCTCTTTGTTTTTCTTTGAGAGTGTCTTGATTTCTTTTTTATTCTCAAAGGATGTTTTCACTGGATATAGGATGTTGGGTAGACAGTATTTTGTTGTTGTTGTTGTTGTTTTAGCAGTAGACAGTATTTTGTTGTTGTTGTAAGAAATGTGGTTCCTCTTCTCATAGCTTTCAGGATTTATGATGACAAATCACTGTCATTCAAATTGTTTGCCCAGAAGGAGTCATTTTCCTCTGGCCACTTCCAACATTTTTTCTTTTATTTTTATCTTTAGCTTATAGAAGTTTAAATATGGTGTGTGTTGGTGTGGTTTTGTTTGGGTTTTCTATTTAGGGTTCACTAAGCCTCGTGAATCTGCAGTGTATGTCTCACCAAGTTTGGGAAGTTTCCAGCCGTTACCCTCTGAAGTGCTTTTTTAAACCAGCTCCTTTCCCCCTCCCCACATGCCTTTTTTTTAGAGCCCTCATGTCACAAATGTTAGATCTTTGTTATGCAGTTCCACAAGGAATGAGGCATTGTTCATTTTTTTTCACTCTTTTTCTTTTGTTCAGATTGGATGATTTCTATTATTCTAACTCCCGTTCACTGATTCTTTTCTCTACCTCTTCTTTTTGTTGTTGAGATGATTCATCAAGTTTTAAATTTTTGTTTATTGTATTTTTCAGTTCTATTCTTTTTTTATTTTTCTCTTGTCTCTTTGCTGAGACTGTGTTTGTTTTTTGTTTTTTTTTTTTCCATTTGTTTCCAGCATGTTTGTTATTCACGGAATCATTTTTATGGTGGCTGGTTTAAGATCTTTCTTGAATAATTCTACCATCCCTGTTGTCTTAGTGTTGGTGTCTATTAATTGTCTTTTAGTTGAGATCTTTGTGGTTTAAGATGCTGAGGGACTTTTTTTTAGTGAAATGCAAGCATTTTGGGTATGATGTAATGAGACTGGACCTTACTTCGGCATCCTGTTTTGGCTGGCACAGCTCCAGCAGGCCATGTGGGGTGTGCACCTTGCTGCAGCCAGGTGGGGTGGAAGTCCAGGTTCCCACTCAGCCTTTGTGACACCTGAGGGAGGATGGGCTGGGTGGGGGCTCCTTCTTGTTGCCAGGCAAGGATGGGAGTCCAGTTCCTCCCGTGGCCTCTGGATGCCCCTGGGTTGGGACATTCTCGTTATTGCTGAGTGGATAGAAGCCTGCACTCTCTGCTTGGCCTCCTGTGATGTCCCCAGCATGGAGGGGTGCGGGCACTCTCAAATGCATCTAACACTATAAATTTCCCACTCAGTGCTCCTTCCTGGTGCCAGGCAAGGATGGGAGTCTAGTTCCCCCTGTGGCCTCCTGGATGCCCATGGGGTAAGAGGCCTGGCCTCCTGTAGGCTTTGGGGACAAAAGTCTAGGCCTCCCTGGGGTCTCTGCTGACTCCATGGGGGTGAGAGTGGGGTGAAAGCTGTAGTGCCCATTGGTGTTGTCTGACACCACCCCACAGGGCACTTGGGGGTCCTTATTACAGGCGGGGGGGTGGAGTCTCCTTGTGGTGGGTGGAGCTGAGGTCTGGTGTCTGGTAGGAGCAGGTGATTCCTGTCTCAGGGTCTTTCCTCATGCTGGTCCCCACCTTTCCTGGTCCTTAGCCCACTTTCATGGACTCTTTTTCCTGCATCTGTTGGCATTTCCAGCTTGCTGCCTTCTTCAGTTGCAAAATATCTGAGGCAAAAAGAAAGGCACCAGGGAGCTCCGTGTGGCGCAGCTCCTCAGGCCCTGGTGGTCGGCCTGCCTGCTCCCATTTTCAGAGTCTTCCTATGTGTGTATCTCAGTGTCTTGGGTAGGAGAAGAACAGGGAGAAGCATGTCAGCCCCTTTTCCTGAGTTTGCTTTGAAAACAGCTTTCCTGGAAGGGAGCCGGTGCCACTGGGCTGTGGGATTCTGGCCTGCGGGCCTGGACTGGGGCCTCAAGGGTCTTGGATGGGTCTCACTGGGCTCTGGCTGGCAGCGTCCTGAGAGCACTGGCAGCGTCCTGAGAGCACCACAGCCTCCTGGAGCCCCTGCGCCTCCAGGAGTGATCAGGTCTCCCTGGTATCCCAGGAACATTTCCAGTCCCTCCTGCCTGTGGCAGCTGTGAGAACCGAGAGAGACGTGGTCACCGCCGGCACCGCTCCTTCTGGTCACTGCAGCACAGCTGCCGCTGAGGTGGAGATGGGCTCTGTGTGCAGGCTGCCGAGGGGTCGCTCTGGGCGTGAAGCCCTGGAGACCGCTCCTGGTCACCTGCTGTGGCTCCCCTCACCCAGCTCTGCAAGGCGGAACATTCTGGCCCTCATGGATGTCCCCCCGGCCAATATTTTGGCACCAACCAGGCCCCACAGAGCAGGGCCCTTGGGAGCAGACGCTGCAGGCCGCGCAGAAGCAGGCCACATGCTGGGTTCCAGGCCCCACAAAGCAGGGGCCTCTGGGGCAGATGCTGCAGGCCATGCAGAAGCAGGCCACATGCCAGGTTCCGAGGGGTTCTTGGGGAGTGATGGGAGCCCCACTTTAGGCCTGTACCAGGCTGTAGTGGGAGGGGGGTCTGGTGGCGGGCACTGTGGCACCCGCTCCCGGGCCTGGCCTCTGGCAGCTGTGCAGTGTTCGGGGTCAGCCTCTGAGCTGGAAGGAGAGCCCAGGAGCAGGTGTGGGGGCGTGAGGGGCCAGCATCCAGCCGGGCCCTCCCCACCCACCTCACCTGCCTCTCCTTCCAGTTCCAGTTATACTCTGTGTACTTCCTGCTCCTGTCCATCATCTACTTCCTGGGGGCCGTGCTGGATGGCGTGCGGCACTGCCAGCGGGGACGCCACCAGCCGCTGCCCCTGGCCCAGGACCTGAGGAGTCCCGCGGAGGAGAAGGCTACGCTGGCGCTGAGCGTGCAGGACAAGGACCTCAGAAGCCTGCCACCAGCCCAGAGCCCGAGGCTCTCCCCAGAAGACGGCCTGGGGGCTACGGGGCCGGGCTCTGGGGAGCAGAGACAGAGCGACCTAGCCCCGGCCCCACAGGCGGCTGGATTCCTGAGCCTAGTGCCAGCCCCTTCCGCCTACACTCCGGGCGCCGCCCAAGCCTCAGGCCCTGACTGCAGCTGAGACCTGTCCCCAGCCGTGACTCTGCAGCTGAGACATGTCCCCAGCCGGCTGTCCCTCCTCCTGGCATCAGCACACTGGGTTTGCAGCGTCGTTTCAGTGTCAGCGTTCAGAATGTGAGCCAGTGACTCTGGGGGAGCCCTGTGGTAACTTTGCAGGTGGCCCTCAGTGCACCCCCGTGACCCCCACCTCGAGGGCCGCCTGCCTTAGCCATGGGGGCCTCCGCTTGTCCTGCTGGCAGGGCCCCTAGGACTCCCCCCTGCCCTGTGTTGCACTCTAGTGGTGGCTGCAGCCTCCTGGCGACACTCAGGGTGGCCATGCTGTCCCCGTGCTGTGCCCTGCTGGCTTTGGTTGCTGGAAGAGGTGGGTGGTGGGCTCCTGTGTCCACCAGGCCTTATTGGCTCACGCCCTTGGGAAGCCTGAGACAAATCCTCTCTGTCCCCCAGGGCTGGCGAAGTAGCCTTAGACAGCAGCTCAGGGGACACTGGCCCCACAGAAGTTGTGAGCCCTCTAGGACAGGGTGGGAGCGTGGAGCCCCCAGCATAGCTGAGCTGTGACATGCTTGGTGCTTTTGCTTTTTGAAATATGCTCTGCTTTTTTTTAACTGACAGAACGAAGAACTGCATGGGGCTTCTCTGTCTCTGTGGGAAAGCTGTCTCAGGTTGGTGGCAGGAAAGTCCCCATCAGAGGGCAGCAGTGGGTCTGGTCCTTGGAGCTGGTTCCTCGCCCCAGCTCCAAGGGCTTTGGCCCAGAGCCCTCCACGGTCCCGTCTGCCCTTCCAAAGTGCATTAATCCTGACCCGCGGTCCTCAGCTGCTCCCATGCTCGTGCCAGCCCAGAGAGGACGGGTCCCGGTCACCGCAGACGTGCTGGCCTTGGTGTGTGCTGGGCTTGTCTGGGGTGGGGGGCCTTAGACGGCAGGCCCTGATGCTGCAGCTGAGACCCGTCCCCAGCCGCTGTCCATCCCCCCCCAGACCCGTCCCCAGCCGCTGACCATCAGCACGCTGGGTTTGCAGGGTTGTCCAAGTGCCATCGTGCTGGGCGCTGGGGAAGGGCGTCTCAGCAGCCGCTGGGTCTGAGGAGCGTCAGTGCCTTGCCCACAGGTGCGGAACCGTCTGATGTGATGTGAATGCTCTTCCCAGATACATTAAACACACTTGTCACATGCGTGTGAGCGGGGCTTCTGATTGCAGGTCGGGTGGCCTGGGGCTTGCGGGTCAGCAGTCAGTGAGCAGGGCAGGAGAGGGGTCCCAGCCTTCTCCCCCAACCAGCCCACTTGGGGTATTGGTGCCCGTGAGCTGAGCCTCCCGCCCCACCCTGGTCCACGGCCCTATCCTGTGGGGTCTCTGCCACATCTCAGCAGCACCCGGGTGAGAGGCTGTCTGCTCACCAGCTCAGCATGGAGAGCTGGGACAAAATCTCTGGCTGGGGAGGGGCTGCTGGGCCCAAGGGTCCCCTGAGGTATCTCAGGGGAGCAGGGCATCTTGGGGTACCCTGGGATGAGGGTTGAGGCAGAGGCTGCACGTGCGGGATGGCCCAAGTCAGCGGATGGTGCTGGTCAGATGGGGCCATGGTCCCGGCATCCAGGGCCCTGCCACAGCCACCCTAGGGACCCTGCTGGAAGGGTCTGCAGCAGCCATTTCCTGGCTGTGGATCTAGCAGGATGTGATGGGCAGAGGTGCGCTGGGCCTGTGCCATGGGCCAGAGCATCACCGAGAGGCCCAAACACCCATCAGCACCCTCCCGCTAGTGCCTCCTGGACCCGAGGGCCTGCCCCCTCCACAGCCTTCTCACTGCACCCACCGCCTCCCTGGCTCTGAGCCCTGCACTCACCTGGCCACCAGGACAGAGATGGCTTAGGATGAAGTGTTCCCTGGGAGCAAGCCAGATCCTGCTGTGGGTGTGCATGTCAAGTCCTGCCTGAGCACACAGGTTTGGGGGCTGGGGACCCAGGTGCAGACCCACTCCCATGATCCTGAAGTCAGAGCTGGCAGCTGGGGAGACCTGAGCGTGTCAGTGTGTGTCCACACACACATGCATACCTGTGTACCTATGCACAGCACGTATGCACTGGCACACATGTATAACTGCACACCTGTGTAGGTATGTCCAAGCACACCTGTGTGTAACTGCACACCTATGTCCAAGCTCACCTGTGTATGCCCAGGCACACCTGTGTATAACTGTACACCTGTGTATGTCCAAGCTCACCTGTATATGCTCCAGCACACCTGTGTGTAACTGAACACCTATGTCCAAGCTCACCTGTGTATGCTCCAGCACATCTCTGTATAACTGTATACCTGTGTGTGTATGTCCAGGCTCACCTGTGTATGCCCAGGCATGCCTGCACATCGTGTATGCCCAAGCACACCTGTGTATGTCTCTGCATGCATACCCCATGTAACCCTGCACGCCTGTATGTCCATGCCTGCATGCCCCACGTCACCATGCACGCCTGTGGGTACATGCGTGTACCCGTGCACACTCGTCCTCCCTCAGGATCTACCAGTGAGGCATTCCAGGTCTAAAAGCCTCCTGGGACTTGTTTTGGAGAAGTTTGCTCTTGTGACAGTGACGGCTGCTTGCAAACCAAGTGTCAGTGTAAAAGGTCACTTTTATTTGCCTGTCTGGACTGGCTTCACATCAGTCACAGAACCCGCTCCGCAGGTTTTGTCTGTCTGGAGGCAGGTGCGTGCTGGCCGTGCCCTGGTCAGCCTGGCGCTGCCCTGAGCCCACTCATCCCTGCACAGAACAAGTGACTTGTGTTGATGCTGCCGGATCTCGGGGGTGACGGCAACAGAGGACGTCATCGAACCTCGTGGCTGCTCTGCTCATCCACAGGGCAGCCTGTGTGCACCTCAGGGGTCCCTTTCAGTCCCGAGGAAGGCAAGGGTGCAGGCTTCCTAGCAGACAGGGACTGCCCCACACCTGAGGCCAGCCTGCCCATGGTGGCGCCCAGACGACCACCCTCCCCAATGGCCCTGTGCACTGGCCTTGATATGTCCTGTGCCAGCCTCAGCCTCTTCAACGTGGCCTTGTTCTGTCTTGGCTCTTGGCTGGACAGTGTGGCAGAGCCACGTCCTGGCCGAGGGGTCCCTGTGATTTTCAGAGCCCTGTCCAGGTAGACTCAGAACCCCAGCAGTTCTGCGGCAGGAAATGGAGGGTGGGCTCAGCTTGGGCCGGAGGCAGCGCTGGGCACGCACACTTTGGAAGACGGATGCTGGGCATGGGATGGGGGCCCTGGATGGGAGGCTGCCACACCCCGACTCATGGGTCCCTCGAAGCTCCCAGCTTGGACTCTGCCAGGGTGGAGCTCTCTGCTCTGGATGTATCTCATGGCTGATTTGGGAGGCCAGCATAGGACAGACAGGCCTGAAGACAGGCCCCCATGTCAGGGCCAGCTCCAGGCTCCTGTGCGTGGTGGAAGACGGGCCAGAGCCGGGGGTCACAGTGGGCCTCTAAGCTTGAAAATCTGCTCCAGCCTGGGGTTGCTGTCGAGAACGGCCCAGAGCTGAGCAGAAGGGGCTGCCCCCATCCCCAGGCACCTGAGTCACCCTCCCGTCCACCTCGGGGTGGGTGCACAGCCTGGAGGGGCAGGTGGCCCTGTGCTGAGTATGGTGAAGCCCCCATTGCCTCACGGGACCCACCTGCTGACAGGTCTGAGTCTTGTGCACAGAAGGTCTGGGTGGGAGATGAAGTCAGTGCCCGCCGGGGCGAACACAGCTTCCCAGAGCAGGAAGTCGGGGTTGGCCGCCCGCCGAAATCAAGCTGTGGTCTGGTTCAGGCTGAGAGGCTGCACAGGGCACGATGCCCCACCCTGCCTGACGCAGGCTGCACCATCAGGTCGTGCCCGCCGAGCTCATAGGTCAGGGCAGGGCTGGGGCAGGCGAGCGTCTTAGCATCAGGCTTCTTTTTTAAACTTTTTAAAAAATACACTCTTTGGCTTCCTTTTATTTCTGGAGGATTATATGACACGTGAACTATACAGGAAAGTGTGCCAGCCAGGTCCTGGGGCGGGGGCTGGCCGGCCGCTCCCTGCCAGCAGTGCGGGTCCCTCCAGGCCCATCCTCTCCAGCCTCCGCATCCAGGCAGCGGCTACTTGGAGGCAGTCATGAAGCTGTTCTCGACGCAGAGCACAACGTAGGCGTGATGGCAGCTGGCAGCGTTCTGCCCCAGGAGCCTGCCGCCCAGCAGCGAGGAAGCCTGGCCTGTGACCGAAGGGGCATCGGTCCGCCACGTCTCACAGTAGCTCTCGGTCAGCCTGCGCCCGCTGGGGTCCGAGCCGTGCCACACGCTCTTCTGGGGCCTGTAAAACAAGCCAGGCCACCAGCCACAGCCAGACCTACTGCGCTCAGGGCAGAGGCCACCCCCCTGGGGCAGGGAAGGTGGAGGCAGGAGGCCGGCACCAGGGATGCTAGGGGGCCACAGAGGCGCCCACAGTCTGGAGGGCCACGTGGCCCCCCAGCCAGCTGCCTGTGGAGGGGGCTGCATCTCCCAGACTGCACCCCACGCTTCCAGACACACCCACGGCAGAGGGCAGAGGGGCCAGGGCTCGGGGTGCTGGTAGACCTGGCCCTCATGCCTGCTGGGCAATGGCCTCCTGGGGCTGCCTCGCTAGGAACCAGCTCCGCCCGCCAGCTCCTGGCTGCCAGGCAGCCCCGGGGCCCAGCCCGACCCACAGTGCTCCCATCAGAGACCCTTGGCAGCTTCATATCCGCCACAGCAGATGGCCAGGCACCGCATGGGACACGCTGTGCCGTGCCCCAAGACGCCCCGAAAAGCACGAGTGTTGGAGGAATCAGAGCCCTCACACAGCGAGGGCACAGGGACATTTGGGGTGAAGCCTTCAGGACATGGGAGATTTCGGTCAACATTTTAAGGGCACATATGCTTGGACTCTGTTGCCCTTCAAGTTTATTCTTGGAGAATAAACTCACTATAGAGCTTACGTGGCTGACCACAGGCTCAGTGCCAGCCCGGGAGACGCGGAGTCTGTCAGCTACGGGCAGAGGAACAGGGCACTTAAGGGCGTTCTTAGAATGGCTAACGATGACCTCTCAAACAGCAGTTTTCGTTTTTCTAGACACTCTTGGATTTTTTAATTTTTCAGCACTGAGCACGGCTCAGATATGCTCACACACAGGGTGAACTGCACTGGGAGCGTGTGCGCCCACCCTCACGGGGGCTCTCGAGCTGCTGGCGTGGCAAGGGGGACCTACCAGGTGGGGTGCCTCAGGACGTCCTTGCCATCAAAGGAGAAGATGCGTGCCCCGGGCTTCAGCAGGCCTTCAGAGCCCGAGAACAGAGCTTCCCAGCTGGGGAACAGCAGCTCATCCTGGGGAGAAACCCTGTGTATGGGCAGTCTGCGGATCCGGGGCATATCCCACTGGGAGCCAGCCCTGGCCAGGCAGTCTCTGCAGACCCCAGGAGGCCTCGGAAAGGCAGGGAACCCAGTCCCCTAACGCCATCAGAGGGTGGGGAGCGCTGGGCCACAGCCGCCTGCCCCTAGCCCTGGACCCTGGGTCTGTGATGCTGTTGGTTCTGGGGAATGTGGGTGCTCCCTGGGCACCCAGAAACCACAGCCCAGTGCACAAAAAGGAGCCACAGAACAAAGCCACGTGTGGGGCGCTATGGCAGAGGGCCACCAGGCTGGGTGGCACTAGAGCCCCAGGGGACAGTTCCCCATTCCAGGCTTGTATGTGAGGCCTGTCGCCTGTGTGGACACTCAGGCCAGCAGCATGGGAGCCTCTGAGAGGCACTGGCGGGGTGGGGGCCCACACTGGAGGCCTCCTGGGATGTCCTGAGGGTTGGGGCGGTGCCCTGGGATGCCTGAGCCTTGCAGGGTGAGACCCACCCGGAGCCTGCTCTTAAGTCACCAGGCTGGGTGGCAGCGTCTGTACCATGGCAGCCTCCAGAGACACTTGAGGGAAGCCCTCGCTGGGAGCCCCCCCACGGGCCACGCCCTCAGGGCTGACCGACCCACCTTGAGGTTGACGATGGGAACGGCTGCGCGGTCGGCACGACGCACGATGCTGAACAGGTCCTGCAGCCGGGAGGACAGGAAGGCGCGGAACGTGCCTGCCAGCCCCACGGCGCGTGCCTGCTGGAAGCACTGGAAGTCGGCCCCTCGGATGCCCCGCATGCTGCCCGTCAGCGGGCTGTTGAGTGCGACCAGGTGGAGCTGTGGGGGGGGGGTGAGGGTGGGGAGAGGTGAACCCCATGGGCTGCATCAGGTGCACCCTCTGCCCCCAGGCCAGGTCTCGGAGGCCCTGGGTACACCGCCCAGGCCCACACCCGTGTGGACAGGCACGGCCTGGGGGGCTGAGTGGAAAATGCCTATGGGACACTGAGGGCCCAGAGGGCAGCACCCCCCTCCCCCTGCTGCCTCTGTAGGTGGAGGCTTGCCCCCTCAAGGATGTGACCAGGACCGCCTCCTGGGCGCTGGACTTGCATGACCATAGCTTGGCCAGCAGAGGACAAGCCCCAGGCCCTGCCGACCTGCCCCGAGTGGCCCTGAGCCAGCAGATGCCCACCCGTGGCTGAAGCCCGGGACCCCAGCAGCTCTGCAGGGGCTGAGTCCTCTTCCACTGTCCTGAGAGCCGAGGGGCCAGGTGGAGCTGAGCTCACTTTGGGGGGCACTTACCACAGGCTGGAAGTTGAGGTGGGTGTGGGCAGGCAGGCTCGTGGGGCGCGCCGGCCGCAGATGCACATAGGAGCCGTGGTGAGGGGCTCCGGGGTACGGCTGGGGTTCAGGCAGGCGAGGGGGGCTGGCCAGGATATCGTCTGCCCGCCACGGCCGCGCGGTGGGACGGGAGTGATCCCTCCAGGGGTAGGGGTTGCTGTCATGCAATTGCACCACAGGGGGCTGCAAGGCGGCCACCTCATTGTCCTGCAGGCCGGAGATGAGATGCTGGTGGGCGGGGGCCCTCCAGGTCCCCCTCCCTACGGGCTAGACTCTGAGCTGGTGAGCAGGGAGCTGCACCCCGACCCCAGGGCTGCTCTGGGAGCATGGGCAGGAACCAGGGAGGGGCGTCCTCTGTGGCGTGGTGCCACACTTCAGGTCACCTCTGCTCAGGCCCCGCAGGCCCAGCCGCGCTCTGAAGCTGCGGCCCTCACTGCCCACGTGCCCTGACCTGCCCTCTTCTTGCTGACTCAGCTCCAATTCAGGGGCCCTGACCTCGGCGTGGCGATCTTCGACCATCTCATCCCCCTGAGCCCTTGCTCTGTCTGCCTCAGTTCACAGAGGTGACCTACACTTTAGAAATCCCAGCCCCCAGGCCTGATTCTCCTGACTGATTCTGCGCCTTTCCCTGCAGCCTGAGCTCTTCCGAACCGGCCGCCATCCACCAAACTCTGCCTGCACTGCTGTCCCCAGTGTCGGCTCCACAGGGTCAGGCTGTCGGTTACCCAGGACATCAGCGCTACCTGGCACACAGGACGGGCCATGACCATTGACTGGCTGACTGAACCCACAGATGAGTGAGGCTCAGCCCTGTGAGGAGTCCCTGACACAGCTCTACATGAAGCCTCACTCCTGAGCCAATTAAGGAGGCATGACCTCTACTCAAGGAGGGGCTGACAGCAGTGGGACGAAACACTCAGGAAAATGAAAATATTCCTACCCACCCATCCACTCACCCACCTTCACACCATCCATCCACCCACCCACCCATCCACCCACCTGTCCACCATTCATCCGTCCACCTCCCCATCTATCACCCACCTGTCCATCCACCTCCCCATCTATCTACCTACCCATCCACTTACCCACCCATCCATCCACTCACCCACCCATCCATCCACCTCCCCATCCACTCACCCACCTGTCCATCCATCTACCCACCCAACTCTCTATTGATTCACCCACCCAGTCACCCACCACTCTACAGATAACCATTCTTGGGTCTGGCACTTTGGGTAAGGGAAGGCAGAGACACAAGATGTGGATTTTGGATGCAAGGATTTGACCAAGGAGGGCAACAAGCAGCAGACACATTGAGGAAGTTGAGGGATGGGAGTGGCGCCCTCGTGAGGCAGGCAGCGGAGAGTCTCAGAAGAATGGGGTGGTCTGCACCCACTTCTGCAGCCGGGGCTGACGGCGAGTCACGTGCTCAGCACCAGGACTCCAAAGGACCAGGTGTTGCTCCCAAAACAGGAGACAGCACATACCCCCTCACGTTCTGACCACCCACCAGTATAACAGAAAAAACAATTCTTACCACCATTCCTCGTGCGAGTAGCGTCTGGGCTTCCAGCTGGAAAAAAGCAGCAGGGTCACCCAGGACCTGCGGCTGGGCCTGCACCAGGCCCTCCCTGCCCACAGCAGGGCGCCCTCCCTCCCCAGCACCCGGCCCTCCCAGCATGTGTTTGCTAGGATGTCATCCCCTGCCTCCTCCTGCCAGGACCAAAGCCCCTGAACACTGGGACCAGGCTGTGTCCCAGTGCCGACGAGGACACCTGGCACACGGTGGACAGCAGCTCAGTGTCTGCTGTGAGACCTGCAGCCTCTCACTGGACAGATGAAGGGACTGGAGTGGGGTTCACTGTCTAGGGTGCTACAGGGGCCAGCCAGGCCCAGGGGGGCCGGCAGCTTGAGGGTGGAAGGGCTTTGGCAGGCAGGGCTGCGTCAATGCGTGGTGCTCTGCAGTGGAGGCTCCCACGGATGCCACGGCCGTTCCAGCGGCATGGGGCTTCTACCAGTCCTCACCTTTGCCACATGAAGGCAAACCTCCCCCAGCAATCACGGCCTTGCCCCCCTGGCTCAGACTGGCCGCTCCCGCCTCCCAGGCCATTTTGGTAAAGCAGGAAAGGGGCTGGCCTTGCCAGGATGGCACCACCCCGGGTGGGTCTGAGGAGCCGGGCCCGTGAGCAACGCCAGTGCTAAGCAGTGTGGACACAGTTCCTCCCACCTGGGTGTTTAGCTCGGGGTGCAGAGCCACCAGGCTGTGGCCGTCACGTGGCCCCTGAAGGACTGAGCCACCTGCCACCTCGTCCCGTCAGACGCCTTGTCTTGTTAACCGGCGTGCGAGGTGATGTTTGTCTTTGTAAATGTTCACTGCGACGTGAACCTCTGGGGAGCCCCGGGACAGTGCCCCTCACAACCATGGGTTCATCCACTTAAGACATTTGAGCTCACTTTTCTCTATACCCGAAAGTGCTCACAAAAGTATTCAACTAAGTTTTCTAGAAGTTTCAAAGTTTTAAGAAGCACTGGCTGCCACCCTCCATCCCTGTCGCGGGTCTGGGCCTCCTGCCTTCCGCCAGCCCCAGGAGGAGGCACTGGCCCTTCCACGGGTCGGGACCCTGCCACGCAGAACGCTCACCTGGACCTTCCTGAAGCCGTTCCGCACACGGACGTAGAGCTCCTCCTCCTCGGCCACGAAGATGAGCCAGCCCTCGGGCACCTCGTGCCCCTGGCCCAGCATGGCCTGGCGCGTGGCCCAGAGCCTCACCTGGCGGGACCCAAACGCAGGAGCATAGGGCGGAGGCAGAGGGAAGGGATGCCCGTTTCAGGGTGCTGGGCGGGGGCCGCAGGGCTTTGGGCAGGCGTGGACTGAGGCGGCTGCCCCTATGAGCACCGTGGGGACCCCTGCCCATCTCCAGCCCCTCAGCCTCGGTGCCCAGGGCATGAACCCCGGGTACTTCCCAGCCGGGGTCCTCCTCCTGGGCCCACTGAATCCCCCCGTGGCCCCGCCCTGCCTTCACCCCGGAAACCGCATCTCGGCTTCCTGTGCTTCTCCCTGTGGGGTCCGTGGGACGGTGCCTCTGAGGGGCAGGGTCTGCAGAACCAGCCAGGGCACGGGACGCAGGTGCCCGGCCGGCCGCCTCGACACTTACCCCTGAGGAGGCACCCATGGTTCCAGGGGGCCCAGGGGGCCCAGGAGGGCCCGGAGGGCCGGGAATGCTGATAGCTGTGGGAGAGAAACCAAGGTGGGAACACGAAGCCACATGAGGTGGCCTCTGCCCAGGGCCCACTCCCCACCGACTTACGCTGCCTGTGAGGGCCAGGAAAGGACGGGGCCCCCGGGGGGCCAGGGGGGCCTGGAGGGCCGGGAGGGCCCTGGCGCCCCTCGTAGCCGATGCCAGGGGGTCCCTGAGGTCCAGGTGGGCCAGGCTGGCCCCGGATGCTCTCTCCCTTGGGACCCTAGGGATGGAGACAAGAGACGCTTCCTGGTTACATCATGGCCTGGGCACGGGTCGGGCAAGCTCGTGGGGCTGCGGCCGTGTCTGCGGAGATCCCCTTCATGAGTGCAGCCTCTGGGTCACTGGTCCCCTCCCTGCCCATGCCACAGCCTGAGAAACCCCACAGCATCACCCTTCCCTGGGGCGCGATCCTGGGACAGGGACCAGCGTGGCCCCCAACAACGTGTGGGCCCCCAGGCAGAAGGTGGGACCCAGAGCTCTCTGGAGACTTCAGGACTGACAGGCCTAAACCCCTATCCCACCCAGCCGGGGAGCAGAGGCGGATGGGCCAGGCCCCTGCCGGAGGGCACGACCCAGAGCACCACAGGGGTGAGGGGTGTCTGGGGGCGGCGAACCCACACCCGCACACCCTGCGGGGACAGGGACATGTCGGGGCTGCTGGACTTGCAGGGGCCTCTCCAGCCTTGGCAGACGTCAGTGGCTGGGCTGCACCCGCCCTCAGCTCCTGGATCCAGACCCCTGCGACGTGCACTCTGGCTGACAGGCTGGGACTTACTGCAATCCCAGGGTAGCCGGGGGGGCCGGGGGGGCCCGGGGGGCCACCGCCCCCGGGCTCACCCCTGTCGCCTTTCTGTCCTGCGTCACCTCGGTCTCCCTTCTCCCCCTGTGGACGAAAACACTTGTCAGACACGGGAGCCCCAAACCCCTACAAGGCACAGGCGGCCTCCTGTCCCTCCCAAGCCAGGGCAAGGCAGCTGGAAGCTTCCGGAGCCCAGGCCTGTGAGCTGCTGCCGTATGAAACAGGGCTTGACTCCTCAGCTCCCAATGCTCAGCCAAGTCTCCCAAAAACTGAGCAGGGACAGGAATGTCCTGCGCCATGCCCTCTGGAGCCAGCACCCCTCACAGGCCTGAACAGGGAAAAGGGGGCTTGGGCTGGATGGAGCCGCCACCCAGGGGATGTACAGGACCCCCCAGCCCCACTAGGGGGTCACCCACCTTCATTTCAGCTTCCAGCTGAAGGAAGTCAAACGGAAACTGCCCTACAAGAGAGAGACGGGGTGTCGCTGAGTGGGGTCCGACGGTGCCCAGGCTTCCCCTGCAGCTCCCAGCACTGAGAGTCGGGGTGCCGCTGAGGGGTGTCTGACGGTGCCCGGGCTTCCCCTGCAGCCCTCAGCACTGAGAGACGGGGTGTCGCTGAGTGGGGTCCGACGGTGCCCAGGCTTCCCCTGCAGCTCCCAGCACTGAGAGTCGGGGTGCCGCTGAGGGGTGTCTGACGGTGCCCGGGCTTCCCCTGCAGCCCTCAGCACTGAGAGAGTCGGGGTGTCGCTGAGTGGGGTCCGACGGTGCCCAGGCTTCCCCTGCAGCTCCCAGCACTGAGAGTCGGGGTGCCGCTGAGGGGTGTCTGACGGTGCCCGGGCTTCCCCTGCAGCCCTCAGCACTGAGAGACGGGGTGTCGCTGAGTGGGGTCCGACGGTGCCCAGGCTTCCCCTGCAGCTCCCAGCACTGAGAGTCGGGGTGCCGCTGAGGGGTGTCTGACGGTGCCCGGGCTTCCCCTGCAGCCCCCAGCACTGAGAGACGGGGTGTCGCTGAGTGGGGTCCGACGGTGCCCAGGCTTCCCCTGCAGCTCCCAGCACTGAGAGTCGGGGTGCCGCTGAGGGGTGTCTAATGGTGCCCGGGCTTCCCCTGCAGCCCTCAGCACTGAGAGAGACGGGGTGTCGCTGAGTGGGGTCCGACGGTGCCCAGGCTTCCCCTGCAGCTCCCAGCACTGAGAGTCGGGGTGCCGCTGAGGGGTGTCTGACGGTGCCCGGGCTTCCCCTACAGCCCTCAGCACTGAGAGAGTCGGGGTGTCACTGAGTGGGGTCCGAAGGTGCCCAGGCTTCCCCTGCAGCCCCTAGCACTGAGAGAGACGGGGTGTCACTGAGTGGGGTCCGACGGTGCCCGGGCTTCCCCTGCAGCTCCCAGCACTGAGAGACGGGGTGTCGCTGAGTGGGGTCTGATGGTGCCCAGGCTTTCCCCGCAGACCCAAGCGCTGGGGCGGGTTTGCTGAATTGCTTCCAGCCATGGCCGTATTTCTCGGTAGAAACTGCATATTTCATTAGGGTTCTTCTTAGTTAAGGGATACTTTTTGATGTTTTTGTTAAAGGTGCCCTTTTAAAACTTCATTAATTGCTTAGGACTAGTTGATTTTTCTAAACTGCCCTTCCATCCAGTGACCTTGGAACATTTTCTTATGAATCCCAACAGTTCACTGTAGATCACTTGGGTGGCTTCGGTGGGAGACGTGCTGAGAAACCCCAAGGCAGTTCCTTCCTCCTTCCCGTCTCTCCTCCACCTCCTCCCAGCGTGGAGCAGGCAGCGTTTCTCGGTCCTGGGGAGAGGGTCCCGCACCCCCTCCATGTCTCGGTCCTGGGGAGAGGGTCCTGCACCCCCTCCACGTCTCGGTCCTGATGAGGGTCCCGCACCCACTCCACGTCTCGGTCCTGATGAGGGTCCCGCACCCCCTCCATGTCTCGGTCCTGATGAGGGTCCCGCACCCCCTCCATGTCTCGGTCCTGATGAGGGTCCCGCACCCCCTCCATGTCTCGGTCCTGGGGAGAGGGTCCCGCACCCCCTCCACGTCTCGGTCCTGATGAGGGTCCCGCATCCCCTCCGAGGGTGACGCTGTGGAAACGCCACAGTGGCTCCTTCCAGACCACGGACGAGGCCTTTGGTGAAATCACTTCTTGGTGTGTCTTTTCTCCTTTTTATCACTCTTGGCAGAGGTGTGTGAATATGATTAGCCTTCTCAAAGAACTGACCGGATTGTTTTACCTTCTTGGTCCTTGCTATTTTATAAATACATAAAACATACATGACTTGTCCTCATTTGTAACTGCTCTTTAATATTTCTTCCTATTTTCATCAAAAAAGTCTGCAGCTTGTTCTTTACCATCTCAGGTGGGGTGTGTGGAAACATGTACCATTTAAGGCTGTAATTTTGTGAACAGAGATGACAAAACCCTTCTCCTTCCAGGTGGGAAGGCGGCCTTGGGCGAACCTTGAAGACTGTTCCCCTGGAACCCTGACTGGGGTGGAGGCGACCTCAGCCCTGGAGGCTGTGCCTTGTGACCCAGAAGGTTCTGAGCAGGTGCCCCCCCCATCCCACAGGCGCAGTCCCTGGGGTCGGAGGTCACAGCTGCTTCTGGGACCTGTGCTCCTCCGGGGCTGGGCCTCGCTCCGGGTCCTTCTGTAAGTGACTGGCTGTGGAGGGCCCAGCGCCTGGGAGCCTGGGGGTTGTGCCGGGGCAAGGCCCTGCGGCTGCAGTGTGAGGGCTGGGGCTGCCCGGGGCACACCTTAAGCTCCAGGGCTATTTCTCACGTCCACTTGCTTCTGCTTGACTCACGAGCCGCCTGAAGGGCACTGCCCTGCGGCATTTCCCACGTGCTTCCACTGCACGTCATGAGATCCCGGTTCCTGCAAGCCAGGCCTGCTGTCCGCCTAGCCTCTGTTCCCGACGCTGGAACACGGCCTGGAGACCTTAGCAGGTGATGCCTATCGGACCTGCTGTCAGGTCTCCCTGGGCTGAAAGTCTCCCTATAATGATTTTTCTTTTTAACTTTACCAATTTTTTACTTGTCGTATCTTGAGGCTGTCTAATTAGATGCACAGAATTGTAGAACTACTAAATTTCTCTGGTAGAGATGCTCCATTGTCTCAATGAACATTTATTTTTTATTTTTTCAGGACGGAGTCTCACTGTCACCAGGCTGGAGTGCAATGGCGCGATCTCAGCTCACTGCAACCTCTGCCTCCCGGGTTCAAGGGATTCTCCTGCCTTGGCCTCCCAAGTAGCTGAGACCACAGGTGCACATCACCATGCCCAGCTAGTTTTTGTGTGTTTTTAGTAGAGAAAGGGCTTCACATGATGGCCAGGATGGTCTCTATCTCTTGATCTGCTTGCCTCAGCCTCCCAAAGTGCTGGGACTACAGGTGTGAGCCACCGCACCCAACTGAGCACTTATTATTTTTGACCATGTTTCCTACTCCAGGATATACTTTGCACACACTGACCCACACCCCATACTACACACCCACATATGCACACTCCTACATACACACCACACCCACATACACACCCAGCACACCTCACACTATACCGCACACTACACCCACATATGCACACTTCACACTCTCCTATACACCCACACCCCACTCCACACCCACACTCCACTCCCCCATTCCTACACACCCACACCCCACTCCACACCCACATACGCACACTCCACACACTCCTATACACCCACACCCCACTCCACACCCACACACTCCACACCCACACCCCACTCCACACCCACATCCACACACTCCACACCCCCACATCCACACTCCACACACACCTGAATCCACACCGCCTCCGGGTGCCCTGCCCTCTCTGGTCCTGTCAGTGGGGAGCGTCTCTCGCAGCAGACACGTCGGTTCTGGTGTATCCCACTGACAATGTCTGTCCTTCGGTGGCCGTGTCTCCCCAAGTCACACTCACGGCACCTGTGGATGGATCTGCGCTTCTGTTCTACGTTCCTCTTCCTCTCCTGTGTTGGCTTCTTTGGATGCAGTCTGTGTTCTAAACGTCCCATGTGTGCCATCCTGCCTCTCCCCCACTGTCAGCTCTGCCTTCCTCTCCAAACTCACAGTCCCAGAGTGAACTACAGCCACTCCCCAGGGCGCCGAGACTGAGGGGGCCTCTGAGCCCACTGTCACTGGGACGTTGTATCACGCAGCCTGCACCAGTTCCTGCAGGAGCCTCTGACCCCACTGTCGCTGGGCCGTCGTGCCCTGCAGCCTGGATGGGTTCCTGCAAGAGCCTCTGACCCCACTGTCGCTGGGACCCCATGTCATGCAGCCTGCATGGGTTCCTGCGGGAGCTTCTGACCCCACTGTCACTGGGCCGTCGTGCCCTGCAGCCTGCATGGGTTCCTGCGGGAGCTTCTGACCCCACTGTCACTGGGCCATCGTGCCCTGCAGCCTGGATGGGTTCCTGCGAGAGCCTCTGACCCCACTGTCGCTGGGACGTCGAGCCCTGCAGCCTGCATGGGTTCCCGCTGGCATTGTCTCCCCATCTCTGCACTCCCTTGGCCTCATCTTCTCCCTGAAGAGCCTCTGCCGACACAGGTCGGGTCTGGAGTGGCTGCTTGCTGGCTGCCATCTGGTTCTAAAGGCTGCGGGAATACCTCTGGCTGTTGGCGTCCACGCTGGCAGTTCCCCTTCTTGGATGTTTTGAAACCATTTATGGTCTTCTGGCTTCTCCCACTTTGTTGAGAAATCTCGTCACTCTTATTGTTGATCCTTCAAATGTGGGGAGTTCTGCAGCTTCCTGGGCTCTGGAAGAGCCTTGGCCATCCGCTGCAAACCCCGCTCCCTCTGGGGCCCCCGGGGCGCTCATTCTGGCTCCCAGGGACAGGCGGCCCCACGTCCACCTGGACATTCTGCTTCCCCATCACGTCTCATTCACCTAAACTCACAGACGGGTCCCAAGTTCCAGCGGGTCTGCCCTCAGCCCTGGGTTCATCCCGACCCCTCTGCGCTTCCCAGTTCCTTGCTGCCATCTCCAGGTTTCCTACAGCTTGTGGGTGTGACTGTCGGGGTTCGAGGTGGGTCCGCTGACCCCATCAGCTGGGCCTCAGGTCTGCTGTGTCGCCGGCCACTCCTGGTTTCCGGTGGGCACCGTCACCTGTGTGCCGCTCACTCCTTCCTGGGCGTGTGCTGGGGCGAGCGCACCCTCCACCTTCCCGCCCGCCTTTGCCTCTGCAGGACTTAAGGGCGACCCAGCCCAGACTTGGCCTCCGCCTGCCCGGTCCCTTCCCACCCCGGGGTGCAACCCCAGCTATAGCGGCCGTGTGGCGGCCGCCTTGGAAAGGACCCTGACAGTGAGAGGTGCCCACAGCTGGCCTGGCTCTCTGGGCTTCTGCTCTGCCAGCTCCCAGACATCCTCAAACAGTGGCTTCTCATATCTTGTCCAGCTGTTCTCAGTGGTCTTAGCTGGGCAGCCAAGCAGCCCTACCACCCTCGGTGGAAGTGGGACTCGCTGGGGCATTCTCGTCCTTCTGGAGGAGGGGTTGCTGGGCTCACCCCTGGGACAGCCTGCTGGGCAATGCCTCCTCCCCACACGAGGCCCTGGGAGAGTTCCTGGGCAGACGTTCCCCAGCCCCATGGAGGGGAGAGGGTCTCAGGACCACCAGCACATGAAGGATGCTGTGCCTATGCACAGTGCTCACTCAGGCCTAGCATGGAGGGCAGCTGCCGGCTCCTCAGTGGGTGGGGTGACGGGGGCACTTGCAGCCCACCCCCACCCCATAACCAGGTCCTGTGAAAGCTCCATCAACCCAGAAGGGGCTTCCTTCTTCCCAGAGGGCAAGGTGGTCATCACACAGTGAGGGGCCAGGACCCGCCGGGGGGTTCCGGGTGTGACCCTGCTTCAGTGCTGGCCACGCCAGGGCTCCTGCACCTGGCATGCCCACAGCTACTCACCTGGTGGTCCGGGGGGGCCCACTTCTCCTTTGGCACCCTTGGGTCCTGCAGGGCCCTGATTTCCTGGAGGAAGAGAGATCAAGTGCCCGTCACGGAGTGCGCCAGGGAGGGGTCCAACCCGAAATGCCCCGTGCCTGGGGTCCGGGGTGGGGCATCGGATGGACGTGGGGGACGGTCAGGGCAAGAGCTCCCGGAGAGCAGGGGAGCCCAGGTCCCCTCAGCAGGCCACGTGGAGGCCAGGCCATGCCCGCAGGGCACGTGCTGACCAATCGCAGGGGCTGGGCTGCTTCCATCCTGCTTCGGGGAGAGAAGCAAACTCTAACTGGCAAATAGCAAATGGGGCCACCCCAGGTCAGGTCCTGCACAGCTGTGCCAGGAGGGGCCTCGGGAAGGGCCAAGATCATCAGGACTGAGTGTGGGCTGAGCGCGCTGGCTTGGGAAGGAACGTGAGGAGGTCCCTTCCAGAGCCTGGATCCCCAGCTGTCAGCCGGGCCCTCACCTGGCAATCCGGGACGCCCGGGGCGGCTGGACTCAACAAACGCCTGCAAGGAGCGAGGATAGGCGGCTGCTGAGGGTGATGTTCTAAAACAGGCCACCGCCACTCAAGGTCCCCAAGCCCAGACGCACCCCCACTGTGCGAGGCCACGAGGCAGCCTCCCCCACTCAGAGATGGGAGGAAACAGGTGGGAGGCCACCCGGGCTCCCTCACTCAGACACAGGCAGAAACAGGTGGGAGCCTCCCCCACTCAGAGACAAGAGGTGACAGGTGCAAGTCCACACGGCAGCCTCCCCGACTCAGACAGGAGGTAACAGGCATGAGGTCACACTGGCTCCCTCACTCAGAGACGGGAGAAAACAGGAATTTGGAGAACCGGGAGCCCTGGTGTGAGGCCAGTTGCTGAGCCTGGGAAAACGGGGGTGCCCCCAGCACCCCTGAGCTATGGCCCTCAGCAGAATTCCAGCTGGGAGTGGCTGCACGCCCACAGAGCCCTCCCTTCCCCAAGGCCTTCGAGTTCCTCGGGAACTCACCTCCTAATCCACTGCCCGCCAGACTGGCCCATCCCAGAAGGACCTCCAGATGCAGAGGCCCAGGGAGAAGGCCCAGCCCCTCTGCGGGGCTCTGGGTAAGAGCCATGGGCAGCCACAGGACAGTGGGTGCACTGGGGACTTACATTGCTGTCGTAAACAGTAGTCCCTGGAGGGCCTGGGGGTCCTGGAGGCCCCGGGGGGCCGGGCATTCCCTGTGAGGGGGACAGAGAGCTGTCAGGCTTATGGGCTGCCCGTCAGGCAGCAAGTGAGAGCAGGAGCAGTTCAGAAAATCAGAAAAATCAGAAAGCTGGCCGCTCTCCAGGCAGAACTGAGAATGCAGTGGGTCACTTAGGCCACGACTCTGAGGACAGGAGCTGGCCCTGGCCCCCTCCCCCACACACGAGTGGTGCACAAACATCCCTTGGAGGAGTGAAGAGGTCACTGTGTCTCAGGAAAAAGGTGACTGAAAATGCCCCACCCTGCTGATGCCAGGAGACAAAGCTCTTGGATCCGACGACAGCAGAGTGGATACCTGTGAGCTGAGCAGGACAATCTCTGGCATGAGGGTGTGAAGGGCATGGGCCAGGCCCACGGACGCCCTGAGAAACCATGCTGGCCGTGTGTGTGTGTGTGTGTGTGTGTGTGTGTGTGTATGGGTGCACATGCGTGTGAGAAACCATGCTGGCCTGTTTGTGTGTGTGGGGGTGTGTGTGGGGGTGTGTGTGTGGGTGTATGGATGGGTGCACATGTGTGCATAAGTACCGTGTAGGTGTGTGTGTGCACGTGTGTACATGGCTGTGCCTGTGTGGATACACACGTGTGAATGTGCACGTGCACATGTACACATGCATGTGCGTACATCTGTGTACATGTGTGCATATGCAGTGTGTGTCCATCATGGAATGGGCTAGGGAGGGCTCACACAAGTATATGGACACACGCGTATGTGTGCAGATGCTTATGTGTATGTATGTGTGTGCAGGTATTTTGATTCGTACGTGCACGAATGCAGTGTATATGGGCACACGTGCAGGTGCATGGGCATGTATGTGTACACACGTACACACATGTAGAGTGGCCGCTCGTGTGCGTGTGCATGACTGCATGGGTATGGCAGGACCAGTGCAGTATGGCCACATGGTAGGAGCTGCAGAACCCCAGGCTGTGGCCAGGCCATCCCCAGGCCCTGGTCTCCCCGCCACCCGGGCCGCCCCTTGAGGGACACTCACCCTCATGCCAATTCCAAGGCTGGCGTCTCCCGGCTCCCCTTTCTCTCCTTTCAGTCCGTTCATCCCGGGGCGACCCTGGGGTGAGGCACAGGGGTGGGAACTGCTGGGCACTGGGCATCACCAGCCAGGTTTCCGCAGGGCAGCTGCCGTTGCACCATGCCAAGCCCCGCCCAGCCCACGCTCAGCCTCGCACACTTCTGGCCCTCAGGCTGCCCCAGACCTTCTCCCTCCTTCTTCCTGCTCAAGGTCTCGTTCAGGAGGAGGTGACTGATCCCAGCACACCCAGGGCCACTTTCGTGTATCCCTCCCAGGGCCTCCTCCTGGGTCCTGGCTAGCCACATCCAGAACAAGAGCTGTGCTCAGGCAGGGCCGGTTCTGGGGAGAGGAAAGTACTGTCTACTCCCCTCTGGGCATGTCACCCCTGTGGGCCTGGGCTGCTCCCCACCTGCCAGGCCCCATCTGCTGCCCCCACAGGAGACCCCAGGTCCTCACCGGCCGTCCAGGAAAGCCAATCTCTCCCTTGTGCCCAGGCCGTCCGTATGGGCCCTGCGGAGGAAGGGAGCTGGGCTTAGTGGAGCAGACCCCGGCCCTTGTCCACAAGCCAGGGGGGCCCCTGTCCAGGAGCCGGTGAAGCAGAGGAGCCATGCAGAGCTCAGCACCCTGGGCCACCCATCGGCTCCGAGAAGCCCACTGCGGCCTTATGCCAACACCTGCCCCAGCACTTCAAAGCTGCACTCGGGAGAGGAGCCCTGGGCCGCACAGCTGAGCGAGCCTGTCCTTGGGGCCATCATACCCGAGCTCAGTGCAAAGAAAGCCGGGGTTCCACTTACCGGGGGTCCTCGGAAGCCCGGCTCTCCCTGAGCAGAAAACAAGAAGGCACAATTAGGTGGCGGCTCGTGGCCCACCTGGCAGCCTCCCTGAGGGCCCCTGTGGCCCCTCTGGGTGCATCGGCCAGACCCCAAGGCACAAGCAGCTCTGTGGAGGGTGAGAGCCGCCGGTGGGGGAGGCTCAGGATTGGGGTCTGCGTTCAGGTTGGTACGAGAAGGGGTGTGCCTGGGGCCCTGAAGCAGGGGCAGGGTTGGGGGGCCCACGTAGTGTCCTAGTTGCCGCAGGCCCCCGCTCAGATGCACAGCTGAGTGGGACAGTGGCGTTCTCACTGGGCCTGGGGATCCTGTGTCTGCGGCCCACCCAAACACCCCAGAGGGCTCAGTGCTCGCTCAGAAAGTGGGGGAGCCCGTGCCCCATACCCCAGATCCAGGATCCTCTCCAGGACCCTCCCTCCTCTTGTCCGGGTGGCTGCCTGCTGGGGGCGGGGACCCAGGCCCAGGCCCCTTGAGAAACTGACTCTGGGCCCTGCCCGAGGGCTGCAGAGAGGAAGGAGCAGCTGCTGCCCACGGCATCAGGGCCCCCAGGAAGAGGCTGGAGGGGCAGCCTGGGCTCCTGCACCCTGCAGACCAGGCCCATGGAGGCGCCAGCTCAAAGCTGCAGCCGTTGAGAATCTCCCCTCTGCAGGGTGGGCTCAGGGGCAGGCAGAGGATGAGGGGCCGGCGGGCCGGCCTACCGGGGTGCAGAGGGGAGGGGCCATGAGGGGCCAGGCCTGGATCCTGGAGCCCTGCTTGGGCAGGGCCCGTGGGTCAGGGAGACCCTCAGCAAGACCCTTCCCAGGCTGTCTCCACAGCCCCCAGAAGCCCCCACGCCCCCACACTGGAAGGAGGTTGCCCAGCCTCACCTTGGCTCCTTTCTGGGCAGGGCCCAGGGCACTGCCATCGGGGCTGAAGATGCTGCCAGGCTCGCCCTTCTCACCCTGGAACGGCAGGAGGTCTGGCAGGGTCAGGCCAGCTCCTTCCCACAAAGCCTCACCCAGAGCCCGAAGGCATGAGTCCTCAGCTGGGGAGCAGCCTGGGTCCTCTTCCAGGCGGGAGGCGACCACAGGGACAGCCCGAGTGGGGTGTACCCCTCACCACAGAGGCTGGGGACTACCAGATCCCCCGACAGCGGTCACCTGGGCAGGCTGGGGCCGCCCCTCGGTCATAGAGGGGGTTGAGGGACGGCGCCTGAGCCCTTACCTTGGGTCCCGGGGAGCCTCGTTCGCCCTTAGAGCCCAGGTCGCCCTTGGGGCCCGCAGGTCCCTGAAATGGGGGCCAGACAGGGGTGAGGCTCGAGCAGCTGCGTCTCCCCCATCCCCAACGGCTGCTCCACCTCCTGCCACAGCTGCCCCCGTGACGTGCCTGCCTTGTCAGTGACCCCCAGGGCCCCCTCGGGCCCGCCTCACTCCGGACACCACAGGCCTCTGCAGGCAAAAGAAGCTGCCTCAGCCTCGGGGGTGCCCACCCGGTGTGGGGCCTGCCAGGGGCTCCTGCCCACATCCCGCTACCATCGTGGCCTCGGGGGTGGTGACTGCTGCAATCCCCATCCCAGCTCTACAGGCTGCTGTGTGCCACCAGGTGGGGACCCTCTGTCCCCTGCAGGGAGGGCGGTGGGGGGCAGTGCTCAGCTCTGGCACGAGGTTACTCACAGGGAAGCCTGCGAAGCCCGGCCGGCCCTGGGGAGAGAGGGACGGCGTCAGCTGGGGTCACCACACACCTGCGCCGCAGCCCGGGCCCACCCAGCCTTGAACCCCGCTCCCCCACAGGCACGTCTCTCAGAAGCCAGGCAGGCATGTACCTCAGATCCCGGCACGCTCCGGACGGCTCCCTGTCCACCAGCCGCAAAAAGAAATCAGAAGCAAAGAACGGCATTTAAAATCAAACCGGACCCTCACCGTGAGACTTACAAGGTCAGTAGAACAAAATGAAACATGAAACTCAGGAAAATGCTGCTTTCCAGTTTTCCTGGGCCGGGAGCATCCCTCCCGAGCAGACTCCGTGCACTCAGAGCAGCGGGACGCAGACTGCAGACGCCCCAAAGGCCATGGTTTTCACTTCCGTTTTGCTTTAACATGTTCCTTCCTCTGCTAGAGGCTCCCTAGCTTGCCAGCCCGGGGGCTTTTGTGATGTTCCGATGACTTGACTGTCACACCCAAGTCCCTGTGGCCCCGCGATGCCCATCCGGCTGCTCCCAGCAAAGCCACGCTGGGGAGCCTCTCCTGCCTGTGCCCAACCCCACCCTCCTCTCCAGACTGTTGAGGTACCACCTCCTAAGTGAGGGCCCGGAGCACAGGGTGAGGGCTGACGGTGCCTGCTCTCAGCTCTGCCCGGGCAGCCACTTCCACTGGCAGCCACAGAGAAGCAGGGATCTGAACCCCTCCCACACCCAGCTCTGCTCCCTGGGCTGTGCGTCTGCCTGGGCTCAGCCTCCTGCCTAGACACGGGGCTTGGGGCTGCCGCTGCATTCCATGTGGCAGGGCTGGGCAGGGTCACGTCTGCCTGTGACGCCAGGGTGACATAGGAACGAGTGGGACACGCTGCTGGCTGACATAGAGGGTGCAGCTGAAAGGCCTGATGGACAGGCCTTGGTGGAGAGGAAGGTTCCAGAACGGACACAGCCTTCACCAGAGGGCCAGGGGCATGGCTGCTGCTTCTGACAGGGCAGCTGGAGGACTCTGTGCCTCAGGACTCTGTGTCTCAGGGCCACAGCATCAAGGACACAGATGGGAGCCCCGCCCACCCCTGGGGCGTCTCTGACCGGGGGCCTCAGCAGCCCCCACCGTGGAGTCAGAGTGTGGCCTGTCCTGTGGGCTGTGGGGGGTTCGGGGAGGGATCTCTGCACCCAGTGGGAAGTCTGGACAGACTGGGTGCCCACCCATGCAGCATCCTTACGTCCTGCTCCGACACGTAGACCACAGGCCCTGGGGGGCCAGGGGGGCCGGGGAGGCCCGGCTGCCCGACTCCGTCCTTCCCTGGATCTCCCTGGAAGAAGATGCCATGTGTCCAGCATTTTGTCTCAGCCACTCTGGCCAGGACCCCAGAGCCACCCAGCCCTGGAGGGGGTGCCCAGAGCCCCCGGGGCGTGAGGAGGGCACAGGGCTGTGGACTCAGCCTTGGAGTCCCCTCCCAGGCAGGGCGGGGCGATGGCTGAGCTGCACATGCTGCGCCGGCCTAAAAGCCGCCCCTGCCGACTTGAGGGTCTTTGTCCCGAGTCTCTGAGGCCACGTGGGCAGCAGCGGCATGGACCTGGGGGCAGCTGAGGCCAAGCCTTTGGGATGTCCCAGCACCCCCCACCCCCATGCACCCGCCCAGGGACACTCACCTTTTCTCCCCGGCTGCCTCTGTCTCCCTTTGGCCCCTGAAGAGACAAGAAAGAAATGGTTCATCATAAACAGGAACAGGGGCCCCCGTCCAGGAGCCCCCAGGCTCCCACGAGGGATGACTGTGGATGAAGACTTGGAGTTCTTTATTTCCAGACCGGGAGGGGCCTGGGAGGGAGGCAGCCAGCGAAAGCCCTGATGGAGACGTGCACTTGGCTCCTGGCGCTCAGAGACCCGGAGGGAACACACCTGCTGCCAGCTTTCAACGTGGCGTGGTGCCTTTGGGGCTCCATGCCTTACACCCCAGGGTCACCAAGGCCGCTCACCTGGGGCCCAGCAGCGCCCTCTCTGCCGGGGAGGCCGGGGAAGCCAGGGGCTCCATCTGCTCCAATTTCTCCCTGAAAGGACACACGGAGGGTCCTGGGCGTCAGCCACGCGCCCTGGGCTGCAGGGACCCTCACGAGGAGTCCCGAGGAACCCCTGGACGTGGTGACGGCCTGAGCTTCTCTCTCACCCCTGTGGGCCTAAGCGGGGGCTGTGGAGGGACGGAGGAGTGGGGAAGGGGGAGTCGGGAGGAGGGGGGAGTTGAGGGAGGAGGAAGTTGGGGGAGGAGGAAGTGGGGGAGGGGAAATGGGGAAGGAAGTGGGGGATGGGAACGTGAGGGAGGGGAATTGGGGGGGAAGTCGGGGCGAAGTCGGGGAGGGGGAAGTGGGATGAGGAGGAGGTAGAGGAGGGGGAAGTTGGGGAGCGGGAAGTGAGGGAAAAGGAGAGGCAGGGGCGGAGGGGGCGGCGCGGAGGGGGCTGCACAGTCAGGCAGCTGGGAGGGAGGAAGGCCGTGTTCCTGATGCCGTCAAACCTGCAGGTGCCCTGGGGTTGGGTGCCCTGCATGTGGGTGTCCTGGTGGTTTTGCCTTTGAAACCAGCACGTCTTCAATTATAAAGGAAGGACGGTAGTAGGAAGAGCAGGGGAGGCCGCCCCGAGCCAACCTCTGCAGGTGTCTGCCTGGGCCCTCCCGGCCCCTGCCTGGCCACGTCTCTGAGCCCCAGCGTCATGCTTACATGCTTACCTTGGCCCCCGGTGGCCCAGGCATGCCAGGATCCCCCTAAGTGGATAAAGCGTCTCATGAGCACCCACTGGGGCCAGCCCAGCTCCCCAGGCAGCGTCCACCCCGGGGGGAGGGAAGAGTGAGTGACCCAGGATGTACTCACGCCCCTCCCCCAGCCCATACTTGTGCAGGGACCCCATGACCCACGGTGGCCAAAGGCACCCGGTCTGGTCTGCAGTGGAGCCTGGGGGCATATTCCATCACTGGGACTCCAAGCAGAACCCTGCTGAGATGACCTCACTTTCACAATTTAAGAAAGTGAACACACAGCCCTTCCAAAAAGTCAGCCTTTTTGGGCACCAGGGCAGGGCTGGTGACAAGTGAGAGTCACCGCAGGGTGGGCCCCTGCCACCAAGCTTTGATGTGCACAGCTGGGTGAGAGGCGGCTGCTGCCCAGAGCCCAGGCGGGGGTGGGGTCTTTGGGGCAGGCTGGGGGCTGGTGTCCTCCAGGAACAGGGGAGCAGAGGATCAACTCCCGGGTCCTCCAGGGTCACCACACCTCTGGCCCTGAGCCCAGGAGCCCACCTGTCCCTAAGGCTGAGATGGAGACCCCGGGTTCTTCCCAAGCCCCTCTTTCAGCCCGTCAGAGAGTTTGCTTCAGGAGTGTGAACCCGGGAATCCTGATTCATGGGTTTCAGAGAGAACAGGGCAATAATCCTTCACACTGGACGTCCCGACAGGGGGCTGTGTGTGATTATTTCCCAGTTCAGCTTTTGTGCTGCATTTTGCAAATTTCCCGTGATGAATTCATCCTACAGCTGCCATCCGAAAACCCGAGGTGAGGCCCTGTGTCCCCAACCCCAGGGTGCCAAGGCAGCGACCGCGCAAGCCCATGCTCCGTCATCACTGACCTTGAGTCCTGGCAGGCCCGGGGGTCCCTGTGAGGGCAGAGGAGATGTTAGTGCGGCTGCAGGCCCTGCGGTGAGACACTCACCCCACAAGAAAAGCCGGCTGGTAACATTCAAGACTTAAAAACCCGTGTGTGCAAGGAAAGGAGCTAGGTTCGAACCGGGATGCCCTGCTGACTTACCGTGGGATCAGTTCGTTTCTGCCTAACTGACATTCCTCATTCATTTTTCTCCGAGTGAGAAATGTGCCGACCACCCCTGCTCTCAGGAGGCTGAGTCTCTGAGCGTGAAGCTGGACGCTGTGGCTTCAGCCACCCCACGTCTCAGGCAGGGGCTGTGGCACCTACGGGCTCCTCCGTGCTGGCACCACGTGGGAGCCGGTGTCATGGAGGGGACAGTGGGGGCGAGGAAGGAAGGAGCGGCCGGCCCCTGGGTGTGCCCTGACACGAGTTGTCTGAGCACAGATATTTGGGGATTGTGGTCACTCCTGGCTGGCCCTAACTCTGACCAGTACATATGCTGACAGTGGAACATGGTGGAGGCGTCACAGGAATTTCAGATTCTACTCAGGCCAAACATTTGTCACTTCCCAAAATTGGGCCACAAAAAGAATCTGACTTGAATTTCCCCAGAAAGGCCCGTCCTTCAGGGCGCAGGGGCCCCGCCTCTGTCCTGACCACCCACTGTGTGTCCCACTTTGCAGACCAGGCCCTCACCCCGTGATTTAGTTCAACGAAGGGGCATCTCCAGAGTGAGGGTGGCTGGTACAGTACCCCGACACGCGGCCTGTGCTGCAGGGCAGCTTCCGGCCCCAGGCAAGGCCGGCTGCTCAAGGGATACTCTTCCCCCCCAAGCAACACCCACTCTCCCCCCGGAGCCGGCCACGCCCAGCTCGCGGCAGTACCTGCAGCCCATCGGCGCCTCGGGCTGTTGACCAGAAGGGCCCTCCGGAGCCTTCCATGTCATCCTGGAGGAGCACAAGACACACGTGGGCCCATGTCCCTTCTTAGGGAAGGATCCCTCCCTGAGGCCAGCACTGCCTGAGAGCAGGACAGGCCATTCTTCGGGGCCATGGTGGCCTGGGGAGCTGCCATTCTTGGAGGGAGACTGTTCACCTGGTGGCAGGGCCTGGGCAGGGACCCCTGAGGCCGCCTGTCTGGGGTCAGCCGGGCGTGGCTGGGCCGAGTTCCCCAGGAGCAGCCCCTCAGCACGGCAGGGCACAGGCGGGAGATGGAGCCCCCACGGGGAAGACACAATCACAGGCTGGGCAACACCAGTGAGGTCACCGCCAGGGACGTGCTGCTCTGTGAGTGCCATGCCAGGGACAGCAGGGGTGGGGCACGGACACCCCCGGCTCTCCGGGGGTCAGATGCAGGTGGTACTCACAAATCCAGCGGGGAGTCCTGGTCCTGGCGGCCCGGGGGGCCCGGGGGGGCCTGGTGGTCCTGTAGGTCCGGGCGCTCCTGCAAGGCCGCTCTCCCCGCGGGCACCGGCAGGACCAGGGTCTCCCTTGCTCCCCTGCATGGGGTGAGGAGAGCGTGTCAGGGCCCAGCCCACCCCCACTGGCCCTGCATCCCCAGAGCAGACACGTTTTCTTATGACGCTTTCTCAACACCTGTAAATCAAAAGGTAAGTAACGCCCTGCCATGCAATGAATGCCAACAGCAGGAGGAGCCATCCTCCCGAGTTCACGGCGCGATTTCAGCCACTTAGAGACACAGCTGAGGACAGAGCCACAGAGCCTGGCTTGGCCGGGTCGGGTGTGCGTGCACAGTGAGGACACACATGGTGCCTTCACTACCTCCAGGCCAGGCTCTGGGGCAGACAGGGCAGCTATGGCAGGCGAGGGGACGAGAGAGGAGAGGAAGCTCAGGATCTGGGCCCGCCAGGGGCAAGAGTGGGCACAGGTGTTGCAGTGGCTCTGTTAGTGTTAAGGCCATGAGAAGCAGGAGACCACGAGGTGTGTACCCATCTCTGACCCAAGGCCCCGGGCCACCTAGAGTTCGAGGGACCCAGGTGACTGGTGAGAGCCGGGTGCAGGGAAGTGGGGCCGGGAACTTGAGGCAGGGAGACCTCAGGGCAGGGGTCCCGCTGTGACATGGCCCAGCGGCGCCACCCCCCTCATCGCAGCCCCACACTCCCTGAACCTGTTTCCTCAGCTGTAGACAGAGAGGCCCAGGGTTCCTTGCTGGGCTCGGGACAGGGCTGAATGAGACAGCCTGAGCCCAGTGCTGCCTGCAACTGGCGCAGGAATTCGACCGCTCCCTTGATAGGGTCACAGCCCAGCCAGAGGTAGGAAGCCTCCCCAGTGGGGAAGGATCCTTCCTGCTTCCCACGTCCCCATGGGGGCCGGGCTCCAAGCCAGGGCCTCCCCTCCCGCACCCGCCAATTCGATCCTGAGTGACCCATCTCTTCTCTTCTAGGGCTGGGTCTCATATCGGGGTGGGGGGCACTCTCTGCTCTGGGTCTTACAGATGGTAACATCTCCTGCTGCTCACCCCGAGGGCTACCTTTATCTGAATCTTATAGTTTACTTCTCAATTTTAATCTGTTTTAGTGCTGGCCTCCTTTTATTGTCTTTAAAAATCTCGTCTAATTTATTTTTTCTTTTTAGACGCAGGGTCTCGCTCTGTTGCCCAGGCTACAGAACAGTGGCGTGGCTGTAGCTCACTATAGCCTTCAACTCCTGGACTCAAACGATCCTCCTGCCTCAGCCTCCCAAAGAGCTGGGATTACAGGTGTGAGCCACTGTGCCCAGCCTCATCTAAGTTTTGATCTTTAAAAAGTGCCTATAAAAAAGTTTGCTTAGGCTGGGTGCCATGGCTCACGCCTGTAATCCCAGCACTTTGGGAGGCCAAGGCAGGCAAATCATCTGAGGTCAGGAGTTTGAGACCAGCCTGGCCATCTTGAAGAAACCCCGTCTCTACTAAAAAACAAACAAACAAAAAACAATAATTAGCCAGGTGTGATGGCAGATGCCTGTAATCCCAGCTACTTGGGAGGCTGAAGCAGGAGAATCACTTGAACCCCAGAGGCAGAGGTTGCAGTGAGCTGAGATCGCACCATTGCACTCCAGTCTAGGTGACAGAGTGAGATTTTGTCTTCAAAAAAAGGTTTGTTGAAAACCTCTAACTTCATTCCCTTTTTCTGTTTTAAATTGTTTACAATTAGGTTGTAGGGTTCTAAAATTCTCATTCATGTTACTCGAGATTTTTGTTTTTTTAAAGCTTGTATTATTTTCATACATGCATATCTAATTTTGGTGATTTAAAACCTGATCAAAATACTTCTCCCCTGCTTAACTCAAAGACTACATGCGTACGTGAATGTGCACACCAGACTACAGATAGGTGTGTGCACGCACAGATATGCTAGATGTGTGCATGTGTGCTGGAAATCATGGCACACACCTAGAGATACATGTATGCAGATGTGCACATATGCTAGATATGTGTGCAGACACCCTAGATACACGTGTGTACATGCTGTGCGCATACAGTACATACATGTGTGCACATATGCTGGAGATACGTGTATGCGTGTGCACATATCTGGGAGGGGTGTGTGTGTGTCTGTCTGTCTGTCTGTGCAGGGGTGTTCACTTGCAGCCCATGTTCCTCTCAGCCCGTCTGGGCTCTCACCTGGCTCCCAGCCGTCCTCTTATCGCTCTCCCCCTGGCCTGCCTTCCCTCCTCACTCCCAGCCTAGAGCTTGGCCTCGCTCTGGGGGAGTTCCCCATTAGTGCCCACCCCATCCAGCCCAAGGAGGGGAGCTCCTGACGTTGTGAACATGATTTGAGTGGGCAGCCCCCAGAGGCCTGGATCCTTGAGGGGACCTCCAGGGGCGTGGGTGCTGGTAGGGTCGGCATGGACCCTGACTTCAGGCCCCGGCCCGGCTCCCAGCCCCTCCTCCAGCTCCTCTCCCACAGAACAGGAGGAGGAAGTGGGTCGTTGTGGGGGTGTCAGATAAACTGTCCGGTCCAACCAGGTCATGGCCCAGACCTCAGGCTGCCCGAAGGAAGGCTGGGTCCATGTGAGAGCGGCAACCCTGAGTCCAGAGGGTCTGGGCCAGGCCAGGGCCCCCAAAGACACCCCAGCTGCCCTCAGTGCTCCCTCTAAGTATCCCAAGACGCTCATGAGAGTGCAGGACAGGCAGAGAGGGGGCTCCTCTGTGGGAGGATGTTGGGTCCCCAGCTTAGAGCTCCTCTGAGGCTGCAGACAGCCTCTCCACCTGCAGTGGCCCAGCCCCTCCTCCTGAAGCTCCCGGGAGCTGCTTTATCCGGCATGGGTCACTGGGAGACTGTTTCCATGTCTGCCCTCACTTCACCAGCCGACCATGGCTCAACGAAGGCCACCTCCCAAGAGTGACAGAGGCCGCTGCCAGTGACTCCAGCAGGATGGACGGCAGGAGTGGGGGTCCAGGCCAACCCTGGGAGTGCTCACTCCCTCTACCGCGAGGCCCCACCCTCTTTGGGGGTGCGGCGACTGAGCGGGCAGTTCCGGGGATGCAGGGGTTGGGGACTGGTATGCTGGGTGTTCTAGTTGTACCTTAAGTCCTGGGGCGCCGGCTTCACCCTGTGTGGAAAACAGCAGGATTACGACAAAATCAGACCCGCAGCACGCAGAGGAGGGCGCGTCGCCCTGCTGAGAACTGTACCCTGACCCTGGCTCCCTGCTTTGCCGCCAGCCTGTGCCGGCTTAATAGTTTCTGAGGCTGTTGCTGCCATCAGCCCCCTTTCTGCTGTGGTTGGGGTCCTGAAGGGAAGCCAAGCCCGATGCACAGGGCCCGCACGCCTCCCCCCTTGGAGGGCCCTTCAGCTCAGCGGCAGGCTCCGAGCAGCGGGGGGCATTTATAGGGAGCGTCCCCTGCTCAGCCCAAAGCAGTGAAGCTGTCTCCCGAGGTCATGCTAGAGGCCACACCCCAGGGGGCCGAATGCAGGTGCTTCCCACCAGGTCCACCCGCAGACCCCCAGGGCACAGCCACCTCGGCCACACGGCGTGGCACTGGGCCCCATTCACCCCAGACTCGAGGGAGACTTACGAGACTGCCTTTCTGCCCAGTCCTTCCTGGGGGCCCCTCTCTTCCTGGAGGGCCTGGGGGTCCCTGGGGGAGAGCAAAGCAGAGTGTGTCTTGCTAGCATTCAGCCACCAAAAAGATTTCTGGGTTAACAGATTATCTGAGCTTCCACAGGTTTCCCGAAGCGGGGACACACAACGTTCCCCAGACACAGGGCCAGGGTCCCAGGGCTCACGGGAGACCCCAGTGCGTGTGCAGGCAGCAGTGCCTTCAGGATGAGACAGCAGGGCTGACAGCCCTGCGCTGAGAGACACCCTATCACACACCGGGCTAGGTAATCGCCACCCCTCCAAGAGGCCGTCTGACCGCAGGTATGAATATGAATTAGGCACGTTCCTGTAGTCCAAACTGCCCCTTACAATTGACCCTGGGGAGCACCTGCCATGCGGCACCAGATGGCGCAGGAGGCCTCAGAGCCGATGGGGATGGCGACGCCCATTCAGCAGGGTGGGCTGGCTCAGGTGGGGACTGTCCCAGAGCAGGGGCATGCCACGGGTGGCCTCACTCCACACTCCCTGTTCTATGCGTCGTGATGGGCTGCCGAGTGACCCCAGGCCACGGGACACCAGTGTGGTGTGACTCAACCACATAGCCACCTCTGTGGGCACCTGCTGCTTGTCACGTGCACCAGAGCTGCTGGGGACCCTGCCACAGGGCCCTGAGACCCTATGAGCCACGCTGGCCAAGCAGGCTCCTCCTGCCCCTGGGCCTCCAGGGGTGCTGACCGCGCCTCTCCCACCCCCACCTGTGGGAATCGCTCATGGAGACACTGTGAGGTCCATGGACCCACAGGGCCAGAGGTGGGAAGCCTTGCTTGTGGTCACCCTTGGTCAGCACCCCCAGAACCACAGGGTGGCCACGCAGGTGCCTCTGCATGTCCCAGGGTGGCCCAGTCAGCAGCCACCCACCAGCTCCCAGAGGAGACAAGGTGACAGGGGGCGAGGACTGGGGTGCCTGGTGGTAGGCCCCCACTCCCAGCAGACAGGGCCCCAACACTGATGGAGGGCAGGACTTACCGGGAGACCAGGAATCCCGGGGGGACCCTCCCGCCCAGGCACACCAGGAAGACCTGCGGGTCCTGGGACATCGGAGCTGTTCATCCCAAAGCGGCCAGGCTCACCAGGCAGGCCTGGGACACCAGGGGGCCCGGGGGGGCCGGGGAAGCCTCGAGGACCCTGGACGTGGCAAACACAGATGGTCACAGCCCATGTGGGACCCACCAGGGATGACCACCAACCCCAAACCGGGTCTGGTCCCGACCCCCTATAGGACCCCAGCTGAGTCTTGGGGTTCTGCAGCCTGTTCCTGCGGGCACAGACACTGGCCAAGGGCCACTCACCCGCAGGGCCTCCAGATCACCACCAAAGCCAGACCCCTCCATGTCAATGAACGTCTGCAAGGAAGAGCGGGGAGACGTGGTACCCAGAGTCCGGCCCCCTACATGGCTCCCGCCTCCCCGCTCCCCCCTGCCCCCCCGCCCCCTGCCTGGGCTACTCCCGGCCCCTCAAACTGCCTATCAAGCTATTTCTACGAGGAGCTGAGAAACCACAGCCCCTCTGCTGCCCCAGAGAAGCTGTAGACAGGTAGGCGAGGGCTCCCACCACACCTGTGACCCCTCAGCTCAGCCGAGACCCCACGTAAGCCCCTGAGGGTGGAGCTGATGCCCACCAGATGCCCCACAGAGGCAGTGCCCACTTTTGAGAAGGGCAGACCCCGGGTCACAGCCGAAGCCAGGGGTGGGACTCACCAGCTTGTCGTGTCTGAAGGAGGGTCCTGGGGGCCCCGGAGGCCCTTGGGGTCCTGGAGGCCCTCTCACTCCAACCCCGGGGTCGCCCTGGGAACACAAGACAAGCCCATCACACCCTGAGCACGGGCATCCCCCCACCTCAGGCCAAGGGCCAACACAGAAAAGGGTCCCACCCAGCTTCGAAGACTCACCTTGTCGCCCTTGGGGCCCATGTCCCCTGGGGTCCCGGGGAAGCCCTGCGGCCCGGTGTCGCCCTGGAAGACAGCAGCCAGGGGCCCTGTCAGGGGAGGCACTGCCATGGGCCGTGGCCTGGCACCCTCTGTGCTCCCCCCTCAAGCAGGGACCAACAGGAGCTGAGCTCTTCAGGGGAGTCCCCAGGGTCTGGAAGGTAGGAGGGTGCCAGGCCCGTGAAGCAGCCCCGGCCTGAGCCCATCTTGCCAGCCACCTGGGGGAGCCAAGGGAACACCCCTCCAGAGGATATGATGAGTCCCGATGGCCTCCACATTGGCCGGTGCTTAGACTGTTACATACGTGTGTGCATGTGGTATGCATGCTGTGTGTGAGGGTGTGGTGTGTGTGTGCATGTGTGGTGTGTGTGTGCATGCTGTGTGTGTGAGGGTGTGCTGTGTGTGTGGAGATGTGTGTGTGCATGTGTGGTGTGTGTGGTGTGTGTGTGCATGTGTGGTATGTGTGTGCATGCTGTGTGTGTGAGGGGTGTGCTGTGTGTGGAGATGTGTGTGTGGTGTGTGTGGTGTAAGTGTGCATGTGTGGTGTGTGTGTGCATGTGTGGTGTGTGTGTGCACGTGTGGTGTGTGTGTGTGCATTATGGTGTGTGTAGCTCTGCCTTTTCTTACTCCTCTCCTTCTTCCTGGTAGTTGTGGCCTAAACATCTCAACACAAACGCATAACTGCCTGTTTCCCGTCAATAGACTCATCTTTTCTTTAAAGTTTCATTTTCAAAATGGTTTTGCTACGCAGTCTCCTCACTGGGTCACGTTTAAAGAGTGTCATCGGTGGCAAAGCCCCAAGGTCTAAGCAAACGTCACAGATCACACGGGGTCAGAAGAACAAGCAGACTCACCGGCTTCCCATCCTCACCGGGGTCACCCTGAGTGTGCAAGAGAAGCCATTAGTGATGGGAAATGACACCTCCTGCCCACCCAGAATCCATGTGGAAATGCACCCCACGCTCGAAGTCCCCATGAGGTGGCAAAGACACCTTCCCCTGATGCCCCGGCCCTGCGCCAGGAGCCTCCTCACACCCACAAGGGCTGTGTCTGAGCAGCTGCACCTCCCCCGCCCGACCACCTTCCAGCACCAACCCCAAGCAGGGTCCCATGGTCTCCAGGGTCCCAGCGACACTGCTGCCCTGCCCCGATCCCAGCCCATCCCACTCCCATGCCAGCTACAGCCTCTCCCGCTCCTGCCCAAGCCCCACCTCCAGATGGGCCGGACTTGGGGGTGCAAGGACTCACCGGCTCGCCATCCCTTCCCGGGCTGCCATCCTTGCCCGGCAGCCCCGGGGGTCCTCGTGGTCCGGGGACAGGTTGCAATGCTGGGCCTGCTGGACCCTGGGGACTGACCGGGCACGGGAGACCCGGGGGACCGGGGATGCATGGGGAGCCTGGGGGGCCTGCCCGGCCAGGCAGGCCCGGAACACCTGGCTCCCCCTTCTGCCCCTTCAGGCCACCCTGGGAATAAAAAGAACACAAGGGCTGGGGCTAGGGTGGGGCTCACACACCTGCTAGCATGCCCCGCTGTGCCCTCCAGAGTCCCGGGCTGGGCTCTCCTTCCCCTGGTGGACATGCAGGGTGGACGCATGCTGGCACCGTGTGCTGGGCACAGAGGGGCTCTGTCAGGCTTACCAGCGAGTGGCCTGAAACGCCGCAGAACTCTGGTTCAGGGTGGCTCAAGAGCGCGGAGAGTGGGCTTACCTCTGCGCGGCCGCCTGGGGTCCGGACACTCCCGTCCCACGTGGAGACAGAATCTGAGCCAGGAAGCATCTGAGCTGGAAAGAGAAGCAGAGTTGGCCACAGTCAGGTCCCCCAGGCGCCCCCAGCTCTGCTCTTGGCCCCCCTGGGTGCCCCTGGTCAGATCCCCAGCCTGAAGCTGCACTCCCCGAAGCTCTGGCTCCCAGGCACCAGCAACAGGGAGAGAGAATTTAAAATCAGCAGTGAGGCCAGTGTGGCCATCTATGCCGATGACAGCTGAAGCCTGGGAGATGCTTCCTGAACATGTTACAGGAGACCCAGCCCCCCAAGTTCCTTGCCGCCCAGCATGCATTTCCCTTCTCCTTCTTCCCCTCTTAACTTGCAATTAAAATAAAAATGAAAACCCACAGAAATCCTGCAAGAGAAGCACAGCGAACACCCAGCACCTGTACCCAGAACCACCATCGGGGCCTCAGCATCTCCCCACCTGCCCCCCCACACACGTGCACACGTGTGTGCACACACTCACACTACACATACACACACACCACACATACATTACACACATCACACCACACACACCACACACATACACATTACACACATCACACCACACACTCACACTACACATACACACCACACACATACACATTACACACATCACACCACAGTCTCACACTACACAATATACACACACACCACACACATACACATTACACACATCACACCACACACACTCACACTACACATAATATACACACACCACACATACACATTACACACATCACACCACACACACACTACACATACACACCACACACATACACATCACACCACAGTCTCACACTACACAATATACACACACCACACATACATATTACACACATCACACCACACACTCACACTACACAATATACACACACACCACACACATATACATTACACACATCACACCGCACACACCACACACATACACATTACACACATCACACCACACACACTCACACTACACATACACACCACACACATACACATTACACACATCACACCACAGTCTCACACTACACAATATACACACACACCACACACATACACATTACACACATCACACCACACACTCACACTACACATAATATACACACACCACACATACACATTACACACATCACACCACACACACTCACACTACACATACACACCACACACATACACATCACACCACAGTCTCACATTACACAATATACACACACCACACATACATATTACACACATCACACCACACACTCACACTACACAATATACACACACCACACACATATACATTACACACATCACACCGCACACACCACACACATACACATTACACACATCACACCACACACACTCACACTACACATACACACCACACACATACACATTACACACATCACACCACACACACTACACATACACACACACCACACACATACACATTACACACATCACACCACAGTCTCACACTACACAATATACACACACACCACACACATACACATTACACACATCACACCACGCACTCTCACACTACACATAATATACACACACCACACATACACATTACACACATCACACCACACACACACTACACATACACGCCACACACATACACATTACACACATCACACCACACACTCACACTACACATACACACCACACACATACACATTACACACATCACACCACACACACTCTCACACTACACGTAATATACACACACCACACATACACATTACACACATCACACCACACACACACTACACATACACACCACACACATACACATTACACACATCACACCACACACACTCTCACACTACACATAATATACACACACCACACATACATATTACACACATCACACCACACACACACACTCTCACACTACGCATACTATACACACACATCACACACATACACATTACACATATCACACCACACACTGACACTACGCATAATATACACACACATCACACATACACATTACATCATACCACACACACTATGCATCATATACACACACCACACACACATTACACATCACATCACACACACGCTCTCACACTACACATAATATACACACACACCACACTCTCACTACACATACACATCACACATGCACTACACAATACTACACATGCATCACACACTGTACACACACATTACACATGCACATCACACATGTACTAGGTGCACACAATACACTACATACACAATACATACCACACATACAACACAACGTGCACTACATGCCACACACGTACACTACACACAATACACATTATGCACGCACACTATACACACCATACACTCTACATACATCACACTGTGCATACACCACACACACACACACACACACACACCCCTCTTCATTTCTTCTTTAGCAGACAGATACATTTCAGTTTGTGGCGTTTATCACCATCCTTCTTACCTTGAATCCTGCGATACCTCCTAAGAGTGACAACAGCCTCCTACAAACCCAGGGCCACGTTGGGGTAAGTGACGACTGGTCCCACGTGAGGCTCTAACACTCAGCCCATGTTCACACCGCCCCCCGCCGCTGGCCCAGGAAGTCCTAGGTGGCTTCTCTGGGGACGGGAGTGTGGGAACACCCAGGATCACAATGCATTTCGCTTTTCCTCCTTCAGCGCACCATGCCCATGGGCCTGGCTGGCGCCCCATCAGCCCTCTGCCTCTTTTGAACAGCCCTCACACCACAGAGACGCACACCTCACACTACACAAGCACGCCACACACACACCAGACATGCACGTCACACACCACCCAGAAACACACCACACACCACAGACATGCCACATACCAGACACACATGCCACACATCACATGGACACACCACACACCACACACAGGTATACCACACACAAGCACACCACACATCCTGCATACCACAAACACCATACAATACATCACACAGACATCACATATCACACATCACACCACACACCACACACACGTGCCACAAACTACACACATGAACCATACACAACACTACACACACCATATATCACACACACACCTCACAAACCATCACACAAACACGTTACCACACTCACACATGCACCACACCCCCCGACAGCGCACACGTTCACACCACATCCGGAAAAGAGCTTACCTCCTGATGAAGGCAGCGTGGTCTGTTCCTCATTTTCTTCAGTTCTGGAATCTTCCATGCGGCTGCCTCCAGCCAAGGGTGGAGCGGTGACCGGGGGTGGCGTGGGGAGCCTGGGTTTTAGGGCTGTGCCCTGGCAGACGAGAGTGGAGGCGGCCGTTATTCAGCTGCAGATGCCCAGTGGAGACTTGAAACAAAATACTTAAGATGGCAAGAAAGATGAAAATCCTCTGAAACAGGACAGTCTGGGAAGCTCCAGGCTGCAGCCGCCTGTGGGTTCTCGGCTTCCCCGGGTCCCAGACCACGCCTGTCATGGCGGGAGGGCTGAGTCCGCCATTGCCGCAGAAGGCCCCCAGCACCCGACGGGCCACGCCGCAAAGCTGATGTGTCCCTGCAGAGGGTCCCCACGGGGACCGCGTTCCCACGCCCTTCTCCAGCAGAAAGCGCCATGCAGGGGGCAGCCATGGTGCTGGGCCACCCCACCCCGCCCCCGACCCTCCTGCGTGTTTTCTCAGGTGCCCGGGCTGGGGAAAGCCGCGAAGGCAGCCGCCTGGACGGCCACCATGCTCACACCCGTCCACCCCGCGGCGGCCCCCACAAGCCCATGGAGGGGTCGGGGAGCGGAAGGCCAAGGCTGCCTCAAGGCTGAGGAACATGCAGGGTCGGGACCTCATTCCAAAGGAACGTCCTCTGGCCAGAGACACGCAGCGGCCAGGCGGGTGGGCGCGTGGCCTGCCCCGGCTTGGAGTGTGTGCTCAGCCAGCGCGTTTCCAGCCGGGAATTCGCCTTCATGGCGTCGAGTGAGCTCTTGGAGCCCCCACGCCTGTGCACACGTGCGTACCCCACTGTTGGGACGGGCCTCTGGGACCCTGCAGCGTGGGCTGGCCTCGCCGGCCACTCACCGTCTCCACCCTGGGAGGCTCCTGGGCGTCCCTGAGCCCGCTGCCGAAGTCTCCGGACGCCTGAGGGGTTTGAAAAGGAAAGGAGGAGACATGGCGGCCAGGCCCCGACTCCAGCAGGCCTGGGAAGCAAAGGAGGCTTCTCTCGCCTCTGCCCGGCCCCTTCCCACCTCGCCCCTGCCCCGTCCAGCCCTTCTGGCGCTCGTGGAGGGGCCGCTGGGGTGGGCATGCTTGCCCTCCCTGCCCGGGCACCATCTGGGCTTCAGTGAGTGACGTCCAATCAGGTCGAGGACAGTGACACTTCCAGAAGTGCCTTGGCTGCTGGTCAGACACACAGAGGAGGAGGACGCGCTCCTCTCCTCCGACCGGAGCCCTGCCCTGGAGGAGGCCGTGCCAGACGCGCCCCCACAGGGTTCACTGGCAGAGGCCTCACGGGGCGAGGCCTGGGCCATGCGCACGCCAAGCCAGCCAGACGCTTCAAACTTCATGAAAACCCGGAGGAGAAACATCCTCGGGGCCGCTAATGCCCTGCGCGGGCAAGGTAAGCCACGGAGGGGCAACGCACCCAACACCTCAGCCACCCCCAGCACCCGGCGAGCCGCACCAGGGAGCCGCCTCGTCACACACAGCCGCCGTGTAAACAAGCTGGCATCTTCTGGCATGTTCCAGGTCAAAACAACAGAATTATCGGGCAAAACATAGAAAAAAACATGAAAGTAACATGGATATATGCATGCTACCCACAGCCCAGCCACGCTGTGTCCTGCCCACGCCGCCCAGGAGGGAGGCTGTGGGTCCACATCTACACGGGCATGTTGTGACCTGGGCCCCGAATGAGAATTCCCTGCAGTTTCTCACACCTTCTGGGACTGGCGGAGTCTCCACTTAGGTACCACGTGATGCTGCATACTCCAGCAACACACACACCACACACATATACAGAGACACACACACACACACACAGAGCAGGCATGCAGACACAACACACAAGACAGGGACACCACACACACACACACAAATACAGAGACACACACCATGCAGACATGCAGACACAACACGCAAGAAAGGGACACCACACACACACACACACACACACACACACTCTCTCACACACACACACACACACACAGAGACACACACCATGCAGACATGCAGATACAACACACGAGACAGGGACACCACTCACACACACACACACACACATACACACACACACAAATACAGAGACACACACCATGCAGACATGCAGACACAACACGCAAGAAAGGGACACCACACACACACTCTCACACACACACACACACACACACACAGAGACACACACCATGCAGACATGCAGACACAACACACAAGACAGGGACACCACTCACACAAATACAGAGACACACACACCATGCAGACATGCAGACACACACAAGACAGGGACACCACTCACACACACACTCTCACACACACACACTCACACACACACACAAAAATACAGAGACACACCACGCAGACATGCAGACACAACACGCAAGAAAGGGACACCACACACACACTCACACACACACACTCACACACACATACACAGAGACACACACCATGCAGACATGCAGACACAACACACAAGACAGGGACACTACACACACACACACACACACACACACACACAGCCCTTGGCTCTGAACCCCGCGTCCCAGGGGTGGAGGGAGCCCCTTGCCCGGGCCCCAGCCATCACTCACCCCATCCGAGTCATCGTCCTCCTCGTCCAGGCAGTGCACCTGGGGGTCCCCACGCACCTTCAGCTCGGCAATCATCCCCTAAAGGCAGAGAGGGAAAGGGGTTACCAGCGGTCCTCAGGCGGCCACAGCAAACCCGGCGCTGCCTGAGCTTCAGATTTCAGTGGGCGCAGAGGGCGGGGGAGTCTCGGAGAGGGCAGGGGTCTAGGGCAGCCTCCCTGGGGGTGCGGTGCCCCTCATGGTGGGAAGACGTCCTGGGCGCTTTTGTGCGGAAGGCACCCGGCTGGGCGGAGGCTGCTGCCTCAGACTCGGTGCGTTCGAGGAGGCCCACGGGCCACCAAGTGCTACGGGCTTAGAACCACAGCCGGCGTGGCTCAGTCCAAGGCCTGGGAGGGGGCGGGTTCCAGGGGCGGCAGGTCAAGTCCCGGGAGCCTTACGCACGCGCCAGGCGGCCTCGTTCCCGACTCGGACAACCAAGCAGCGCCGCGGCTTTGCTCTCTTTGAACTTCACCTTTTCATAGAAAACCAAACCCGGAATTCCGCCTGGGACAAAAGCGCCACAGACGTTGGGGGCAGTTTCCTGGGTCTCCGCGCCCATTCGTCCAGAGCCCATCTCACCCACCCACCCGCACACGGCTCCCTCTGGCATTCCCAGTCCTGGGCTGAGCGCCAGGGTGCCCGCCCCTGCCCTCTCTGGTCCTGGCGCGGCCGGGGGTATAGGGCACCTCCCGGGACCCTGTGAGACGTGGGATGGGGCGCAGGAGCATGCAAGGTGCTCAATCTCCTGTGAGCCACATGAGGGAGAGGATGCAGGAAGGAGCTCCGGCAGGGAGAGGGGCTGCCACGTGGGGGCCACGCACGTGACCAGGGCCTCCGCTGCACTGCGGCTTCTGAATCCCGGCCCAGATTTCAGATTTGAGCCTGCAAGGCCCACTGGAGACTGGGGCTCCCCATGCCGGCTGGGCCCCAAAACCTGGGCAGGGCTCCGCCTCTGGCACCCACTCTCTGCCGTGTGCCCGTGGTCCGCCTGACACGTTGTAAAAGGCTTTCCTCATGGGGAAATGACAGGCTTGTCCATATGGGTTTCTAGTATTTTCTTCATTTTTTATTTAATATTTTAATCATTTTTGTGCAGTTTTTCGACAAGCTAGGAGGCACATCTTCATAGCTCTCGTAGCGGGAGGCTCTGGGTCAGGGGTCAGCACAGCTTTTCTGAAAAGGCCGGGATGTGGTTTCCGTTTTGAAGGCCTCCCATCTCCTGAAATCCGTGGCCGCTGCCCTGGAAAGTCAGCCACAGACAAGGAAACGAACAGGCGTGGCCGCACCAACGAAAGTTGTCCTTGGACCCCAAAACTGGAATTTTATATGATTTACATGTGTCATGAAGTCTCTTTTCATGCTTTCCAACCACCCAGAAGCGTAGACACCATTGCAGCTGCAGGCCGGCAGGCTCCGAGGCTGTGCCACAACGCTGCTTCGGCTCCCCTGGCCACGGGAGCCACGTCCCAGGAGCCTGCAACGCCAGATGCCCCGTACGCCCAGCTCCTCGCTCGGGGCACCGCTCAGGCCCCTCCTCGGGAGAGCTAGAGCCTCCTGGGATCTGTTCCACCCCAGCTCCAGCTGCTGCCTCCACGCCCGCCTCCCCTATGCTGATGGCGAGGTCTGTGTGCATGTGTGCATGCCTGTGTGAATGTGTGCGTGTGCCTGTGTGTGTGTGTGCCTGTGAGAGCGTGTACGTGTGCCTGTGTGTGTGCGCCTGTCTATGCAAGTGTGTGTGTGCCTGTGCAAGCTATGTGCGCGTGCCTGTGCGTGTGTGTGCCTGTGCGTGTGTGTAAATGCCTGTGGGCGTGCCTGTGGGTGTGTCTGTGTGCCCGTGCGAGCGTGTGTGTGTGTGCCCATGCAAGCGCGTATGTGCATGTGCCTGTACAAGTGTCTGTGTGTGCGTGCCTGTGCAAGTGAATGTGCTGGAGCATATACCTAGGTGTGCTCCCGGTAGGCAACTGGGGACCTGGTGTGGGGGAGACAGGGCCGCATATGCCACAGCTCTGTCATTTTCACAGCAATTTCAGGCTGATTCCCAACTTGCCAGGGTCTCCTCCTCTTGCCGACGAACATGGAGAGCTCATGGCAGGGGGCGCGCTGGGGCCATCACAGGCTCAGTGACACTGAGGGATGCCCTGCTCCCCATCACTGGGTTGGTATCCGAAGGTGGTGGAAGCAGTGGCCACTTGGACGCAAAAGGTAAAAGGCAGGAGGTTCGGTGGCAGGAAGATCCAGCCCCTGCTCTGCAGGCTGAGCTCCGGGGCCCCTCTCCACAGTCACCCAGGGCATCCTATGTCCACTGTGGCTGTGGAGCGCCTCCCTGGCCACACTTGCTCCCAATGTGCGCAGGACGATCGGAAGCTCCGGACAGTTTTGGTGCAGCTGGGTGGGACCCGCACAGACCTGGAGGTGCCCGAGGAAGCTTCAGGAGGTGGCCAGCCCACGGGGCATCCGGGGAGAGTGCAGCCAGCGCTGACGTGGAATGAGCCCAGGCTGTGAGCGGCTGCACCGCAGGAAGGAGGCTGCAACCGGGGGTGGGTGGGCAGCCAGGAAGCCATCGGGATGTGTCTCCTCAGGGCGTCCTCAGTGCTGGGATACGCCGAGGGTGCCCACCAAGGCCTGCTGTCGGCCCCCATTTCAACCAGACCAGTGCAGACAGCATCTGGGAGGCGTCTGCACAGGGCCCTGTGATGGCCTCAGCCACCCCTTCAGGCCTCCCTGCTGTCATCCCAGCACGTGCAGGCTCCGCTGCTGTCTTCACTGCCCTGCGGAGTCCTCAGCAAGTGGGAGATCGGGGTGGCCCTGGAACAGGCCAGGTCAGAGCAAGGCCGGGCCGCTCTCAGCCCAGCTTCCCAGGCAGAGGCTGTGGGGGAACCCAGAGAGGGGCAGAGCCGGGAAGGAACAACCTCGTGGCACAGGTACTGCAGCCCCGCATGGGCCTACGGGGTCTGGTCATTGAGGTGGCTTGGGCGTGGGTCAGGTGTCGGCCTGAGTGTGCGGGCACATGTGCATGAATGCATGAGCATGTGCAAGCGTGATATCATGTATGCACGTGCATGTGCGCTCACGCGCAGGGGGCGGAATCCCCGGACTCCTGGGTGAGCACAGGTTTCCCTCAGAAACCACTAGCGATTCTTGGCTTCACACTGCAGGTAGGGGCGCGGAATATTCTAGAACATTGCGCTTCTCCACTGGGCAGCCCGGGCTGGGGTGCAGCTTGGGTGGTCTTGGTGCGGGGGAGGGCCTGGGCATTCCCGACATGGATCCCCACCCAGACACGCACTGTCCAGAGGGACCCTGGAGGCCCTGAGCGCCCGACTGGCGGCCGCCACACTCTTTCGCCAGAGCACTCTAGTCCTGAGGGAGCCCCCGAGGTCACCGGCACCTTCTGCATGGGGCTGCAGGGTGCCTGGGTGGGCAGCGCTGCAGAGGGCAGAGGAGCGCCGAGCCTGTGTGCGGCCAGGGGCTCCAGGGCTGGGGCAGGCGGCACTAGTGCAAAAGCCACGGGCCTGTCGCAAATATTTGAGGGACTTAGGACAGAAGGTTATGAAATCCAGAGGTCACACGTGGAGGGATCGCGGGCCTTGTGTCAGGGAAGAGCAGGAAAATGCCTCCCACCACACTGCGGCCTCGGAGCGGAAATCGGGAAGCAGCCACATCTGGAGGAGCGTGAGGTCCCCGGAGAAGCCGCTGACAGACTGGACTCAAGAAGGAAACCCGAAAAGGCCGAGGACAGCCGGGGACGCTCACGACGAGACACGGTAAAAGCCACAGAGGGCTTGTCGGACCCAGCTGAGGTCGGGCGTCCGAGGCACCCTCCGTGGCAGCGTCGGGGGTGGTACTACGGCCGTGGAGAGGCTGACAAGGAGCCGGCCTTGGTTTCCTCCCCGCACCCAAAGCTCTGTGCTTATTTCTGCCAAAACGTGTGAGTCACACAACTTGAATGTTTCTTTCCCAAGAACCTCAATTCAGAAGTCTGAGAAAGTCTTGTGCGAAACAATTCTTCTTCTCCACACACGCATGCTCCTCCCCTCCCCAGCTAGAATCTCACCTAAGACCCAAAGAGAAAGCTCCGGACACTTGAGGCCTGCAGGGGCCTGATACATACATCAACCCACACAGCCTCCAGCACGCCACCCAGGCCAGCAGCACGCGGCCCTCAGCACCCCACCCAGGCCAGCAGCACACGGGTGACTTTATTCCACCAAGAAACACCAGGGGATTCACACAACACATGGCCTGTCAGAAGGAGGGGACTCTGACCTCTTTCCCAGTAACCAAGTTTGTGATCAATGGAAAACAAAGAAGCCCAGTTTGGCGTCAGCGTCCCAGCGGCTCCTGAGCAATCGGGGTTAAAAGTTCCTGCCAAGGGTGCAAGGTCAGCTTTCAGAACCCCCAGACGCCAGGACTTAGAACAACTTCAAACAAACAGCCCTTGTCTGGGCAATAATTAACCTTCTGTCCCTGTGGACCACGAGGGCAGGGACGTCGCAGCTGCAGGCCAGTTTGAATGTTAGAATTTGGGGACTGTGAGATGGTCTCAGCTTAGGTCACCCACATGGCTGTTTCCAGCCAAAGGCTCCCAGAAATGTGGGGGCTTTGGACCCAGACCCCACCTTCGTTTAGGGATCTGTCCAATCCCTTGGCCCCAAGAAAGGAAGGCCCATTGGAGGGACTTCCCAGGGAGACTCGGGTGGAGACGGCCCCGTGCTGTCACTGCTGGGGACATCCCACCCGCATGTTCCCAGGTGGAGTCTCAGAGGCCTGGGGCTGTGCACCCTGTGAAGGCACCGAGCTGCAAGGCCACACTGAGCACCTGCTCCCGGCTGGTGTGTACCCACCACAGGGACCCTGCTGAGGTCAACACCATCTGCCGCCAGCTCCAGATTATTCATCGTTTTTAACAAGAGCCTTAGCTTTCATTCTGCTCGGGACCACAAGTCGTGGGGCTGGACCTGGTCCCCACTCCCCGAACAGCCGGTCAGAGACCAGAAGCCCCATTTCACCCCGGGGCTTGGCACAGACATGCGGGGATCTACAGGTCACGGCGGGGGTGGATGTCTAGTTACAAGGTCGTCCACAGAGTCCCTTCTGGGCTGGGCCTCGGGGTCTCAGAGAAACCACAGAAGCCCAGGGTGACCCTTCCAGGGGGCCCAGGAGCCAGAGAACCAAGAACGTGAATGCCACCCCAGCCAGACTGGCCAAGAACCCAGAGGCCCATGCTGGAGGCCAGGACTGACCGCAGCTGGGTGGGGGCTCTCCTCTTCCAGCTGCAGCTCCGTGCCTGTCCCAGCGGCCACCCCACCTCACCCCACCCCGGCTGCTCCAGCCCCCCAGCGACAGCACAGTGATGGTTACCTGGAACTTGTCGGGGTCCGCTCCTCCCGCCTGAGCCACGAAGAGCCCGGCGCCGCGCTCCAGCTCCAGGCCCCATGAGGACCGAGCGAGCGGCATTCTCTGGAACTCCTCACAGTCCACGTAGAGGGTCACGGAGCCGCCGGCCACGCTGAGCGCTAACTGCGTCCACTGGCCGACGAAAGCGGGGAGGCGGAAGCTGGCGGCTGTGTGGGTCTGGCTAGCACCCGGCTCCGTGTAGAGCAGGGAGATGTCCTGATGGCCGTCTCGCACCCCGGAGAGCTTCACGCCCAGCAAGACCACTGCCTGAGCTGAGTCCGTGATGGCGAACAGCACCCCTGGGCCCTCTGTGGCTGGCCGGATGTGGAACAGCAGTGAGAAGTCGTGGAAGAAGAGGCTGGGGAAGTGGTGCCGAGCCACCTGGCCACTGTTGGCATCTGGCCCAAAGACGTAGGCCAGCCCAACGTCGGGGTCTTCTGTCTGGGTGACTTGCTGGGGCAGGGGGTCCCCGAGGAGCTGCAGCAGCCCCACCTCCTCGCCGACGCTCTCTGCAGAAAGAAGGACACCTGGTGAGGTGGCTGTGCAGGATTGAACTGGGGGCCACCCAGGCGGCCTGGAGAAACAGCCAGGCAGGGGCACAAAGGGGAAACTGAGCCTGGGAGGGCCCTCTACATGCCTGGCAGCCTGCCCTGATCCCCTGGGCTCAGCCACCCACGGGCCACTCAATGGCCACCCTGGTTCACTCATTCCCAAATAACAGGCATGCTCCGTGCAGAAACTTATCTGCAGGGACCATGGTGTCCACATGGCCCCTTCCCTGCTTTGAGCTCATGGCCCAAAGCAGGGAACCCCAGGGATGGACACAGCCATGGCAGAGAAGGTGCCAGGGACTGGCTGGCACCCCTGATGGAGCAAGGAGCTGCAAGGGGCTGGGCTACATCTTTGGGCCAGATGCCAACAGTGGCCAGGTGGCCCCCTGGCAGCCCCCTTCCCGGCCCTGTTCCCCGCCCGCCCACTCTGAGACTGCCAGAGCAGCCCAGGCCGGCACCCCAGCCTGGCCGCCACCATAGAGCCGCAGCTCAACTGCAGGGAAGGAAGGGGGCCAGCTCCGCACCCCAACGCTCTTCCAAGGCTCGGCTACGGCAGGAGCCCGGAGGACAAAGCCACGGCAGCGCAGAGCCGGCAGGTGGGGCCCGGCCCGGAGCAGCCGCCTTGGCTGAGGGTCTGAGTGGCTTCTGAGACAACGGGCGGGGTTCACCCAGTGCCGTCGGGGACTCCCCGCTGGGCCAGGCGTCTTGTGGCATGGACAAGCCGTGGCTCCCACCCCTGTGCTGCTTCCCCTCAGGGCCACCATCAGCCCTGGGAGGGGCAGCCTGCCTGATGCACCTGCCAGCACCAGTCTCCCCACCAGCCTTGCTGCTCCGTGCCCACGTCCCGCAGCGTGGGCACTCACTCCAGGCTGAGTGCGACCTCACGTCAACTCAGTAGCCCAGAGTCGGAACAGCCCTGTCCATCCCTCTCCAGGGAGCCCAAGCCAGAGACGCAGCCGTGGTACCCGGCATTCTCACGCCTCGTTTCCTGCCCATGGAGGGGGTCGGCACCCACTCAAGGACAGGCCCTGCTTGGCAGTCACTTCTCAGCACACCTGCTGTGCCAGGCAGAGCCCGGGCTTCGCAGCCACAGTCTGGGCCAGGGCCCTGCCCCAAGGCCTCCTCCCAAGACGCCAGAGAGGCTGGACATGGTCTGCTTTCACCAGAGTGTGATGGTCACCGCGGGACGCCTGTGTAGCAGGCTGGCTCCTTCTGAGTGCTCCTGTGGGAAGGGGCTGCTGATGCCTGGGAGTCCTGAGGCAGACAGACGTGTGCATGCGTGTACCTGCCGTGGCAGGCTGACCTGGGACCAGATACGGGAGAAGTGCTGAGCCTGGACTTCACAAGGGAAGCAGTGCCTCCGAAGAGCTCACAGAACACAGAACACGAAGGAAACAAGAGTGCAGACACCTGTCCATGGGCACCTCCAGCAGCCCTCGCTGCCCCACGTGGCCCCGACTCCAGCACGAGGCAGTGTGGCAGCCTGGACTCCCTGTGGGCCCCACCCTCGTGCCGACCGGAAGCAGGGCTGGAAGAGTGGACAATGGCTTCTGTGGACAGCAGCCTGGCCTGCGCCCACAGGCTAGGGGCAGAGGGGTCCTGACGGGGAGTCTGGACTCAGGGGGCCAGCGGTCACGTCCCCCTCAGACACGGCAGCTTTTACAATGATCCTTTCTTATCAGAAGTGCCCAAGCCCCACATGTCTGTGCCAGGGTGGTGCTAACACCAGGAAACAAGACTCTCAGTCGTCCAGATGCCCCCGAGTTCACCTTCGAGAAACTTCCCTGCCACCCTTCCTAGAACATTCCGACATCAGTTGGGACAGCAGGATGCGGCCACTGCCACCTTCCTGGGCTGGAAGCCACCAGCACGCTACGCCAGCGGCCCCAGGGACTCCAGGACAGGCGAGCCCTTCCCAAGTTGTCCGGTCTCCTCTCCACGAAGCTCCTGGTGGCCCCTTCGGAAGTCATCTTGCAAATGCCCAGCCCTAAGTTACTGGACGGGCAGAGAATGGCGCGGCCTCCACTCCCTGAGGCACGGGCCCAGCTGGCTCAGATGCTCCAGAATCCAGACAGCAAGTGCCGGAGCCTGGCTTTGAGAGCTCAGCCTTCGGGGTGCGGTGGGCAGCCCCTCCTGCTGGGATCAAGACGCTTGCCTTGCTCAAGACCATTTCCCATGTAGGAATCAGGCCAGCCAGAAGTGTGGATGGTTCTGGAGACCTGTGTGTGTTAACAGAGGCCCCTTTAAACACCAGGACCATCAGCACAGCCGGCATCCTCCCCACAGGTGAGGGACGGGGCGGGCCTCTGCTGGGGACTCTCTGCTGTTCTCACACCAGGGCCCACCGACCCCGCCCTTCCCTTGGGTCCCTTATCTTAGGGGGCCAGGAGGCCCATTCCTTACACAGCGGCTCCCGAGACACAGCGCCCTCTTCCAGAAGCCAGACTTCCCAGGATCCTCACTCCCAGCCTCACCCTGCACAGCCTGGCTGGGGGTCCTCCTGTGAATCCCGTCCCTGGCTCTGTCTGAACACCTCCAGGGGCAAGACCCTCCCTTCCTCTCCCCAAACTGGGCACTCCCTCCCACGGGACAGTGAGCTCCAGCCAGGCCAGTCCTCAAGGACCACAATGTCCCGCATCCCTGACAGCCACTGTGGCCTCAAAGCAAAGGGCAGACGCTCAGAGACCCACCAACACATGCACCCCGCGGACGCCCGCCTGCACCCCGCGGACGCCCACCTGTACTCAGCACCAGGTGCTCCAGCCACTCCCCAGAACCAGCCCAGCCTGACCCCCCGGGGCACGGGGCATGGAGTCTCTGCTCCCCTTTGAAAGGCTCCTGAGGATTAGATCCAAGGCTGCCTGGCGCCCTGCCCTCCCCCACAGCCCCTGGAAGCTAGAAAAGTGAGGAAACGTTTTCTCTTCAGAGGCCCCGAGGGACCCAGCGCTGACAACACCAGTTTCAGCCCAGTGAACTGGTGTTAGACTTCTGGCCTGCAGAACTGAAACGTCAGACATCTGTGGCGGTTCCAGACAGTGAATCTGCAGCAATTTCTTATCGCCATAATAGAAAGCTACATACCTACATGCAAATTGGTGCAAAGCCACGGAGGGACATACACGTGCCTCCACGTGACCACAGCAGGTGCTGCGGAGCGTGGGGCTCGGGAGTTCCGCCCTCTCATGTGCGGCTGAGGTCTTGCCAAGGGCCCGCTTTATCTTAGGGAGTCTTGGGCCCCACAGTGAGCTGCTGACTTCTGGGACAGATTCCAGCCACCAGGAAGATCTCATCTCCCAAATCCCATCCCGGGAAGAGGGAGAGAGCAAAACGGGGGGCTTGGGGCTTCCACTGAGGGACTGTGGGATCCGCCCCTGCCCCAGTGCCAGGCCACTACCTCAATCCCCAGGGCTGAGTAACCTGGAAACGTGGTCACTCTGCCCCGAGGTGTGTCTCTTCCCGAGAGCTAGAGTCTCCATCGGGGTTGGGCTCCAGCCCAGATCTCTCGGAGCTCCAGCCTCTGAGCTCTGGACGCAGCCAAGGTGCCCACGGGGAGTTTCCCCTGCACTTGACCTAGCTGGGTGGCATCCAAGCTGGACATCTGCACCTGATAAAACAACAATGCTGCTCCAGACTTGATTTCTTTTTCTTTCTTTTTGAGACAGACTTTCACTCTTATTGCCCAAGCTGTAGTAAAATGGCGTGATCTCAGCTCACTGCAACCTCCACCTCCCAGGTTCAAGTGATTCTCCTGCCTCAGCCTCCTGGGTAGCTGGGACTACCGGCATGTGCAACCACACCTGGCTAATTTTGTATTTTTAGTAGAGATGGGGTTTCTCCATGTTGGTCAGGCTGGTCTTGAACTCCCGACCTCAGGTGATCTGCCCTCCTTGGCTTCCCAAAGTGCTGGAATTATAGGCATCAGCCACTGTGCCCGGCCAAGACTTGATTTCTTGACAGAAAGAAACGTGTTTGAAAATGACTCTGGAGTATTCTGGGAAACGGCAAAAGGAAAGCACCAGGAATCCATCTCCCTGAGCAATTAACAAGTGCAAGGACAGAATCTGTCTCAGAACTCTTTCGGAACTCTGGAGTCTACTGAAAGTCTGCAACATCCAAAGGAAGGCTTGGACAATGACGGGTGGTTAATTTCGCTACACCCAGCTCTTAGCACAGTAGCCGCTGCACGTCCACCCCCACCCCCATTCCCACTGCGGGTGTCATATATGTGTTCAGAAGCAGCACCCACACAGCTTGTGGGAAACAGGGCAGCAAAAAGGGCCCTGCCCTGCAGACGTCGAGAACGTGTGCTCTCATCAGGTTGCTTGGGATCAGGAAGGCGCAGACAGAAAGCTGGGGCCATCACTTTACACTCGCTCTGTGGTTGCAAGCTTCCCCATCCAGCTGAAGTGACTTCAAGGGGATTTGGAGGGCTGGCACTGTTTTTCCTCCCTCATTTTTCTCTTATTCCTCCTTTGGGGCACAAACACTAAAGAACAGGGCATTGAAAAACAGCAGCACGTTAAGAGGAAAATTAGAAAGTGGCTGCAAGCACCCAGGGAAAGACCCAAGAAGACCCGACGTTCACACCTCAGGGAGATCTTTGGCACAGAGACAATTTCTTTTTAAAGTAACAGAAACAGTGAATGCTGGTGAAGGGTGAGAACTGACTTCCAAAGCTACATTACTGAATTCGAATGTTCGCTTTTTAACACAAAATCACAAGGCACACAAAGTGATAAAGTATATAGCACATTCAAAGGAGAAAAATAAATCAACAGAAGCTGTTCCTGCAGAATACCTGAGGGCAGATCTACTAGACAAAGACTTTAAAACAACTGTCAAAGTGAAGAAAGTAATGTGTGAACAAAATGGAAATATCAATAAAGAGTAAAAACCTCAAAAGAAACAAAAAAGAAATTATAGAAATGAGAAGTGCAACAGCTGAAATTAAGAACATCACTAGAGGAGCTGGAAGGTGATTTGAGCAGACAGAAGAATTAATCAATGAGCTTAAAGATAGGATAATGGGAATTATCAGATAAAAGATGAATGAAAGGTGAAAAGAGCCCAAGGGCCATGTGGGCCACCATCACGAGACAAGAAAGCACGCACGCTGTGGGAGCTGCAGAAGGAGAAGAGAAAAAGAAAGGTGCAGAGAGACTATCGGAGAAAATAATGCCTGAAAACTTCTCATTAATATAAACAGTCAAGAAGTTCAGGGAACTCCAAGTAAGATGAACTCAAAGAGACCCACACCAAGATATGTTATGATCAAACTTTCAAAAAACAAAGAGAGAATCTTGAAAACAGCAAGAAAAAAGCAGGTGATCACATACAAGGACTTCTTAATAAGATTATCAGCAGATTTCTCATCAGAAAGAGAGGAAGCCAGAGGCAGTGAACCAATATATTCAATGTAATAAAAGAAAAAAAAAAAAGCTGTTCACCAAGGGTCCTATATCCAGCAAAACTGTCCTTCAAAAGCGAGGAAGAAATTGACATTCCCAGATAAACAAAAGCTAAGGAAGTCAACTGCCACTAGACCTACCCTGCAGGAAATGGTCCAGAAGGTGAAATGAAAGGGTCCTAGTCAGTAACAGTAACTCACATGAAGAAACAAAGATCTCAAAAAACGTAAACACATGAGTAACTATAAAAGTTAGTATTGCAACAAGTTTATAACTGCACTTTTTATGAACAAGCCTGGAGGACATTAAACTAAAGAAAATTAGGCAGGCACAGAAACAAACAGTGCATGATCTCACTTACATGTGGGATCTGAAAAGGTCACATTCACAGGAGAGCGCAGAATGGTGGTTGTCAGGGGCTGAGGTGTAGGAAGGACAAATGTGTGTGCACGCCGCAGGTGTGGCGGGCAAGAAGGGAGCCTCCAGGGGGCCCAGCAGCCTGGCTCTTCAGCATTGCCGCAGATGCAGGACAAGCAAGTGCCCAGCAGGGGAGCATCAGGAGACCAGCAGGCATCCACCCTAACGGTGCGGGACATCTGATGAGGGGCAGGGACCAGTGCCAGGATGGACGGTACCTGTGCACACAGTGGGGTACAACGGGGCACAGCTGCACCCCACTCCATGCATAGGCAACGGTGGCCTCCTTGACTTACTGACTAGTGTCCTTCATCTCACCGGTTGGACATCTCTGCAGGGAAGGTCTAGAGGCAATCACTCCCTTTGCTTTTGTTTATCTGGGAATGCCACCAGCCAGCCCACAGAGAGGAGGAAATGTGGCTGTTGGTTGAAGGGTACAAAGTTTCAGTTACGCAAGACGAGTTAAGTTCTAGAGGTCTAACGTACAGCATGGTGACTGCAGCCAGACTACGGTATTGTACACGGCACGCAAAGCTTGAGCAGCTCCTAAGTGTGCTCACCACGCACACACAGCAGTGACCAGTTGAAGTGACAGATGTCAACTAGTTTGACTGGCAATCATAACATTGTCTACTTTAAACATGTACGAAACTCAAATGTATGTAAGGACCAGCAGGGAGCCCCATTCAGAATGCTGTGCTTTTCATTCTGTCTGTGTCTGGTTCAGAATCACACAAGATCTTGAACCCACAGACAACGGCACCCGACAGGTGTGGGTGGGCCCTGGACACTCCAGCAGCAGTTCAATGCTGAGTCACTCTTGGTGCATCTGGGAAGATGGAAAATCTGTGAGAAGCTTAGACTGCACCGTCAAAAAAGGCCTGTAAGGTGCCAGGCGGTGAGAGAGAAGCATGTGTCGTTTTCCAGGGACTGGTCTTCTCTCCTTCAACCAAAGTTATGTGGAAACATCAAGTACATCAAAGCATTTTAAGGAACGGGAACATTTTCTCAAGTTCTACATTTCACTAAAGGAGCCGGAGGTAAGTTCCGTGTCCGGACACCTGTGCGCCAGTGGCGGGCCCACGAGGTAGGGAGCAGCTACAAAGAACAGCCCCTCAGGACCACGTGCGCTCCTGTGGCTGCCGTGGCCTCCCACTGACCTCCAAACAGCCAGTGACAGGGGTGGAGACAGGAGAGCACAGAAGCCCCAGCCCAGGGCCTGGGCACCACTCGCCAAGATCATGAGGCTTGTGCATCTGAGAAGAGCGACGTGGCCAGCGTGTGTAGACCCGTCTCGCGAGCGTCCTAGTGGCAGCTGCGCCCCGCTGAACCCCACTCTGTGCACAGACACCGTCCATCCCAGCACTGGCCCCTGCCCCTTGTCGGGCGGCCTGCACCCTGAGGGTAGGCGTCTGCTGGTCTCCGGGTGCTCCCGGCTGGGGACTCGCTAACCCTGCAGCAGCTGCGATGCTGATGAGCGCTCCGGGGCCAGGCTACCAGACCCTCCCTGAGGCTCACTTCCTGCCAGTCACACTTGCAGCATGCAGGTGAGTCTGCCCTTCCTAGTCCTCAGCTTCTCACCTGTAAACAGGAACAATACCCACCTCCCAGGTCAGAGGCCGCCTGCCTGTAGGATTCCTTAGAAATACCACTCACCTCTGCCATGGTCCCAGGGGCCAGGAAGGGTTTGGGAGGGCTCAGGAGGGGCGTAGAGAGCAAAGTCCCGAGCGCCAGGCACCCACTGCTGTGCTGTGGTGACGCTCCCACAGCCCTTGTGACCTGAGCTCTGGGTCGCTCACAAAGCCCCACGGGACAGACGGGACAGCCCAGGGGCTTCCTGGAGGCAGTGTCCTGGGCAGCCCAAGCCCAAACCCCGCTCACTCACCCTTGGCAGCTGCAGGAGGGAGAGCCTCCCTCCCCTGCGTGGGGGCCTCACTCCCCTCCTCGTGGGCCTGAGAGACAAGCCCGTGACACAGTGAAACCCTCCACAGGGTCCCTGCCTGTGTGCTGACCACGAGTGCACCCTCCCTTTGAGCACCCCCCACGCTCCAGCACAGCCACACCCCATGCTCTCCTGGAGGCAGGGTGGGGTGGGGGGGGCGGGCACACAGTGCAGTATCCAGACCAGGTGGAGGGGAGCCAGAGATGGAGCAGGGCTGGAGGCAGCAGGACCCCCCGACTCCCTCCCCTCAGGGGCACGTCCTTCCTGATCCCGGGGCCTGGACATGCCGCTGAGGCCTCCATGTTCACAGCCCAGCACCCCCAGTTCCAGGACCTCACAGCCAGCCCTGAGGGGTCAGGCACCAATGTGGGGAGCTGGGCTCCCCCTCCTCCTCCTGCCCCTCACCCAGGGCTGGGAGAGTCCAGCCCAACATGGAGGCCCAGCAGGAGTGGGGGCTCACCCCAGAGAGAAGCCTGGGCTGGGGATGAGCTGAGAGGCCAGAAGAGGGAGCAGGACCCTCACGTCCAGGCCACACCTGGGAAGGGGCTCCCTGCTGAAGCCCAAGGCTCACCTCTGGACAGAGGCCAGGCAGGCCATGAATGCAGATGGACAAGTACCCCAGGGCCCTGCGTGGGACATGGCCTCCCTCACACAGGGCCCTGCCAAGCTGTCCAGATGTTCAGTGAAAAGTCCCCTTCAGGCCACGCCACCAACCGGGCCAGCTGCGGTTACAGAAATTCCTCGCCCTCACAGCCCAGTAGACCCCAGCCCCCAAGCCACAAAGTTAAGCCTGACACCAGGAGACCGCCACCCGCCTGAGGCCGGCGCCTGTTCAGAGTGATCCCACAGTCTTGGCAGGCAAGGCCAGGGCAGGGTCGGGTGAGCAGGCCTGGCGTCTCCCCTCCCAGCCGGACGCTGGCCTGTCCACCTCTGTGGGCTTGCAGTGCAGGGGACGAGGTGGGCTGTGCTCGAGCCTGCTGGGGCTCCGTGACACTGGCCCTCCCCTCCAGGTAGGACGGCTCCTGCGGGGGCAGGGCTGAGCCCCCCATGCTTGGTGGGGAACAGGGCTTGGCCACCAGGTGGGTTGTGGCCGTAGGGCAGTGGGGACCTTGTGAGGCGGCTGGTGCTTGCTTAGTTAGGGTGTCGCAGGGACGGAGAATGAGCAGGACGCAGGAATCCACCTGCTTGCGGCAGTGCCAGCTGCCCTGGAGGTGACATCTAAGCTTCGGGCGCAGCCTCTGCCTCCCCCTGCCTCAGGAGAGCTCCAGCCCCAAGCTTTTGGGGCACATCCACCAGGGCCCCCCAGGGCAGTGCCTGTGACCCTCCTCAGAGCTTAGCCCTGACCCCGTGCAGCCTCCCCGCCGCCTGCCCCTCCATTCCAGCCCACGTGGGCTTCGCTCCTGGGAACACGTGCTGTCAGTACTTGTCCCTCCATGGCCCCCGGCCACATCCTAGGCCCTGCACTGGGTCTGCAGAGGCTCTGGGCTTTGCTGACAGAAACGGCCACTGACCCGAAACGCAAGGGGAATCATCCCTCACGGAGCCCGGCAGGTGGGTGTCCGCCAACATTTCCACCACAGGCACCCCCACCTTGGAGTCTGGCGCAGCCACCAACAGCCCCCACCAACCGGGTCCCAAAGCTCAAAGGGCAGGACCAAGGCCACTTCCGCTCAGCACCGCGGGGAGGACAGCAGGAGACCGAGCCCCTCGCCCTGCAGGGACACGGCCTCCGGCGGCCTCTCCTAGGAGACCGAAACCCTCGCCCTGCAGGGACACGGCCTCCGGCGGCCTCTCCTAGGAGACCGAAACCCTCGCCCTGCAGGGACACGGCCTCCGGCGGCCTCTCCTAGGAGACCGAAACCCTCGCCCTGCAGGGACACGGCCTCCGGCGGCCTCTCCTAGGAGACCGAAACCCTCGCCCTGCAGGGACACGGCCTCCGGCGGCCTCTCCTGGCCAAGGCTACCGGGCGCGCACAGCAGGCGGAGTCTGAACGGGGCAGGCACAGCTCAGGGGCCCCGTCCACCCTTGGACGCAGAGGAGGGAGCTGCTGGGGTCCTTCCGGGGCTGGCCCTGCCCCAGGGAGGTTAAAGACAGTCCCCCTTCCCGCCTCTTCCTGCTCCCCAAACACCCAGCCAGCACACTCGGGCTCCCAGCAGGCGCATCCGACCATGAGCTTAGGGGGAAGGACGACGCAGCCACACCTGGGCGGGAATCTCGGCTTCCTGGGGCGAGTCCTGCCACTGCCCCATGCCTCAGTTTCCCCTCTGTGACTTGGGGCTGCAGGTATCTCGGGACCATGGTGAGGACTAAATGCACTAAAACACCCAGGGAGCCGCGGGCCCAGGCACGCCGGTGGCAGTTCCTCCAGGTCTCTTCCTGTTCGGACCCGGCCCCCTCCCCACACGGGAGCCCCCCTCCCAGCCCTCCCACCTCCCGAGGGCCGCGGGCCCTGACGCAGACTCGGTGTGGGGGAGCCTGTACCAGGCTCACATCAGCCCCAACCGAGCTTACCTGGCAAGACAAAAGGGAACGGGTGGGGAGGCGGGCCAGCCAGTTACCTGCAGCCGGCCCAATGAACACACAGTACCCGTCCTCCCGGGTCGGGAGAGCGGCGCAGGCGACAGGCAGCCGGCCCACCCCCAGGCGGCTCCAGCACGCGTCCTGCAGGGCCTCGCAGAACTGGCGGCAGGGCGGTGGGGCAGGCAGCGGGACCCTGCCGCAGGGGGGTGCCAGCAGCAGGCAGAAGAACCAGGCGAGGAAGGGGTGGCAGTGCGTCAGCAGCAGGCCCTCCCACGCCCGCGCCGCGGCCCGCACCTGCTCGCCGCTCTCGTGGTGGAGGTGGTTGGGCAACCAGGAACGCGAGAAGCCCAGGCGGCCGCAGACTGGCAGGGAGGGCGGCAGGGGCAGGCAGCGGCCGAAGGGGGTCTCGGGGTCCGCTCCCAGCAGGGCAGAGTGATTAGTGAGACCAGGCCCCGAAGAGTCAGCCGCGGGGGAGACCCAAGCACCACTGTCCCGGATTAAGGTGGTGACTGCGACCTGAGACAGTGCGCCCGGGAGGCCAGAGGAGAAGGCAGAGGGGGCCGCGTGGCCCGGGAAGCCCGTCACCAGGGGATGCAGAAGAGGCGTGCGTGGGCGGGCGTCAGGGCGTCGGGGCTGCGGGCTGGGAGCGGGGGCGGCGGCGGGCCAGAGTCCTTGGCCATCCAGGTCCGAGAGGCTTCCCCAGGGAGGCGCCCTGCCCAGCGAGGAGGAGAGACAAGCTCTACCTGAGGACGGCAGCGGCCCTGGGGTTCCCGTGAGTGGTGCCAGGGGCCTGCCCAGGGAGGGAGGCGAGAGAGTGGGTGCAGGCAGGGTGCCAGCCTCGGTAGTGTGGGGGCCTGGAGAGCTCGGGGCACCACGACCAGGCCAGAGAGCAGTCCCATTCTCCCGGGGGGCGTCGGAGGGCCCAGGGAGGGCGAGGGGGCCCACAGGAGTCTCGAGGGCCAGCGTTTCCGCCCTGGCCTCGCTCTCAGTGGGAGTAGTGTCGTTCCACAGCTGGACAAAGCTCCGGATGCCTTCGGCCACGTTCAGGATCTCGGCTCCAACGCCGGCAATGTCCTCCTCCGGTGTGTCCGGGCTCTCGGCAGAAGTGGGGGTGTCCTGGCCGTCCTCCAGCACCTCTGAGGGTGACTTAGGGTTGCCAGGGGCTGTCTCTGGCTCCGTGGAACCATTCTGCAGGGCCACATGTGTGGTGGGGCCTGCTGTGGGCTTGGGGACCGTGGCAGCCGTGTGGCTGGTGTCCTTACTGGGCCATAGCCAGCTCAGGTCCAGCAGGTCAGCCTGGGCAGCTGCCAGGCAGCCCAAGAGCAGCAGCAGGATGCAGCGGCCGCTGGGGTCGGGAGCCATTGGCGCTGTGCAGCTGGAGCCGAGGGCGGCGTGAGGCCTCTGTGCCTGGAGGTGGGGCCAGCCAGGCTCCCGCCCTCCTGCCCTCCCCGCCCCGGGCAGGCTTCCCAACCTCTGGATGGCTCTGTCTCCCACCCTTCACTCTTGCAGAAGGAAAAAAGGCACCAGCCTCGGAATCAAGGTGCCCAGCACCCGAGGGTTCGCAACGTCCTTCCCATGGCCCTGCAGCGGCCCTGGGCCCCATGAGGACAGAGAGGCACTGTGCACAGTGTCCACAGGGTTCCAACGTGCTCCGCTAGGCACTGCCGGGCAGGGCTGCAGAGTCTCTGGAGGGGGTTCCAGGCCAGGACCCCAGCAGAGACCCCCAGCCCCTGCTCCCCCTCTGACCTGGAATGCCCAGAGATGCCTGACATGGAGTTACTGTGCTGTGGTAAACTTGGAACTGAACAAATGCTCAGCTTGTTGCGATGCCAATTCCACTGTTGCAATGGCTGCCCAAGTTCTAACATCCCGGGGAGGGGCTTGGAGTCTCTCAGCGGCTGTGCCTTCCCTCGGAGACTGGGCTTTACCTGCCTGGGACTATGTCCCTCTCAGCCCTTCCTGACCTTCTGCCCAGGAGATCAGCAACAGTGGAGCCCGGGGCCAGGGCAGGAATGCTGCCTTCTAGCCATGCTCAGCTCACGGGCCGAGACTGTGGCATCCTCCTTCCCCGCCTCAGTCTCCCCGTCCACAAAAGGATCCGATTAGACAGAACAGTCCACGAGTGAGTGACCCATGGGGCTGTGACGTATGAGTGGCTGCACAGCAGTGGGTGCTGTGTGCCCTACGCCCTCTGAGGACATGTGTGCGGCCCATTTTCCAGATGAAGAAACTGAGGCACAAGCCCACGGACCCAGCTCATGATCACGGAGGCCATTACAGGTGGAGCCAGAAGGAAACCAGGCAGCCTATGCAGGCGAGATCACTCACATGCATGCACTCACATGCACACACGTTACCACACACATGCTCACACACACATGTTCACATGTATGCACATACACACACTGGCCCGCAGTTTTCACCCCACAGTCTACCTCCTGAGGGTTCTGCAGGCCCACTCTCCCAGCCAGAGTCCCTCGTCACCCTGTCCCATCCAGGCTGTGTGACGGGTCGCAGCCACCCTCCCCTAGGGCTGGGGTCAGGAGCAGTGAGAGCGGCTGTGATGCCACAGCCCCACCACCTGTCCTGAGCTGTCCCCACTGTCCCCAGGGCAGGATGCCCAGTAGCCGTCAGACAATTGCTGTCCCCAGGGCAGGGCTGGGCTGCGTGGGATCCCAACTCGTTTCAAGCAGCTGAGCGCAGTGTCTTCTCGAGGGCAGGCATTGGCATACTGCAAGCAAATGTCGCGTCTCAGCGAGGCCTTGCTCCCAAAACGAATCCCCACACTGCTCAAACTCGTCTTAGAGATGCCCAGAGAACAGTCTCCTTGCTTGAAAACCAACTGTGCTGATGTGATTTTGTGCCTAAACACGCCTTCAGAAAGTCTCTGAACAGAAATTCCAGACACCGCCCCCCTCGCCCCCGTCACATCTCGGGGAGGGAACTCTGGGCTCTGCCTGTGGGGGATGCCCGGCCTCGCTGTCAGGGAGAGGATGCCCCCAGCCCCCCTTCCCGAAGGCTCTGTGCTCAGAGGATCACTGGCCAGCTGGGCTGGCCCTGCATTCACACCCCCAACATACAGCTCCTGGGCAGAGCCAGGTGAAAGGGACTCATGATGGCTGGCAACGGAGGGACAGCAGCTCCAGTCCTGGGGGCCACACTTGGAGGATGGCAGCAGCCCCACTGCGCCGAGTGCCACCCTGGCATCTGTGGGGTGCCCAGCTCCCTCCACCCTTCATCTGCCCCCGACTCCTGACCCCACCCTTCCAGCCCACTGTCCAGGACCTCTGGGTGCTCTGAGAGACTCCTGTCCACCATCCGGGGTTCTCTCCGCCAAGCTCCTCAGCAGCAGCACGCATTCAGCCTTCTCTTGGAAATCCCAGCCAGTGCAGCTCAGCCACAGCTCCACAGCTCAGCCCCTGGGATCCGGTTCTCACCAGAAGGCACCTGGCAACGGTGGCTACTACGTGAGCCTCCTCACACACGCCACTCACATGCACATGTGCTCACACACAAACACCTGCTTACACACACACATGTACACACCTGCTCAAACATGAACACATACACATCATGCCCAGCTCTGCCATCTGTCACATGTGAATACTCACACGCACACACAAGATCACACATGCACACACATGCTCACACATGCACATGCATGCTCACACAAGAATACACATGCAAGCTCAGCTATGCCATCTGTCACACATGAATACACATACACAAGCTCACACATGCTCACACATAAACACACATACATGCACATACACATGCTCAGCTGTGCCACCCATGTCACATGTGAATACTTACACACACATGCACACTCATGAAAACACACATATGCATACACATGCTCAGCTATGCCATCCATGTCACATGTGAATACACACACACAAGCTCACACGTACACACATGCTAACACACGTCCATATGCATGCCAGCTATTCTATCCATGTCACATGTGAATACATACATGCTCACACATGTGCACATGCTCACACACATACACATCCATATGCGTGCCCAGCTATGCCATGCATGTCACACATGAATACTCACATACACAAGTTTACACGTGCACATACAGCACACACACGTGCATATGCTCAGTATGCCATGTGTCACACGTGAATAGTCACACACAGGCTCACACATGCTAACACATGAACACATACACATGTACATATCCAGCTCTGCCGTGCCTGCTCACACAACCACTCAGAGGCTCGTGCACATTCACGCACACACACACACACAGGCAAGCACACTCAGCATGTGCCTGCGGTCTCAGAGAGCACCCTGGTGTCGCCCAAGTCCTGCCAGCAGCATAGCCAGGGATCCAGGCCTCCTGCCCAGCCCCCGCCCAGCTCCGCGTAAATGGCCCCTTCCAGGAGTCCGTGTGCCCAGGCGGTGCCATGAGCAGTGTGGACCAGGGTCGGGGTGGCCTCTTCCCCTCTGGTGGAGTGAGCGGAGAAGCTGAGGCGGGAGGAGCAGCACTTGGCAGTTTTCCTCGGCCCCCCTGGGGTGAGTGCAGCCTCCGGCCTGTTAAGAGACGGACAATGCACATGGTCATGAGGGACCCTGGGGTCTGCAGGGAGGCAGGAACTGCTTGGCTCCCACAGCAAACCCCAGCTTCCTCAGAGAACCCCAGCTCCCTCAGAAAACCCCGGGCAGAAAAGCGCATCACCCCTGCAAAGGCCAGTGGGGAGCTGGGGAAGAATGTGCTCCCCAACCCCGTGGGATTCCAGAAAGGTGGCATCACACAACACAGCCACCCAGCCATGTCCTCAGGCCCAGAGCCTGTGGGATCCTTTCTCTTGCTCTTAGTGATGAGAACAGGCAGGCGAAGGGGCTCCATGGAGGCCAGGCTGGCCCCGCTGCTGGGCTGGGCACCATCACAGCCTGCCCCAGTCTGTGCGGCTCGATCTTGGGTTGACGCCCTGCTCTACTCCCACGTAACCTGCTGAGAAAACGGGTGTCCTCCGAAGGCTACAGTGCTGCAGTGGCGCCGCGGCCCCGCTGGCTGGCCGTCTGGCCAGGGCACTGGAAATGTCTGCTGGAAGCCGAAGCCATGGGCAGCCCCCACACAGTCACTCCTGTCATAACGGCCTGCCCATTCCTGAGGCCTGAGGCGAACAGCTCAGAACCCCGCACCCCCAGAGGACCTGCTGTCCCCCCCAGAGCCGTCCTGCAGAGCTGGGGCAGCCCAGTACTCTGCTGAGGCGACAGTGAGCCAGAGCAGCCATGAGGGCCCTGGACCCGGCGGACCGGGGGTGCTGCCCCACCCGGAGCAGGCTCCTCCCTCAGCCTCCAGCGTCCACACAGCCATCAAGGGCTCACCACCGCCACGCCAGCCTCAGGCTCCGAACGCAGAAGAGGCTGGCAGCAGGGTGCAGGATAAGCACAGCTCAGGGAGCCTGGGACGCAGTGGGGGAGCCTGGGACGCAGCCGGGGGTGGGGAGCCTGGGACGTGGTGTGGGGGTGGAAGGCCTGAGATTCAGGGGGAGACCTGGGGCACGGGGGCAGGGGAGTGGCGGGGTAGAGGCCTGAGACACGGGTGGGGGTTGGGAAGCCTGGGACGCAGTCGGGGGGAAGCCTGGGACACGGAAGGAAGCGGGAGGCCCGGGACGCGGTGGGGGGACGGCGTGAGACTCAGGGGGGTAGGGGGTGGGGCCTGGCATGCAGTGGGAGGCCTGAGATGTGGGGGAGGGGTCAAAGGCAGTTGCTCAGTTTCAGAGGCTGAGGGACACCACCCACCATGAACACAGGTGCCAAGAACTGGGCCCCCCACCCCGGCCCCATCTGGTCTCCAGGAAGGTCCCACCCTCCCCTGCCTCCACCCTGCCCCAAGCCAGGGTTTGTCCTGTCTTGTTAGCCTGTCTGGTTTGGATTCCTAAAGAGTGTGGTCTTTTATTTTCCTTTTAAAAAAGGCACAAACACCCACACGTGAACAAAGGAAACTGGCTTGTCAGGGAAGGGGCCCGTCTCAGGGCTGAAGGCCCAGCCGTCGGGGAAGGGGCCCGTCTCAGGGCTGAAGGCCCAGCCGTCGGGGAAGGGGCCCGTCTCAGGGCTGAAGGCCCAGCCGTCGGGGAAGGGGCCCGTCTCAGGGCTGAAGGCCCAGCCGTCGGGGAAGGGGCCCGTCTCAGGGCTGAAGGCCCAGCCCCAGCTCTGAGGCTCCAGGCAGTTCAACCATCAGAGGCGCCCTTCTGCTCTTGGCCACCCCAGGCCTTGGCCTGTGGCAGGCAGCTCTGGGCTCCCTCCCCGTGGGCCTCCCACACCTTGGCCCTGAGGGTGACCCAAATGAGGGAGCCCGACCAACCCCGCCTAAGCCGCCCCTCCCCCACCTGAGCCACACCGCCTCAGCCGCCCCCGCCACCTGCGCCTGACCCCGACGCTCCCCCGAGCCCACAGTGTCCTGCAGAGCCCCCTCCAGTGTGCCCTCCCTCCCCTCCTGCCCCAGAGACCAGAGACTGTCCCAGGACAGGGTCAGGCCATAGCAGGGCTCCCAGAGACTCCAGGGTTGGGGAAGAGCTGGGCACTGCCGTTCCAGCACCCACTGCCCGTGGACACGTCCCCCAGGTGGCACAGACAGTCAGGTCTGGGCGCGACGGATACATCTCCAGCTCTTTTGAAGTGAAAACATGACTTTTCATCTCTCTGTGCTGCAGCTACTTTATGACTGTCCAAACTCTCCAAATGTGCTTCCTGCGCTCTGCGTTTTGTGGCTTTTTCAAACCACAACGATAAAGGCCAGAAGCTCCGAAATGCCCCCTGAAGGCCCCACTGCTAGGCCGGGACCTCCCACCAGACCTGGCAGCTGCCACAGCATGGCCAGTGGCACGACCTGCTGCTGCCTCCAGGTTCAGTGGCTGGAGGTGGCCGCGCGGTGGGAAGCCACGTGGCCAGGCCCGGGTCAAGGTCGCTGGACGCTTCCCTGTCGCCAAGCACGGGCGCCTGGAGACCCGCCGTGCTGGAGGGAGTGTGGCCACACCCCGTCTAATGTCCACCCCCAGGTTACAGCCTCCCTCACCCTCTGCTCAGTCCTCAGGGTGCCCTGTAACCCCATCCTCTCACCACAGTGGGGCAGAGTGAGGCTTCCCTCCATGATCACATGACGTGGCTCCTCTCAGCAGTTCCCTGGCTGCGCGCTCCCAGACCCAGCCCCACCCCTCCCCAGGCTCCGACGTCCCTACCGATGGCTTGGCAGAGCCCGGGGGCTACCAGATGGGGGCCCCTAGCTCTTCAACCCCAACCCTCCATGGGGTGATCACGAGCGGTGGGAGCCTTCTCAGCTCCTAAACTAATGCCAAGCGCAGTCTGGCGCTCAGTGGGCAGCCTGTCTCTTGGCCTCTCACCTGGCCAGTGGCAACTGGAAGCCCACGAGAGCCTGGCCCTCCCCTTGGGCCTGGTGCAGCTGCCACCCCCAGGGGCCCATCCTTGGGAAGGCCACCAGAGCCACAGGAGACAGGTCACTGGTAAAGGGTCATAAGCAGGGCAGCGGGGCCTGAGGCAGGAGCAGCATGAGGATCAAAGCGATGCAGGAAAAGGCACATTAGACACCTTCCTGGGGACAGCGGCCACCTCTACCTCCAACCGGAGGCCGTGGGAGGACATGTGTCCCCCATACCGCTCTCCACAAAGCCTGCACCTAAACACCAGCACACAGGTGAGTGAGTCCAGGCTGCAGGACAGATGCTCCCACAGACACCCAGCTGGACTCCCAGAAACACCCAGGCCAGGAAGAAGGCAGTGGGTGGCAGGGCAAGAGCGGCTGCTCCAGCATCAGCAGACTACAGAGCAGGACACTCATGCAACATGTGGTCTCCGGTGGCTCCAGGGCTGCCAAAAGAAACACAGGCCAGCGCGGCAAAGGGCGCAATGGAGTGCACGTGGACGCATACCCATATCCACACACACCCTGCCCACGCGAGGAGGGACAGCATTACTGCGGAATTCTCAGGCGTGATGATGACATCGCGGTTCTGTGGGAGAATGTCCTTATTCTTGGGACATGCACACAAGAGTGCATCTACAGAGCAACAGGTGGAGAAGCTGCCACTTACCTCACCGAGAGGGTGTGTGCGTTTGCATGTGGATATGGATGTGTGTGGATATGGATGTGTGTGGATGTAGATGTATGTGTGAATATGGATGAGTGTGAATATGGATATGTGTGGATACGGATGAGTGTGATATGTGTGTGGATATGGATGTGTGTGGATATGGGTGTGATATGGGTGTGTGGATATGGATGTGTGTGGATGTGGGCATGTGTGGATATGAATGTGATGTGTGTGTGAATATGGATGTGTGTGGATATGGATGTGTGTGGATGTGGATGTGTGTGGATATGGATGAGTGTGATATGTGTGTGTGGATATGGATGTGTGTGGATGTGGGCGTGTGTGGATGTGGGTGTGTGTGGATATGGATGAGTGTGATGTGTGTGGATATAGATGTGTGTGGATATGGGTGTATGTGGATATGGGTGTGATATGGGTGTGTGTGGATATGGATGACTGTGATGTGTGTGTGGATATGGGTGTGTGGATATGGATGTGTGTGGATGTGGGTGTGTGTGGATATGAATGTGATGTGTGTGTGAATACGGATGTGTGTGGATATGGATGTGTGTGGATGTGGGAGTATGTGGACATGGATGAGTGTGATATGTGTGTTGGATATGGGTGTGTGTGGATATGGGTGTGATATGGATGAGTGTGCATATGGGTGTGTGTGAATGAGTGTGCACATGGATACATGCACACAAGGATATCTGTGGAGTGGACTGCGTGTGGGTTAGGTGTGCATATAGACAAGCATGTGTCACCTGTGGGTGTGGGTATGTACAGGTGCATAACGGATGTGTGCAGATATGCAGGTGGAGGTGCAGGGAGACGATATGCTTGTGTATGCACGTGCATGGACACCTGCATACATGGGTATGTGTGCACAGTGTGTGCACGTGGATGTGGACACGATAGAAAGCGAGTGCTTGGGGAAAACGTCGCAAGTGTTTGCTTGTGAGTCTAACGGAAGGGTGTGTCTGAGCATTTTCTGATCATCCTACCAACTTCCATGCAGGTTTGAAATGTTTTCATAGGATGTTTGTAGAGAAAATAGACGTTTCTTCCTGACGACTTCTGGCCAACTCCCTATGCCAGCCCTACCTCTGGCAGTGCCAGTGACTCACCGGAAGGTGGGAAGAAACGATTTTCAGACATCGATCCGTGTCCCCTGGGGCTCCGTGTGGGTGTCAGTCCCGGCACGCCTTCAAAGCCTTGTTACTCCTCCCAGCCCGAGGAGGCTGGCAGGAGACACTGCCTCCGTCTTCTCCTGAATGCTGCAGCAAGAAGGGCCAACGGGTGGGGCGCAGTGGGGCCACGAGACTCACCAGTGTCTCCTGCTTGGTGTTGTAAAGTTCACTGAGGCAAAATAAAAGATCTCGATGTGCTCTATAGGCTCTAAGGCAGGCATCCCCAAACTTTTTACACAGGGGGCCAGTTCACTGTCCCTCAGACAGTTGGAGGGCCGCCACATACTGTGCTCCTCTCACTGACCATCAATGAAAGAGGTGCCCCCTTCCTGAAGTGCGGTGGGGGGCCGGATAAATGGCCTCAGGGGGCTGCATGCGGCCCGCGGGCCGTAGTTTGGGGACACCTGCTCTAAGGGAACCATCCACACTCTACCCCAAAACAAAGCAGGTATTTTCAGACTCCAACAACTTCAAGAGCCAAGTGGTCTCCGACTTTGTTCTTCTCCAAGATTGCTTTGGCCGTTCTGAGTTCCTCAAAATTCAATTTAAGTATTGGGGTCATCTTGACAATTTCTACAGTGGCGACAATTTCTACACACAACTCCTGCCAGTGGGGATTCTGGCAGGAGTTGTGTGGACTCTAGTTGATTTAGGGACTACTGCTGTCTTCCAATACATAACCAGGGGATGACTTTCCATTTATTTAGATCTTCCTTAATTACTTTCAAGGTCGTTTTGTAATTTTCAGAGTAAAATTCTTGTTGATGCTGTTGTAAATAGATTTTTCTTTCTTACTTTCATTTTTGAATTGTTCATTCCAAGTATAAATAAATACAATACGTTTTTCTCTTCTGATCTTGTACCCCGCAAACTTGTTGAGCTCATTTATCAGTACTAACAATTTTTTTTTGTAGATTAATTAGGAAAAAACTGTATTTTTAGAGGAACAATAAAAAACTATTTTTAGAGGCCAGGAGTTTTATATAATATATATAAGATCTGGCCTCTAAAAATACAGTTTTACTTGTTCCTTTCCAATCTGGATATCTTTTATTTCTGCTTGCCTACCTTCCCTGGCTAGAAGCCCCAGTTCAATGTTGAACAGAAGGGGCACTCGGGAGCATCCTTGCCTTGCTCCTGGTCTTAGGAGGAAAACATCGCTCCTTCACCTCAAGCATGGCGTCAGCTGTGGGCTTTGTCTCAGGCGCTCTTCACCAGCTTGTTGAGAGTTTTCTTTTTCATGAATAGTGTTGAATTTTGTCAGATACTTTCTCTGCACCTGTTGAGATGATCAGGTGATTTTTACTTTTTATTCTATCGATAGAATGTATTATATTGATTTTTGAAGTGTTAAACCAAACTTGAATTCCTGGGGAAAATCCCACTTAGTCATGGCGAATCTTTTTTTATATGTTGCTGGATTTTGTTTATTAGTAGTTTACACAAGGATTTCTGTGTCCATATTCGTAAGATCAGTTTGTCTGCAGTTTTCTTTTTTTGGCGATGTCTTTGATTATGGTATCAGAGTAATATTGGTCTCATAAAATAAACTGGGAAGTGTTTCCCACTCTCCTAGTTTTTGGAAGAGTTTGTGAGGACTGGTTTTCATTCTTTAGATGCTTGGTAGAATGCAGCTGGGAAGCTCTCCAGTCCTTGGCTTTCCTTTATGGGTGTTTTTGGATTACTAATTCAACGTCTTCACTTGTTATACATCTATTCACATTGTCTATTTCTTGTTGAATCAGTTTGAGCACTTTGCACCTTTCTGGGAATTTTTCCATTTCATCTGCTATCTGGTTCGTTCATAGTATTGGATGAAAAAAAGTCCAAGGACTTACACTCCCAATTTTAAAAGTTACTACAAAGCGATGGTAACAGGACAGTGTGGGCGTGGTGCAAGGACAAGACACGTACATCAGTGCAGTGGAACTGACGGTTCTGTAATAAACTCACAAACCTATGGTCAACTTGCTTTTGACAAGAATGTTGAGACTGTTCGGTGAAGAAGGAAAGAGGAGCCAAACGGTGCTGGGCCAGCTGAACAGACACACGCAAAAGGGCGAAGCTGGATCCCTGCCTTCCACTGCATGGAGCTATTAACTTGAAACAGACCTAAATGTAGGAGCTAAGACAGAAAACCTTCTGAAGGTTTCCTTCTTCATAACCTTAGATTTGGCAAAGGATTCGTACATGAGACAGCAGCCCAAGTGACAAGAGAAAAATAGATCAACTGGACTTCATAAAAATGTTAAAGTTTTGTGCTTCAAAAGACACCATCAAGAAAGCGAAATGACAGCCCACGGAATGGGAGAAAATATTTATGATCCGTGTATGTGAGGAAGCAATTCTGTCTGGACGATGCAAAGAACCCAGAACTCAACAACGAGAGACTGTGCAACGGAAAGCGGGCAAGAATCGGAGTAGACATTTCTCGAAACACAAATTGCCAACAAGCACAAGAAAAGATGTTCGACAGGATCAGCGGCCACGAAAACACAAATGAAAACCACGAGATATGCTTCACACCCAAGACAAGCTGGAATCAAACAGTCAGAGAAAAGCAAGCCACAGCAGGGCAGCAGAGAAATCGGAACTCAAGGCTGCCAGAGGGCGTGAGCTGGCGCAGACACCTGGGGAACAGGCGGGCGTTGCTCACTGGGCACATCGTTACCGTGGTCCCCGCAATTCCGCCTTCAGTATAAACCCAGGAGAAATGAGACACGTCCACGTGGAAACCTGAACACAAGTGTTCACGGCAGCACCGTCCATCACGGCTAGAAGGTGGAAACCACTCAGAGGTCCCCCAACTGCAGAAGGGACATGCACAGTGTAGGGTCTCCCCCAGCAAGGAACAAAGCCGCAGCACAGGCTGGAACGCAGACGGACCCAGAAACCACACTCCAGGGGAGAAGCCAGACAGAAAGGACAACACGTTCCATGATTTAATTTCTACGGAAGCTCCGAAAAGAGAACCCCGGGACGGAAAGGAGATGAGCGGGGCCAGGACTGCAGGAAGGGCAGTGGCGGAAAGTGGGGGATGGCGGAAAGTGGGGGACGGCAGAAAGGGGGGGACGGCGGAAAGGGGGGGACAGCGGAAAGGGGGGGACAGCGGAAAGGCTTCTCTGCAGTGATGAAACGTTCCACGGTCGACGGGGATGATGGTGGCACAGATTTTTGAATATACTAAAAAACCACTGGATTGTACACTTCAAATGAGTGAATCGTATAGTGTACGAATTACATTTCAATAAAGCCACTGTAAACAACCAAGGGAGACCCACGCACATTTTCCAAACCACACAATCCTTAATGCTGCTTAATTTGTTATTAATTCCATTTTGAGTGAGATGGATTTTTTTCACATATTTTATGAAAGTGTTTCTCTTATGAATTCCTGTGCTTTTAAAACTCTTTTGTAGGGCCGGGCGCGGTGGCTCAAGCCTGTAATCCCAGCACTTTGGGAGGCCGAGGCGGGTGGATCACGAGGTCAAGAGATCGAGACCATCCTGGTCAACATGGTGAAACCCCGTCTCTACTAAAAATACAAAAAATTAGCTGGGCATGGTGGTGCGTGCCTGTAATCCCAGCTACTCAGGAGGCTGAGGCAGGACAATTGCCTGAACCCAGGAGGCAGAGGTTGCGGTGAGCCGAGATCGCGCCATTGCACTCAGCCTGAGTAACGAGAGTGAAACTCCGTCTCAAAAAAAAGAAAGCAAAACAAAACAAAACAAAACAAAACACTCTTTTGTAAAGGGAGTATTCATCATTTTTTAAAACCAGGGTATGGACACGGAGTCACCTTTGCTGCTGGCCTGGTACCAGCGTGTGGCTTTCTCCTGACGCGTCGGTCACATTTCCCCCGGGCGCCTCTGTTGCCCCAAACGACCCGGCTCTCAGAGCCACTCTCGCCGACACCTGATGCTCACGGCTGGGATTTATCCAGGGCTCCTGTGTCCACGCACTGTGGAACCACGCTCCACACACTAGGGAGCATGCACCTCACAATCATCCTAGGACACGCATTCATTTTACAGCCAGAAAACCAAAAGTCCGGAATGACCAGCCAGCCCCAGCCCCACGCCTCACCACACCCCTGCAACCCCCGCCCCCCTACGCGCACTGCCCGTCATTCACTCTGCAGGCCCCACACCTCACTACACCCCTGCATGCCACACCCTTCATTCATGCCACCACCACTGCCCTTCATTCAGCCCGCACCCACACCCGGGCTCCTGCTGCAAGCCCAGCCTGCTCTCAGCACTGAAGATGCAAAAGGGGAGGGTCTCAGCCCTTGTGGCTTCTGTGCCTGGCACAGTGAATGGAGAGGTGATTTCGGGAGGCAGGAGGTGCCACGGAGCACACAAGCCACGGTGGAGAGGGTGGAGGGCACCATGCCAACCATGCCAGGCCAGAATGTGCAACAGGGAAGGGGCCAAGCAGAAGACGAGAGACAGCAGCCACGTGGCAGCCAGGGAAGCACGTTCCCCACAGAGGGCCACCAAGTTCTTGTGTGGCAACGTGGCCTTCCGAGCCAGACACCCACTCGGCCTGCAACATCCTGGCCACCCAAAGGAGGACAAGCAGCCCCAGCTGCCATCGGGAGGACGGTCCCCTTCCTAGGAGTCTGGAGGGCCACCTGGTGTCCAGCGTCCCCGGGACGTGTCTAGGGGCTCCCTCTGCAGTTACAGGCATCTCTCTCTGGTTCTGCCGCCCCGCCGTTCCTCTCTGCCAGCAGGGCCGCAGCGCTCTCGTAAAGACTCTTCACCAGGAAATTCACACTGGACTTGTGTTCTCACTGAGGCCTCCCCGGGGACCCGGCTGCAGCCCGGGATGTGATGGGCATGTACAGGACCACCCAGAGGCGTCACCCTTCGCCCACGTGGGAGAAAAAGGGCTGCCTGCCAGACAACAGCTCAGCACAGTCCACAGCCCGGGGCCTCCTAGATCCTGAGAGACCACGGTGCAAGGAGGCGGCCCTTGGCTCAAGGCTCCCAACCCTGGAGGGGGTGCGGGCGGCGGCAAAGCATCTCCACCAGCAGGACTCACTGCTGTGATGCCGAGCTGGGCTGCGAGGGCCAAGCAGGAGAAAAGGGTGGGCGGCCTCTCAAGCTGGTGAGGCCCACTTCGTTTTCAAGGGTCTACCAGATTGCTCATTAACTGGGTTTTCTCATGGAAGGTCCCAGGGCGGGCTCACAGCCAGGTTCCCACAGGGCTGCCAGACCCGCCCAGGCCCCGGCTGTGACAGCCACACTCATGTCTGTTGGGGCCATGGGGTAAATACCTCCCAGGCGCCAGGACCCGTGCTGGACGCGACACCCACCTGTCCTCAGGGAATCCGCCCTGCACTGGAACCCCACCCACACCGGGACCTCCGGCCTTGTGCCTGCTCAGGGACACCCGGCTGACCAGGGCAGGCCGGACCTCGAAGCAGGCTGGGGTCCCAGGCCCCGCTCTGACCGCAGACCACCCCTCATCCCCGTCGGCTCCTTGCCACAGGACCTCGCCTCACTGCAAATACCTAGACATCATCACCAATGTGGAAAGCAGGGCTTGCTGGGAGGAGAGGGACGGGCAGGTGGCCGGCCTGGGGCACACCCTCAGCAAAGCAGCCCCGGCCTGGGAAAGACCCAGGCCCATGAGCTGCTGAGGGGCCACTGTGGGGTCACCTCCCAGCTCGTGCCCTGGAAAGTGAAGGCGGGGGCATGATGCCCTGGAGCCTGCAGCTCCTCCTGCGCCACACCCGCCCTGCCTTCCGACGCTCCCGATCACGCCTTTGACTGTGGGACTCCATCATCCTGCTGGGCCTCACCCTACTGACGAGGGGACAGCCTGCACTGTGGGCCCCAGCCTGGCTGTTGGCCCCTATGCCTGGGCCTGCTCGTCCAAAGGGGCACATTCCTGCTGCTGCCCGACGACAGACACCAGGATGCCCAGGAGGTGGCAGAGGCAGAGGGGGAGGGAGACGGTGCCTGCCCAGCTGAGGATGCGAGTGTGGGTGGGCTCGGGGCAGGGACACCATGGCGAGGAGACAGGTGGGGGGTGACGCAGAGCCAGAGAGTGAGGGCCCTCCCCAAAACTGCCACACAGCCTCTGCGGCTTCACCATTTTCATCACACTCTACAGTTACAAAATTACACTCACAGGTGGGATTTAAAACAGAGGAGAGAAACAGCAAGGCACGGGTGTGGCAGGGGCAGGGTTTCCTCACCTGCACCCTGTGCCAGGGCAGCGTCACCCACTCAAGGGCACAGCTGAGTTGCAGGACGGTGCGGTCAAGAACAAGTGGGCCCCCCTACAGGACTGTGTGGATGAGGGCAGGGTGACCTCTCCTAGGACTGTGTGGATGAGGGTGAAGGGAACCCCCAGGACAGTGTGGATGAGGGTAAAGGGACCCCCCAGGACTGTGTGGATGAGAGTGGGGTGACACCCCAGGACTGTGTGGATGAGGGTGAGGTGACCTCTCCCAGGACTGTGTGGATGAGGGTGAGGTGACCCCCAGGACTGTGTGGATGAGGGTGAGGGGACTCCCCAGGACTGTGTGGATGAGGGTGAGGGGACTCCCCAGGACTGTGTGGATGAGGGTGGGGTGACCCCCAGGACTGTGTGGATGAGGGTGAGGTGACCTCTCCTAGGACTGTGTGGATGAGGGTGGGGTGACCCCCCAGAACTATGTGGATGAGGGTGAGGTGACCTCTCCCAGGACTGTGTGGATGAGGGTGAGGGGACCCCCCAGAACTGTGTGGATGAGGGTGAGGGGACTCCCCAGGACTGTGTGGATGAGGGTGAGGGGACTCCCCAGGACTGTGTGGATGAGGGTGAGGTGACCCCCAGGACTGTGTGGATGAGGGTGGGGTGACCCCCAGGACTGTGTGGATGAGGGTGAGGTGACCTCTCCCAGGACTGTGTGGATGAGGGTGAGGGGACTCCCCAGGACTGTGTGGATGAGGGTGAGGTGACCCCCCCAGGACTGTGTGGATGAGGGTGAGGGGACTCCCCAGGACTGTGTGGATGAGGGTGAGGTGACCTCTCCCAGGACTGTGTGGATGAGGGTGAGGTGACCCCCAGGACTGTGTGGATGAGGGTGGGGTGACCCCCAGGACTGTGTGGATGAGGGTGAGGTGACCTCTCCTAGGACTGTGTGGATGAGGGTGGGGTGACCCCCCAGGACTATGTGGATGAGGGTGAGGTGACCTCTCCCAGGACTGTGTGGATGAGGGTGAGGGGACCTCCCAGAACTGTGTGGATGAGGGTGAGGTGACCCCCCAGGACTGTGTGGATGACAGTTAGGTGACCTCCCCAGGACTGTGTGGATAAGGGTGGGGTGACCCCCCCCCCAGGACTGTGTGGATCGGGGTGAAGTGACCTCCCCAGGACTGTGTGAACAAGTGTGCAGTGTGGGGAGGTCAGCTGTCTGCCTTCACTGCAGGCTCTGGGCTGGGCTTTCTTGAGGGTTGAGTGGGTCTGGCTGTGTGAAGTGGTGGGCAGAGCCCCTCATCCACACAGTCCTGGAGGGTCCCTTCACCCTTCTGTACCCCACAGCGGCTGTGAAAAGCCCAAAAGACGCAGAGTCCTCTCCCTGGAGTGGGGGTCCTGAGAGGTCACCAGGCCTGCGCTTTGGCAGGGAGAGACCCCAAGACCCCGTGGCCCCTGTGCTGAGGGCAGCCCCCCTGGACTCCCATGGCCTTGGGGGTGGCTGGGGGCTCCTCCAGATTCTGCCCAAGTGGGGAGATGGGAGGTTGCTCTGAGTCCCAGGGCCGGGCTGGGAGGGGGAGGCAGGTGTCCCTGGGGTTTGCTTCCCATGGGCACACAGCGAGGTCTCTGTCAGTCTTGGCACAGCGGGAGAACTGCTGAGCCTCCTACACGTGAGCATCCGTGGTTCCCACCCATGATAATGTCTGAGGGGTCTGGCTGGGAGCTGAGGGGTCTGGCTGGGAGGTGCGGGGCCGGGCTGGGAGCTGAGGGGTCTGGCTGGGAGCTGAGGGGTCTGGCGGGGAGCTGAGGGGTCTGGCGGGGAGGTGCGGGGTCGGGCTGGGAGCTGAGGGGTCTGGCTGGGAGGTGCGGGGCCGGGCTGGGAGCTGAGGGGTCTGGCTGGGAGGTGCGGGGCTGGGCTGGGAGCTGATGGGTCTGGCTGGGAGCTGATGGGTCTGGCTGGGAGCTGAGGGGTCTGGCTGGGAGCTGAGGGGTCTGGCTGGGAGGTGCGGGGCCGGGCTGGGAGCTGGGGGGTCTGGCTGGGAGCTGAGGGGTCTGACTGGGAGCTGAGGGGTCTGGCTGGGAGCTGAGGGGTCTGGCGGGGAAGTGCGGGGTCGGGCTGGGAGCTGAGGGGTCTGGCTGGGAGGTGCGGGGCCGGGCTGGGAGCTGAGGGGTCTGGCTGGGAGCTGAGGGGTCTGGCTGGGAGGTGCGGGGCCGGGCTGGGAGCTGAGGGGTCTGGCTGGGAGCTGAGGGGTCTGGCTGGGAGGTGCGGGGCCGGGCTGGGAGCTGAGGGGTCTGGCTGGGAGGTGCGGGGCCGGGCTGGGAGCTGAGGGGTCTGGCTGGGAGGTGCGGGGCCGGGCTGGGAGCTGAGGGGTCTGGCTGGGAGCTGAGGGGTCTGGCTGGGAGGTGCGGGGCCGGGCTGGGAGCTGAGGGGTCTGGCTGGGAGGTGCGGGGCCGGGCTGGGAGCTGAGGGGTCTGGCTGGGAGCTGAGGGGTCTGGCTGGGAGGTGCGGGGCCGGGCTGGGAGCTGAGGGGTCTGGCTGGGAGGTGCGGGGCCGGGCTGGGAGCTGAGGGGTCTGGCTGGGAGGTGCGGGGCCGGGCTGGGAGCTGAGGGGTCTGGCTGGGAGCTGAGGGGTCTGGCTGGGAGGTGCGGGGCCGGGCTGGGAGCTGAGGGGCCTGGCTGGGAGCTGAGGGGTCTGGCTGGGAGGTGCGGGGTCGGGCTGGGAGCTGAGGGGTCTGGCTGGGAGGTGCGGGGCCGGGCTGGGAGGTGCAGGCTGGAGCACCAGGGCGAGCCAGAGATTCCCGTCTGCTCTCACTCAGGAAGTCATTCAGACAAACAGTCCCGTCTCCCCTGCGTGGTTCCCACTCCTTGCTAGAGGCCCAGCTGGCACCCACCCGCCCGTAATCGACTTCGCAGGTTTGCACTGAGCACTCGGGCACAGGGCACAGCATTTCCTGAGCATCCTGAGGCCAGGCTCTGGGCTTGGCACCCGGACAAGCTGCACTTCCAAACTCAAACCCTGCTCGCTGCACGTGCCCAAAGCCACCCGTGGCGGGGGCAGCAGCTCCAGGGATAACACACTGCGAACCCCCCACAGCTCGCAGACCCCAAGGCCCTGGGAACAGGACGGTGCGGGACACCTGGAGCCCTCGCAGGGCGTGCTTCTGTCCAGCCAGGGACTGGCCGCCAGGGGGAGCCACAGGCCGGGGCATTTCTCAGCAGGCACCTTAGTCCCAACCCGAGCTTCACCCGAAAAGTTCACTTTGCGCTCCGTTTCATTGGACATTTTTATCATGAACATAATGCACACGTTGCAATACATACAGGCCTAGAGAGTAAAAGGTCATGACCTCTCTGCCCAGCAGCCCAGGACGGGCGGGCACCTGGCATCCACCTGGCACCCACCTGGCCTCTGCTCACGCAGACGAGGCACGCACGGTGGCACGCACCAGAGGAGCCGGAACGGAACGCACCACGTCCTGTGTACCCCTGCACCCCCAACCACGGCCGTCGGGGCCCGTCCAGGCCGGCCAGAGGCGCAGAGGAAGAGCAGGTCTCTCCCACGTTTTGCTGGGAAATGACCAAGTTTGTTGATCACCACACTGTACATAACAGCAACAGTTATGTTTTCTTGAATTAAAAACCTTTAATTCAGCTACTCAGGAGGCTGAGGCAGAAGAATCGCCTGAGCCCAGGAGGCGGAGGTTGCGGTGAGCCGAGATCGCGCCATTGCACTCCAGCCTGGGTAACAAGAGCGAAACTCCGTCTCAAAAAAAAAAAAAAAAAAAAAAAAAACCTTTAATTAAGAGTAGTTTTTAACTGACACGTGAGGGTCGCATTTGTCAGGTATCTGGTGGGTCGGACGAGGGTGATGGGGGCGCCTCCGACAGTCACCTTTCTTTGTGCTGGGAACAGCCCTGCCCATGGCCATGCAAGTCTCTGGCTTCCAGACCCGTCTTCACACAGACCGAGCAGACTCTCGACCCCCACCAGCCCCCAGACCACACCCAGGGAGCCCCGGGTCGCCATCTGGAATGGGTCTCTGGGTGCCAAGTCACGTGTGGGCATCTAACTTCATTTTCTTCCTTCCGGCTGCACAGACAGACCTGCTAACGCTGTCTAATAAGCGAATTGCTCTGCCCGAAAGGACCAGACATGTCTTTGACCACGTGCTAGGGAGCTCTCGTGGCTCTGGCACCATTTGGATGAGCCCTCAGCCTCAGTGGACCCCCACCCTCCCCCCGGAGTTGAGCGGCCATGGGAGGGCCCAGGGCCAACAGGGTCTCAGCCTCCGCAGCCCACGCCCCCTCCCCGCAGTACACGCCCCCACCCCAGGTACATGTCCCCTCCCCACAGCCCCCTTCCCTGACCTGCCCGGAACACCAGCCTGCAGAGCAGCCCAGAGCCCTGAGAAGGCGGCCCGTGCGGCCGGCAGGAAGAGTAAACCCAATATGGAGAAAACAAGGAGGGGCCCCGGTGCGACGGCGCTCACAGCCCAGCCACCCCGGGACGAGCCACCGAGGCCAGGTCCGGGGTCCTGGAGAGTGAGGGGCTGAGTGTGCAGGGTCTGTGTGTGTTTGCGCAGGAGAAAGCCTTGTGACGTGATGGAGTGAGCAATACACCCCCACCTGCAGAACCTCAGCAATAGAAGCCACCTTCACTATGTCCTGGGAGGGACGCGGGGAGCAGAAGCTCCAGCCACAGCTGCGGCCAGAGCCAGCCTCTCCCCAGCCAGGACCCTCCCCCAGCCATGGCTGCGGTCAGAGCCAGCCCCTCCCCAGCCAGGGCCCCCACTCCACTCATGGGTCCCGACACCGCCAGCCCCTCCCCAGCCAGGGCCTCCCCAGCCACGGCTCCCAACACCGCCAGCCCCTCCCCAGCCAGGGCCCCCCAAGTCATGGCTTCCCCTCCAGCCACAACTCCCTCCATCCACACCTCCCTCGCTTCAGGAACTGCACAGCCATGGCGCCCTCCTCCCAAGGCCCCCCAGCAGCCTCAGCTCCCTCCCCACCAGGCCCCCTCCCCCAGCCTCCACCCCACCCCAGCCACAGCTCCAGGGCTGCAGAGGTGGGGCCCTTTCCCGCCATTCACTTCCAGGATCCCCTCCCCCACGGGAGCTCCATGTGGCCTGTATGTGGCCTCCATGTGGCCTGAGGCACAGGCGCCCACAAAGATGACCTTTCTGCCGAATTGAAAGCCCTCTCCTGCCAGACAGAGCAGGAAATGGAACCCCCACCCCACAGCTTTAAAAGAAAAGCGGTCTGCAGGAAGTCAGGAAAATGGGCACAGATTCACACTGGGGCATCGGCCCGGTCCCTCGTCCTGCCCTGCTCCCCTGGGCTTCCGCCCACCACACACACTGCTGCTTCACTCGTCCCTGAGCCTGGGATCTCCTGACCGAGGGGCTTCTCAGCCCAGGCCCACCGTCAGCTCGAGGAAATCAAGGGCTAGAATCACTGCCACCACCCACATGGGCATTTCACCAAAGAGATGGCAGCCCTGTAGGCAGGTTCCAAATGGGCCCCTTTAACATGCTCTTCCTCACAGAGGATACTGCCTGCCAAGGCCCACATTGTGCTGGCTTTATAAAGGCACCCAGAAGACGAGCCTGAGGCCCCAGTGTCCCCCTTACTGACTGCAGTGGACAGGAATCAGCCACCATGCTGGGCCACGTGTGGGTGGAAACTCTCATTAATAACTCTCTATTATTAATAAATAGAGTACAGAAAGAAGAGTTTCGTCAGGAACAAGTATCATGTGTGATCGGATGTTAGACTTGTTGAATATTAAGTATCGTGAGTGATGGGATGTTAGCCACATTGAACATTAATCCTTGATTAAAGCCTTCTTATACTTTATGCCCACGATTATCTGGGAACTTCGGGTTGCTGTGGTCGGGAACTGATAAGGGACGCTACGGAATGCGGCCACGAGGCAAGAGCAGTAACACCTGTCACCTGGGGAACATGGACTGGGGTGCCCAGCAGGGACAGCCTGTTGGATGCCGAAGCCCAGCCCTCTCACGCCCGCCGCAGGCCTGCTGGAGGGCATCTGAAATCTCTGCGGTAGCGCCAGGGCTTGGAAGCACCCGCTACTCAGCAGACCTTGGAAGGGGACATCCCTGTCCTCGGGCGAGTCTGAGAACGCTCCACTTCCCCGTGCTCTTGAGGAAGGGCTGAGATCAGCCAGCCCGACCACAGCTGCCCGGGGCTTACCTGTCTCTATGTGGGGTGTGCTGTGTCGGTGACAATCGGTGTTTGCTTTCACTCCCTACTTCTGCGCCTGGCTCCGCTGTAGTCGACAGTAAGAAGTAGCATGATTCTTGACGCCTTTGTTCTCACTGGACGGGCATCTCATAAGGTGCTGACGCGTGCCGCTGCCCCCGCTTCAGCTACTTGCAAGCCCTGGGCCCCCGTTCCTTAGACACGTAATTTGCTTGACCCTATCAGTAACTGTGGAGGACTCACCCTACTTACCCTGCACCTGTTTTGTACCCAATAAAAGTCAGTGTCAGGCACTGCGGGCCATATCTGGTCTCTGCGTGCGGGTGGCAGAGGTCCCCCGGGCCAGCTCTTTCTCTTGATTTTGGTGTACCGTGTATTTCTAGTCTCTTGTCCCCACACCCATAGAGAAGACCCTCCAGACCCTGCACCACGGACCTCCAGCTCTGCTGTGAAGGACAGCGGGTGAGGCCGGGACCTCAGGCTGCATCTCACAGGGCTCAGGAGAGGGGCTCACGGGGTTACTGACAGGAAGCGCTCATTCCTGGATGCCTGGGTTAACAGACGCACGATCCTGACTGCAGCGAGGCCGACACCCTGGAGCAGACCTGTGCCAGCATGCACAGAGGGGAGGGCCGAGGGGCACATGGGTGCTCGTGATACCCCAACAGTGCCCCGGCCCAGGGCAGACCCTTCACCCTTCACTCCCGGCTCCCCGTCCACCCAGCCTCCACCCCGCCTCCGCGCCAGCAGGCAAACTCTCACTTCCTGCTCCCAGACCCCGCCTCTGCCCCAGCCAACCCCCAACTCCCTCTCAGACTCTCATGGCCCAGCCCTGCTGGTGCCCCCCACCAGACATGGGGGCCAAGCTGGGACTCAGAGGGCAGGTATTCCCCAGCCCCCAGAGTCACCAAGGACAGGCTGCACATTCCTGGTGGGCCTGTGCTCAGAGGGAAGGCTGGGGCTCCATGGCCCAGCTGAGTACCCCACATTGAAGGATCCCCCAAACCCAGGCCAAACCCACCCACCCACGGACCAAATTGCTGGAGGCCTGCAGAAGGCGTCTCAGATGGGGATGTCCTGCTCCTCCTCCTCCCTCCTCCCACCCCACCCCATCTTCCTCCTCCTCGCTCCACCCTTCTCCCACTCCCAGTCCCCCTTCCTCCTCCTCTCACCCCCACTCTTCCTCCCCGTCCCTCCTCCCACCTGCTTCCCGAGGTTCACCCCGCAGCATCCAGCATCCGGCATATCCATACCCGGGAGGCCAGGCTCACCCCACCGTCCCCACCTGCACCCACAGAAGAACGGGGACCAGGGCCATGGCAAGAGAGCGGGGCAGTGGAGTTCCTTCAGCCCTCAGTGCTCCAGGGACAAATCCCACCGAGCACGTCCCTCAGGAAACCACGTGGATCAGACCAGCCCCAGGCTTCCTCTCTGAGGGGCTTTCCCACCCCAGCCTCTCAAGCCGCAGACTTCAACATCATGGGGACCACAGCCTGGTCTAGAACCGGCTGTCCCAAGGCCCTGGGTCACCCTCACCTTAGCGACCCCCAAAGGAGAGCAGCGGTACACCTTTCCAGGAAGTCTGGCTCTGGGGGCTGCAACCCACCGGGACCCCCGCCAAGATGTGGGGGAGCCCCCACCTTCTCCCCGCTGCCGGCCAGCCCTCCTCATCCCAGACATGCCTGCGAACCACCTACAGACGCAATCCTTCGGTCAGGAAGAAGGTGAAGGCAGAACATCCCAGGTGCAAACTCATATCAGCCTCTTTCCTGAGCGAAAACGCACCTGCTTCTCCGTGACTTCTAAATGCCATCATAACAGCCCTCTTGTACACGCCAAGCATCTGAAGCTCCCGGAGCTTCGGGAAGCGCTCATCCTGACTCTGAGGCAGGGAAGAGTCCTAGCCTCCGGCCCGATGCTCAGAACCCCAGGAGAGAGCAAGGAACACAGACATCAGGGACAAACTCTCTTACTGGCCCTGTTAACTGCTGCCTGGGATCAGACGGGAAAAGCACCTGGTTTCTGACTGGACAGCAGAGGCCTCAGGAGCTCCTGCTCCGGTCTCAGCACGGCCCGTCCCCGATGGCAGAAATACTGGGACCTGCGTCCTTCCCCAGATGCTCTGCCCACCCTGCCACCACCCCCTCCTGCAAGAGCCTGAATGTCACCACCTGTGGTGAAGCCACTCCCTCTGGGTGTCCGATCACCCACCCATGAGCCACAGGGCATAGGCAGTGTCTGCTCACCCACCTGCTCACCCATCTGTTGAGCACCTGAGCCCCCGAAGGGTAGGGGTTCATTCCCCTCTGCCCTTCCCACTGTGCACACAGACTGGGGTTCCCGAGGGCTCGCCTGATACCCCCTGGCTCCTGGCACCTGCTTGTTGCCCCTCAGCCCCTCATGGTATGCCTCAGCCCCTCCCCTGGCCAGTGCTTTCAGTAAATCCATTTGCAGGAGAGAAAAACTACGGCCCAGAGAAAACACACGACCCGACAGTCACACAGCAGGTCATGGAGAGGCTACCTGTCAGTGTAGACAACAGTCACCGAGCCCCATGGGACCAGGCGCTCAGGAGCATGTGCTGCTGTGGCCCCAAATGCCGCCCGCTCGTCTCCCCCGGGGCGACCTCAAAAGGTGTTCTTGCAGGTCCAGAGCGCAGGGGCCGCGGCAGCCATGCGGGGGACACCTCCTCGCAGGCCCTCGGACGGGGTCTGCTGGCTCAACCTGAGTCCAGCCCGAGACCCGCAAAGGCCCCAGTATTTTCCTGGTGTTCTGTGGCCCCACGCACTTCCAGACAGAGCTCCTAGGGCCCCAGGATCCCAGAGAGGCTCCGGGGCTCCAGCTCTCGTGGAGCTGTCCAGTCCACACACAGAGGGCAGCAGCAACCTCAAACGTGTGTCTCTAAAGCATGCTACCTACAAAAAATAAAGGGCTTTTAAGAACCTTAAATTAAAAGATTGAACTAAATGTTCCCTCGCTCCATCCAAACTTCCTGTCCACATCTGAACCAGCCCAGCACGTCCCTTCCCTACCCTTTCATAACACTCACAGGGTCAGAAGGAATCCAGCATTAAAGGCGCCCATGACCCTCTCAAAATGAGGCCACTGCTACTATTTTCTTTGGCTAAATTATTCAGTCAAGTTTCAAAGAGGATTAACATCTGTGCAAACTGCTGTTTTTTCCAGAACCTACTTGAGGTTTCTCATACTTATTTTAGACAAAGTGGCCACAGGAGGCACCTCTCCCTACAGGGGTGAATTTCGAGGGGCAGTTGGCATCACTCTGCCAAGCGGTCAGTGCAGGGCGCTGTCTCCCGCAGTCCTGGATGTCTGGGGGTGAAGCGTGAGTTCCTGGAGACTGTGCAGAGAGCGGCTCGCACAGGGCTGGCTCACAGAGCAGCCTTTTGCTCCAGGAGGGCTTGGTATGGGGGCACAGACCGATCCATGGAGCTGCCGGACCCACAGAGCCACCTGACCCACGGAGCCGTCCGACCCACAGAGCCGCATCCCCAGACACTTCAAGGAAGTTTCCAGATCCCAGCCCTCAGAATGGCTCAAGATTCCTGCCAGCAATCAAACAGAAACTGCCCATTGTTCTGTCGGCCTCTGAGCCCAGCAGTGTGGTGCAGACGCTCTGACTGAAGCCACAGGTGCTGAGGTGCAGCAGATGTGTGGACTCAAGGGGGTTCTCGCCCAAAACATGGGTGACAAAAGGTGGCAGTGTGGCTCTCACCAGGGCCTGCAGAGCCCCCAACCCCCAGCCTCTTGGCCCATCCATCCCACTCCAGGCCCTGTGCAGAGGCAGAGGAGGCCACGAGGTAAGTATTTGCCTGATTTAAACCTGGAGGTAATCAATGGACCGAATCACCCACAACACGAAAGGGGGTCCCTGAAAGGCTGCCGGCCTCAGACTCTCAGTGAGACCGTGGAATGCCACACCACCAAGGTCACTTCTGCCAGCCCCAGCCCAGCCCCAGCCTGACTTTCAGGACCCCCCATGAGGGCGCCTGTCTACCAAACCCAGGGAGGCCCTGCCTGGGCAGGGAGAGGCCTAGGGCTTGCTCCAGTCCCCGCTCTAGAACTTTCCTTATCTCCATCCTGTGTCTGCTCTAAAGGGCGGAAGAAGGCCAGGGGGAATGAGGTGGGCACCGCCCGGGGATGCAGGCCGGGCAGGACTGGCCGTGGGAGGGTCTCCGTCGGGGGGCTCACAGGATGTGGGCCAGGAAGGCAGCTCCTGACAGCCTTGTTAGCGACAGGGCAGGAACGAGAGCAGCCGCCAGCAGGGCCTGCACATGCCTCCCATAGCTGGCTCGGGCTGCACACCAGCCAGCCTCCAGGTGCCAAAATGAGCCCCAGCCCAGCCACCCACCCTGGTGCCCCCGCTGCACCCCGAGAAGCTGAGGCAGGGGCTCTGCTACCCCATCAATGCACGCAGCTTAGACCGCCCTCCACGGCCTGTCCCAGGCCTGTGTCCAAACAGTCTCAGACGGCAGACATTGAGCCAGAGAGAGTCAGCTGGGATTGCCATGGGGCCGTGGGGTCTGCTGGGCCTCCAAGACATCACCATCTTCCGGAGGCTTCCAGGAATCGGTCAGAAAGATCCACCTCCCCATGGGCCGTCTAGGCCTGGCCTCCACCCCTGACCCGCAGGGCACCTCCCCGGGGCCGGGGTCCACACAGGCTCTGCTGTCTCCATACGCAGCACTGGTCCTGCACACAGGGGGCTCGATGGAGGTCAGTTGTGCCTCCCCAGGTCCCTGCAAACACTGCCCCTCTGTCCCCAGCCCAGAAGGGGTGGGACATTCTGTCCGTCCGTCACCCACCCTTGGAGGGAACAGAGGTGGGTCCCCTCCCACGCCTGCCTGACAGCCCAGATAAGCTGCTACGAATGGAATGCAACCTTCTCCCAAGCGTCACCCCCCAGCCTTGCACACAAATCACCTGCAAGCCGAGAGACCCGAGCCGGCCTGTGTACAGCCCTGCCAGGCCCACTGCCAAGTGGGCATTGGCACCCAGGGCCTTATTTCTAGGTCTTTCTACGGCCTTGGTTTTCAATGGCCCGGCGGAAGGGCGGGAAAGGCCGTCTGAGTTCGGCTCCGTCTGATCAGCCTTGCTCCGGAGCCGACCCCGCCTTGTGGGGTTATCCCGGCTTCCCAGGCGAGCCCCACAAAGGAGCTTGCTTTGGTGGATGAGTACAGGCTGGGGACTGGGGGGTTCCGCCAGAAAAGCCGCCAGGCCGTCAAGACTCCCTCAGTGTGCTCTCCTTCCTAGAAATAGAGGCGAGCTCTCCCAGACCCGCCACGAGATCCCAGGCCTAGACGTGCCCTGGCCACATTCCTGGGCTTCCAGAGACTTAGGCAGCCACCCACGCGCTTCATCGGCCTTTGTAACCAGACCCGGGGTCAGCAAGAATGACCCTGAACCTGCCCAGGGCGGATGCCTCACCCAGCCCCTCCTCAGCAGCTCCGCTGGGCACAGGTGGAGAAGCCTGATGCGGGCCTCCAGCCCCCTCCCTAGCGGGAAGCCCCTCCTGCCATGTCAATCACAGCCCAAGGAAAGGCTGTGTCCCCAGGGCATTTGAGGGAGAGTAGCCAGGGAGGGTCCTTCAGCCTGTGTAGAGCATTAGCTCTGACCACCATGGAGTCCTGCACATGCAAGAGAGGGTGAGAGGGTGCCAGGGCAACAGGGTGCCACCAAACCATGACCCCACTCCTGGCCCCGCGGCAGTGCCGAGGTGGGAGCCGTCCTGCTGGACCAAGGCTGGTGTGCTCGGGGCAGCCCAGGTCCTGTGCACACGGGCCCAGGGGAGGTGGGGAGGGGCACTGGCACTGAGGACACACAGTGACCCTCGCAGGCCCTGGAGGGGACGCTGACGGCCGCTATAAGAGCCTGTCTGCCACCCACGGTCAGGCGCCGGGCTCCACAGTCCCAGGGTCCCGCTGCCTGCTCATGAGCGTGCTCGTTAGCTCAGAACTCGAAACTAGAAAATGCCTCCAGCCACCTCGTGAGACTGGAGAGAGAAAAGGAGACGGGACGTGGAGCCTTCCCGGGCCGTGTTCTGAGCAGCCGAGCCCGGGTGCTGGGTGAACAGCGGGTGACTGTTGGACGAAATGGGCGGGTGCCTGGGTGTATGGCGCAGCTGACCCTCTCCTCCCGCTCTGGCCCTGCCCCTTCCTCCCAGGGACCGGCAGTACCCATGCCTAGGACTCTGCTCTTTCACCTTGGGGAGGGCCGGCTGAAACGTTTTCCAAAGGAAAGAAGACGGGGAAAGAGACTCTCCGGTCCCTCCGGGGATGCGTTTGAAGAAAGCTACAGTCTCGAACACAGAGACACGTGCGGTACATAAAACACGTTTTAAAACGTAGAGAATCTATGGTGGACTACTACACACCCATGAAAAGGATGAAGCATGTTCCAGGACTGGGCAGTGATGGCCGGTAGTGGTGATGCCTCAGTAGTGACTGTGTGATGGCACAGGGCCCCCTGTCCCAGGTGTGAGAATGTTCTAGAATCAGGTAGTGGTGATGACTCAGTAGTGACCGTGTGATGGCACATGGCCCCCTGTCCCAGGTGTGTGAATGTTCCAGAATCGGGTAGTGGTGATGGCTGAGCAGTGACTGCGTGACGGCACAGGGCCCCCCGTCCCAGGTGTGCAAATGTTCTAGAATCAGGTAGTGGTGATGGCCGCACAGCCTTCTGACCGGACTGAATGTCACTGAATGGTTAATTTCATGTGTTGTGAATTTCACCTCAACTTAAAAAAGTTAAAGAATCTGTTTCCAGTTCTATAAAAGATGGAACATGCCAAGGACGGAAGCTGGTAGCCTCAGTCCTAGCTGCTACTGAAGTCTCCCGACCCCACACACCCCATCCCTGGCCGCCCCAGGCGGGTCACCCCTGCATACCAGGTCGGCTGAGGGTGCCCCTGGCCCCACCTTCCTCAGAGCAGGCTCAGCCAGTCTCCCAGTTCGCACAGTGCTGCATGTTTCAGGCCCCAGGCCACCCTCGCCACAAGCTCCTCAAAGTCAGAGAGCCCCCAGGCCTTGACGCCGCCTGCCACAGGAGCGCCGTGCCCCACACTGCACAGCACTCAAGCTGCACGCAGAGGGACGGGGCAGGGGCAATCAGGAAGGCTTCATGGAGGAGGTGGCGCTGCTGGGCCTCAGCCGGTATCAGCAGTGGGCAGGAGTTGGCCGCCTCAGCTGTGACCCAGGAGACCTCGTGTCCTCCAGGCTCTGCAGGCCAGGGACAGCGTCTCCCAGGACAGAGCAAGCAGGCCAGCGCCTGAACCATCAGACTCATCCAGACCAGGCAGGCCTATGAGTCACCTCAGCTCATTAGTCAGGCCTGAGCTCATCGCCAGGTGCTGTGTGTTCCCGAGGCCTCAGCCCTCTTCCGCTGGTTCTCAGCCAACGTGGGTCCAGGAAGCAGGGGGTCGCGTGACGGCGACCAGTGTGAATGCTCGGCCTGGCGGACCCATCATCCGGCAAAGGCACCCAGAGCACTGGCCACCCTTCGAGGCCAAGTCCAGGGTACTTGCCAGTGTGTACGGAAGCCTCGGTGACTGCCTGCCCGCCTGCCCCACCTGGAGATTCCACTCCCCGCCCACCGTGGTGCTGGTGTGTCCCAACACGCCCGCAGCTGTGTGAGGTCAGGGGCCAGGGTGCCACGGAGCAAGAAAGGGCCTGCCTGGGAGAGGTGGAGCCCGTGGGCACGGCACCCGGCACACAGTCTGGTCAGTGTCAGGCGGGTTGGGGGGCCTGAAGCAGGCATGGGAGGCCAGCAGGCACGGGAGCCAGAAGCCCCAGGGGCTGCTGTGAGTTACGAAGAGACACATCTGGCCTCCTGGGTCAATGCCAACCTTAAGACCCAGAAGAAAGGGGTGGGGAGAAGCCTCCAGGGGCCCGCGGCAGGACAGCAGGGAGAGGGGATGCTTTGATTTAGAAGGTCCAGAGAGAGAGAGCTGCGACGGAGGTAGATACAGCACCAAAATGGAGAACAGGAAGCTGGGCCCACCCAGCCCCCGGCCCGGTCGCCCATCAACGCCACTGATCTGAACATTCCAGTGACCAGGCCCCATAAATGCTTCTTAAAATGCAACAGAAAGCAAACACACAGGCATCGCCTTCCAGAAGGCTGAGCATGAAGCTGGGGCATCTGTACCTTAGGAACGTACACTACTGTGGTGTGGCCCTGGAACGGCACGGCTGAGATGATCTGCATCCTGAGAGCACCTGCATCCTGAGAGCACCTGTCCCCTGGGAGCACCTGCGTCCTGATAGCAACTGCCCGAGTGCACCTGCCCCTGAGAGCACCTGCGTCCTGAGAGCACCTGCCCGAGTGCATCTGCCCCTGAGAGCACCTGCATCCTGAGAGCACCTGCCCCTTAGCGCACCTGCATCCTGAGAGCACCTGCGTCCTGAGTGCACCTGCCCGAGAGCACCTGTGTCCTGAGAGCACCTGCGCGAGAGCACTTGTGTTCTGAGTGCACCTGCCCAAGTGCACCTGCCCGAGAGCATGTGCCCCTGAGAGCACCTGCGTCCTGAGAGCACCTGAGTCCTGAGAGCACCTGCGTCCTGAGAGCACCTGAGTCCTGAGAGCACCTGCATCCTGAGAGCACCTGAGTCCTGAGAGCACATGCGTCCTGAGAGCACCTGAGTCCTGAGAGCACCTGCGTCCTGAGAGCACCTGAGTCCTGAGAGCACCTGCGTCCTGAGAGCACCTGAGTCCTGAGAGCACCTGCGTCCTGAGAGCACCTGCCCGAGTGCACCTGCGTCCTGAGAGCACCTGCCCCTGAGAGCACCTGCATCCTGAGAGCACCTGCGTCCTGAGAGCACCTGCGTCCTGAGAGCACCTGAGTCCTGAGAGCACCTGCCCCTGAAAGCACCTGCCCCAGAGCACCTGTGTCCTGAGAGCACCTGCCCCCTGAGAACACCTGCACCCAGAAAGCACCTGCCCCCTGAGAACACCTGCACCCAGAGAGCACCTGCGTCCTGAGAGCACCTGCATCCTGAGAGCACCTGAGTCCTGAGAGCACCTGAGTCCTGAGAGCACCTGAGTCCTGAGAGCACCTGCGTCCTGAGAGCACCTGCATCCTGAGAGCACCTGAGTCCTGAGAGCACCTGAGTCCTGAGAGCACCTGCGGCTCAGGTCCAGGGGAAGGATCCCGGCTGCCTCCGCTCAGGTCTGGAGGAAGCGGGCGCACAGGTGAGGCAGTGCCCAAGCCACCGAAACCAACAGGCGGGAGAGAAAGGGGCTGTGCCACGAGCCTGGCAGGGTCCCCACAGCACTGCACACCCAGCACCGAGGGAGGGCCGGGGGAGCCAAGGGCTGCCCTGGAAGGGAGCAGGTTTTCAGGAGCTTCCAAACTGCAGGGTGGAAGCCACCAGGACCCGGCCCCGAGCTCTGGTCCAGGGTCAGGCTACAACTCCAAGCAGGGAGTGGAGGCTGTGCCTTGATGGCTCCACCGGCTGAGTTCTCGAAAATGCTGCACAGGTGCAGGGGGCGCAGGGGCCTCGGGGAGCACCTTGGCACCGTGGGAGGTGCCTCCTCATAGGCTCAGACATGGCCGCCCTGTGGCAGGGGGGTCATCCTTCGTGGGGCATCTTGGGGTAGGCGTCCTTATCCCGGAAACTATGCTTGGACCCTCGCCCGGAGACCCACAGCTAACCCGAGGCAGAGTCGTGCTCTGGGCGTGGTGACCTGCAACCATGCCTCCCCACCTGTCTCTCCACCTGCAGAGGGCCTCCTTCGCTCCCCAGCAGAGCCCTGAGCACGCTTGTGCCATGCCAGGACCACCAGGGCCCACCGCAGAGGCTCAGGAAGCCGGGGTCTGCTCCTGAATTGCCGTGACAGCTGCCACCTCCACCCGAGAAGGTGCCCCCGTGCCATGGTGGATGACGGGCCAGGCGCTGCAGGAGCTGGGGCGGCCTGCTGGGGTCCTGCCACGGGGGCTCCTGAAGTCCCCCACTCCTTGCCCTCTCCCAGCACCAGCGCCCAGGCCCCTCCGCAGGGATGGTTTCCACCAGGGCCCAGCAGCCCTGCCCAGCACCGGCCCGGCTCCGTCTGCAGGGCCTGCTGCCAAGACGGGCCCGTGTCTGAGAGGTGGAACTCACTGGGAGGCGGCTGCTCCCACAGCCTCGGATTCCAAATACAAATGCCCAACAGGAGGGCCCTGGGCGAGGAGCTGAGTGTGCCCGGCCTCTGCCCCCAGGACACTGTAGAACCCTGGTCCGAGAGAGTCCGAGTCGGGCAGCTAAGGCCTCCACCTCAGAACCACGGGGCGTGCAGGATGGAACTGCCTCCCCCGCCGTGGACAGCACAGGGAGAAAACCACCCCATCCTCCGAATGCCCAGAGCTCCGGCCGGCTGCCTCCGTTAATGTTTCACTCGGGCCTGAGGTACCCAATTCAGCATTAACTGAATGCATGAGCCCCCAGGTGCTATAGAAACTCAGGTTGGGGTGTGACAGCCTGGGCTGACCCCGAGGAGGCTGAGACTCAAGAAAGGCCAGGGTCCAGGTGCCCTGACACGACCCTCAGAGCCGGGCCCGCGGGAGGCGGGCGCCCCTCTGTGTGCGGACACAGCTTTGCCTCTGCTGCCAGAGGCGCCTGTGGGCTCCACACCTTTCCCTCTGCAAACCACTCACCACGGCAGCAGGGAAAGGAGGCGGGGAAGCTCAGGGACTGTGCCCAGTGCAGCGAGGGCAGCCGGCCAGCGCTCACTCAGGGACTGGCCAATGCTGAGGAACTGGACCAGCTGACCCTCAGGAAGCACGTCACCACGGAAGGTACGCCACGGTTTCCAACGCCCCCAAGCTCCAGGACACCATTTCCAAGCTGGAGCTGCCCTATGGAGGAGAAGGTGTCAAAAATGGGGACTTTAAACCACTTCAGCCAGCGCGGCGGCTCACACCTGTAATCCCAGCACTTTGGGAGGCCGAGGAGTGCAGACCACCCAAGGTCAGGAGTTCGAGACCAGCCTGACCAACATGGTGAAACCCCATCTCTACTAAAAAAAAATTAGCCAGGTGTAGTGGCACATGCCTGTAATCCCAGCTACTGGGGAGGTTGAGGCAGGAGAATCGCTTGAACTGGGGAAGCAGAGGTTGCAGTGAGCCGAGATCGTGCTACCACACTCCAGCCTGGGCAACAGCGCAAGATTCACCAAAAAAAAAAAAAAAAACCACTTCAACACTCCTGAAACCACCCACCAGGTGATCTCCCGCAGAACAGGCCCCTCCACCCAGGAGGGCCCACAGCCCCACCCCACCCAGTGGCCTAACCTGGGGCTGTCACCACCTCCCCTTTCCTTGGCAGAGTGCTGGGTAGAGGCCCCGTTTTTCACCGACAAATGGCTGGGAGAGCTCGTGCCACCCACTGTGCCGTGAGACCCGCACAGCTCAGTGACTCACGTGTGCTTCTTGCTGCCCTGCCTGGGTTCTGCCACGCTGCAAGGCGCGTCAGGTAAGCCCACACGAACGCCCAGCTCCCGGCTTCTGCCATCTTTTCTGTTCGTGCAGCCTCCCACCCCTTCAAACACCACAGGACGAGGTGAGACCCCTCAGTGCTCACAGGCCAGGCCCCGCCGTAGCACTCCAAATGCCTGCCCAGCAAGCCCAGCAGCTCTCCTGCCCCTCAGCAGACAGCAAGGGCCGTGCCAGGGTCCCTGAGCCAAGTCAACGTGCTCAGACTTTGCTGAGATTAAACCTCACAGTGAGCCTGTGTGAGCCTATGTGTGTGAGCAGTGTACATAAACCTGTGTGAACATGTGAATCTGTGTGTGTATATAAGCCTCTGTGTGCCTGCATTTGTGAGCCCATGTGTGAGCCGTTTATGTAAACCTGTGTGCATACGAGCATGCATGTGTGTGAGAGCCTGTGAGCCCGTGTGTGTGAGCCCATGTGTGTGTGAGCCGTGTTTGTGTGCCAAAGGTGCCCGTGTATGTGACAGCCTGTGTGCCTGCGTGTGTGTGAGCCCACATGTATGAGCCATGTATGTGAACCTGTCTGTGAGCCTGTGTGAACCTGTGTGTGTGAGCCTGTGTGTGCCTGCATGTGTACAAGCCATGTATGTGAACCTGTGTGAGAGTCTGCATGTATGAGCCGTGTGTGACAGCCTGTATGTGAGCCTGTGTGTGTGAGAGCCTGTGTGTGAACCGTGTGTGACAGCCTGTGTCAGGCTGTGGGTGAGCTGTGTGTGTGTGACAGCCTGTGTGTGTGAGCTGTGTGAGCTGTGTGTGAGAGCCTGCATGTGTATATGTGTGAGCCGTATGTACATATCAGCTTGTGTGTGTGAGCCTGTGTGTGAGCTGTGTGTGAGAGAGCCTGCATGTGTGTATGTATGTAGCCGTGTGTGCGTATTAGCCTGTGTATGTGAGCCTGTGTGAGAGCTGTGTGAGAGGCTACATGTGTGTATGTGCGATCCATGTGTGCATATCAGCCTGAGCGTGTGTCCATGTGAATGTGTTAGCATGGAACGGGGTGAAGATGCCACCACACCACCGCCAGGAATGGAGGGTCGCAAGCTGAGAGGTCACACGTATGACACAGGTCATGGTCACTGTCCTAGGAATTCTGGAGGTGCGGCTGGCCCTGGGGGACCCGGGCTAGGTCCTGTCACAGGGCCCTGAGCCGCAGGTGTGGAGGGGTCGAAAGGCGCTCTCCACTCAGTGGTCCACATGTGGCTCTGTGCAAGGCAGGCACGGCAGGTCCCTCGCCAACCTCCAAACGGCATGAGCTCCCTTCCTGGCAACCCGCAGGCCACCCGACTAGCTCCACGCCTTCCAGGCCTGCGGGCACGAGAGGAGCACTGCAGCAGTGAGCAACGTAAGCCACAGAAGGCTGGGGTGGGGGCAGGAGGCAAAACCGTCCGGCCAAGGCCCCTTCCCTCCAGTGCCCGTCCGCCTGCCTGTCTGTCCTCAAGGAGCCCGGGGAGTATGGAGCGGCACAGGTAGGCCCCAGCTGACCCAGTGCCGGCCAGGAACCAGGGCAGGAGCTCCAGGCAGGGTTGGGTGGAGTGGGGGTGGCCAGAGTCTCCCGGCTCAGGGCGGACAAGGCTGAATGGCACAGACTGCCCTGGAGCGCTCCTGGGAGAGGCAGGAATCCGTGACCAGGGAAGACGGCGTCAGGCCTGGAGAGGCAGAGGAGGTGCCTGTGCTTGGCCATGCACAGCTTCCGGCAAGGCTCCCCGGCATTCCCTGCCACTGCTCGCCCCACCCCAGCACAGCCGGGAGCCGTGGTTTCTCCTCCCGTGGAGCCCACACGGCTGCCCACTCCAGGCCCAGCCCGAGGGCACCGCCTTCTCCAGGCCGCCTTCCCCGCCCTCGCCGCACCTCCAGCCCCAGAAGGTTCTGAGGAGGGGAGGGGCTGGGCCTAACCCACCCTCCTGTTGCCAGGATACAGGCCCAGGGAGAAATGCCACGTGCAGGATTAATGTCTGGACAGCGTGACCTTTCCCCTGGCTCTTTAGATACAACTAGGACCCAGACCGTCCTGTGTCACGAGCTGATAGCAGGGATGAAAGAGGGGGCTGTTCTCGGTGCCCCGAGGGGACTCCGGGAGAAGGAGAGGACCCCTCACGACCTGCACAGGGCTGCATGGGGACGGGCCAGGGTCATGCACAAAGGCGCTTTCTGTGGAGGGGACGTCACCTCTTCCATCAGCAATGACACAGCTCTGAGATCACAGCATCCTCACAATGGCCCGTTAACTCCCAGCTGCCCGTCCTGCCAGGCTGGTGCAAAAGTCCCTAGAGGTTGGGCCTAGGGACTGCAAAACACACCCAACAGGCGTGGAGGGCTGCCAGGTGCAACCAGCTGTGCCCAGAGCCAGCTTCGACAGCAACGCCTCTGCCAGGAGACGTGGAGGAGGCCGGCCCTGGCCTCTGCCAGGAGACACAGAGGAAGCTGGCCCTGACGCTCCTGTCCTGCAGGGCTGCCACACACCCAGGGAGAATGCAGGGTCCTGAGGGTCACCCTCAGCCCACCCATGGCTCCCGGGGCACGTGGCTGGTCTGGTCCTAGTGTCTATGCTCAACTTCATTGTTGCCTAGAAGCTGATTTTTATTATTTGTGACCATAAAATGATATAAACAAATTCCTGTTTCGAGTGAAAACAGCCTACGTCCATCAGGCCACAGAGCCTGGGTCCACCAGGCCACAGAGTAGGGACGTGGCCTCAGCGTGGGGGAAACAGCACAAGGCTGTGAGGAGACGCCCAGGAGTGGGGTCCGGGGAGGGAGAGCTGGGAGCTGGGTTCTAGGGGCACTCTACTCTTCATTCCAGGCAGTGCTGTAGTGGCTGGGGTCTCAGATATTGAATAAAGCTCCTGTTGAACTTGAGTCATTTTTTAAAATAAAACTTTAAAAATTGTGAAAATGTCACAATGCAACCAAGTGGCCGCAGGCCCTCCGCTAAGCATGGTGCCCACTCACAGCTTTGAGAGGGTCCTTCAGCACCAGCCAGGCTTCCTGGCATTCACCGAAACACCCCAAACACCAATAAATCTGCTAAGAGAAACACTGTGCCCGGAGGGAAATAAAGTCCAGGCCACTTTGCAGCCCAGCTCCCACCCCAGGGCCCAAACAGAGATGGGTGGTCTCAGGGAGCACCCAGTGGCCCCAGGGAGCCAGACCTGAGCCTTCTGAGCCAGCCTGGCCTCAGCGATCCTGCAAGCGCGTCACCACGCAGCATGGCACATCACCACATATGGGATCCCGTCACCACACACGGCATCACGTCACCACACACGGCATTGCATGTCACTACACACAAGATGATGTGTCACCACACACAGCATCACGTCACCACACACAGCATCGTGTGTCACTACACACAAGATAGTGTGTAACCACACATGGCATCACGTCACCACACACGGCATCATGTCATCACACACAGCATGTCACTACACACAAGATCATGTGTCACCACACAGCATCACGTCACCACACACATCGTGTCACAACACACGATTGTGTCACCACACATGACATCATGTGTCACCACACATGGCATCATGTCACAAGATCATGTGTCACCACACACAGCATCACATGTCACCACACACATCGTGTGTCACAACACACAAGAATGTGTCACCACACATGACATCACGTGTCACTACACACGAGATCATGTGTCACTACACACAGCATCATGTCACCACACATGGCATCACCTGTCACTACACACAGTTTCAAGTGTCAGGGCTCAGCCCCAGAGCCTCTGACCAGGGCTGGCCAACCTCTGCTCAGCACCATGGTGTCCCTGACCTGCCACTGATGATGGGGACCCCGGTCCTCTCTTCCATCCTTTACTGAAGACTGGGAAGAGCGGACCTGCAGCGCCCGATGACCCCAGACCGAAGCCGTGAGGACCACAGCACCGTCTGCCCCGTGAAGGGGCTACTTCTCCATTTCCTGCCTGCAAGCCGTCCAGGGGGGTTCGTCCCCTCCTCTAGGGGACATGTGTTGGTCATCACGCCTGGCAGGGCCGCAGGCACAGGGGGTCAGGGTGGGAGGGACCCGGGAAACTGATGCTGAGGCAGAGGCAGCCTTGGAGGTGGCTGAGAGGCCCCTGAGGACATGCTGCTTCCTTGAGACCCCAGGAAGAGACGTGAGCCAAGGAGGAGGGCTGTGGACACAGTGAGGTCTGGAGGTGCTCGGGGCGGCCCGTGCAGAGCAGGTGAGGACCGACGGCGAGTGTCCGCAGGCTCAGCGAGGAGCCGCCTCTGCCGTCAGACAAGTGACCGGGCAAGTGCTGCTCCAGGGACCACCCAGGAATTCATTTAAACACCAGCCGCAGTCGGAGAACGGAAGGACTCTGCCTGTGTGTTCTGGATAACGGGAAGGCCCGGCGAGGCATTCCAGATAGCCGAGGGCCCAGGCGGTGTTCTGGATAAGCGGGGCTCACGCTCGCCCGGCCACTGGCAGGCACCCCCGGGGCTGAGGGCCTGCTTGGCAGGCACCTGGCGAGCTTTTCTTTATGAAAACCCTCAGCATGCCATGCCCGCCTGGCTGCAGGAGCACCACCCAGGGCCCCACCCGGCATGGGTTCTCCCCTGGACCGCAGCGCCAGGCACGGGGCTGGACAGCGCTTCCCAGGAGCGGGTTCTGTGCCTTTGCCTCACTCTCCAAAAGCAGAGCTCGCACCTCTCTGAAGGCCAGGCAAGGTGTGAGCCCCAGGCCCACAGTCGAGGTCTGATTAGCTAAGCTACCAGCACTTTCCTGTCCAGGGCCTGCCCGCGCCACCCACTGCACCCCTGGATTTTGGAATTTGAGCAAACCTCACCCTGGCTTGGCCACCCCGCACCAGAGCGGCGCCTCGCAGGCCCCTGCGTGCCCGTCAGCCGCACGTGCTGCTCCCACCTGCATGCACCTCGGTGTGTGAAGACGTCCCCCACATGGCGAACTCCACGTCCCCAGAGAAACACAGTGGCCCTTAGTGCGTGACAATATTCCCCCCACAGCAAACTCCATGTTCCCAGAGAAACACGGCAGTCCCTTGGGGCATGAAAATGTCCCCCACACGGAAAACTCCATGTTGCCAGAGAAAAATGACGGCCCCTAGTGCGTGAAAATGTTCCCCACATGGCGAACTCCGAGTCCCCAGGAAACATGGCGGCCACTTAGTGCATGAAAACTTCCCTGCACGGCGATGGGGACTCACAGAACCCTGAAATGATATTTTCCATCAAGCAAATTAGCAAAGTTTCTTAAAAGCGTGTGCACGAATGTCACCCATCGGGAAGGGACAAGCCCCCCCAACCCCCGGCGGGTCCTGGACCACAGCGCCCACACTCAGCCTGACTGGCTGGGAGGGCAACCAAGATAAGAGCTGTGAGTGAACGAAGCCCCGGCCTGCGCTGGAGATGAGGGCGCGCTGTCCCCCGTCCCTGCGTCGGAGATGAGGGCGCGCTGTCCCCCGTCCCTGCGTCGGAGATGAGGGCGCGCTGTCCCCCGTCCCTGCGTCGGAGATGAGGGCGCGCTGTCCCCCGTCCCTGCGCTGGAGATGAGGACGCGCTGTCCCCCGTCCCTGAGTCGGAGATGAGGGCGCGCTGTCCCCCGTCCCTGCGTCGGAGATGAGGGCGTGCTGTCCCCCGTCCCTGAGTCGGAGATGAGGGCGCGCTGTCCCCCGTCCCTGCGTCGGAGATGAGGGCGCGCTGTCCCCCATCCCTGAGTCGGAGATGAGGGCGCGCTGTCCCCCGTCCCTGCGTCGGAGATGAGGGCGTGCTGTCCCCTGTCCCTGCTCACTCACAGCCCCCGCACTCCAGACTCTGGGCCACCGAGACTCACTCTGGCGTTTCCTTCAAGCCTCTCGGGCAGGCACAGCCTCTTGCCCACAGAAAGTGCCCAAAAATGCACACAGGAAGAAAGAATCAAAGGCCAAGTGGACCAAGAACCATGGCTGGGCTCTCCCCAGCACCTGGCGGGGGCCTCACCGCCCATCAGCCCACCGCCTGGGCTCTGAGGTTCCCCGCTAATGCCAGCCCCTGCACTGCTGGCCTCTTAGCTCCACCATAGAAGAGGTCACAGACACTGGTCCCATGAGGTCACCTGACAGCGACGGAGGCAGAGCCACTGCAGATGGTGTCCTGCCCCGGATAATACCCCGCACTGGCGGCGGCAGTGCTGGGACTTTGCCGCGGGCCCACGGAGATCCTAAGATGCTACCGCCCTCTCTCATGCCCCTCCCTGCCACAGAGAGGCCAGACGTCCCAGCAGCGGCATCTGCGTGTATCGAGTGATTCCTCCCCAAACGAAGTCTCCCGTTGTCTAAGTGGAAACGTGGAAGGGATGTCTCTCTTGGTCTCAGCCCCTGAGGCCCAGAAGCCTAGTCCAGCACAGCTCCCCCATCAGTTCACATCACCCCAAAACAGGCAGGCCTGTCCTGCCCCCAGAGCGGCCGTGCTGGCAGGTTCTCTGCAGAGAGAGGAGTCTTCGCTGCTGAAACTCGATGCCGTCTCAAAGAGGCAGGCTAACTACAGCGCCTGCTGAAGCCACGTGATGGAACGGTGAGAAAATGCAGAAGCGAGGGCTTCAGACCAAAAACAAATGAGCCAAAGACAAACGGCTGGGGCTGCAGCCTCTGTCACCGCGACCCAGCACGCTCGCTCCTCCTGCCGTTCCCGTGGCCTTCCAGCCTGTGGCTCCGGTCCAGTGTTGGTCCACGGACACTCCCCTCAGGGGTCAGCCCTGACCCCAGAGCCAGTGCCCAGCCCCAGCACATGCCCACTCGCAGGGCCTGCTGGCCTTCCGGAAGCCGTCGGGGTGAGAGGCAAACTGCCACCCAGCCTGGGGCTGGTGCCTGCCCTCCCCTGCCCGTCACAAGGCCCAGTGGGGAGGGAGGGCCCACAGGGGATGGCCTCCCGGTGGCAAGGGGTAACCCCGTGTGCCGGCAGGAAATCCCAGAAAGACGCAGGGGCTTGCGAATAGTTCCCCTTTCTACAGCTCTTGTGGAAGAAGCCAGAACAGCCGTGCCCGGGCTTGCCTGTGCCAGAGGGACAGCGGAGGGAAGGCGTGCTCCTGCAGGCACTGGGCGCAGACGCTTCCCTGCAGCTTCCACGTTCAGTCTGACTCAGTGTAACCGTGATCAAAAGCCCCTCCTGACAGCCCTTCTGCAGAGGCCCAAACCTGCCATCTGACACGTTACCGCCAGGGGCGGTGAGCGTGGCTCCCCCATCTTCTGTGGCACTGGGCAGCGCGGGGTACAACGCAGATCAGCTCGCTGCCTGGGCTGCCTGTCCCCTCGAATGACACATGGTCTGCAGCAAAGATGTGGTGCGGGCCAGGCATGGTGGCTCACACCTCTAATCCCAGCACTCTGGGAGGCCGAAGAGGGTGGATCACGAGGTCAGGAGTTCAAGACCAGCCTGGCTAACATGGTGAAACCCCGTCCGTACTAAAAATACAGAAATTAACTGGGCATGGTGGCTCATGCCTTAATATCAGCTATTTGGGAGGCTGAGGTAGAACTGCTTGAACCGGGACCCCGGAGGCGGAGGTTGCAATGAGCGGAGATCGTGCCACTGCACTCCAGCCTGGGCTATAGAGCAAGATTCCATCTCAAAAAAAAAAAGATGCAGTGTGTGGTGTGTGGCTTTTACACAATTGCCATTAGCCACTCACAGAACCCCTGGAAGCAGCAGCCACTCCTACCCCAGGGTAAGGATGGGGAACCAAGGCAGTGAGGCCGGTGAGGGCTGCCGGCCATGGCACAGGGTCTGTGCTCAGGCACCAGGTGATGGGGCCTCACCTGCCTGGCACTGCTGCCTTGGACGGGTCCTGTCCTGTGACCACCCAGCGCTGGCCCTGGCAAGGCTCCCAGGAAGCAGGGCTCAGCAGCCCGGTCATTCTGGGCAGGTGCCTGAGCCTTGAAAAGGGCCCCAGACCCTAAACACCAGAGCTGGGAGGACTCAGATGAGAGGAGCACCCAGGAGGCAGAGCCCAGAGGCTGCGCAGCACCCCACAGTGCCCCCAGGTGCTTTCAGGATCTTCATGGGCCATAGTGTTTCAGAATGTACCAAGTGTCATCATCACGTAAGGGCACCCAGCACGTATTTCAATTTCCCAGGGTCCCGCCTCCGTCCTGCACAGCACGTGACGGAACAGCTATCTCAGGCCCTGTGCCGTCCAGCACTGACCAGCTGCTGAGTCTCACAGCGGGGCTGGGCCCAGCCAGGCCTGTCGTTTTGTTCTCTGACTGGCCCTGGTAGGCAATGGGGTGGCCCCTTCTCTGCACAGGCCAGTGCCCCATGCCAGGGGTGGGGTGGGGGCCAAGGCCAGCCCCTGCAAACACAGCCCCAGCCAGCTTTGTGCCTGCCAGCCTCTGCACCTGACCTGTGAGCACTGGTGGGGAACCAGTCCTGGGCACAAAGGCCCCCTTGGCCAGCACCCCCTCCCCAGCTGGCCTCGGGCAGAGAGAGGGAGAGACTGGCTGGAGGGTCCGAGTGCCATCCCATCCCATCCCCCATAGCTGTGAGGTTCTTCCACCCCTGAGCTTCACCCACAGAGTTCTAGGGTGGGCCCGGGTCTCCAACAAATGCTCCACAGCCAGACAGGAGGGTCTCCTTCCTGAGCAGAAGCAGGCACTCCTCCCCCAGCACAGCGGGTGGGGGTGGGGAGGGCGTTGTGGGGGCCCCTCTCTCTGGGCTGCCTGCATGTTCCCTGCCCTCACACAGTGAGTGGGGGTGGGGAGGGCGTTGTGGGGGCCTCTCTCCCTGGGCTGCCTGCAGGCTGCGGCTTCTACCCCAGCCCAGCCCAGCCTTACTGTCCATCCCCCGAGTCAGGAGCTGCTCCCAGGGTGGGTTGCTGTTGATCATACCACAGGACCCCCAGGCACTCCCAGGGCCCAGAGAACCCAGCCTTTTCTGCAATCCAGGCGAAGCCAGAACGAGGCACTCTGGGGGAGAAAGAGTGTGTGCCTGCAGCGTGATGACGAAAGAATCACACATCTTCAGGGGGCATGTGTGTGCACACGTGTGCACATTTGTGTGTGTTTGCATGGACACAGGTGTGCCCCTGCACTCGTGTGGGACTGCGCACCTGTGTGCACACCTGTGCCTCCCCACGGACGTGTGTGCCTTGCACTTTTACATGGAGCAGCAGCGGGTGAGCTGGGGCTCTCCTGGACTGGCCTCCAGTGTCTGGCGCCTGCACTCAAGCTGGGCACTTTGCTCCTTGTAGGTTTTCCCGCAGAGACTTCCCCTGCTCTGCTTTCATTTACAGGAAAACAGGAGTACCCTGAAAAACAAGTTTTGCTGAAATTCAAAACTATCTTCCAAAGTCCCTGCATCTGAATCCTGAAGACTCCCCAGTGGGTGAGCCTAGGAACAAGACCGCCATTGACAGGAGGGTCTTCTCGTTAGCTGGGCGCCCGTGTGGTCCAGGGTGAGCCACACCCATGGAGCCTGGGCCACTGAAGCTCAATCCCTGCAGGGCTTCAGAGGGAACGGGGAGAGAGGCGCAGGGACCCTGCCCTGTACCAACTCCGCTAGGCTCCGTGCGGACCACCAGCCAGGAGGAAGTCCTGTGGCCAGCAGGGGCAGGACTCGTGTCTTCTGGGGGCTGCAGGGCATGAGGGGAAAGCTTGGTGCAGCCGTGGAGTGTAGGAGAGGCTCAGAGACACGGCAGCTCGGGAGACCAGGCTCCTGGAGTGGCCGTGGGCATCAGCACGGGGACCACAGCCGATTCGCACACATGAAGCCACCAGAGGAGAAACCGAAGGGAAGACTGTGGCACCTCTCACAGCTGGGTGGCACCGGGCGGCCAAGTGACCACCTACTACGGCACCTCTCACAGCTGGGTGGCACCGGGCGGCCAAGTGACCACCTACTACGGCACCTCTCACAGCTGGGTGGCATCAAGTGGCCACGTGACTGCCGAGCTCCCAGGCTCCTGACTTACAGGGAAATGCACAAACACCATTTGGGAGTCTCAGAATCACAGCAACCAATCCCTACACAAAAAAGCAAAGGACTTTCTAGGGGTCAAGTGTAGCACAGAGACATGGAAACATGCATCATTTTGGTCAGAAAAAAATGTGCAAATCAGCAAACTGGGCCTCAGGCCTTCGATTCTCAAGGATGATAGTTAAGAGTTCCAACAATAAATCAAGCCCTTGCTGAGTCAGCATTTCAGGCTCCTTAGCTTTTCTCCAATAACCCCTTAAGGGGGCGACTGTTTTCCCACTTCACGGAGACTTGGTCCTGCAGGGACTGGAGCCTGAGTGCTCTGTGGGCCGGGGGAGGGGCACGTGGGCAGCATCCAGGCCCCACTGGGCCTCTTCCGCTTCCACCTCCAGGACACTGCCTTCCACATTCCATCAGACACCTCCAAGGGGCTTCCTGTCCCAGAGGCTGGAGGCTGGGGCAGGCCTGGGCCAGAGCCTTTGGTGAACCCTAACTTCCCGCCCCTCCCCGAGGTCTGCACTGACTAACACCTTACTCTTAGAGCTCAAGATTGCATCTCACCAAAGCTCACCTAACAGTTATTTTTTCTATTCCAAGGCAAAAAAACCCATCACCTTTTACATCACTTCCTTGATAACGTTTCATAAGCTGAGGGCTTGGGCCCCAGCTCTTTCCTCTCCTTTGTCCGCCCTGGTCTGGGCCCTGTGGGCGCTGGCGGCCCGGCTCAGCGGGCAGCTCTGCGGTGATTAATGGCCCGAGTGACCCTGGGCAGCGCCGGGATGACGCCACGTGAGCTCACAGCAGCTCTCCGCCAAGGTTTCACCCCTACAGTTGGCACAGTAAGTGGGGAATTGTCTGCTACTCAACCAACAGGTGTTTTTAGCGCCTCTACTTACAGGGTAGCTACTTTTTAGAAAGGTCTGCGTTGCATTTAACCTGGTGACTAAGTCGATTGGAAACAATAAAACAAATTACCAGGAGAATCAAGATGACCTCCCTCCCTCCCCCGCTTCCTGCCTCTTCACCCGCGGGAGCCAGCAGGTGTGGGGTCAGAGGCAAGGGCTAGCTGCGTGGACCCCCGGGGGGATTCTATTCGCTATGACGAACCCAGGCCCCTTGTGGGGGCTCCCCTGGGGTCCGCGTACCCCCCCCCCGGGCCTCTGCTGGGCTCGCAGGGAGGCGGGAGGACCCGGGCCAGCAGCGAGGTGGAGACCCGGCCCTGTGTTGGCGGCAGGAAGGTCCCACGAGAGCCGGGCAGCGCCGTGCAGGGAAGCCCGAGGCCGGGGAGCGGCGGGTCCCGAGCATTGTTCTCCGGCAGCGCAGCACCCCGCGCCCGGGGGCATCAGAGGGGACCGCGCGCAACCCGACACCGCGGCGGGTGGCGGGGACAATGCCCGGCTCCGGGCGAGGAGCCTGGAGCCGGGAGCCCGCGCGGCTGCGCCGCAACAGGTTGGAAACGCGGAGATGGCGCCCCGCGCTCCGCAGCCTTCGGGCCGACCCACCAGCTCCGCCCGCGCTCAGTCCCGGGACCCCGCGCCTCGAGGGGCGAGACCACGACGGCGACCCCGGCTGCTGCTCCCGCGTCTCCGGATACCCCGTAGCCCTCGCCCCCCCGCGCCCCGAGTCCCCGCGGGCCGCTGGAGTCCGGTCACCGCCCGGGACTCCCCTGCCCGGCCCGGACCCGCGGCGCGCGGGGGAGAATGAATGGGCGGGACTCCGGCCCCCCCGCCCCGGCCCGTCTCCTCCGCTCCCGCCGCCCCCCGCGCGCGTGGGCAGGGCCGGGGCTGCAGCCGACAGCGGCCGGCGCGGGGAGGGAGCCGGGCCGGGGACCCCACGGAGGCGGCGAGGCGGACGGCACCAGCGCAAACCTGCGCGCCCCGGCCGGGTCTTACCTGGCTCCGCGGAGGCCGCGCGGACCCCGAGCAGCAGGACTAGGGGCGCGAGCACGTCCAGGAGGCGCCGCCGCCGCGGCCACAGCAGGGACCACCTGCGGGCAACAGGCTCGGGTCAGGGCCCCGCCGCCTCCCGCGCCCCCGCCCCCCGCAGCCCCCGCGGCCGCACCTCGGCGCCATGTGCTCCCCGCAGGACCGTCCGCGCCGCGGGATGCCGCCTCCTCCGCCGCGGTGCGCCCGCTCGGACCTCCGCGCTCCGGTAGCCGCCGCCGGAGACCCGGCCGGGGGCGGGCGCGGGGCGGGGACGGGGCGGGGACGGGCGGAGGGCGGAGCGACGGGCACCCGGCCAGGGCCTGGCCCTGGCCCGGGGAAGGGAGAGGGGGACGGGCAGGGACCCGGGGGCGGCGGGGACAGCGAGGGCGGACGGGAACGCGCCCCGCCCCACTGCCCCGCCCGGAGGGAGCTGCGGGAGGCTGAGACCGAGGGCCGGGCCGGAGGGGGCTGCCCGGGGAGGAAGCCAAGGATTAGGCGGGAAGGGGACCACCGAGGCCCGTTGGGCTACGACCTCAGGCCGGGAGTCCGGTGGGGCAGCGGGAAGGCGGCGATTTGAAAAAGCAGGTTCCCCGGGAGGTGGGGACGGGATGGAGGAAGAGGCCGGCACCTTCCGCCCCGCAAAGCCCCCCACGTGTGCTCGTTGCGCCGGCGCCGCTGCCGGGTCTGCCCCGGCTGCTCGGAGGAACACTAGACGGGAGGGCCGTGCGAGGGCCGGCTCCGCCCCAGGTGCCCCTGTCCCCAGGCCCCGGCCCAGCAGAGCTCCTTCCGTCGCGGGTCCCGCTGCCGCCCCGTAGAACCTTCCCAGACTCCTCCCTCCCAGGTAGAGACCCTGCTTCTATTTCTGCAGGGTCAGAAATGAATCCCCCGCAGCCCACTCTCACCCCTTCCCGCCCATCCACCTGGCCAGGTCCCCACCAGCATCTGCCTTCAAACCCGCAGTCCTTCTCCGAGTGCTTCTGGTCCACTGTGAGGAAGGAAACCAATTTAACGGATTATGACCCACGTTTTTAAAAAGCAACAAAGATTAAAGGGATCAGCATAGAGTGGAAGTGATCATCGCACACTTTTCCGCAAAACTTTTGTTTCTCTGGTTGGTGGAGGAGTGAGTCTGTGGCGCGTGTCAGGGTCTGCTGGTGCCTGCAGTGGGTGTGTCTGCGTGTCTGCGGTGTGTCTGTGACTGCATCTTGTGTGCATGTGTCTGCGTGTCTCTGTGCGCTGTGTTTGTGCATGTGTGTGTTTCTGTAACTACGTATGGTGTGTATGTGTGGGGGTGGTATTCATGTGTCCTGGGTGCTGCTGGCAGCCCCTCCTGAGGCCCCTGGTCCGTCTGCCCCCCTGTGCTAATCGATAACCCTGCAGTGCCGGTCTCTTTCACCTCTTTCAGCTCACCTGCCCTGGGGCGCCACTTCCACCCAACCCAACCCAACCCATTCCTGATTCTTCCATCAGGGGAGGCGCCTGCTGCAGGGGAGGCAGGTCTCTGCAGCTGTGGCCTGATGCACTGCCCTGGGGGCCTGTCTGCGGCTCCCAGCAGGGAGGGTGTGGGGCAGGGCTGGTCCCAGCCCTCCTGTGGCCCGAGTGGGCCTACCTCTCTCCTGCCCCACTCCCCACCTTGGGGGACTACGGGGTGCTATCAGTAGGAGACATAGCTGCTATGAAACCCCGGACTCCTCACTCATTCCTTTCACTTGGGGCCTCTTGCCTCTTGGCTGTGTCTCCGCAGGCCCTACAGCAGCCCCTCTTTCTATTAGAGTTGTATTGTTTACTTTATAGACACGAGTGATACGTGATCACCATAGAAAAACCAACAGAAAATGCAGAAGCGCACCCAAAAAATAAGGCCAAAAGTCTCTTCAGTAGCCTGTCCCCTCCTGGGCCCTTCTGCACAGAGGCCCGCATGTGCTCTGAGGGCAGCGCCCAGGCACCCACGTGGAGCTCTGCTCAGCCCTGCTCGTCCTCCGCCAGGCTCCCAGAGGCTCTGTGCCCTCTGGTAGGCGCAGACTCAAACCAGTGCCCCCAAAGAGACAGACGTGCCAAGTGCCTTGGAGCACAGGTATAGGCAGCATGGGAGTGGCCATGGCTGGTTGCAGGGGCCAGGATGGGGCTCCTGGGCTTTGGAGGAGCGGGTTGTGGGGGGGATGCAGGGAGGAGCCGGCTGTGGGGGGCGCGGGGAGGAACGGGCTGTGGGGGGCGTGGGGAGGAGCGGGCTGTGGGGGCGTGGGGAGGAGCGGGCTGTGGGGAGCACGGGGAGGAGCGGGCTGGGGGGGGCGTGGGGAGGAGCGAGAGCATGTAGGACCTAGCGCAGCTCCAGCAAAGGCCCTGGGGTGAAGGCTGTGGAACAGGCTTGGCACCAAGTTCCCAGAAGCTGTAGCGATTCCTCAAGTCCGAGGCCTGCACCACAGGTGTCTGTCTTGCTTCATGGGCAAATGGGGCCTGGGTGAGGTTGGTGGCTTTGAGCAGGGAGAGGCAGTGCAGACGGGTAAGGGCCCGCACTCAGGCTCGGAGGAGCTGCGCCCAGCAAGCCAGGCAGCCCGTGGCTTCAGCCCGCATTGCAGCCCCCAAGGATTCTAGGAGCGGCTCAGCCCTTCTGGGAGGCTGCTCTCTTCCCACACGGAGCGGACCCAGCCTTGGCCCTGGCTCTGGCCCTGAAGGGGCTTTAACAGCACAGACTCGGGCGGTGGCCTCAGCGCCTGCCCCAGGGGCCCTTCCTGCCTGAGACACGGGAGGAAAACAGGTGGAAACAGGAGTGCTCACTCAGCCGCCCGGCGCTCCCTGCCATCCCTTCCTGCCGGGCCTTGCTGGTGGACAGGACCTGCAGGGGACACTGAGCCCTGAGCACCGGGGGCCAGACCGTCCATGCTGCAGACAGGTCAAAGAGGGGCTTGTCATGGCAGAATGGGGAAGCCACACAGTGGGACATTTGCCTCCTATCAGCCATGGGAATAAAAAGCGTCTCGTGAAAGAGCCACAGCCAGCACCTTGGAGGCCACATAGCCCATGGCGCGGAGCATCCCCATAGGAAGCCGAGAGCCCGCTGTGGCACGTGGCTCCCTCTGAGTGTGGACGCACAGGAGGTATTGGCCACACTTCCACAGGATTCTAGGACAAACATTTAGGCAGGTTTTGGGTGCACGTCCCCATCTTGCTGCTGCGGGAAAAGGCCTCCGTCCCCGGCCCACCTGGCCCACGTTGACTGAGGTGAACCCTCCACAGGGACACGCACCGCCTGGCCTCCATCACGGTGCTGCTGACCCTGGGGAAGGAACAGGAAGGAATTACGGGCCCTGCCACTCTCTGCCCTCCTGACAGCCGCACCATCAGCAGTGCCACCGCCCACACCCTGGTCCCCTCCTTCCTGCTGCTCAGCCCCACGTGGACGAGGGAATCCCAACGCTGGTGCTGCAGCAGGAGCGCAGCCTCCCAGGGAGACCAGACAACGCTCGGGGAGGCACCCTGAATATGTACACGCCACCCACGCGCGCGCACACACATGCCACACCACACAAGCAACACCACACACACACACCCAGCACCACACATACCACATACACCACACACTCAACACCACACGCACCACAAACATGCCATGCACATACCATACAACACACACACATGCCATATGCACCCTACACAACACACATGCACGCCATACACACACCACACACACACCACACCCCACAAGCAACACCACACACATACCCAGCACCACACACATGCCATCCACACACCACACATACACATATGCCATACACACACCACACAACCCACACATATGGGATACACACACCACACACACACACACACCATCCACACGCCACACCCCACAGGCAACACTGCACACATACCCAGCACCACACATACCACACACATGGCATCCACACAACACACGTACACATCATACACACCACACCCATACACATGCCATACACCACACACACACACCACACACACCATGCACATGCCATATGCACACCACACACCACACATATAAGCCACACACACACCACACATATAAGCCATACACACACCACACACAGCCCAAACACCACACACACATGTCATACACCACACACTCGTCATTCACACTATCTACACATCACAAACCACACACATACACCACACACACCCACATGCCATCCATATACCACATACCACACACACCACACGACACACATCCAACATCACACACTACACAGACACACCATCCACCACACACACACACACACACCAGCATACTACACATCACACACACCATCCACACATACCATCCACATGCTACACACACCACATAATATACACACACAGCACACACCATATGCACAATGTACATACCACAGAGAAACACAACACATACACATATGCCAGACACACTGTGCCACACACTACACAGACACACACCATATACCACTCACCCCACACATACCACACATACTACAGAGAAGCAACACATACCATATACCACACATACCCCACACATACACATGCCGCAGAGAAACGACACACACCATATACCACACACACCCCACACATACACCACAAACGCAACACACACCATAAAAACATACCACAAACACGCCACACTATGCCACACACTACACAGACACACACCATATACCACACATCCCCCACACATGCCACACATACACCACAGACACACCATATGCCACACCACACATACATGTCATACCCACCATGCCACACATACACACACACCACACAGAAACACCATGCACACATACCACTGCAACACACACATTACACAAACTGTACACAAATACCACACTCATACTACATATACATCGCACACACAAACACTTCACATGACCAATACACATACCACATGCACCACATCCTGACCACACAAAACATACACACAAACCACATACACACCATACCACACACACATATGCCAAACACGTCACATACAGAAATGCCAAACACATATACCACACACACAATATACCCATACCATACCACATACACAAACACCACACACCAAACACATATGACACGCACATTGACCATACACATACACCATACACAACACAGACACATATCACACACACATACACACTCAACACATAAATACCACATTCTACACACCAGACACTAATATACCACACACACCATGTGCCCCTCTTGAACACCACATACCTCACACATGTGCCCCCACACCATACACTACACACACACATCATGCACATGTACCCCCACACCATACACCACACACACACCTCACACATGTACCCCCACACCATACAGTACACACACACATCTCACACATGTACCCCCACACCATACACCACACACACACATCTCACACATGTACCCCCACACCATACACCACACACACACCTCACACATGTACCCCCACACCATACACCACACACACACATCACACACATGTACCCCCACACCATACACCACACACACATCTCACACATGTACCCCCACACCATACACCACACACACACATCTCACACATGTGCCCCCACACCATACACCACACACACACCTCACACATGTACCCCCACACCATACACCACACACACACATCACACACATGTACCCCCACACCATACACCACACACACATCTCACACATGTACCCCCACACCATACACCACACACACACCTCACACATGTACCCCCACACCATACACCACACACACACATCTCACACATGTACCCCCACACCATACACCACACACACATCTCACACATGTACCCCCACACCATACACCACACACACACATCACACACATGTACCCCCACACCATACACCACACACACACACCTCACACATGTACCCCCACACCATACACCACACACACACATCTCACACATGTACCCCCACACCATACACCACACACACACATCACACACATGTACCATGCACAGTACACCCTCACACACACCACATCCTTGTCCCCTGCCCCCACAAAGTCTGGTTTGTTCACCCACTGGCTGTTGATGGCTCTGACTTGGGGTTCTGCCCGCCCAGCCCTCAGAGCCAGTCCCAACCGGCCCCTGGAAGCCAGAGCCCACACTCCCATGCCTTGCGCTGGCGTCTCTCTCTCTGGCTCACATTCTGGCACCTTTCCACTAAGAAAGCCAGCCCTGAGCAACGGAGTCTTTGTGGGGTTCATTGCTGCATGGCGAGCGTCCAGAGCCGTGCTTGGCAGAGCGTGGATGCCGATAACGTGTGTTTAGACGGAAGGACCGGACGTGGGACGGAACGCAAGCCTGGCACGGCTGAGACAGATGATTCGGAGTGTGCAGCCCCAGGGAAGCGTTGGCACGAACCCACCACAGCCTTCCAGGCCTCCACCTGCAGCTGTCGGGGCCCTTGTGCTCCCTCCCCCACAGCACCATCCCCCCAGTCACAGGGTGAGTCGTCTGAAGACACACAACCTCACCATAAAAACTCCACATGTGGCCAATGAAGCTGGAGCTCCGTCCCTGTCTCTTGCCAAGCCTAACCCCTGTTGTCCTCTGCTGGCTGTCCTTCCAGGCCGTTTTACAAAATGCATTTTGTAGACACTTGTTGCTCTAGAAATATTACGTTGCTTTGTGGAATTTTAAAAACAAAGCATACATTAGATAATATCCATGGTTCTGAAGCTTGCTTTTTAAACTCAGTGTATGCTCTAGCTCTTTCTATGTCAGGATGAATACATGTATTTAAACAATTGAAATTTTTTTTTTTTTTTTTGAGATGGAGTCTCGCACTGTTGCCCAAACTATAAGGCAGTGGCATGATATCAGCTCACTGCGATCTCCACTTCCTGGGTTCAAGCAACTCTCCTGCCTCAGTGTCCTGAGTAGCTGAGACTACAGGTGTGCGCCACCAAGCCCAGCTAATTTTTTTTTTTTTTGTATTTTTAGTAGAGATGGGGTTTCACCATGTTGGCCAGGATGTTGGTCTTGAGCTCCTGATGTCGTGATCTGAAAATGAAACTAACTGGCTAAGTCTCCCTAAAATTATTGAGACTTAGGTGATTTGTCAATTCTTCCACCACTAACGAGGCTTAGCTTATTCTCAGTTCTTTCCTTAGAATAAGATACTTTCTTGCAGAGAGATAGAAACTAGGAGAAAGAAGGAAATGAAAATGCCAAAAATGAAAACACAGTAAAAGAAGTGAAAAATGGCATTGAGAAGCTTGTCAGTAAACTTGACCTAGCTGAAGAAATTGGCAACTTTGAAAATAGCTCTACGGAAATCATGCAAAATGAAAACCAAAGAGAGAAAAAGAATGTGAAAAACATAGAGTGTGTTTCCAAGAGATTGCAAGACAATACCAAGTAGTCTACCATACCTACAAATGGAATCACAGACGCTGAGCCAGTGTGGAAGGAATATTAGAAGAAATGATGGTCAATAATTTTCCAAAATCAATGACAGACGTCAAACCACAGATTAACGAAATTCAGAGAATATCCATCAAGACGAATGCCAAAAAATAAAACAAACAGAACAGAAACAAAAACAAGCACAGAAACCTGTGCTTACTCAAGCTGCGGGAGAAAAAAAAGACCTAGAGAAATTCTCTAAAGCAACCGGGAAGAGGAGGGAGTGAAACGCGTGGGGTAAGATGCACAGCAGGATGACATGCAGACGGCTGAAAGGAAAAAGAGTGTTGATTCAGAATGCTTTACCAGCGAAAATATCTTTTTTAAATTAAGAATAAATAAATACTGTCGCAGACGAACATGTACTGTGGAATTTATGCTTGCATACCTGACTCCACCAAGAATGACCTGTGATGTTCACGAGGCAGAAAAAATGTTATATCAGACTTCATATTTTCAAAAAGAAGTGAGTTAAGCCTGAACAACGTAATGAGACCCAGTCTCTACAAAAAAAAATTACAAAAATTAGCCAGGTGTAGTGGCATGTGTCTGTAGTCCCAGCTACTCAGGAGGCTGAGATGGGAGGATCCCTTGAGCCAAGGAGTTTGAGGCTGCAATGAGCTGTGATCATCACTGCAGTTCAGCCTGGGTGACAAAGCAAGACCCTGAAAAAGAAGAAAGGAAGGGAGGGAGGGAGGGAAGGAGGGAAGAGAAGGAAGGGATTGTGAGACACAAACTCACCTGTCCAAACCCAAAGAATGGACTTAGGAACAGCGAAAGTGGGTCGTAGAATGGCCATCGGGCCAGTTTGGCATCTGATGGGCAGGCACACCCAGCACACTTTCAACAAGCCACTTGTCCCCAGTGCGCCCCCCACCAAGCTCCTCGCAGAGGGACTGGTGTGGGGTCACAATCTTCGCGGACGTCGCCTACTGGTTGTTGAGCAGGGGCTTCAGGTGTTTAATTTAGGGTTGTCTTGCTGCATTGTGTTGCAGCCCGCGACGCATTGCAATCCTAGTCAGCTCAGGGTTTTCAGGTATTTGACTTAGGACCTAAGTAGCTGGGCAGGCTGATGAGAACAGAAAAAGCGAGCTATTTTGCAGGCTATAAACTTTCATTTTAGACTAAACTTTCTTGGTTTGGGTGAGGGCAACTAAGGGGGGAAAGGGGTGGAAGCGGGGGAGAGGGAGGCCAACGAGCAGGCGTCGCTGTCGGAGCAGGGACCGAGGACATCCCGCTTCTCCTGTAGGTTGCTGACCTCAGCTGATTCAAGGCACTTTCTCTTGGAAATGGACCACTGTAGACATTATTTCCTTCGGAAATGAAGGGTGCTAGAGTATAGAAATGAAAGAAATGAAGACAAAATGAAAATTTTTAAAAAACATTTTAATTGCTGCAAATGACCACTGTTTGAAGGGAAATAGGAGCACTGTATTCTGTTGATAGTATGCTCAACGGTGAAATGTGTGATAATGTCGCAGAGGAGGGGAGGGAAGAGCTGGGAAAACGCTGCCGTGAGGTCCTCACTCTACACGTGAAGCCGTCGAATACTGTCTGAAGGTGAACTCTGATTAGCTTGAGATTTAACCCTAGGACGGTGAGTACAATTTTCTAAAAGATGTGTAAGTCATAAGACAAGGGGGCGTAAAATGGAATGATAAGGTAATGCTCAGTTAATCAAGAGAAGGCAGAAAAGTGAAGAAACGAAGCAAAAAAAGACGTAACAAATAGAAAACACCTGACAAAATGGTAGTCTGTAATCCAGTCATATCCATAATCATATTAAATGTGAATGGTCTAGCCATACTAGTTAAAAGACAGCTTGTCAGAGCGATTTTAAAAAGCAAGATTCAAGTATATTGTGTCCCCAGGAAATGCACTTTAAATCTAAAGACGTTTACAGAGTTAAACATAATACACCATTCAAGCACCAGCCAAAAGAAAGGCAGAGTCACTGTCTTCACCTCTGATGAGTACATTTCAACAGAAGGAACATCAACATGGATGATGAGAGACTGCGTAATAACGAGGGTCAGTGCTCCAGAAGACACAATCATAAATGAGCATGTACCGAGCACCAGGCCTTCAGAAACCCCTTGAACTGGAAGGAGAAATAGACACATACCCAGTGGTGCTTTAAGACTTCATCTGCCTTCTCAGGGTAACTGTCAGAACACGTGGACAGAAAAATCAATAAGGGTACAGAGAACACTAGCAATGCTGTCTGCCACCTAGACCTGATTCATATTTGCAGAACACGCCACCCCACAGCAGCAGAGAACATGCTTCTCAAATGCACACGGACCTACACCAAGACAGGCCACATTCTGGGCCATAAAATATATCTTCGTTTGTTTGTTTGTTTGTTGAGATGGAGTCTCGCTCTGTTGCCAGGCTGGAGTGCAGTGGTACAGTCTTGGCTCACTGCAACCTCCACCTCCCGGGTTCAAGTGATTCTCCTGCTTCAGCCTCCCTAGTAGCTGGGACTACGGGTGTGCGCCACCACGCCCAGCTAATTTTTGTATTTGTAGTAGAGACAGGGTTTCACCATGTTGGCCAGGCTGGTTTTGATATCTTGACCTCATGATCTGCTCGCCTTGGCCTCCCAAAGTGCTGGGATTACACGCGTAAGCCACCTTTCCTGTCTCATAAAATATATCTTAACACATTTTTAAAAATACAAATCCTACAAAGTATGCTTTTAGGGCATAACAGAGTTAAGCAAGAAATAAAAAATAGTTATCTGGAAAGTCCCAAAATATTTGGAAATTTTAACAACACATTTCTCAATAAATCTTATGACTCTTGGGAGACAATTAAAACTAGTTAATTGAAAATAAAAATACAGCATATCAAAATTTCTGGGGAAAAGCTAACGCAGTGCTTAATGGGAAATTTGTAGCACTAAATGCGGAAAATGAAGAACAGAAGGAAATGACCTCAGCCTCCGACTGAAGAAACCAGGATTAAGGCAAGTTAAGCACCAAGGAAGCGGAAGAAAGGAAATAATAAATATCAGAACTGAAATTAATGAAACAGGAAGCAGACCAAACAGTAGAGAAAAATTATTGAAGCCAAAAGCTGGCTGTTTTTTTGTTTTGTTTTGTCTTCTGGAAATTGTCTGGACTGATTTTTTTTTTTTTTTTTTTTGAAATGGGGTCTCACTCTGTTGCCCAGGCTGGGATGCAATGGCTCCCTGCAGCCTCTGCAGTCTCGGCTCCCTGCAGCCTCTGCCTCCTGGGTTCAAGTGATTCCCCTGCCTCAGCCTCCTGAGTAGCTGGGATTACAGGCGTGAGCCACCACGCCTGGCTAATTTTTGTATTTTTAGTAGAGACGGGGTTTGACCATGTTACCCAGGCTGGCCTCAAACTCCTGACCTCAAGTGGTCCACCCACCTCGGCCTCCCTAAGTGCTGAGATTACAGGTGTGAACCACTGTGCCCAGACCAGACTGATTTTTTTTTAAGGGTACTGACATAAACTGATTTTTTTTTAAAGGGTACTGACATAAATTTCCAATATCAAGAATGAAAGAATAGAAGAACGAAAGATCCTACAGATATTAAAAAGATGCAGGCACAGAGTCTCATGCCGGCAACCCCAGAGCTTTGGGAGGTCAAAGTGGGATGCTTGTTTGAGCCCAGAAATCCAAGGTCACAGAGAGCTATGATCATGCCATCGAACTCCAGCCAGGATGCCAGAGTGAGACCCCATCTCTTAAAAAGTAGAAAGGATAGTAAATGCTACTCACTAAAATAGAATTTATACAAGACCATTTGTGAACAATTTTAGCTTTAAAAACTGAGTAGTTCTGTATCTGTTGAAGAAATTGAACTCATAATTAAAAGCCACTTAGGAGGAAAACCCTAATATCTTGGAATAAAAGCCCTGATATCTTCACTGGTAAATATAAAATATTTATTGAAGGAGTAGGGGTCCAGGCACGGTGGTTCACGCCTGTAATCCAAGTACTTTGGAGGCCAAGGTGGGTGGATCACCTGAGGTCGGGAGTTCAAGACCAGCCTGACCAACATGGTGAAACCCCATCTTTTAAAAAATAAAAATATATTCATTGAAGGAGTAATTACAAATTACAGAAGCTCTTTTAGAACATAGAGGAGAAAGGAAAACTTCCTAATTCATTTCACGAGGCCTCCATCACCCTGATACCACACAGACACTGCAAGAAAAGAAAACTGCAGATCAATATCCTGTAAAAATCCTTGACACAATGTCAGCAAATAAAACCCAGTACTGCATAGAAAGAAGAACCACAACTGTGACCAGTAGGTGCCATCTCAGGAATGCAAAGTTGTTTTAACCGTCAAAAGTCAGTCAATGTAATTTACTGTAGTAGTAGAATGACTGAAAAGTCATGCGTTCATCTCCCTAAAAATACGTCATCTACAGAAAAAGAATACAACAAAATTAAACAAGATTCATTCTACAGAAATGTCAGCAAGTTAGTAATCGAAGGGAATTTCCTCAGCCTGGTAAAGAGTGAAACTTTATACTTAATACGGAAAAACAAAATGCTTTCTTCCAAGATAAGGAACAAAGAAAGATGCTGCTTTCACCACTTCTATACGATATTGTGTGGGAGATCTTAGTTTAATTAGACAAGGAAAAGAAATAAAGGGGTACAGGCTGGAAAAGAATAAATAAAAAAGTGCTATTCACACATGACATGATTGTGTATAGGAAATCCTAAGGAAATTACACATAAACTTTTAGAATTAGTAAGTGAGTTTAGCAAGGTTGCAGGACATGAGGGCAGCACAGAACAGTTGGTTGTGTTTCTCTATACTAGCAATGAAAAACTAGAAGTGAAGAAAAAGCAATACTTACACAACAGTGGAAGCATGGACCCAGATGATTCTTGATCAGAAGGTTCAATATTGTGAAGATGTCAACTGTCCCTCAAACCATGTATAAATACAGCACAATTACAAGCTACATGCTAGCAAGTTTTTGGTAACAATTAGCAAGCTGGTTACAAGCTCTGTATGAAAACACAGAGGAACAAGAATAGCCAAAACAAGGTTGAAAAAGGAAGAACAAGTTGGAGAATGCAACTGTCTTCAATAGTTTACCATAAAGCTACAGTAATGAAAACAGTACAGTTTGCAAAAGGAAACGAATATAGACCAATAAAACAGAAGAGAGTCCACCTTCGGCAAAGGTGCCTCATCTCGGGCCCCTCTCCCTCTCTCCCACTGAGTGACAGCTGGGATGTGGACAGGCAAAGCCGCCCTGGCCCACGGTTCCATGTCTCTAGCACAGCTCCAGAGGGCTTGGTGCCACTCACCTCTGGGAACAAGCCCAGGAGCAGGTCACTGCCCCGGGGGGACCCGACATCAAGGGCACTCACAGCAGATGTTTCTAGTGCCTGCAAAGACCTGCAAGTTTGGGTGCAGTGCGTCCATCTGGGGTCATCTCCTGGGTCACATTCTGCCTTGATAAGATTTGTATGGAAACATAGCTAGAAAGTTAAGCCAGTATCTTGTTTAAAATTAAACTTGTCCATAGAGACAAGAGACGGTTATGTGAATCTTTTACTCACCTCCCAGAATCGGCTACAAGGAACACAGCAGACAGCACCGCGTCCTGGAGAGGATGAGAGCCAGGTGGGGTGTCCACCTGCTGCTGGTGGCAGTACTGACTGCACAGTACCTTTGGAGAGTGGCCCATCTAATAAAGGGAAGTGTGCACACATCTGGCTAGAAAGTCCTCTCTCGGGAGCACGTCTGACAGACACTGCCATGTGTCTTGTACAAGAGATGTATCTACGAACCTTCCCAGCTGCGCAGTCCATCACAGTCAGAACCAGAAACAGCCTGATGTCCATCAGCAGTGCAATGGAGAAGGGGGGATTGTTTACACAATGAGTGATCTTCGGCAGTGAGGAGGAGAGTGGGATGGCAGAGCTGAGCCTCACGAGTGTCAGTGTTGCGTGGGAGGAGACAGATACCTAAGTGTGCCCAGGCGAGGATCCTACATAAGCAAAAGCCTTACTGCTTAGGAGGCAAAAACATGCCAAGCGGGCCGGGGCAGTGGCTCATGCCCATAATCTCAGCACTTTGGGAGGCCCAGGCAGGCAATCTCTTGAGTCCAGGAGTTTGAGACTAGCCAGGCCAACATGGCAAAACCTATTCTCCACTTAAAATACAAAAATTCGCTGGGCGTGGTGGCACACGCCTGTAATCCCAGCTACTTGGGAAGCTGAGGTGGGAGAATCACTTGAACCTGGGAGGTGGACGTTGCAGTGAGCCAAGATCACACCACAGCACTGTACTTCCACCTGGATGACAGAGCAAGACCCTGTATCAAAAAAAAAAAAAAAAAAAAAAAAAAAATCAGAGTTATTCTTACAGATCATAGAAAAACTGGGCATTTTCCAGTTCATCATACACCACACAGAGACCACTCTCCCCTAGAAATACAGAGGCTCAGAATCCCATCACGTGGCATTCATCTGTGTATTTACTGACCATAACACATTTGGAAGTATAAAGACGGGTCAATATTGGGACCTCAGTGACTACAAGCCACCACTTTACCAGGTCAAATCAGAAAGCCATGTGATACGTCAGTACGTTCCAAGATATTTAATAAAATTCAACACTCAATGATAAAAAATCTTTTGCTATGGGGCAAAGCATGCTTTCTTTGTCTTTCTTTTTTTCTTTTTGAGATAGGGTCTCACTGTCATCCAGGCTGGAGTGCAGTGGCGCAGTCATGGCTCACTGAAACCCTGAATTCCTGGGCTCAAGCAGTCCTCTTGCCTCAGTCTCCTGAGTAGCTGGGACTACAGGGTACATGCCACTATGTCCAGCTAAGTTTTGTATTTTTTGTAGAGATGGGGTTTCACCATGCTGCTCAGGCTGGTCTTGAACTCCTGAGCTCAAGTGATCTGCCCACCTCAACCTCCCAAAGTGCTGGGATTATAGATGTGAGCCACTGTGCCTGGCCAGCATGCATTCTTAACTTGATAAAAGTCATCTCCCAGATGTTTAAAATAGATTGCAAAATATTTTGCATTCCTTTGAGAATCATCGAAAAGAAAATGATAAAATCTGGTAAGAATAAATACTTGACATTTCTTGATATCCGAGATGATGTGATCAGATAAGAAATCAAATGAAGAACAAGTATGTTGAGTTATTTGCGGGTGACCGCATTGTCCATCTAGAAATTCCAAGATAAATCAGTCAGAATACTGCAAAGGTATTAGAATAAATAAAAGTTGGGAATGATGGCCACGGGCAAGGTAAATGTTGAAACAAACTGGTATTTTCTTACACATCAACAATAACTAATACAGTATGATAGAAACAGTGTCTTCACAACAGTCGCGAAACATGAAATGCCTGCAGTGAGACTTGAAAGACACACAAACAACTTGATCGAAGGGATAAACTTCTACCAAGGGAGTGAAAAGAAGGTCTCCGTAAACGTGAGAACCCCTTCGTTCCGGGGTGAAGCCCAAGGGTGAACCGACGAGCTTTCAGTGTCAGAAAGAGGATGGACACCCAGTGGCCCCCGGGCCGGTCAGCTCAGTGCCCATGTCTTCATCACCCCGCCTGTCCTCTGCTCCTCCCGTTCCCTGGGTCACAGCCCCCACAAAGCCCTGCACATAACTCTTTCCCCAGGCTTGACTTTCCAGGAAACCCAGCCAGGACATCCTCTAAATTCGTGGCTAGGGAGTTCACACCAAGGGGTGGTGAATGGGGGATGCACGCTCAGCCTCTGTGCCCGGCCTGCCTGGTCCATGTCCACTTGCCAGCGTGGACCTTAGCAGATGCTCGCCCCTCCAACCCGTCAGTCCTCATCTGATAAATGGCAGTAATAAGTGTTTGCCTCCTGAACCAGCTGGGGGATCCAGTGTGACGATCCACTGAAGCTCAGCTCTGGAGCTTGCAGGAGGTGAGATGGAGAGAGCATAGACAGAGGTCTGATCCCATTTCAGAGACCGGGTTCGCAGAGCGAAGGCCATTTTCCCCAAGCCTCTATGGCCACAGGGAAGAGCTGGGATCAGAGGTAGAAGGCCTAAGAGCACCTGACCGCCAGCTGACTGGGGCCCGTGCTCAGCGTGTCCCGGACGCTGGAGGGCCGTCTGTGTTACCCTGGGCTCTCTCCAGCATCCCACCCAGCTCTGCTGACTTCGGTCTCCAGGACTTCTCCAGAGTCCGCCATGCCTCCGTCCCCACCGTCACCGCTGTAGTCTAAATTAGCAGGGCTACTCTTCCTTGATGAAACCTGTGCTCTGCGCTGGAGCTAAAGGGACTGTCTGTGCTGTGGGGGAGCTGATGGCCGTCCCAGGGTCCTGGGGCTTGATGCCTGGGCTGCAGACCACCGCTCTGGGCTCAGGCTCGTCTCCCACTCGCATCTGCCCCTCCACGGGCTGAGCTCCTGCCTGCGCTGAGCCTCTGCTCCTCTGCATGAGGCGACCTTGCTGGCTCCAGGCCTCCTCTCATCCTGGATGGGCCTCCCTGTGTCCACGCGGCCGCCACGCCGGCCCGCTCTGTCCTCTGGTGTGGAGGCTGTCCTTGTCCCCTCCCCATTCTCCCTGCACACCTTTGGTTGTGGCATTGGACGCCTGGGTTGCGTGTTCTAGAAAGGCGTGTGGTGGTTGTTTTCTTGCAGTTTTTTTGTGTTTTTGCCTGAGAGCTGCCTGGGGTCTGCATGCCGCCTGCCGTGGTGTGGAGCGCGTCTGAATGTGGGGTGCAGGTATAACCAGGCGCTGCCATGTACCCTCCTCAGTGGGGTGTGCATGTCAACAGAGAGGCTTCTAGAGAGTTCCAGGAGCACTGCCCCAGGGGGTCTCTATGGCAGGGCCAGTCCCGTCACACCCCTGTGTCCCCGGCACGGCTTCTCAGATGACACCGGCACAGTGTGACAAAGCGTGACAGACAGCAGCGCTCCCCCGACGCTGCACACCATGCTGGCCCTGTCGAGGTCTGGCCATCAGAGGCTGTGAACCCGGGAAGGAGGGCACACTTTGAGCGTGAGGAACGGGCGGGGACGCACCGTGCCCCTGCGGCCTGCTGCAGGCGGGCAGGCAGCCTCGTGCCGGGAGCGACGTCCTGGCGCGTGTGCGAGGAAGGTCCCCGCCATGGGCCCACGCACGGCACCTTTTTCCAACTTAACCTTGGCTCTGCAAGCCGCGTGGGGTTTTGTGGGCTTTTCTCCCCACACTGTGACTGGAACCAGCACAGCCCCTGCTTCTGTTCCTCGGGGCAGGACAAAACCCAGCCCCCGGGGAGCATGAGTGTGACCCGGCGGCCAGGCAACCTCCCTCACACAGCGGCAGCTCCTGCTCCACGGGCCCCATGACACCCCCTCTGACACAGGCCCAGCAGCCTCCACCTGATGCAGAGGCTCTACGTCCCCGAAGGCGGCTCAGACCCGGCCTCTGACTCCAGGGCCTCCATCCAGCAAGGACCGGGGAGGAACACAGGTCCGGAGGCTACCCTCGACACGCTCACCCCCACGCCTCCTGCTCGCTGTCACCTGGGCTGATGGCAAGCTGAGGAGGCCACGGTGGGGCTGGTGGGCAAGTGCTTGGGGGTAGTTGGGGTGAATGCTGGAAGACTTGCTGGGGTACACTTTGGCAAAGAAGGGCTGTGTCTGGGAGAGCTTGAGGAAGAGGTTGGAGACTGATGCATACTGTGGGCTTCAAGGGTAAGAGCCTGGAGAAGTCGGGGCCAGCTCAGGTGAGTTGGGCTGTAGTTGGGGCTGCTCAGTGTCTTGTTAGGATTAATGAGTAACTGCTAATGGTGAGGAGTAGCTGTGATGATGAGGAGTAGTTGGTGGTGGTAAGGAGTAGCTGGTGATGGCGGGGAGAAGCTAGTGATGGCAGGGAGAAACTGGTGATGGCAGGGAGAAGCTGGTAATGGTGGGGAGTAGCTAGTGATGGTCAGGAGTAGCTGGTAATGTTGAGAAGTAGTTGGTGATGGTGGGGAGTAGCTGGTGGGGGGGAGTAGCTGGTGGGGGGAGTAGCTGGTGATGGTGAGGAATAGCTGGTGATTCTGGGGGTTGTTGGTTTTTAAAGCAAATATATTAAAAACATAAATGTAAAAGAAAACTATTTTAAACCAAATATGCAGAAAATATTTTAATAATGACAAAGTAAAGAATTTCTTAAACAAAACACAAACTAATCAGCCATCAATTAAAAGATTCATACTTTTGACTATATTAAATAAAAAGCTGTTTGTAAAAGAACACAAAAACAAAAGTGAAAAGACTACCAACTGAGAGAAGATATGTCTCACCAGGCATTAGGATCCTGACAGATAAAGAAAGTCTACAAACTAAAAAGAGAGAGGAAAAAAATGACACAATAGATGGGACGGGCTTGAGATACAAATGTCACAGGATAGATACAGGAATGGCTGGTAAGAAAGAGAAATTCCTGTCTCACTAGCAAATGAGGAAATGCAAGCTGAAATCCGCAGTGAAGTGTGACGGTAACCATCATTAGAATACACATGATCAGTGCTGCTGCATCCCACTCAGCCCATTTCATGGCTCACCAAAGGCTCTCTGGTTTGGTGCATATCAAAGGTGGCCCTGCAGTGTCCCTGGGTACGCACATCTTTAAATTCTACCAGGAGCTATCAGATGGTTTTCCAAAGCAGCAAGACCTCCCCCACCTGTCAGCAGCACAGAGGGTCCCGGGAGCTCCCCATCCTCACCAGCTCACGATGAGTGCACAGCGGAATTTCCCTATAGATTTCAACTTACACCTCGTCATTTCCCAGTGAAGGAGAGGAACTTTTCTTTACTACATGAGCCATTTCTGTATCTTTTCTGTGATATTTGCATTAATATCTTAAGCCCATCTTTCTATTGTGTCATTTGGTTTTTAAAATCTTTTTAACTTGTTGATGGTCTTTATATATGCAGGATACTAACGCCTTGCGGCAAATGTGTCCTAGTTTGTGGCTCTTCACCTTTTTTTTTTTTTAATACAAAGTTTCACTCTTGTTGCCCAGGCTGGAGGGCAGTGGTGCAATCTCAGCTCACTGCAACCTCTGCCTCCTGGGTTCAAGCAATTCTCCTGCCTCAGCCTCCTGAGTAGCCAGAATTACAGGCACCTGCCAGCATGCCTGGCTAATTTTTTTTATTTTTGGTAGAAATGGGGTTTCACTGTGTTGGTCAGGCTGGTCTCGAACTCTGGACCTCATGATCCAGCCTCCCATAGTGCTGGGATTACAGGCGTGAGCCACCGTGCCTAGCCTCTTCACCTTTAACTTTGTGTCCTTTGACAAATAGTTCTTTTTTAAATGTAGTCAGTGTATCCATTTTTAAATTTAGAGTAGAAAATACAGGAAGCATTGCACCCTCTAAGGGGAAGTACTGATTCATAGTCCCTGGTTGCCGTGGTGTGTGTCTTTGTGCACTGGGTTACAATGAACAGATTGGACAACGCCCAGGGAAACGCTGGCACACACGTCCCTGTTGACATGCACAACAAGGCTTACAGGAGAAAAGCTGGGAACGACCATGCGTCCTCAGGAGCGTGGCACCGCACAGAGGCAGAAGTGGCATTAGACAGGCCTGCAGATCCTCCCTTCCCCGCTCCGCTCCACGCCGCATCTGCGAACGTCAGTCCCAGGCTTGTTTGCCCACGAGCTTCAGCCCACGCAGGGCTCAGCGAGAGGCTGGAAGGCGGGAGGGAGACAGAGCCAGGGTGCTTCTCCCGCGGCGCTGCTTCGGGTGCCCAGCGTGGTGACGTCTTCTCCGTTGTCCCAACACCTGCCTGGGTGTCGGCCGGGGTTTCTGTCAGTGCCCAGCTCCTGGCTCTGGGGACACGGCTCCTCTCTGGCTCCCTCCAGCTCAGGAGGCGGGTGGCTTCCCGTGGTCGTGGTGGCTGTGCCAGTGGCCCTGCCAGGCGTTCAGCCTTCCCACGCTTTTGAGTCCAGCCCCCGCCTGCTCCGCTCCACTGAACTATGCGCTGTGGATTCCATTTCCTGACTGCACCCTGAGTGACATGGAGACTTGCAGGGACATGAATGGGTGTCAGAAACACGTTAAGGGGAGAACGTAGTCGTAGACCACAGCATGGTTCTTCAGGAAGCTCAGAAAACCAGCAATAAACAACACGAGTATCCACACACGTGGGGCCAAGCTCTCGTGGAAAGCATGGAGAGCGGCTCTCGGGGAAGGGAACGTCCCACTTCTCAAGGCAGGTGGTGCAGCACCTTTGTGGCCCCCCAGATCCTGGGGCCTCATTGGTTCAGGGCTCAGCCAGAGTCTCCTGCTCTTGCCCATGGGCTTTCTCTCCAAGGCACAGGCAGCCAGCCAGAGCCCCCAGCTCAATACTCTGGGGAGCTGGTACTGAGACACGGATGCCCACGTCTGGGATTCCACGCAGGGTCCTCCGCAGCTTTCTCCTCTGGGTCCCCTTCTCCTCCACCCCGCCCGAGCCTCCGGGGCCCCCTCCTGGCCTGGGAGCCTGTCCTCAGACTCAGCTTCTGGACAGTGGTGTGTTTGGAATGTTTTTTATGTTATTATTCTTTAAACCACGCAAACACATTACAAACACACTTGTGGGCATGTGGTGTATCTCAATAAGCAAAGTAAATAAAAATCCTTAAGAGCAGAGCCACAAGTGTGAATGCAGTTTTACGATGACGTTGAGCTCTCTGGGGAAGTTCTCAGGGGAGGCCCCTGTCCAGACCCAGCTCCCCTGCTCTGCCTTCAGGTGTTGTGAGGGGCACACGTGCCATTTCAGCTCCTGGGAGGAGACCTGGGGGGCGCTGGGAAAGGCGGGGTGGGAAGAGCAAAGACTGTCACGTCCAGGATGGGGGAAGGGGCTGGCGGGGTGAGCCTGGGAAGGCAGCAACCGCTGCTGCCTCCTGCTGCAGCCCCACCCACCACCCCCCAGTCCCTCTCCCTCCGGCCCCGCCCCCCTCTGGCCCCGTCTAGGCTCCGGTGTCTCCCTCTTTCCAAGCTCTTGTCCTGCCCCCGCATCTGCCTCCCCGTTTCCTGTTTCCTGCCCGGCCCTTCTCCCCTCTCCACCTCGACCTCCCTCTAGGGCTTTCTGTAGAGGAAGGAAAAGGGACAGAGCCAGGGAGGCAGAGGCCAGCGTGCCCTTTTCGTAGGCCTGCAGACACTGGGCCTTGGGACGTCCTCACAGCTGACTCCTGCTGCCGCCGGACGGAGGTTCTGGAAGTCTGAGCCTGCGGCAGGCGCTCCCTGCCTGCCTTGGGGCCGTGGGGCCCTCTGTGTGCTGCTGCAAGTCGGTGCAGAGATCCCTGGCAGAGCCTGCAACGGACCTTGACTTACTCAGGGTGGGGTGAAAAGGAAGCCACCCAATGGGCCGCCAGCCAGCCCCAAGTCACGTGCCGTGGGCTGTGGAGCAAGTGGAGAGGGCCCCGGCCAGCCCACCTCGGGGGTCACTGGCAGGCAGTGTTTGGAAGGCCTGGGTGGGGGGCCAGCTGCAGGCAGAGTGCCTCTGTACCCTCCCGCCTTGCAGTATGGGAGGCAGGCCGACCCTCATGCTGGTGAGCAGAAGCACTGAGGCCCCATTGGCGAGACCCAGGCAGGAACCAGTGGCCACATTCGTTACTGTCGCGGTGTCAGTGAGGCGAGTGCTGAGTGTGAAGAGATGCAGGCAGTTCTTAGGGAATCCTGGGGTCAGGCCTGAACCTCCCAGCGAAGCCCCTGGAGAAGGTGGGCTTCTCCCCAGCATGGCCAGGCAGGGATGGCATGGGGAGGATGCCCTCTGCCCCAGGGGGCACTGGAAGTGGAAGTCGGCTTGGGTGGGCCCGGCCAGCAGTGGGAAGGAGAGTGTGTCCTGGAGCTCCCAGATGAACGGCAGCCCCTGAGCCTCCTATGGTGGGCACAGTGGCCTCACCACCCACTTCAGGACCATGAATATGTCTTCATCTGCAAATGAACCACTGCTCTGCTCAGTGGGTATCTGCGGCCTCTGGGGTCCCACCCAGCATTCCCCTGGAAGCCCTTGTGGGGCACGACCCGCAATGCCTGGCTCTGCACAGTGTGGGTTACACCCTACGGCCAAAGGGCCTGTGTGAGAGCGCTGTGTGCATGGCACTGGGGTACACAAGCATGCGCCTCCATGGGCCTGAGTGTGTGTACGTGTCTGTGCCTGTGTGCACCTGCAGTGTGTGCAGGTATACGCATGCCTGTGTGTGTTTCCTGATTTTCTCATTAGCAACAGACTCGAACCCCCTTTTCAAAGCACACATCCTTTCTCCCAACATCCAGAGACACAAGTCTATCCTGGGTGCTGGATAATGTTGCTCTGTTCTGGGGATCAGAGGGAGGACAAATGGGCAATATCTATTGGTAATCATAAAAATGTTCACGTTCACTGACTCTATAATCTCATTTCTGGAGCTGAATCATGAAGAATTGGTTCAGAAGACTCCTGAGACATAGCACAAAGACAGGTTTAGAATGATGTTGTTTTTTGTTTGTTTTTTGGTTTTTTGTTTGTTTATTTGTTTTTGAGATGGAGTCTTGCTCTGTCAACCAGGCTGGAGTGCAATGGCACGATCTCGGCTCACTGCAGCCTCCATCTCCTAGGTTCAAGCAATTCTCCTGCCTCAGCCTCCCGATAGCTGGGGTTACAGATGCCCATCACCATGCCAGCCAATTTTTGAATTTTTAGTAGAGACAGGGTTTTGCCATGTTGGGCAGTTTGGTCTTGAACTGACCTCGGGCGATCCACTCACCTTGGCCTCCAAAGTGCTGGGGTTACAGGTGTAAGCCACTGCGCCCAGCCCAGAGTGATATTATTTCTACATAGAACATGAGAAACTCAGATGATCAACTACTGGACATTCCTTGGGTGAATTAAGGTAAATCAGTAAATGGAGTACCATGAAATGCCAGCAATTCCTGAAATAAATCTATGAGGCTATTTGGAAAATGTTTTGTCTGTTGTATAAAAATGAATACAAAGTGAAGACAGGCTAGGGCTAATGTGATAGCAAAATGTTCATGTCGAAAAATCGTCAGGAGGCAAAGAAAGCAAAACACCTGTTCCTGGAACCCCGCCCCTCTTCATTGCTCCGAGTACATTCCCTTTTCTGTGGTGTTCTCTTCCCTTAACGCTTTCCTTCTCTTCTCTCATAATGAGGAACAGAGATACAATTTATTTAATTTATTAATTTATTTATTTTTGACGGAGTCTCGCTTTGTCGCCCAGGCTGGAGTGCAGTGGCACAATCTTGGCTCACTGCAACCTTCACCTCTCAAGTTCAATCGGAGATAAAATTTAGAGGATCATTTTCAGAATTTTGCCATTCTTTAACAAATATGTATTGATTCCTACCATATTTATACCACCACGTTAGAAAGAGAAAACAAACCCCCTTCTCCAGGAACTTGGAGTTTAACCAGAGAGACACATGTACAATTCCAATGAGAATGACAAGTGTTATGATAAAGTGCTAGGCAGGTGGGATGACCATGTAATTTGTCGTCTAAACTGGGACACTTGTAAGAGCAAAGGGCACTTTACAAGTTGTACAAGAAAAATGTTCATGAACTGTCCCTGGAAACAAGGTGAGTCAGCCATGCCTCTTGACAGGCCAAACCTCTTCCCCACACAGTCCCTCCTCACACCTGCCAGGAGACCTGGAGTCCTCTCCTGGGGCTCAAGAAATCTCCTCCTCAAGGCAAATCTGGGCCACACTTGGGAACCTGTGGGAGCCCAGCCTCCACGCTGAGGGTGCAGGGCAGGAAGGAGGCATAAATACCACATGGCCTCAGTGAATGTGCCTGGGGCTGGGCCACCAGGGTCAAGACAGTGGAGCCAGAAGACTTGAGATCTTCCATCCCACCCTGCCCTCTGGGTGGCCACAAGCTGCAAGCCACATGGTAAGGTGGGCTGCCCCCCACACCTCCAGTTTCTGGATATTGAGAACCATTGCAAAGGCCCTAGAGGGCAGGAAGTAAACTGGGATCTCAAAATATCAAAGTGGGAAGGCACTTCAGTCTCATCTGGACCTGTCCCATCTGCGCACCTGTCATCTGGACCTGTCCCATCTGTGCACCTGTCATCTGGACCTGTTCCATCTGCGCACCTGTCATCTGGACCTGTCCCATCTGCGCACCTGTCTTCTGGACCTGTGTCTTCTTCCTGCTATCCAAAAAGTGTGACGCTCTCAACTTCACTGTGCTTCCTTCACAAGGAAAATACAGTTGATGGAGGCAGTTTCCTCTCTTTTCTGCTGCTTTAATTTCTAGAAAACTTCTTTAATAGATTTGAACACACCACCTTATAACAGCTAGCCCAGAACATACAAACCTGTTTAATAGTTGGTGTGACACCATCAAGGATTGAAAAAGAGGGAATAAAAGTGTTGTTATTTTCAGGTGCAATGATTGTTTACATTAATACACAAAATAATTTACAGACATATTGTTATAAATAATAGAAAACCTTAATGAAGTCACTAACTAGAAGATTAATATACAAAAGGCAGCTGGATTTCTGTATAGTACCTTCCCTCAAAAAAAAAAAAGAAGTAAAGAGAAAACAGATTTGTAGTAGTAACACAGAATGTCAAGTATTTAAGAATAAATCTAGCAAAAAGATGTGTAGGACTTCCACAGTGAAGGACCTCTTAAAATTCCATTAAGATACATTTTTAAAAGATATAAATGGAGAGGCATACTATATTCATGGATAGAGACACACGTTATACAGTTTAGAGTCCTCCCCAAATCTGTGCATATGCATAGATGACAATGCATTTTCAACCAAAATTCCAAAAAGTGTTCCATGAGACTTGATGGGATTATTCTAAAATGTGCATGGAAAACTAAAACACCAGTAATAGCCAGGACACTTCTGAAGTGGGAGGGAGATTTCTCCACCACACGTTGGGATTGTTAGGAAATTGTAGCAGTGGAAGTGACTGATGTGAGACTTTTGCGTGGATAGACAGATGGGCATGAGAATTGGATAGAGAACCCCAGAACAAACTTACGTATAGGTGGAACCAATGGCTTTGCAGGTTAGTGGAAACAGGAGAAACACCTCAATCAATAGAGCTAGAAAAACATAGTTGTTCATATGGAAAAAGATGAAAGGAACTCCCAATGGATTAAGGATTTAAATGTCAAAAACAAACCTGTAAATTCTAATTAGAAAACGTAAGTGGCTCTCTTTTAGAGGGTGTGATTGGAAAGGATTTCTAAAACATGACACACAAAGAAGTAGAGGGCATAGTCAGAATTGATACTTTGTGAAGAATTTTAAAAGGAGATGATTTACAAAGGCAAAAGCAGGGTGTGTGGAACCCAACACAGGACGTGCAGCGCCTGGGGCTAGGAACTTGTTACTAGAGTCCAAGAGTGAGCTCCAGCGGGGTGAGCCTGCAGGAGTGATGGGCTTCAGTGGAGTACTCGCTGGCTACAGCAGTTGGCAGGGAGAGACTCAGGGGAGTCTGTTCCCCAGACCTCACCCTACACCCTGTCCCTGCCTTCCTGCTGGGGCCTCCCTGTGGATGAACCCAGAAACTTTGGGGAGTCCAGCTCATGGGCCTGAGGGTAGGGAGGACTGGCTGCCCACTCCCCACACTCCCTAGTCTGAGGGGCTTCTTTCCTGAGGGGCTCCTAGGCTTAAATGTGGCCTTTGCTCCCTGTAACCTGCAAGGCCAGCAGGGCGGCTTACAAGGGCTGGTTTCTAGGCTCCAGCATGGACCATGGCTTCCCCCACCCGGAGCAAGCCTGCCTGTCCTGGCTGGGCCGCCGTGGGAAGGACTGCAGTGTCCAAAATAGTTTCAGAATTCCTCAGAGTCAGAGAATGCAGGGCTTGGGTAACGGACACCTCTGGGGACAGGGCAGATGTCCCTGAGCCTGGATTCCTGCCTCTGACCTGACCTCCGGCTTGGGATTCCCAAGACAAGGGTCAGTGTGGGATGCTCCTTTTAGGGGAAATGTCCCCCTTGGGGCCAGTGGAGTCGCTCCTGTGGTGGAGAGTACGATGGTGTAGACCAGGCTGGCCCAGCGGTCCCTCCAGTGGAGGCTGAGAGGTCTTCTCTCTTCTCCCAGGACCAGGGACAGTGTCCAGTGGATCTGGAAAGACCAGAACGGGTGGGGGTGGCTGCCAGCCCCGTCCCCCTCTCTCGGCCGGGCCTGGGCTACTTGCCCATCAGTTGGGTTCACGAGGGCTCAGAGCCCTGAACTTTTCAAACATCCTGATTCTCAAGAGCAGTGGATTGATGTGTTACCCGTTCTCTGGGCACATGAGAGCTGTTAAAGTTTACTTTTTTCATTTCCTTTCATGCTCAGTTTGGCGAGCAGGACTTGATTTTTATTATAGAACCTTCCAGCACAGACAGGGAGCCTGTGTGTGCTTGCTTGGAGGCACCTCAAGGTTGGAGTCCCATGAGGCTACCACTGTAAGCCGGCCAGGGTTGTTTCTGTTATAGTGAGAACATGCTTATGAACACACTCATGCACACACACTCACACATTCACACGCTCACATTCACACAATCCTCACATATTCACACACATATTCACACCCACATGTTCACACACTCACACATTCACACACGTCTACACATATCACACACATTCACATACATGCACATTCACATACACATTCATACCCAGTCACACACACTCACACACATTTACACACATTCACACACACACATATTCACACATAACACACACACACATTCACACTCATTCTCACACACATTCACACTCACAGATTCACACACACATTCACACACACATTCGCTCACAAACAAGATGGCAGAGCATTGCTTGTTCTGTCCCCTCCCAAACACTGTCAGGCAACTCATGTCTCACTGTGTGACGTCCACTTCCATGGAAGTGCCCTGAGTCTTGATGGATTAAAAATAAATACTAGTGAGTAGGTGAATTTGCCCATGAATAATGAGGCTTGACTGTGTTTTACTTGAAGAAAAACTTAGAGAGCTAGAAGTGATGTGGAACCTCATTCAGGAAGGCGACTTGCTGTTTTTCCTGAACTCATGCGGCACCAGGGTCCCAGGGTCTCTGCGCCCTGGCCGCTGGGTCTGGAGGGTCTGGGGGATCCGGCTCAGCTGTGCATCTCTGACATGTGCCCCTGATGTGGCGTCTGCTGTCTGGGGACTGCACCGGGAGAATGTGCCCTCATCAAACCAGTGCCTCAGGCCAGGCTTTGCAGGGAGCCCCTGAGGACCTGCCGTGTGGAGGCTCCTGGCACAGCCCCTGGCAGGGAGGGGGCGAGCCCAGGGCTGTCTCTGCAGGCTGCAGCTTCTTCCAGGTCAGCCTTTGCATGCGAGTTCCAGAGTCAGTTTCCATGCACAGGAAGCCAGCGTCATTGAGGCTGAGTTCCAGCACAACCAAGCTGCCCCCGTGAGGCTGCCGGATACCGAAATGTTTGTGTTTAAAAGAGACATATGGGCAAGATCTGTCACAGATGAATCATCAGCCATGCTCCTAGGGACAGCTAATTTTAAAGTAGTCAGGACTGTTTCAAGGTCACGGTGACCCCCATGGGCTGTGTGAGTGCAGAGTCAGACCTGAGAGAGAGAGCGTGTCCGGTAGAGCGTGGATCTGGGGTGCTCCCGACTTTCTCACAGGCGACATTGGTGCTTAGGCTTCGCTCCTGACTTTGGTGTCCGCCTCAGCACCTTTCACCCGCCGAGCCCTTAACAGAGCTGCAACTTGGAAGCAAAGGAACTTGAGGCTCCTGAGGTGCCAGTTCCTCCCAGGAGCAGCTGAGGCACGTATGGACGGCCCCAGCCCCGGGCGGCGGACTCAGCAGTGGGAGCCAGCCGGCGAGCGCCAGGCCAGGTGATCGCCCAGACACTCCTGCCTGCAAGCTGCCTGGGCTGGCCGGAGCTCACAGGGAAAGGATGCGCCTGACCCCACAAGGCCGTTCCCGTGGCGGCCGGGCGACGCACAGTCAGCTGCACCCTGGATTCCTCACATAGCTCAGGGGCCTCGGCCTGTGGCTCTGCAGAGCTAGGCCCCCGAAGCACACTCCCCGCAGTTTAAACGGCTCCTGCCCTGGGGGCTGGCCCACTCCCACCTTGGGGTGGGCAGACAGAACCCTCTACAGGAGGGTACAGGCACTGATAAAATCTGGGGAAAGACGGGGACATCTGGAGGAAATGTCAGGCAGAAAGTGACATCTGTCTGCCTCTGCCTCAGCTTGGCCAGGTGGCGTGTCCCCATCTCCGTGCCTGTGTCACGAAGCTCTCCAGCGAGCCAGGCACGCAGGCCTAGCACACGCTCTGTGCAGCTCATGGAGAGGCGGCCACATGTGGTGGAATCTGTCCACAGGCCTCTCGAGAGCCACATCATCAGCCCGGGAACCTCACTGGGCCTCAAGGCACTGCTGGGCCCAGGGAGGGGTCACGCCTGCTCTTCCGATCCAGACTGGCTTCCCCGAACCAGGAACACCTGCCTAAAGGCACCCCTTGCCAACAGGGAGGGCCCTGCCTGTGGGCAGCACGAAGCCAGGGTCTTGCCTGTTCCTCCCCGACTTCCTTCCCCACCCGGGCTCCCCGACTCCCTCGGGCAGGGGTGCTGGGCTGGGTGCCGGCTCCTGCCCCGCTCCGCTTCCTGTCACCGCGTCCATCTCTAGCTCCTTCTGCATCTCCACAGCACATCTCACCGCCGCCCTCACCTCCACCTCCCTCCCTCGGCCTGTCTCCCTCTTCTTTGTCAAGCCATGAGTGGCCTCAGACGTGGTTACAAACGCTCTGGGCTGGCGGGTGCTGGAGACGGTCTATGCCGCCAACCCCAGTGCACACAGGGGAACCGAGGTCCTGCCACCACGACTTGGCCCTAGTCACCAAAGCCCCCAACGGAGTAGAGCACAGGTCACCTCCCGACCCCGGACTGACTTCTGGCTGCTCCGCGGCTCTGGCGGTGGAGGGAAGGGCGTGCGGAGTGAAGGGTAGAGGTCTTGGTGAAAAGCTTTGGTGAGAGAGAATGCAGATGGGGCCAGATGTGTTTCCCACCGGAGGTGGAGCCGCTGGAGTCGGGTGGACGGTGGACGGAAGCGGGCCTGCCCCGGCCACGCAGCCCACCCCAACACCCAGCTCCAGGGAGGCGGGGCTCCTCGGGGCTGCTGAAGGGCGACCCGGAAAACAAGGCGCACTTTCCCCTCCTTCATGGAGGCTTCCGTGCCCCAGAACATAAGTTTTCTTTTGTCATTACTGAGAAAGCTCGTTTTGTTATGGAAAAATGAAACAGGAGAATCTGTACAACCGGGAGCCGTAGGCGGATAAACAGAAACCCTCCCCAGCCGGTTCTGAGCGGCAGGACGCCTACCCCAGACCCCAAGTCAGGGCTGCACACACCTGCGCCTACCATTCATCCGCAGTGGCAGCGTGTGCAGGCCAAGCACCCCGAAAGCCAGGGAGGGCCTCTGGACCCGCTCTCCTCACCACGCAGCCCTCCTGGGCCTCTGGTATTAACCTCATAACTGTATTTCCATTGGCACCACTTTGAACTGAGTTAGAGAAAATCAGACACTTATACTTCAGGAGACAGAGATTTCTGCCCACTGTATTTTATTTTACTTTATTCTATTTCACCTAAAAATTGTGCAGGCCAGGTGCGGTGGCTCACATCTATAATTCCAGCACTTTGGGAGGCTAAGGAGGGCAGATCGCTTGAGGTCAGGAGGTCAGACAAACCTGACCAACATGTCGAAACCCTGTCTCTACTAAGAATACAAAAAAATTAGCTGGGTGTGGTGGCGTGTGCCTGTAGTCCCAGCTACTTGGGAGACCGAGGCAGGAGAACCACTTGAACCCAGGAGGCGGAGGTTAACAGTGAGCCGAGATCGAGCCACCACACTCCAGCCTAGGCGACAAAGCGAGAGACTTCGTCTCAAAAAAAACCAAACCAAACAAACAAAAGGCCTCTTGGGAATTTCTGTCGTCATGTACAGGGTTCAGGCTCCACCGCATCTGACGCCCCCCTGCCTCACCTCGCCCACCTCTTCGAGGATTCAGTGATCACAGATGAGGCCTCAGGGTGCAGGAAGGCTGAGATCCTCGCCAGGCCACGCTACCCCCACCACTGTGCCAGGACTGGCAGCCTGGGGATTCCCCCTCTACTTAAAGCAAAGAGCTAGTGGGGCTGAGGTGCTGAGCCCGGCTGCAGGGTGGGAGGAAAATCACCTGGGAGCAGGAAACCCCCAGAGGCTGGCCCCCACCTGCAGGGGAGGCGGGTCCCACTCTGACCGGTGAGGCTGGCCCCTGGGGTGCTGCTGTACAGCCGTGCTGAGGGTGTGGGGCCCCAGGGAGTGTTTGCTGCTCCGCAGGGCAGGGCAGGCAGGTTCCAGCGACTCACCCCAGAGGCCCTTGGGACGGGCGGATTCCCTCAGGGAGGGCACCTGCCTGGCTGTGGGCACGGGAGGAAGTGCGGCCCCAGTGGGTGAACGGTCCCTGTCTGTGTCTGGAGCTCTGCTGCTGCCACCATCATCCTCAGGTGACATGACCTGATTTGGGGGCTCACGGTGCCGTTTTCACAGCCATTTGATTCCTTAGGCCCAGGCCTGGGAGGGTGGACCCCCAGCCTCTGGGCCCTGCATGGACGGCGTGTCCTTTTCCACGGAGTGGCCAGCCGAGCACTTTTGACCGCAGCGTAGAGGCCGGGGTCGTGGGCACCCACGCTGTGTGGCGCCCAATGGAGGGCCAAAGCCCCACATCCCTGCAAAGGGCAGATAAAGCCAGGACCAGGTTCGGCAGGGACAGGACTCCTGCAGCAGAGAGGAGGGGACGTGGCCTATGGTTGGTTACCCTCCTGGAGGGAGACTGTGATTGGCAACAGGCAGGTGCATCGCCGGCAAATTGACTGACAGCTTCTGTACCCAGTGCTCCTCCATGGGCAGCCCCTTCCCAAGCTCCCTTTCCGAGGCTCCTCCCCACCACCCGTGGGAGCCCCCCATGGCCCAGCCCGACAGCTGAGCCCAGTCCCCCGAGCCCAGCCGTCCTTCCTCTCCCCATCTCCTTTCCCATTCTGTGGACTTCCTGGGGTTGCTGTGATGAATGGCCACAGCCTTGATGGTTTTAAACAATGGAAATCCATGCTCACAGTCTGCAGGGCAGGCGTCTGAACCCAGCGTCACTGGGCCAGCAGGCCCTCTCAGGTTCCGGAGCGGGTGCTGCCAGCCGCCATGCACTCCTTGGCTTGTGGCCACATCGCCTGACCTTCGTGGACAGCCTCTTCACCACGCTCTCTGACTGCAAGTGACTTCCTCCTGCAAGTGTCCTTCTCATGTGAACCTTTCGATGCCACCTGGGCCCACGTGGATAACCCAGATGATTGCTCATGCCCGGATCCTAACTCAATCCCATCCCCAGATCCCGACTCAGTCCCACCCCATGATTCCAACTCAGTCCCATGCCCGGATCCCAACTCAGTCCCACGCCCGGATCCTGAATCAGTCCCACCCCTGGATCCCGACTCAGTCCCACACTCGGATCCCCACTCAATCCCATCACAAAGACGCATTTGCCACATAATGTCACATTCGAGTGCTGTGGAAATGGAGACCTGGCGTCTTTGGGGCCATTTTCCGGCTGACCACACTGCTCACGCCTGAGCTGACCCACAGGCCGCTTCCTGATGGGCGCAGGTCTCCTGCCATCCTTGGCTCCAAGGGCAGAGGCTCCCGAGAGGCCTGTGTCCTTCTCCCTCCCAAGCCAGTGCCACCTTCACGGAGCTCTGCAGGTGTGACTTTTGGTGGAGGAGACGCTGTCCCTTACCCTTTAACCCTTGGCCCCCAAAAAACCAAGATAGAGGCTGCTAGGAGGACAGCTGTGACACAGATCCCGGGGACTCGAGGCCATGGGCAGGCGCCCACCAAAGGCTCCGGGCACTTTGCCGCGGTGTGCTAGCTAGCGTCCTAGCGTCCACTGCTCGGCCGTGATCGGCCCCTCGCTCTGCCTTCCTCGGCCCGTGCGTGTGTTGCTGTGGTCAAACAGCTCACGCAGCCATGACACAGGACATCCACATCCTGCCTTGGTGGCAGCGTGGGGGGCAGCGGGCCAGAAGTCCTGGAGAGCAGCCCTGGGTCATCACCCTGCTCCAAGACCCAAATATGACGGGAAGATGCAGACGCGACACCCAAAATTCTGAGGCGGGTGCTTCGTGGGGTGGGTTCCCAAGACTGGGAAGGACGTATCTGAGAGTCACTGGAGGCTCAGAATCTGGACCAAACTCCAGGGCCACACGGCGTGAGGGGGCAGCCGCACAGAGATAGCTTCGGCCTCGCTCCCCCTGGCCCCTAAGGGACCAATGCTCCACCATTCGGCCCCGACAGGGCTCGGACCAGTTCCTCTCAGGGTGGACTTTGGGGTCTCTGATTTCGGGGTGAAGCTCTCTGGCCCCGGCCCCAGGTGTTTCTTTCTGCCTCAGCGCTTCCCGTCCGCGTGCTGGGGTGTGCACCAGGAGGGTCTCTAGCTAAGTGGCTCCTGGGCCTCTGCTGCTGGTCCCTTGGGCGCCTGGTCACTGCTCCTGGATGGCCCAGCACCTGCCCCTGCGGCCTCCTTGGCCATGGCCCCCATGCCTGGCTCCCAGCGATCCTGCACCCACAGGAGCCGGGGTTTCCAGAGCCACGTCCAGAATGGCAGCGGCTGGGCTCCGTCTCAATAGTGGCCAGCTCAGGACACGCGCCAGGCGACCCTCTCAAAGGTGAACTGGACCTGGACGCCGGGCCTGCGACACGGGCAGCGGCAGGCAGCGCCCGCTCCCTCCTCCCCCGCGGCGGCTTCAGGCCGGGTCTTCAAGTGTCCGAGCACCGAGGCAGCAGAGCCACCCGGCCCTTCCCTTTCTGCTGTGGGTGCCGCGGGTCTCTGTGTATTCCAGCCCGCCTCCTCTTCCCAACCCACTCCCAATAAAGCACGGCACACAGGCCCCGCCTGGGGGTGCCAGGGACCCCGCTGCGATGGCAGAGGTTGATGCCCAGGAGGAACGGGGGCTGAAGGGGTGCGTCGGGGAGAGCAGGGCGGGAGGGAGGCGGGAGCGCGGGGCTCGGAGGAGCTCAGGGCGGCAAGATCGTGTTCCTGAAAACAGATGGAAGGGATCAGCTTCTCTTGGCCACTTTCATCTTTTTTTTCTCGATTCTGTCAAATTCCTCGGGTTGCGGGGGCCGTGGCGTTTAGAGACGGGAATCCGGGCAAGTGCCCTTGTTTCCCTGCCTGGCCGCCGCCCTGGGAAGTGAGCGTGTGTGCGCGGGCGGACGCTGGCTGCGAGGTGGGGGTGGACGACTGAAGAAACATAAACCGGGAGGCTGGGGCCGGGAGGCTGGGAGCTTTTGTCCGGCCCGGCCCTGTGGCGCTGACGTGGACCGGCCAGAAGCCTGAATCAAGACAGAGCGAATGGAAAAGGAAGCGCTCGCCGCCCGCGCTGAAATCGGGGCCCTCGAGGCTCCTTGAGAACAGGCTCTGGAGCCAACTCACCTGGGCTCACCTGGGCTCAAACCCGGCTACCCGCCCACGGGCTGGGTGTTGTTGGCTGAGGCGTTTCACCTCTGCCTCAGTTTCTTCACCTCCCTCAGGGATGTGTTGGCATGAAGGTGGGGGGGACGTGTCCAGGGAAGTGAAGACCCCGTGAATGTGGCTCCAGGAGATGGGCCCAGTAGGTGCCAGTTTCAAGGCAGAGGTAAGGGGTTGGTTCAGGTCTTTTGGGTCTGCGGGACTCAGGAAGGTGCAATCAGGGAAATCAAGTCAGCCCTTGGACAGAGGAGCTCAGAGAAGGGGCAGGGACAGCACCCAGGCGGGGAGGGCAAGTGCCCTGACCAGGGAGCAGCAGGGAGGAAGGAGCAAATGAAACGTGATGCCAGGCGCTGGGGAGGAGGTCACTCAGGGAGCGGGGCGGGTGAGCAGGGCGGCTTCCCGTGGCTGGCTCAGGGCTGCCGTGGACAGTGACGAGAAGGAATCAGGCCTCCAGTTTAGGGAATCTGTTCCTGGTCATCCCTGGGCTACAGGACTCGTCAGGGGAATCCCAGTATCTTGCCCCGACACGTAAGTCACCCAGGAGGGTGGTGGCGTGGTCACAGCAGTGCAACGTGCCTTCTTGTCACCTGAGAGCTCACCCAGGGCCTCACCTGGCTGCTTCTCCAAGGCCCCCCTTCCTGGCCAGCTCCAGAGGAAGGTGACATGCTGGGGTGTGCAGGGCGAGGACTGGGAGGACCAGGGAGGGGGCTGGGGTCAGGCCCTCCCAGAGCTGACTTTGCGGGACCTCCCGGTCTCAGACCACAACCACCTTGTCATGCAGAGAGGGCCCGGGAGGGGCTGGCCTGGCAGCGCCAGCTTCCCTGTGTATTGGGTGGAAATGGCAGAGAATTCTGTGCTTGAAGGCCCCATCGCCCCAGGGCTGGCTGAGGGGCCTGGAGATTGTATGACTAGCCTGGGAGGCTCCATGTGGCTCTGCTTAAAGTTTCAGTGAGAGTTGGGTCTCCTGTTTGGTTTGTTTGTTTGCTAATGAAGATTGCTTCTTTCTTTCAGGTCTCTAAAGGAAGAATCACAAAGAGCCTGAGGCTGCCAGGAATTTTCTCCCATGCTGCTGGGCTGCCGTGCAAGCCATCTCCCTGTGCGTGGCCCTTTGTATACTTCCCTGGAATGCGGCTTTTATTTTCTGACAAAGCAAATGTTTTACTGTTGATTTTCCTTTAACAAATAAATATTGGCTCCAACAAATGTCAGAGAAACTCTACAAAATAAACCCAAGTATCTGTGACTAATTAAGGGGAAAATCATCCTCCCCACTCTTCCCCTCCCAAAAAAAATAAATCCCAAGACGAGATTTTCAGCTGTAGGCCCCTCTAGAGCCTGGGTGGGTTTCTGGAGTTTTGGGTGGTTGAGTTTTTCTCTGGCCTGGGGAGGGCCCATCCTGGAGCTCTTTATCTGCTGCTTCCCACCCGGCACGTGAGGTGTTGGAATCCGATCATGGCAGAGATGCTCCCCTCTATGCTGTGAGGAAGGGCTCTGCCTGGAGCTGGTACCTGATGTCACATCTGTGTTTTTAAAAATACAAGGCCAGCCTGTTGATTATCCCGGGAGCTTTATGGTATTAACCAACCCCTGGGGCTGGATGGCCCTTCCAAGTAGCCTCCACAAGAGCAGGGACCTTATGGACCTTTGTATACTGTATCCTTCCCTGTTGGCTCGTTCATCACTCCCTCAGCTTCTGTTCTGAGGCCTGCACATTAAACTGACAAAAGGTGGACTGGCAGCAGAAAAGACAGCAGAAAACTAAATTTAAATCAGAATGTTATGTGCACAGAAGCTTCACAGGCAAGAAGTAAAAACCCAAAAAAGGGGTGTGGCATGGGGACTTCCATACCACTTTAACAAAGGTTGATAAATTGTGGAGAAGTGACTGGACAAAGGAGAGAGGGGGGTTCAGGCTTCTAGGTGTGGTGGATCGTGGGAGGTGATTAAACAATGTATGGGACGTAAGGGTTGTTTGGTAAGGCCTTTTTTCGTAGTTAAGAGTCATTTTCCTCTGCCTGGTGCTGGAGACAGGAACACCTTTGCCCAGAGAAATGTGTGCCCTGCTTTTTGGCAGCAAGAGGAGGGCAGCAAGCTCTTCCTGAATCCAGCTTCTGAATTGCCTTCAGCTCAAAATAATTCTTATGCCAGAATACCATATTTTGGGGTCACGTATTACAATTCCCTTCACCAAGGGTGGCTCCAGAGCAGGTGCCGTTGAACAAGGCAGCCACCAACATGCCCAGCAGCTGGGTCCCCAGGGGTCTGGGTAGCCCCCCCCAGCCTTCACCACCAAGACCTCCTAGGCTGACCAATGTCACCCCTCAAAGCTGACACCCCAGTGGCCAACACCAGTTAAATCTGCTTCACCATGAAAAGGTTTCTTCAAGGAAAACATTTACCTGAACGAGAGCGCAGGATTGCACCGCAGCCTTTGCTGAAGGCAGAAGAGGTTTCTAGTCAGATGTCACACGCTCTCCCTCTGCTGCAGGGCATGGCCAGTTCCCGCTTTCATTCCGTGGATGTCACACGAGCTCTGAGTCTGGTTCTTGCAAGTGTCTGAGTTTCATGTTTTATGGCAGCTGGGGATTCCTAGGACAAAGCTCCCATGGAAACTCAGCCCAGGTTCAGTTAACAGGGCATGCTCCCTCTTCTCCCCAGCTGCTGCAGAAGCCCCCACCCAGGAGAGGAAAAATCTCGCTGAGGAGTCAGGGCTCCCAACAGGTACCCCCAGAGATGCGGGAAGGCAGGTGAGCCGGCACTCAGGGCCACATGGGCAGATAGATGGTGTCCCTGGGTAGGGTCTGCTCATCCCTGTGGCTGGCAGGGGCTTGTCAGAGTCACAGGGGCTGAAGCTGGGGGAAGTGGCTCAGCAGTGGCTGGTCAGGCCTCCCAGAAGACCCCTGGCTGCCATGAGGATGCAGCATCAGGGGACCAGCCACTTCCAGGCCATCATCTCCAGGCCACGTCCAGGCCATCTCCAGGACATCATCTCCAGGGCATCATCTCCAGGACGTCAACTCCAGCCATGTCCAGGCCACCTCCAGGCAGGATGCCCACTCATCTCTGTGCTTTACTTTACTCTTCCTCTCCTGTCTCTGGAGTGGCCTGCAAGGGCCTCTTCCCCACTGCCCTTTTCTCTGGTCTTCAGATATTTCATCTAAAAGCCCCAGAGCGGAAAGCTTACAGCATGGCTCATCAAGGCAGTGTTCCGGACTTAGGAATGGGTCCCCAGTGATTGGCAGAGGTGGGGCGCCCTCCTCCATTCCCCCCAGTTTCCAGTGCCTCTGCCCCTTCCCTGCCTCTGTGGGTAACCCTGAGCTCCCCTCCATGAGGAAGGTCAGGGGAGCCTCCGGTGGTCCCTGCCACCCAGCACTCCAAGTGTATCCTCCTCCCCATTTACACACCTGGCCACAGCCACTGACCCAGGAAGACCAGCCCCTCCCTCTTACCTCCCCCCGGCCCCCGCTCTGCACAGCGCTGGAGGACAGATATCCCGCTGTCCAACCCCCACCCTCAGCCTTTTGCTTGCACACATGGCGTGCAATCAGACCCCCACGCCCACCCACAGACGACGTCTGTCCAGGGAGTCACCTGCCAGCCTCCCAATTGCGGCCGTCAGCCAACTTCTGTCTGTCCTTGGAATGTGCTCCTCCTGGCTCTCCCACCCCTGCCTGACACCACACTGCCAATCTCCCATGCCACTCATAGGGTCAGAGACCCCAGCGCCTGGCCCTTCATCACTCCCGGGGCCATCTTGCCTCGCCTGAAGGCTTTCCCGGAGATTGCACAGACCCCTCCCAGCCTTACATCCTCATCCCCAAACCTGTTTCTTCCCAACGCACATTTTCAGGCCAAGGAAGTTACTTAGTACCCATCTGGAGCTGAACATTTCAACAGACACCCCCTGCACACCCTCCCACCACACACACAGCCCCGTGTGTCTCCTGTGCTCCCTGCTCAGGGACTGGAATTGCTCTGGACATAACTGCGGCTCCTGGAAGGTCAGGCTCTGTGGAAGGGGAGAGAGCAGCACAGCCCAGCCGGCTCTGCCCACACCCCTGTGCAGGGATCTGGGGGGCCCACAACAATGAGCCCAGCGCACAATTCCAGGATGTGTTTCCCTCCCTCCCTCCATGCCAGGACAATGTAACTGGGGAGTGGAAAACAGCAGCCACCACACAGTCCAGCGGTCAGCGACTACAGAGGAAAAGCGGCGTGGAGGTAAGGAAGCAAACGGTGCAGCCTGCAGGCATGGACACCTTCCACACACGTCACAGCGCCCTGGGGCAGCAGGCTCAGCTGCAC